>NC_064887.1:32038336-32663336 GCF_929443795.1 Astur gentilis
AAACCAGCTTCAGCATTTAGATAACTGAACATTCCTCTTTGAAACCTGATGGCGGGAGAAATTGATGCCAAGATTAAAAAAAAAAAACTATTTGCAAAGGAAAGATGGACTGGCAGACATACACATTTTAAAGAAAGAATCTCTTCATAGAGTTACATATTGTATTAACTTTATCACTTCAATGTGCAAAATGAGTCTTGAATGATGTTATAAATGTCCTGGTGTGTTTACAGTCCCTCACTAAACTACCTGTTGGGTTAATCGCAAGTCTGTCACCAAAATTAAATGTTCTAATACAGTTTAGTTCCTTTAGTCCTTAGGGCCACAATGCCACTTTCATCCCGACGCATTGTTAGCAGCACCCTGACCTTGGTTTACAAGCAGTTAAAATAAAATTTTGACCTGAGCATGACAAAATCCTGTGCTTTCCGACATCTAGGTGAGCTGTAATTCCCACCTCCTTGCAGTGACCTTCATGCCCAAGAGGAATGGCAAACTTGGGCTGACCGCTGGGCAGGCGATGGACGTTCATTAGAGTGGTGGTGCAGGCAGTAATCTTATTGCCTAATTTAAATGCCTGCATTAGAAAGCTGGTTTGTATTGGTTCTACTTGCAGTCAGTGGAGCCTAATTCACATGTGGTTCAGTCCAGCCAAGCTATGCTCTCTGGTGAAGACTTTTTTTTTTTTGAGCATGTCCTGAGGCACCAAAGCTGGATGCATGAAATCAGGCAGCGTGAATAACCTCCCCGAGGGAGATAGGTGCCTTGCATCAAGAAAAAAGCTTACGACAGGAGCCTCCCATGAAAGGACAAGGGACAGGAGCTCTGCTTTTCAGATGGGTACAGTTTCACAGGAGCAAGGCATGAGAAGATGGAGAAGTCAGTGAAAACAGAGGAGGAGGTTTCAGAACACAACACGTGGCCAGGAAGGGGGAGATAAGAACTAGCTTAATAACTGGGAATTTATTAGTTTTCAAAATAAAAAGTCCTGTGGATTCACTCCTCGGCCCCCACTGAGTGTCCCACTGCTCTTCCACACAGGACGGAGGGTTTCTCTTGTGACAGGCTGGCAGAGCCTGTGTGGTACCGCACAAATGCAGTGAGGTGGGCTCCAAACACACCTGTCAGCTATCGCTTTTTAATCCAATGCTGCAGCAATTCCTTACTGGGAAGAAGAGAAAGTGGGTGAGTGAAAATGCCCTTTTGCTGGTAATTTTACGTTCTGAATCTCAGCTTATGGGTAGAACGATCATCTGGGGGTAGGTAGAAGAGAAAATGCAACTGGTGGTAGTTTGGCCTTTTATTGAATATAGTGGAGACGTGATATGGGATGTGGTATTTTAGAAGAGCAAAACAACACATTAGGCATCAAAGAAAATGGCACTGAAAGTGCCTCTGATGCACCTAGGATGCAACTCTGGGTGAGTTTAATGCACAAATGGGGAAGAAGGGGTCGCAGTCTGCTTGGGGAGAGGCAGCAAATACACAACACGGGCAGCCGGTGTAAGCTGTCATAGATAGCCACAAACTCTAACCGTGGAGAGAGCAGTACCATGACTAAGCTTCCCACCGTTTTGTAGGTGATGGCCCTGCTCTGAGCTCTCCCTGTGCCCGGAGGAAGCAAGGCTGGCTGGCTGAGAAGTCTGCAATGGCAACTGCACCTCCTCTGAAACCCCAGGTGGGATTTTTGCTCTCAGAGAGCAAAACCACACTGGAGTTAAGACCTCATATGAAGTCAAGTGAAAATAGACCCAGTCATCAACAAGAAAATCAGATCTGGGAAGGGAGTGTGGTAAAGGTCAAAGCAGAAGAATGCTAGATAAATTCAAAATACACATAGTCTAAGTAGAAAGGTGTAAAGGAGTAAACTCCTTTGGACCAAATGAGGGGAGATTTATAAATCTCTTGATACACAGAAAAAAAAATGGTGTATTGAGAATATATTTGAAGCAGCTTTATGTTACTTAAGGCTGTGCCAGCTTAATCATATTCATTAACAATTCTTTGTAGCAGGCAAAGTCACATAGATAGAGAACCAGGAAAGAGACCAGATTTTATGCTCAGCCCTGAAAAAAAGCAAAGAATAATAAACACACTGTGGAAAGAGAAGGAATGATTTGCCACTTTGGACATAAGCAGATCCTTGTACCGGGTACACAGGATCTTCATCTTTGGTCTGGTTTGTGTGTATTTCATTGTTTCATTTTCAAACTTCCTATCTGATAACATGTAGGTAGACAACTACCTCATTAGAGCACAGATTTGTTTTGTAAAAAGCCGGATGTTTTCGATGACATGTAAGCATGCCGTAGCTAAAAAGCATTAAAATAGCTACAGCTTGCGGCGCATGCTAAAACAGAGGGAGCCTACATGAGTACACTGTGCAAATAGCTGCACTTCTTTCCAGTGGGCTGGAAATTATTGCTTGGTTTTCTTTGTTAAATGAAAAATGTGGTATCTTAAAGATATGTTTTCACATCTTATACAACTTTATTCTCACCATTGATAAACTGGAGAATAAACTTTTCCATTTTCAATAACATTTTCAGACATTTTCTGAAATCTGAATCCTCCTCATTGCCCTCCCTCCATATCAGTTTGGAAGGTGGCCATTGGGGCTTGGGGCATGGAAGGGATTGCTCAAAGCTCTTCCACAATATCATGAGTAGTTTAAAAAATGCCTTTAAAAAATCTCTTAGAAATAGTAGGTATTTCTGATTTAACTCTCAAATATGAAATAACTGTTCATTTACAAAGTTCTGGGAGTCTCCCACTGTAGAAATGTGGGAGCAGCAGCTCTCTAACATCATGGAGCACCATTTCAGAAGTGTTTAATTTTGTTAAAGGAGGAATCTCTCAAATTATAGCTGCCAAGGATAGTAATTTTCTGATTTATACTGTATAGATAGATATGTATCACTCAAGTATGAGAACAGGGAAGAGCTGAAGAATCCCCTATGTAAGGCAAAGTTACAACTAACTTGCATTATTTTCTGTTCTCTAAGGGTATCAAAGAAGACAATATTGTGGCAAAGAGCAGCTCGTTGAATGTATGTGACAATCAGAAGCTTGCCAAAAGCCTCTTGGAGACATGTTTAGTATTGCTAATTCTTGTGATCACATCAAGTTATTCATCTTTTATCAATTCAGATGGCTCTCCTTCTGGGGACAGCCTGTCTCTCAGCTGACATTTGATGTGTACTGTGTTAGCACTGCCGCATCTCCAACAACGAAGGAAGGGTACAGTACATGAGATGAAGCATCAGAAAGATGTTGCTGCGGTGCCACTTGTCAGCAGCAAGGGCCAGTCTGGTGACCGCAATTGAAAAAAAAAATCAAAGACTTGGGAGAGAACGAGAGCTGCAAGCTGAGAGCATCAGTCTGAGCTGTAACTCCCTTTCATTCTGCAGTACAGTGCTGGCATGTTGCACCAGCAAGACTCCCAGTGCCTTTAAAAAAAAAGGAGATCTGCGTCTCCAGATTAAAGATACATAGATGATGAAATGTGCCACGACGTGAGGAGTGTGCTCTGTCGTTCCTAGCTAACAGGGGCATTAACTGAACTCATTTCCTCCTCCCTTTCACAGGAGATCAGCAAAAGGGAAACAGCAGCGACTTGCTGGGGCGAGGGAGAGGATGCATCCCCAGGAGGGGAGTGCTTTTTGGGGTGTGGTGTCGGGCTGGCATAGGATCCTGCTGGGGATGTTTACATCCCTTGCATCAACTTACCTTACTTTCTTGCTATACACATTGACCCTTGAAAAGACAACCCTGCTGATTGCAACTGCTCTGGCTGCAGTCATTTAACTCTTTCATACTGAAGCCAAAGAAGCTGTCTGGAAGTCTTCTGTAACTGTATAATTTTCTGTAATTGATTTTTTAAATATACTGGACTTCCATACAATGACAGCAGGCCTTTGAGCAAGGCCATCAAGAAATTAAAATGAGACACAGCCTTGGCAGCTTCTAGGACACAAAAGGGGTATACAGACAGTTGAGGAGATTAGAGAGAAATGTCATTTTGTTTGCAGTGGAAAAATGCTAAGGAGGAAGCAGAAATTTTGAGGGCTGAGCAAACCATGCCAGAAATAAGTGTAGCTTCTACATCCAGATAGAGCTGAATTTTTTTCCTTTTGTTGTACGTGTCTTAGATAAAAATTCCAGCTCTATAGAAGAAAAGAATTTTCTACCATGAGGGTAGAGAAATACTGGCATAGGTTGCCCAGAGAGGTTGTAAAACCTCCATTTTGGAGATATCCAAAACTTGACTGGACATGGTCCCAAGCAACCTGCTGTAACCGGACCTGCCTTGATGAGGAGGTTGGAGTAGAGGACCTCCAGAGATCATTTCCAACCTACGTGACTCTATGCCAACAGTAATGTGGTCTTTTTTCGTTTGCACATGAAATATGAGTAGAGGTGGATCTGTACAATGTTTAGTTATATTACCTGTTAATTTAACACTTTAAAAGGTCTCAGCAACATCCCGTTCCATATTATCTTTAATACAGTCTTAGAATAAGAGAAAATATGGCTATTCTGGTTCAGTACCAGCTAGGTGAGTAGATACATAGGCAGGTACATGCCATAGTTGGAAGCCTTGGTCAGGGCAGTTGCATGTACAACCATGGCCCAAGGAGCAGTAACTAGAGCAGTAACAGTGACTCTGATTCCAGCCCCCAGTTAAATTCTGAAACACAGACCTGCCAGGAGATGACATTAATTTGTTTAGGGAGATGTCATTAAATCACATAGAGCAAACACGTGGATGCGCCGTGTCAGAGGGGCCCCATAGGGCATCGTGGATGACATGTACCTATAGCATGTGGATGGCTTCACACTGGAGGAGGGCAAGGTGAGAGCATTTAACCCTGCTCAGCATTGCCATGCAGAACAGGATGTGAAGAAGGGTATGTTCCTCACTCAAAACAATGGGAAGCTTTTTTTTTTATCTAGTCAAAATATAATTATAGAGATTGGAATTTGGCTGCAAAACCTGCACTAGCCTGTCTACAAAGGCAAAGTGAGCCAAGTTATTGAACCTTGGTCCTTGGAAGTATCTTTGGGTTTTTACACCGTGAAGTTCTGAGGTTGCCCAGTCTCTTTTTGAAGGATGCCCTTATGATTAAGCTGAAAAGTTATGTTAATTTTTTAAAACTTAATCTACTTATGCTTACATTCCTGTTAAGCCTTAAGTCAAACTGCTTCTACGGGAGTGACAGCTCAGATGTGAGTGAAGGGCCAAATGAAAATCATGTAGAGATCTCATTTGACAAGGCCACTTCAGACAAAAGAAATGTTAAACAAATAGCCTTACACAATGGGAAATGGTGAACTTCTGCTGAACCTTGCTATGGCTGGGTGCCAAAGGAAAGTTTGAAGCTACCAGCATGTTCTCTTTTGGAAATCTCTCTGGTTTTAATGTCCAGCGGTTGTATACCATTTTAAATGGAAAATGAAGAGTGTTTAATTATCTTTCCAGGGTATGACAGCTGACAGAAATTAAAATGTCTGCCCTGAACTTCTGTGCTTCACAGAGTGAAAATCCTGCATACTGGAAATTGCTCAGACGATATAAGCTGTAAATGATAAATAGGTGAGACCAGATGATTTTGCAACATAACAATAGTATCAAAGAAAATTGAAACATTCAGGTGTATCACCCTGGAGGAGTGTTGCTTTTGGACTGCAATCTGCTGCCACAAGCAGTAAAAGCAGTCATGGTCTGGGTAGCTTTTCAGAATTGTCTATTTGGCGAGGCAATGCGAAACGAAGGCTGTGGGTAGAAACAATGTTTTTTCTTAGAGTAGATGGAGATAGAAGAAGCTTTCCAGCTTTCAGGATCACAAGTCCTTCACATTTTAAAATAAAACTGCAATTTCTCTGCCTAATATAAACCAAATCCTGAGCAGGAATAGGAACTCTGCCTGTCACAAAAAGGCTCTAACATCCAACCATCTTGTCATTACCTTCTGATATTCCATATTTATTTTTTTTGGCCATTACAGAAAAGCTGCAGTCTAATATTTTAAATATTCTGATCATTGCTAGCTGCAGTAACTGCAAAGAACAAATTACTAAACTGATCGATCTCATAAAGTAACATTAACTATTTGAAATGGAAAGCTGCCATCACAATCTGATGACACCAATTAAAGTTGCAGAAAATGCAGCTCACTGAGGCAAAAGAAAGACAGAGCCTGGGCCAAGTTGTTTTAAGGTGTGTGCTGCTCATTATCCTTTTAACTCAAGATGGGTTTGAGCTTTAAATCTGAGATTCAAAGGCAAGTGTCCTGAGAGTCTGGAAGGTGCTTAGGTGCAGGTTTGCATCCCACCCCAGCCACCAATTTTAGTGAGAACATTTCATTCTCCTGGTAGAATAAGGAGGGATACCTCAAAAGGCTCAGAGCTTTGAGTCAAAGATGCTTCTAGACATAGTTGGCTGGAGATGTACACAGATTTTGTGGAATTACAACCTGTTTCTCCCCATCACTCATCTATGATGCCTACAAAATGGTGGGCCATAACTAGAGCTCAGGGCCCTCAAGCCATGGCTTAGTGTTCTAGTGAAGACAGACTAATTCTACCTGCATGCTTCCCAGTCCTCCCAGGCTTTTAGATGATCAGGCCTTCAGAGTGAGTTTTCTGGTTGAGATCCTGAGGACTGCCACAAACCCAGCTACAGGTAAAAATTTCCCTGGTGGACTTGCTGGGTTTGACCTGTTCTGATCAGAGAAGTGTTTCTGTTCTCCTCGCCTGGCACAAGTTCCTGAAGTGAAGAAGGGTGGCTGATGACTTTGTTGCACCAGTGGCTTCAGAGGATGCCAGTACATATGGGACAGGGCTTGCTAGTCAGGGTACACAAGTGCCAGTGCAAATCCTTCTATGTGAAATGCCTTTGAAATCCCCAGGGGATACAATGGAAATCTAATAGAAATACTGATTATACGAAATCAGCCTGACCAGTAGTTTGTCTTCTGAGGAGATGCTGGTTAAAATTTCATCGTCAAATAGCAAGAGGGGCAGGATTGGTCAGTCCTTCTCATTAAATCCTCCTTCACAAGCATGATTTGACCCCAAAGAGTTGTAAAAATAAATCTCAAAGCAGCTCAGCCTTTCACATGGGCCAGACTGCAGCAAGTGGTGGGTATTTTAATACAAGATATACCTGAATCTGCAGACTCATTGCAAGTTAATTGCCCACCTCCCATGTTACAGCTGACACCAGCTGAACAATTTCCAGTGTGATGACATACTCAGGGCTGTTTTCAGGAACAAATTATAAACATTTCTAGCTACAGGCTAAATACAACTTGGTTTGCCAAGTGCAGTCTCCTCCCTTGGTTTGCCAAGTGCAGCTGAATGTGAGATGTATTTATGCTGAAGCAGGAAGACCCATGAACAAGTCACCCAGCTTCCTGTCCCTTTTCTCTGCAAAAACACTAATCCATGGCACAAAAATTACTGCAGGAGCTAAGCTAAACACTATTTTTCTGCGTGAGAGCCTGTTACTTAGGTGCTGTCCTAGTGTGATTAATGAGCATGTGTTCTTCCACTCTCTGGCCTCTCTGCCATTTAAGGTGCTAAGCATGCTCAGCTAAAAGAAAAAAAGCTTTGAGGCTGTTTTCTAGCTGCTAACTTTAAATGTAGTCAAATTAACATACTGCCTCCTGGGCACCCTCTCCTTTATAAAGATTGTGTCTGCCACATCAGTCCTACCTGCCTTTACAAAGATTGTGTCTGCCACAACAGTCCTACCTGCTCCAGCCCATTAGCTTCAGCACTTGAGAAGGTTCAGGGTAGGAGAATATCCAGCCTGAGGTCTCCTGGCTGCCAACTGTTGCTGCTGAGTGTGCTGGGACAAGAAGGGAAAGCCGTGAAAGTCTCTGTTCTCTTCTCTTCAGGCAGAAAACCACTGTAAATTCACATGGATCACACCTGCTAAACGATAAGGTGGCCTTCAGCAGTGAAACCACACGGGGAGCCAGGGCCAGGATGTGGCCCTTCCCCACACTGTGGTCATGGCAAAGTCATAAATGGACCAGATCATTACTGAGCCCAACGCACTGGGACCATCAGTTGCAACTGAGGTTGTAGCAGGGGCACGGGAAGAACAGTACTGGCTCTGAAGTTTTGGTAAAGTCATATTTGCTGTCACTGTCCAAAGGTTTCCACCTGACCTCTGAACAAGCAAGTAAGCAACATCCGCTATGCAGAAGTGTTTGTAACAAAGCTGAGTCCTAACACAACCCTCCTGAGAAAAAAAAGTGCTTCTTGAAGTATAGACTATAGTAGGAAGGTTTTTTGCTTTGGAATATGTTGGATAGGGAAAAAAATGTGTTACCATGCCTGAAATGGATTTTCTACCTGGATTTCTGTAGCTGGTTTTTTATGGCTTTGTACAGTATGGTTTTAGGTGTCAGTGTGAGAACTAGAGCAGTGTGGGGATCCAGTTTGGCTCTCAGTGCCAGTAGGCTTATTCTCTGGCTTCAGAATGATCCAACAGTCTGTGTGAGGTGGGCAAGAAATCTCTGAGCATATTATTTTTCTTCTGTTTAATAATCAGAGAGCCCAACATTATATCAGAATCACTTAAAACACAGATTTAAACCAGCCAATTTTCTAATTCTCT
This sequence comes from Astur gentilis, assembly GCF_929443795.1. Taxonomy (NCBI): domain Eukaryota; kingdom Metazoa; phylum Chordata; class Aves; order Accipitriformes; family Accipitridae; genus Astur; species Astur gentilis. Next base: position 32,046,969 of record NC_064887.1, read on the forward strand.
CCCAACAAGGGAGGAAAAACAAACAAAAAAAAACCCTTAAAATTTAAAGAAGGACTAATGAATTCCTACCAAAATAATTGAAAGACCCATGGAGCCTGTTTCCTAAAGCCTGGTTTCCTGCAGGTTGCCTTACATTACTACAACTCTTGCATTGCCATAGCCCATAGTCCAGCAAACCTCTTACAATACACAATTGGGGGGCCTTCAGAGGCTAAGCTCTCTGCAAAGAGCTTCAGCTCTCCTTTCTTCATCTCCTGGACCTTTTCTTTCACTGGTTCCTCTCTCTTGTCATCTGTGGACACCACAGCAACTGCGTCTCTCTTCTTTTCCATTAGTGTCACCCAGCGACGAGACAGCATGAACTGTTCCCTGGAGCTTCGTTCCTGTGGATTAGTTGGTGAGTACATCCATGGCCAGCAGCATCTGCTGAAAGCAATATCTAGGAGGCACGTTGTCCCTGCCTTTCCCTCTGTGGCAGCATCAATAACATCACTTTTCTCTATGTGCTTTTCTATTTTTATGAAATGTAGAGGACTTTAACTTTTTAAATATCTTTCCTGCAGCTTCCTAGCTAGTTTGGGTTAAAGCCGATCACAGTCTGATGGTAACAGCCTCGTTTCCACAGGAAACCCGGTAAAAGGCTTCTCCTTGCCTGCACTTGGAAGCCGCCAGTTTGACAAGCCGCCAGAGCCTGCCTGACAAAAGCAGACCTCTCCACGCTTCCTCCTACAATTACTTTCCCATGGAGCCTAAAGGTGAACTGCCAGGCTGTTGATCTCACTGCAAACAAGGTATTGGCAGCAGTGGCAGGAGATCTCCGTGGGGATGAAGTGTCTGGGAATGACACACACTGGTGGCTTGTTACATCAGTCTGGTACTAACTGGTCCCTAAATGAAGAGGAGTTACCAGAAGTGAGCCACAGGCCATTTGACTTATTTTCATTAGTAGCTCTGAAAAAGTCGCCCATGCAAAATTTAGGCAAGGCATGGCATATCACAACTTTATTTCAGCTTCAGCTCCCTTGCAAGTTCCTCCAGCTTTTGAACAGAACCCTTGCTTTAATCTTTAGAGGAGAACTTAATGCCAAGTCAACACAATAGCCTGCTTCTTCCTTGTTATTCGGTGACTGATCTCATTTCTTTGTTTTCGGCACAGGACTGAAAGGCTGATGGGAGACAGAGCTATTCATTCCTGCACGTGCTGGTGAGTGGCATGGCTCCTGTCTGCTGCCTCGTGCTGCTCCAGCCTTAGCCTTCACCACCCCTGCCAAGCTGGGGACTGGCACTGTGACCATCCTGTGGACAGGGAACTAAAGCCCCTAAAGTTAAAGCCACAGCTCTTTTGGTTTTAAGTATCCATCTGCCTGAGCTCTGGCTCTCTGGAGAGACCCCACACCCCTTGCAGCCACAGCGGCAGAGCTCTCAGTGACTCGGGTTGCAGCTATGAACGATGAGCATTTCTGTAAATCAGACAAACAGGATCTGAAGCCAGTCAGCAGAAATTGGGGAATCATTAGCCAGCAGCTGTCTCTAAGAAACATGTTGTACAAAACCCAAGTAACAGTGGCAGTGGTGGTGGCCGTGGACTTTCCATTGCCTGGCCCATAAGGTCACCCCTTGTCTTCCTGGGGGCTCTGTGTCACTCCGCGGCAAAGGGGGAAGGGTTCCACAGGACAGAGTTTCCATCCTTACAGAGACCTTTTCACCCCCAGGCTAACACAGATCACATCCATCCCATGCCCTGCCTAAAATGCCGCGTGTGGGGGCAAAGCCATTCATTTTTAAACGAGGTAATGTCCATAATTGAGCTGACAGCCTGGCCCCACAAAGAGGTGTCCTGGCACCACTTTGTGACAAAAAACTGTGGCATAGAAGAAGTCCTTGACTAGCTGGTGATAGCAGGATCACCCATTTTTGCAACTGAAGCCAGTGTCATGTCAAACCACACATTAACCACACACTCCTGAGGTCTGTCTGCTCAGGGGAAAAATGTGTGTGAGCCAGTGATCAACAGCTGAGAGAACTGATTGGAAGCTGGATATGAAAATTCAATGCTGGCACTTCTGAAGTGCTTGAATTTGTGAATCTAACAGCACCAGTTTAACACCGAAGTTTGTAAGTGTTCAGGCTTTTTAAAAGGAAGCTGAGCTCCCCACCATACCCTGAAATCCCACCCTGTGCTCATCAGAACCTACCTGGACCATCAACAAGGCTGAAATCCTTCCATGTGCTGCTCAGACCTTGTGTGCTTGCAGAATAGCTGGTCGTGGTGGGTGTCTCTTGGAGGAGACAGATGAGACACTTCAACACTGGCCCTCACAGCTGCTCGCTGGCAGAAAAACGATGAGGAGATGTGGTGAGAGGAACATGCTCATAGAGGCATGGACACAGCACAGGAACCCACAGGAGGAATGGGAGGTCTGCGTGAATTGTAGAGCTACGTCATTGGGATGATGGGGGCAAGATGGGATAGCTCGCTCAGCTGGAGGGTGTTGGGAAAGACAGCTCAGGAGAGGGAGTTTCTCTGTGTGAGAGGGCGGAGGGAATGGATGGAGATATGCCCACGGATGGGTGATGAGCCAGCTGAGACCTTGTGGGTCAGGGTCACTGAACAGACCAGCATGAGTGATTTTGTCATGGGTATCAAAGGATTGTGATCAGTGGCACAAATTCCACCTGGAGGCCAGTCACTGGTGGTGTACCCCAGAGGTCAATACTGGGGCCAATCCTGTTTAACACCTTCCTTTTAATGACCAGCAAGTTAACAGATGACACAAAGCTGGAGAAGTGGCTGATGGACTGGATGGGAGTGCTGCCATGCAGAGGGACCTCAACAGGCTGGAGAAATCAGCCAGCAGCAACCTCATGTAGTTCAGCAAGAAGTGCAAAGCCCTGCCCCTGGGGAGGAACAACCTCAGGCACCAGTACGTGCTGGGGGTCAACCGTCTGGAAAGCAGCTTGGCAGAAATCCTGTGGCTCCCACATCCTGGCTGGGGTGTCCTCATTGTGCCCTGAGAAGGGGAGCAAATGAGTGACCTGCCTGCCCTGTGTCCCCGCCAGAAGCACCGTGGCAGGTCTAACTGCATGGGTATGTGCAGGTAACCGTGTAGATAGCTTAGATGATACAACAGTCATTTCAAGAACTTGGCATGAATTTGTTGCACTGTGGAAGGGACTCGGTCTTTGGCAACTAAAGGCATGACTTCTGTTCAAGGGGTGCAAATGGAAACTAAAAGGAACTTCTGCATGATCTGATTCACAGCCTTCTGCTCTTACCTTGTATCTCCAAGTCATTTGCCTGTTTTAATCCATCAAGACGTGGGATTGGGGCTGGTCACCATTTTTTCCATGACGCCTGTCTCCAGCAGTGAAGTCACACCAATGTTTTTTAACATTAGAAACAGAACAAGTTAAGAACTGTGTTCAGAACCCCAGGGAGATCCATTTCTCAATGTCTACAGAAGTCTGCAAAATGCAGAGGTTTCAACATTTTTGTGCCGAGAGCTGGGACAATGTGTGAGAGCACAATGGAAATGGCTGGAGAACCTGACTATTGTCAAACCCCAGTACAAAATGTGACTGAAGATCTTTCAGTACATGTCAGTATGCTCTGGCAACTCTGTTTGCAGGAAACTTGTACAGAAGAGGTGCTCAAGGGGCAGGATGGAGCAGAAGAGTGTCCCACTATTGATTTGCATCTGCCCAAATGCACAGATTTCTATAATTGTTCTTGTTAACCAAAACCTCACTCAGTAGGAGAGATTTTTAACTGCAGCAACTGATTTATTGAAGCTACGTATTGCGTTAACGAACAGGATTTATTCCTAGCATGATGAAGGATGTATGTGCAGAGCTGACTTCTACCTTCTTCCTTTATCACATGGAAGTGCCTAACCAACATGGAAGACAGAAATCTCATTTTTACCTGAGGGGCTGGTGGTGCTGGGAACTGTCTGCAGCAGTAATTGGCAGAGACTTTCAGCTTAATTATTTAGAGCTGTCAACTAGAAGCCAGTCTGGGGTGAGATGAGACCACAGCATTCATTTCGGTTTAGTTTAGACTGAGGCCAAATTAGTGGTAAGTTAATTTCACTGCCCATACACAAACACAGCTCCTCTGGTATGTTGAGACTTTCAACTTTATCATCTGCTGATACCCTCTTATAAAAAAAAACCCTCAACAATTTAGTTGCCAAAGGTCTCATCATACCATAATACGGATTATTACTAGTCGCCAAAGTCTGCATGCACAAAAACGCTTCGCAATTCACATCCTATTCTTTCCTGCTTCATTAGTTTTTGAGTCTGTTCAGGGAGGACAAATCACATGGTCAGAAATTACACTTGGTGGGTTTCATGGCTTACCCAGAAAAGTCTGCGCTCAAAACATGGCACTTAGTCCATGCGGCTGTCCTGGTGAGCGATAATCATAAAAAAGCTCTGGGGGAAGCAGCTGGCTTGATTTTTATCTTGGTTTTCAAAATTATGTGTCTAAGTTGTGTTTCTAAGTTTACCCTCCACAGAGAAAGGCAGAAGTTTAACTGGCTTTTCCCTCTCTCACTGCTTCAGCCACAAAAGTTTCCACTGGCGGAACAAATTCCTTCCAAATGCCAGTAAGCAGCCTCAAACTCAACAGCCTCGTCTGCAGTCCCACAGGGGAACCTTGCCCCACAGTGGGACCTTCGGCTGCTGCCTTTTAACCCGGTGGTGGGGGAAGGAGTATTTATTTCCCCTGTTCACCTGGGAGCTTCAGAGTCATCACTGCTATTTACAGGCTGATGAAGCTCGGCATGATGAGGGTATGTACTTTGGGGTTTTTTCCACTTGCTCTGGGTGCCTGAGGCACTGCAGTTATGTTGTACATCTGCCCACCACAGCAAGCATTTCTTCATGAGAAAAAAAAAAGGGGAATAAAAGAACCGTCCTCAAGTTTCATACTCCTTGGGACAGATTTGAGTTGCACGACTGTAACTTTAGCAATTAAAGTTATGCCATGGAAGTCAGTCTGGAGATGATCAAAGAATATAGTTGATGTTTCTTGTTCGTTAGATAATACGATCCCTTTTGCTGGATGAAAACTGGAAACAAAGCCCAGCTGTTCCTAGGGATGATGGCCAGTGGTTGGGCTGCAAGAGGTGTTGGTCAGCAGAGGCGCTTGCTGGACTCAGCTGGAGGAGAAAGTGGACGGGGCATCCTTAGTCTTCTCAGCTTCCCCCTTGCAGTGCTGCTGCTGAGCTCAGCCAGGTGAGAAGACCCGAGTGCTGGCTTACCGCGGGGTTTTCCAGGCTGCTCAAGCACAGACGCAGGCAGGAGCAGGATGCCCATGGGCTCCTGTGGGCAGGAGGACAGACTAACCAGGGGTGCTTCTGAAAACCCCACCGTGTGGCTTGCCGGCAAGGAGTGCAAGGCTTGTGTTCAGGGTCTCTGCTACTCCCTGGGTCCTCTCAAGGATGAGATTGTCAAAGTCACTGCTTTCCATTTTTGCCTTCGCTTGCACTTATAACTGGTGTCAGAGACCCCTCAGACCATGTCTCAATACTATCTCTTTCCCTTGACTGTTTTCCCAGTGACTCTCATGATCTGCTGCTTTGGGTTTGCAACTGAGGTCACGTTCAGTCAAGGTTTACAGGTGGAGTGGGATTATAACACCAGAAACAGGTTTACCAAATGTCCTGGCTTCAGCTGAGATGGAGTTAATTTTCTCTCTAGTAGCTGGTATAGTGCTATGTCTTGGATTTAGGATGAAAATAATGTTGGTAACACACTGAAGTTTTCAGTTGTTGCTAAGTAGTGCTTAGACTAAAGTCAAGGGGTTTTCAGCTTCTCATGCCCAGCCAGCGAGAAGGCTGGAGGGGCACAACAAGTTGGCACAGGACACAGCCAGGGCAGCTGACCCCAACTGGCCAAAGGGATATACCATACCACGGGACGTCACATCTAGTATAGGAACTGGGGGGATTTGGCCAGGGGGAGTAGATTGCTGCTCAGGAACTGACTGGACATCAATCAGTGAGCGGTGAGCAAATGCATTGTGCATCACTTGTTTTGTACATTCAAATCCTATTATTATTATTGTCATATAATATTATTATTATTATTACTATTATTAATTTTCTTACTTTCTGTCCTATTAAACTGTTCTTATCTCAACCCACAATTCTTACTTTTTTTCCTGATTCTCTCCCCATCCCACTGGGTGGGGGGGATGCGAGCAAGCAGTTGCGTGGTGCTTAGTTGCTAGCTGGGATTAAACCACAACACTGAAACAGGAGCCACTTTCTAACAATTTCATTGTCAGTTGCTCTAGCGTTCAGGACACTTTAGTGTCCAAACATGTCCAATTAGAGAGACAAAAATAGTCTTTTGTGGAGCGTTGGCTTGGGGTGGCATCTGAGCCACTACTCTTCCAGCTCACAGTAACCTCGGCTCAGCATCTGTTTGTTTCGGTGGGCTTCATGCCAGTTTCGCTACAGAGGTGGTCCAGCCTCAGCCTGGCTAGAGCCAAGCAGGGCCAAAAGGAGAGCAGAGAAGAGCAGGAACACCAAAAGAGCGTGAGGTCTATTTTCCCTTCAGCACAAAGACGGCTCCCATCATGTCTACCATAGCAGTTGTTACTGCAAAGAGAGGTCAAAATCGACCCTGCCACAAGTGAAGGGCTAAAGTGACGGCTCGACCCTTTACCAGCAGCAGCTTCCTGGATCAGCGGAATATCTGGACGTATGACAAGTGCCATTTTCTAGGAGAGCCTCTGAGTCACTCCCAGATCTCACATCTCCGCTCCCCAGGGCTTCTGGAAACAAATAGCGAGTATTTTTCTCCTGATGTTTTTAGCATTCACATGCCAGGAGCTGACATAAAAGACTGAGCACACTATTTTTATTTATTTATTTATTTATTTATTTTACATCTCATGGAGACTTTGTCTACAGCAGGGCGATGACTCAGGTCATGAGAGGAATATAATTTTCCAGCCCACTGGACACAGCGTATCGGAGCCCAGGGCGGTGCCAGCATGTTGATGGTGCTGACTTGAGCTGCGAGGAGCCTCAGACGCGGCCAGAATCCCACTGCCCTGCCAACGCCACTTGTCATCCTGACCTTATGTTCCAGTTTGAGGGCAAAAGGGCCTATTTTTTCCTTTCTGTTAATTTTAAAGAGATAAATATAGTCAGTGAAGTGACCTCCTACTCCTGTGGAAATCTTTAAGTTTCAAGCTGAACATGTGAAATTTAGCAGTAGCTCCTTTTTATTTATAGGCTGCTCGTTGTTTTGCTTAGCATGAGGTTAGGTTGTGTGCCTTCAAACGCAGCTAATTAGCACAAGGTCAGCTAGCTTTGCAAAACAGTGACATGAGTCTTCATTTTGCTAAAAAACTATTTCCTAAGGAAAAAAAATGTTACCAGCAGCAAATAAAGAGTGTCCAATGTTGAAACATGATTGAATGTAGTTTTGAATAAGGTTTCCCAAATACATACTTTTCTTTGAACAGACATCTAGGTAATTCCAGCCCCGTTGAACTCGCTGGGGCTTGGGTCTGGATTCCACCCTGACTCTGATATAACTCCCAGGCCTGCACTTTTATCACCCAGAATATGAGCTGCAGGCAACAACAAGAGATGGTCATCCATAAGGAAGAAATTATGTTTCCCATAACAGTAGCTCTGAAGACCCGAACAAGCAGGGCTGATCAAAAATAGGCTGTGATATAAAATTGGCTTGAAATTGAGACCCTTCCTAAAACTGTCCAAAGCTTTTTATTTTCTCCATGGTGACTGCAGGACTAATAGGACACGTGTTCATTGCTCTGCAGGAGTTTATTGTAATGAATAATAATGGATGTGACAGAAACCCTGAGGTAACTCGGTGGCTCTGAAGCTGCTTGCTGGTTCTCCCATGTTCGGCTTTCATCCTCTCTGATTTCTGCCTTCTGCCACACACAGAAGAATGAAAATAAAAAATGATTGGGACATTACTTTATGAAAAAAAAAAAGAAAATTATACTATAAACGAGACTGCTGTTTAGGAAAGACTTTACTTAAGGGTCAGGGAAAGGACCATGGTTATGGTACCTCTTTGGAGACACAAGCTTTTTCCCAAACCTTGGCCAAAAAGGCTGTGAAAGCATGTCCACGTGCTGTGGAAAGGTGTTGGCAACTCCTCTCAAGAAAGTTACAACAATATTTTCAGATGAAATGACCGGCTAACAGAACAGTTGAGGTTGGAGATCTCTCTGCGTGGCTCTGAAGGTGTTTAATCCAACCCTCCTGCTCGAAGCAGGACCAGCTGGATTACGTCCCAATAGCGCTTGAATTTCTCCAGGGATAGAAACTCCACAACCTCTCCTGGCACCCTGTTGCCTTGTTCATCCACCTTCACAGCTAACAAGTTTTTCTTATGTTTAGGTGGAATTTCATGTATTTCAGTTTTTGCCTGTTGCCTCTTGTCCTGACACCACTGAGAAGAACCTGGCTCCATCTTTACCCTTTTCCATCTACTTTTAGGACAGATGGAGACGGGTGAAGTGTCCTCACTGAAGATGAACCTGAACGTTGGACCTGAGGAGCATTTCTGTGGAGAACCAAAGTTTAGTTTGCTAAAATGGGAATGTAACTGTCCCTCGTTGCACTGAAGCACACGGCTTTTGCTTTTGATAAACAATTGCCGCTAGTTCACATAAGCGAAAAGGCAGCTTTGCTACCGAAGGGCTTCTTGCTGCTTTCCTGGGTCACTCCTGCAAACCACATGGGAAGCTCATCAGGCTGCACCTCGGAGCTGCTGGTGCTGGAGAGCACAGTGATATCCCGAAGCTTTAGATCTCATCTGTGACTCCACAGGAGCCCTGCTCATCACCTTTGATGTCAGAGGGAAGCGCAAAAGCCTGTTTGCCAGATCATCTGAAATAATTGTACCGGTGAGCCGAAATCTGCTCCTGTTTCCCCTGGGAAAAGCAAGAGCAGCTTTACCTGAGTTTGGATTTACCCCAAAGCTGCTGCAGGCAGAGGCAATCCTGGGCTGCGGCTGGAGACAGCAGGTCCCTGCCCCCCCTCCAAGGGCTGGTGCCTCCTCTTTCCCTCTTCAGCCAGAAGAAGGTGATCTGGGAGAGCAGGAGCTCTCAGCACCCCACAGAGCTGTCAGCACAGCCTCTGCATGCCTTGGGCAGGCACAGAGATGTGCGAGGAGAGACAGCAGAAACCAGAGCTATGCAGGGACTCCTGCCAGAGATTGGATGAAAGCAATAGGGGCTGCTGGCTCTTCCCAGGCTGAGCCCACGAAGGGGCTGCACAGCTTAGTAAATGCCTGCAGAGACAGCGCCAAGCGTGGGCATCAACGTGGGAGGGGAACGAGAGTCTTTTTGAGGGTATCAGATAGCGGACTGATGCTATGCTGCAAATACCTGGTCATGCAAAGCTCAAAGAAAATGCCCGCTTGCCTACAGTGTCCTGCTGAGACGTGGCTGTGCAGGATGAAGGGATGTTCCTGGTGAAGGAGGATGGACCAGCTGGGTGCTGCTTGCTTTGCTTTGGTGCTTTCACACAGGGCACCTGGGTGAGAAAGACGAAAGGGACCCAGGGAGCTCAGTTTGTATGAATTTTGCATGGATCCCCATATTCAGGGTAGCAGTCCTATTTATTCTGGACTTTTGTTTCTCTGGGAAGAAAACCATTCGGTTCTGAGATAGCTTTGAGTAGTACTTTATCTCCTGGGTGGTTGTTTTTTCTTTGACATGGGAGGCAGTTCTGTACTCGTAAGTGACATGCATTGTTACACACATAGATTGAAGATCCATATGTTATAGAAAATGTTCCCTCAGCTACGATACACAGAGAGCATTGAGTACAGTTCCTGCTCAACCACTAGTAGAAATGCTCATTTGAGTCGTCACAACATCAAGCTTTGAGCAAAGGCTGGAGGGTTTGGTTCCCAAGCTGAAGCACTGAGACCCTATCTTCCAGCTGGGTGTAACGAGGTACACCTTCCCGGAGCTGATTAGCAGTCTTGTGTCTTGCAGATCCAGCTTCTTAGTAGGCTTATCTTTGAAACAGGCTCCACAATGAACCTTCATTACTAAACAGCCAACGAAAACATGAACGGATGGACGCTTGTGGTGAAACAGGGTGTAAGAGAGTCAATATGATGCAGCCTTTTCAGAAGGGCTCTTTGGTAAGAAGTTCAAAGCCATAATCTCCTTGGAGGTCGTTCTGCCTGTGAAATTAAGGACTAAGCCAAGTGGTTGCAGACTGAAATCCTAGGTAGGATAGATAGGTAAATGTGCTCTGCTTACCCTGATGGAGTAGGCCCTAGATGGATGCCAGCTAAAGCATGACTCAAGATTAGGTACTTGGTTTCAATTGCCCAGCTTTGAATTCTGTTTTTGTGGGATCACTGTGTGCTATAAGTACGAGCAAACTGGTTACAGAGCCTGGGGATTAAACAGAATCACATCATCACTTTGATTTCCAGGAGGGGGAAAGATTTTGGGGCGGCACCCAGTTTTACGTAGTTTTTGAACCTTCAATGAAAAAAAAAAAAATCCAAGCATGGAGTTGGGCTTCTTCAGCTTTTTCATTTGAGTCAAATTCCAGGTCAGTCATACTCTTGAAAAGTCTTTTTCCCCCATCTACATTAAAGGCTGAACGTATAAAAAATTTCTAAAAGTACTTGGTATTTTCAAATAAATTAATTGTTTAATTTTTGCATTAACAGTCAAAAACCGTTGAGCAGCATCATTGTCTGGTACAACCACCCACTCCCTGCAATTTGAATCTGTTGACTCTAGATGGATACCACAGGTCCTTTTAAAATACACAGCATGCTATGATATCCTAAAAGTTCAGATAGGTTTGAAATTGCTGTTCTTGTCCTCTGGAGACAGAAACTAAGCACAAAATGTACCAGCCTGGGATGTACCAAAGTAGATCTGTATCAGAAAAATATGTTACTTGCTTCTATGACAACATTGGAGACATACAAGAAATAAGACACTATGCATCCCACACATTAAAGAGATGAAACTGCCTGCTATCCTGAAGTGACCATAAAGCTTTCTCGTCGGCTCCAGTACTTAAAGGCTTAATGTTCCTTATCTGCATGTTTGCATGACTAAGATGTCTTGGTGCAGAGCACCATCAAGTCTGCCGTAACTTCTGCTGCAGACTGACATCTCCCACCACAACCCTCAACAGGGAGTCTGGAGTTGACTGCAGCTGTGGTGCCTCTGATCTAAATTTTAAGAGCCTTCAAGCATAGGGAGGCTGGGAGGAATGATCTGATGGCTGAGGAAAGCTGTTGGCAGCCCTGTCTTCTGCTGTCCTAGTTATATGTGGAATAAGACAACCTCCCACTCTGCAAACAAGAACATCATCCATCAATGGCCTGATGCTCCAAAGTTTAAATACTATCTCTGCCAAAGGTGGTCCTAAAAGCAAGGTCCAACTGCTTGACTTCACCATCTGGAATACAGGGTCAAGAGTTTTGGGTTTTTTCTTTTTTCCTCATCAGGGTACTTTGAAGATAAACTGGCTTGCTTGAACCTTGCTTGTGTACTGTGAAAACAGCACGAAGGTGAGAAGAACACGACATAGGACTTCTGTGCCCATGGAAAGCTTTGATTTGAGTCTGGCTTTGTGAAAAAACTGTCTGCAGTTTTTCTGATCTCAACAGGTGATCCCAGTATCAGGTCAGAGAGGAAAAAGATGACTTTTGCCTTAACAGCATGGACCCCGGGGCCCCCAGATCCACCAGCCAGCTTGGGGTTTCCCACCGTGAGGGCCTCGTAGAAGACACGACTAGCTGAAACAGCAGGAGACGAGGCTCCCCTGGTGCGAGCCAGGAGCTGAGGGTACCCACACTGACCACCTGTACCCAAGCAAGGGGACAGGGCAGGTTGACCACAGCAACAGATTCCCAACAGCCCCATGATCATGCAAAGCAGCAGGTCCAGGCTGAGGTCAATGCAGGAAGGACAGACAGCAGGGACCAGGCATAACCCATGGCATAGCTCAGCCATGGCCTGGGGGCTCCTGGGCAGACAGTTGCATGGCCCAGGTGAGAGTGGTCAAGGCCCATTTAATATCCTCGGTCCCACCTGCAGAGGAGTGGCAGTGTGACTGCAGGTGTGACTCGAGGTGTGACTGGACCCCCAACCTACACACCCACACACAGAAAGTGTCAGTAGGAATTAAGGATGTAGTCGCACAAGTAAGAAACACAGCGCTTTCCTGACTGGGACCTGTCTCATTAGTTCAAAGGACTAGAAGCTGTCTGCTGCCCTGAAGGTGACTGCAGGTGAGTGGCTTCGTTGTGCCCGCCTCGTTATCCTCTGCTGCAGCCCTCCAGGAGCTCTCGAGATGGGGAGGTTTGAAGGTAATGTGCTTAATCAGTCTTCTGCTTAGTGGGTGTAGTGAAGTGGAGGGTTAGCTTTCTGTCACTGTGTATCTTCTCCTTAGTTGTCTTCTTCCAACAATCCCGCTTGAGCTAGTGGGAGAAGCTTCCTTATTAATGGCAGCTCATAATTGTGAGCTTGGCATCTGGTGGATCAGAGAAGATGAAATCATTTGTGTTCCTGTCTGCACAAGGCTAGAAGCAATGAAGAGGAGGCAGCTTTAATTAAAAGCAGCCACCATAGATCATAAAGCAGCCTTATCAACTTGCAGGCGCAGCACACTGTGCTCCAGAGAGCGCCGGGCTGTAGGAAATGGAGATGGCCCACAGCGTGAATTGTAATAATGAAGCGTAGGCAAGGAGCAGTGGTATCTACTGCAAAGTAAACCTATTGACCCTGCTTCTTGCTTTCCCTCCTAAAAGAGAGACCCCTAAACCCAGCCTACTCCATGATGTGGATGTCAGCACTGTGCTGCACGGATGAGTTCATGCTTCTGGGACCACGCTGTGAGGCTCATCTGTTTGGCCTGTGATCATCGTGCGTGGTTAAGGCTTTGGCTATCAGAAGTCCTGGAGGCTCAGCCACTCAGCCCAGTGGGTACGTAGGTCTGAAACTCCTCTAGACTCCTGTTGCTTTAGTACTGAATAATCTTGGGTATTTGAAGTGGTGCCGCAGTGTTACATACAAAAAATACTATGCTATGATAGTGCTGAAAAATAGTATCCAATAGTGTAAGCCAATATATATAAATCACTCTTTCAAAAAGTGAAGTAACCAATGAAAGCAAAGCTTTTGGCTTTCTATGTGCTTCAGGCTAAGCCAGGCTGAAGGTCTACATTCTGTTCCTGACCGTGGATTTGCATTGCTGGGATCTGACCTGATGCTCAGTGGAGCTCAAACTGGGAATATGCCTTTGCTTTTCATTAGAGATTTGAATTTACTGAAAACAGCTAGATGTATTATTCATGAGTATCTCCTGTAGAAGTCACAGACCAGCTTTTCCTGGACTGCATTCAATGAAACAGATTTCCGTGTAGTACGGCTATGGGGTTGAAAGGCTTGTGTGAAACTTCTGTTAGCTACGTGGAAAGAAAATCATGAAAGTCCCAATCCACGAGAGACTGCAGAATTACAAAGTTTGCCAGCTCCAAGAATTTGAAAATCATGAGTCAGGCCCCAGTCATAACTTTTTTCTTTTTTTTTTTTTTAAATACAAAGAAACCTCAGGGTCTTTATTTGCTTACTGGCTTGTGAACATTGAGTTCTTGTTCTCAAACACTCAGGCCCTCATAGTTCGGGAAATAAATCTATTTCTAAATGAAAAGCCAGTTTCTCTTGCAATAGCAGCCCTAGAAAAGCTGATCTTTAACTGCAAGTTTCATAACTTTTGGGGGGTGAACTGAACGCTCCTACAATCTAATGCTACCACCGAAGGTGGACCTTCTCCATGTGAACTTGCGTGTAGTACAGGTTATCACTACTGATGTTAGGAACTGGTAGCTGGTTTTAAAAACCTCCCAAACTGAGCTTTCCAAACCGAGCAAAGCACATCTGAGGGAAGAGCTGCATGAACGTCTCCAAACAATGGCTGTGAAAAAGGATGTTTCTTGCCTCCTGCTTGTTCAGGAGGAGCCAGACCTGGCACAGTCTGCCAGCAGCAGGGGCAGAGCAGCTGGCAAAGCATAGAGGTGCCCTCTGCTCTTGCCTTGGGATGACACAAAGCGGTTATTTTAATCCTAGGTCTGAACTGCTGCCAGGCTTTATTTAAAAATATATATATATAAAGGAAGGCAAGCATGCAAGTCATGGGAAACTTCCAGGTACATTTTAGCCATGTGAATAATTGCTGCATATGTTTCCATTTACCCTTCACTCCTCCAGTCCCCAAACCTGATACTTTGGACTGATCTCTTCACTCTGCCAGAAGCACAGTGGTAAGCACATCGAGTGCAAGTGCCCGGGGACTGTGCTTTGCTGGGGTGTTGAGGTGCTGGATCAGCTGTAGCAGGGAAAAGCCAGCACACACAGAGGACACAAAACTTCAAATGTAGTGAAGTTTCTTAACAGAAATTAACAGCTACCTGGCTTGTGTCCTTCCCTTCACCCTGGAAGGCAACATAAGCAAAAGACATTTTTCAAAATTCATCTGTTTCTGTGAAATGCTGCCCTTAAATGTCCTTAATTGTGAAAAAATTTGGGTTGCAAAGTGCCTTCTGGAGAAGGTACGTTGCACTTACCTGGACCTGATGTTGGATCAAGTTCATCAACTGCCACAGTTGCATTTAACCATCCAACACTTCACCTGTCTTAATGTGAATCTCACTTGCTATTAAGCATTTTGTTTCAAAGTTGATCTCTTGAAACCAGCCCCATTTGTGAGGAAATGGTGCATCTCCAAACCAACATGACCTGTGCTTCCTCCTGTGCTCACCTGGGTTTGGAGGTCAGTGTCTGAGTCTCAAGTTTCACTGAAAATACCCAGCACAGCTTTGCTGACAACCTTTTCACCTTAACAGTTAATCTCTCCTGCTGGCAACCATTACTGTTTATCCATCCAAATTTCATGTCCCTTCCTGGAGCGTGTCCCTTCTAGGAGAACCTGGTGGGATTGGGACAGTTGACTCTGAAAAACTGAATTAGAGCTAAATTTCTGCACCAAAAGCTCATTGGGTTAAACCACCCAATGCAAGCAGTCATGTTGTCAAAGACCAGGAGCTGCATTTACCTTCTCCCAGAAGGAAAGGACCCCAACATTCAGCTTCAGTGTTCTTCAGTGCTGAAATAGCTTTAGGAAGAGGATCGGGGTGTGATGAGGATCAGGGGTGCCACCTCTTTCAGAGCTGGCCTGGGTGTTGCAACTCAGGGCTTGTAAAAACTCACTGTGGCAGCAGGTTGCCTGCTCTTAAAGGTTCATGCAGCTTTCAGGAAGGATTAAGTGAAGGTGATGCGTGACAACAGCAGCATTGCTTGGCTGTGGGGTTGTGAGCAGCTGGGCCAAGAGGAGCAGAATTAGTTCCTGCGGGAAGCTTTCGTCTGGAAAACCAAGCACTGACTCAAGCAACCGTAACGACTTTGTGCACTGACCTCCTGTTGTTGCTGACTGTAGGCGTTCAGTGTGGCTAGAGACGCTCCCTCAAATGGGAGATGTTCCCATCCTGCTCAGGGTGAGCATGAGGAGAGATGGAGAAAGGACAAGGAGGGGAGGAAAAAGAAGGGATGCTCTGTTAGTCTGTCTGTCCTGGTTTCAGCTGGGATAGAGCTAATTGTCTTCCTAGTAGCTGGTACAGTGCTATGTTATTGAGTTAGGTATGAGAAGAATGTTGATAACACTGATGTTTTCAGTTGTTGCCAAGTAGTGTTTAGTCTAAAGTCAAGGATTTTTCAGCTTCTTCTGCCCAGCCAGCGAGAAAGCTGGAGGGGCACAAGAAGTTGGGAGGGGACACAGCCAGGGCAGCTGACCCAAAGTGGCCAAAGGGATATTCCACACCATGGGACGTCACATCTAGTATATAAACTGGGGGTGGTGGGGGCGGGGGGATCACTGCTCGGGGACTAACTGGGCGTCAGTCAGCGGGTGGTGAGGAATTGCATTGTGCATCACTTATCTATTCTAATCCTTTTATTATTACTGTTGTCATTTTATTAGTGCTATCATTATTAGTTTCTTCTTTTCTGTTCTATTAAACTGTTCTTATCTCAACCCATGAGTTTTACTTTCTTTTTTTTTTTCCGATTCCCTGCCCCATCCCAGTGGGTGGGGGGCAAGTGAGTGAGTGGCTGCATGGTGCTTAGTCGCTGGCTGGGGTTAAACCATGACACTGTCCTAAAGTGCTAAAAAGTTTAAAATAAAATTGTATGAGCTTCTTGAGGACTTGGGAGATTCAGGCAGGGCACATCTGGGCACATCATCTGGGATGAAAGCTTTCCCATCTCTCATTTGGTGCGGTGGAGGTTGGACTGTTGGATATCTGAGCTTTTGAGCTGCTGCCGTCTGACAGCAGGCTGAGTCATTGGCTGTTGAATCTTAAAAGTGCTCTGCCTTTCCTTCATCACCTCTGTTCATGTGCCTGAATGCTTCACAGGCCTCTTCAGGTACTGTCCTTCAAAGTGAGCAGGAATGTTTATATTGCTTGGGTTCTCTCCAGAGTGTAGTTACAATTGATTTCTGATTCAAAGGTAGAGTCTGGGCTTTGTTTTCTGGGTTTTGGAGAGGTTTTGCTTGTTTGTTTGTTTTTCCTCAGCAAAGGAGCCAAACTTCTCATTTCTTTAAGAAAACAAATTCTTCAAGAAGATGATAATCATTAAGGTGGTCTCAGAGGCACTGAGGTTCCTTGCTCACTTTTAATGGCTTATCTGGCCAATGTTTGACCTGTGGTGCTTGAGACTCCGTGATCAAGCATCAACAGGAGTTGCTTTTATGCAACTTATCATAAAGAATAGTTTTGATACTACTCAAGAGGTGGGTGGGTTTTTTCCTCTCATCTTTTGTACACCACCAAATGTTCTGGGGACATCTAAAATGGCATGGATTTGTGTATGCAGTCTTAAAACATGATCACTTTGAGCTTGTTTGGAGAGAAAGAAAATGTGTCTGTTAGTTACCTCTTAGGGTGATGAACACTGAAGTTGTCCTGTGGTTTTACCTCTGGAAAGAAGGTGAAGAACTGGCAGGGAGAATCTGACAGAGGCGTGGCACTGGAGGAGCTGGAGACTGGGAAGTTGTAAGGGCTGGTGTTCATAAAGATGTTTTCCAGTACCTTTTTACCCAATGTAGACAACTGTTGCATGCTTCAGCACTGAAATCATCCATACTTGAGGTTAGGGGTACAAATACATGTATATACAAAATGGCTGCGTGCAGACAAGTCTAAAGAAACCACACAGTAATGGACACAAGGTTAACAGAGCAAATTGGAATCCAAAATTGAGTTGCAGTGATCAATTCTACTTCTCTAAATGAAAAATGTTGATTCCTCAGTGGGAAGGTAGTACTTTTCCATAGATGAGTATGAGTGAGAAAGAAACAAAATCATGTGTTCTCCTGCAACATTACCCTGCTGACATTAAGAAAATTAATCTTATGTTTTTACCATCTGCTCAGGATTTTATTTCAAAGACCACCCCACTTCCAATGCTGAAACACCCTAACTTCTAGCTTAAAATAATAACCATAGTTTATGACAACCCTGTTCACTTGAGCGATGTACCAAAACAACTCCTATCTCATCCCAGCTGGTGAGAAAAATGGCTGGTAGTCTTACCTAACGCAAGGCACGATCCCAGTAAAGCTCTAAAGCTCCTAATGCTCAAGTTGCGAGGCAGATGGTAGCGGTGCTACGCTACCAGAAATCGCAGTTAGAGGAGGGTCTGATGGAGGGAGATTGGAAATCTGTTGGGGTCATGGTCCATGATCCATCAGGCTTGGTCCATCAGCTTGGGATTTGGAGACAGGGGAGTCTGGTGCTACTTCCCTCCGTGGAGTCACAGTTTGTTACTCAGTTTCTGATGGTCAACAAGTGATACTGCTTTCATTCAGGCTTTTTAAATGCCTATGTATCTCTAGGTTTGGTGTGCAGTGTTCTGTGTACATATATTTTTATTTTCTCTTCGCAACCTCTTTGTGGCTTTGACCTTTGAAGGACTGTAAAATGAATCTATGTTTGTAAGAGTGCTGAGCCAATGTGGAGACACCTGGGGTTTGTTACTTTTATTTTAAGGGACCTTCAGCAAGTAGCTTAGTTTCTTTTGACCTTCCTTTCTTCCTTGACTGAAACACTTGGTGAACTTAAAAAAAAAAATATGCTGTAAGACACTCAATAGTTCTGTAGATTGTGAATGAAAAATGGGAATTACTTAGTGATAATAGATTATTAGCATAGCGGGAATGTCTCGTGGAAACTTAATGCAGGATATCAAACATATAATAGATTTAAAATGTACATAAAATTGTTTTTTTATTCTTGCAGAACTTTTAAATAGCTCCTAAGATTAATAAATGCTGGCTGGCTGCCTATGGGGGGCCATGGAGACTTGCTTGGAATTTCTCTAAATTTCCTTGGAAATTGTGCGATGTTCATGAGGCATGAAGTCCTGAATCAAATATTTCTAGTGATAAACAGCACGTTTGTCTCAATGTGTTTGCAGTTTGTGACTGATGCAATCATGCTATTCTTCTGCGAAGATAAATGTAGAGTAGGGCAAAGCAATGATATCATACTCTGATTAAGGACCTGGATAACAAGCTGAGAAGGACAGAGGACAGCCTGTTCTGCCGAGCAGGACAGGACTTGCTGCGCCCCTGCTCTTGGACAGTGCTTGCATAGCCTGGTGACGCAGATTATAAATGTCCGCAACAGGTCTGCCTAGGCTGCTGGGTTTACTAGTTGTAAACAAGTCTCCAAATTCATGTGACGCAAGCTTGGATATCACTTAAGCACTTCTTTCAGATTGGGAAATATAATGTGTCCTATGAACCATGGTGGCTCACCTCTGCTTGCAGGAGGACGCTGAGCCAACCTGGGAACAAGGACCGCCAGTCCTGATGTGGCCTGTCTGAAGCTAGCTTTTAAGAAAAAATAGCAAGGGCTTTCAGATCCAGTCAGAAAAGCAGTTGTTTCCCATGTTTGCTCTGAGCAGAGCTAGGAGGATGCCATCAGATGCTGGGTATTCATTACTGAAGCTTTGCTTTGCAGGCATGGAAGTTTGAGATGCCTGAGAACAATCTCAGATTTATTTCTACCTGCTGGGCACAAATTATTTCAGAAAGAGCTCAGACCCACGTCTGTGTAATGAAACACCACGCTGCCCTCATTTGGTGTGAGAACAATGTTGGATGTCCCAGCTGCATGGCCCAGGCAACAGTGCCATTCTGGAGGGACTGCAAAACACAAGCCACCTCAGCCTCCAAAATTCGGGCTGAAGAGATTGTTGCAAGTACTAAAGATGCCAATTAGGCTTCCAGATAAATTGTCTTATGCAGATGGTGAACAGCCCCACTAATTACTAATACATGGAAAGCTGTATGGGTGTCAATATCGACTTCAAAGAGCCGTATGTGGCAATGTTTTATTCCTGGTGGACTTATTTCCCCTGTAGACACTTGGTGTAAGGACTCGCTTGTTCAGAGGTTCCCAGTGAGGTTTTTAACGTCAATATTGATTATTAGGGACATAGAAAGTGTATTTGATGTATGCATGAAGAGGTGCTCTATTTGTGATATCCTCTGAAGGGTCAAACAATTATTTCCTACCTGTGGTCAAACAAAACATTAGAGCAACACAATACTGAAATCTTAATATGACCCCGGTGCTTAATTACATTTTCTTCAAATGGACACTAAATTACAAAGACATCTACCTTCTCATGGACCAGAAGCCATAACTATTCCATTATTTTATTCTAACTTATCTATACCTGCCTTGTGGTCTGTTACTTCGTGTGCAAAAATGGTCCCATCTGGTGCAAAATTCTCACTTGTAAGCAAATAAATGAAAGGACCGTTAACGGCAAACCATCCTATGGGTATTTAGTTAAAGAATATTTGCAATATTCAACAAAAAAAGCAAATGGGTTGGAAAATCCTCTGAAGACTGGATGACTTTATCTTTACTGGCATCAGTCAGCTCTTGAGTTAATAAATCAAACTCTTGCCAGCTAAAGTATCTCAACAGGAGTGTCAGTAGCTAAGGTACGAGGTTGTTCTTTGTCAGAGGCTTGATGCATGTGCATGGTGGGAATGAACGGATGACTTTGGACTCATTAGGCATCAGAAGTCCCCTTTGGAGAGCCAGATCCATCTGTTTTCCCAGTCTCAGCCTCATTTTTGTATTTGGTTACATGACTTCCCCTTGAGAACATTTCCTCTGAATATTGTTCATAAATATTTCCAAGAAACCAACAAAATGTTGTTTGGCTTCTGTCTTTTTTTTTTTGTCTTTAGTTTTTTCTGGATAGTTTTTTAGCAGGGAACATTACTGCTGTTGCTCTTTTCAGCAGGTTGGGAGGGAGGGAGTTATTCTTTCTGGGTATGGGCAGTTTGTTTGGATGGCTCTTGACTTTGTTGTTGTTGTCTTTCCCCTCCATTTTTGGCAGTCTGGGGAAGTGGGTGGTTCCCTGTTTTGTTTTTTTGACCGTTTGTGAATTATTTATATGTGCAGGCTTTTGTGGGGGTGAGGTTTTCTTTGGGTTTTGGCGTTTGTAGGGTTTGTTATATCTTGAGGCATTTTTTTTGTTTTGTTCAGCTTTTGTTATTCTGAAGTTCAGCTTGCTCTTGGTAGCTTCCAAGTGGCTTCTGTGGCTGGTAGCTTCTGTAGCTGTTTCTTGACAGTCTGATTTACAACCTAAAAGCGCTTTGCCCTTTGGTCCCAGGCTGCCAACTGCTCAGGGAGAACGGGGCTCAGACTTGCTTTGCTCCGTGAGAAAATCATGGAGCAAGTCCACATTTCTGGGCAGTGGAAGAAGAATGTGGTGACTGGTAATAGCCAGCATGCACTTGCAAAGGGTTAATTATGCATGACCAATCTGATTGCCTTCTGAGAAGAGATGGCTGCATCTGTGGGTGAGGGAAAGCAATGGATGTCACTTACCTTGACTTTGGCCAGGCTTTCAATGCAGTCTCCCGCAGCTTTCTTGTATCCAAGCTGGGATGTCATGGTCTGGATAGGTGGGCTACTAGATGTGTGGGAAAACTGGCCAGATCATGTAGTGGTGAGTGGTTTATACTTCACCTGAAGATTGGTTACAAGTGGGGTTACTTGGGAATCCCTCGTGGGACCTGTCCTGCTCCTGCTTTGGGAAGATGGTTGACTAGAGACCTCCCAAGGTCCCTTTTGACCTGAATCATTGTGTTATTCAAACAAGCTGGTGTCAACTAGATGACAATGTCAAAAGCACACAGTGCAGACTGCCTAATAAAATTAGTTTTGTGTAGAGGTCTAGTTGTTTTTGAGCTGAAGGGATGGAGATAGTCTTTGATTCTGTAACCAGCTCTGTCGTCGCAAGGAGGATTGCAATGATGGAAAATGCACTGATGGACCATTTGTGTACTAGCATCCTCGTTCATTCCTAAAATAAATACAGTGCATACAAACTACATGCACACTTCACAGCACTTTTTTACTGAGCTGTAAGAGCAGAGTTTTGCAGCCATGTCTAGAGCCTGAGTAGGAGCAATAACCCTCTCAACAGATTTGCTCCCCTTAGTCACAGTTAAAGACCGAGAAGCTTCTGCTTTGGTATGCACAGGAGGGATGAAGGGAGAGCAGCCTTCAGCTGGTTTCTAAGTGCTCATGGCCCATTGAGAAAAGCTTGGGGAGAGTTTGGATCAGCTCTGAAGTGGAATTGCTGCTTTGAAGCAAGCAGTTTGGAAGGGATAAGTACTGACCCCACAGCCAGGTCATCTAAGACTTGCATTAGCACTATTCCTTGGTTTTTAGGATCTACATAAATTTTTTGCATAGCTCCATGATACCCAAATAGTACCTCTGAGGTTTATTTCCTGAAGTGCCGATCCTATAAGGCATTAAAAAAATCCAAAACAAAACAAGAAAAATCAAACACATTTCTCCGTTTGCTCTACAGCTCTATAGGTACCTGGTGGTCACAGCAGATATTTTGTCCACCTGCCTGAGCCAATTCCCAAAAAAAGCCACCCCCAGAAAGTATTTTATCCCTAAAACATCCCTTCAGGTAGGTTTTTTCCTTTATTCTCCCCCTGCCCTCCCAAATGTAATGGGGGTCTCCAGTGTAATAAGCCAACTTAAAAAGATCGAACAACGTTTACAACTTTGGCTGAAAAAATGGTAGACACTTGAGTTTTCTGGATTTTTAGTTGAACAAAATTTAAATTTGGAAGCTAAAGTATTAGCGTAGGGTTTTTTCCTCATTCTTTTTCATTACTGCCTCATTCACTAAGGATTATGAGATGGAGGGTACTTCCTCCTGCCTTGCTTTCTTCCCCCTTCTCTTCCGAAATCCACCCTGAAGATTTGGAAGGTGAAGACATGGACTAAAAGAGTACAGCTCCTGCAAGTCTGAAAGAAGCAGGACCACCTGTCTTGCTGCACCTTCATCCTTGAACTTCCAAGTACAGGAAAACTGGTCCTAGCCTTCTCAGCAAAAACCCTTACCTGGAAGTACCAGGCTTACTTAAACCTGAGCTGCTCTGAAGCTGGTTTATCAACTCTGTCAAAGGCCACAGTTCCCCATTGAACTATCCTGCTAGGTGGAGCCAGTTTTGAGTTTCCCAACAGCTCCATACGTGTAGACTCCTAAAGTCAATACTACAGCCAGTCACAGGCTCTAACAGGCAACTTCTGGGCAATAAAGGATATTTTTTTCTGCAGCAGTGATACCTTATTGATAAAACCACTTCTATTCATGTTTATCAGTCAAAAAATATGACATGGTGGGGGTCTGCTGGGCTTAGGTAAATCAAGGTTTCAGTCTATCAGTGCTTCACTTTTGATTCTTTACAGCTTTCAGCTCACTTAGTTGAAAGCCTAAACTTAGCCTTAGATGGTTTATCTTCTGACTGCTTAATTTAAGATGTCTGAAGGCTGACAAACCCCGTTTGGGTTCTCTGTGCTGGCAGCAGGGAGAATTTAAACCTTAACATCTGGCTCAGTTCTTCATCTGAATGAAGCCTTCCTCACTCCCAGCCCTTGGGAAGATGGTGAAGCTTTACTTAACTGCAGTCGACTGAAACCTGCCAGTGAAAGATACTGAGCGAAAGAAAGTGCTTGTGCTCAGGGTTTTTTTTTTTACTATTGAAATAGCTTTTTTGGTTATAAAGGTAAAAAAGAAAGAATAATGTTTCATTCATATCCTTCTGGACCAACTGCCAAAGCAAACGGAGAGTCTCCTCCCATCAGAACTGTTCAGCAGTTCTTGCTGAACAGAAGATTAATTACATTTTCATTTGATTGCATTTGTATCTGCACCTCTGATATCATATGGTACAAAGGGATTTCTAACCTAATGCTCTCTTAATGGACCTTCACGAAAGCCAAAAAAGAGGTCGGATTCACTGTTGTCTTAAACATGGAGAGGTGGTCTGTGTCTCCATGGATCGGAAGGGGACATGTGCTTCAAGTAACCCCAAGGGATGAACCTCCATGTACTCACTCCAGGACCACTGACGTTGTAGCATGAAGGATTGCAATGAGCAACTCAATTCTTCTGCCGTGTGGTGCAAGGAAGGACCGAGGTAGCAAACGTTTCTTCCGAGGGTGGCTTTGCCTGCCCTGGCTGGCTGTGGCAGACCTGGAAGCTCAGGGATTTTGTTAATTGAAGAAGCTGCTCAGTAGCACCATGGCACTAAAACTTGCCTAAATTTAAAATTTAGCACTAGCAAGAATCTCTTTATTTCTAAAGGGGGCAGGGAGAAGCTTGGGGTGATGTTGGAGAGTAGAGGAGGCAGCACTGTTACATTAAAGCTGTTTTTTCTTGCATTATATGTATGTTGAAGGCTTTACATTAAACCCATACATTAAACGTAAACACTTTGCAGGTACATGTTCTTGTATATAACTTTAATAAATCCAAGTATGATGCCAGCATGACTTGGAAGAGTCCCCAGAACTTGGACCAAAGCAGAATTTGAAAACAAATCTATCAAGGATTGAAAAGAAGAGACTATGGGCTTGCGTGGGTCAGGACCTTGAACCCTGTTCCTGCCTTGCAAGCTGGGCTCCTTCCCTTACCCAGACTGAGATCTCCCAGCTGGGAAGAGATGCTGACTTTTCATTTCTCTGGTATTTATCAAGTCCTTAGGCTGCCCTGAAATAAATTTTAGAAAAGTGAAAATGAACAGGCAGTTACTTCAACACCTTCATGAAAAGATATAGAAATATTTATAAGCTGAATTCACTCCTGTCTCTTTAAAGGGCAAGAAATAATCTATGGTATAAATATGCAATTAAAAATAGTAGCAATTAGAGAGTCTCAAGGAAGAAAATAGGACTTTGCTGTGAGGTAGTGCTGGTTTCCCTTTTGTCTGTGCTTCTAATTTGAAACTCTTTGACGGTGGGATCTGATCTTAACAGTTGATGCTCAACATCTGGTTTTGTCACGCAAGTTAAATGTCATGGCCCAGACTCCGGTGTAAACTCAAGTCTGCTTAAGACCTTCACTGCGTGTCGATAGTGCAAGGATATCCACATCTGTAAACCCTGGTATGCACGCAGCAGTGAATGCTTTTGCATAAATTGGCTTAATTTGTTCATGAACGAAGGATAAAGATGCCTCTTATGCCTACGGGTGCCTGTGTACATGCAAAGAAGAGACATATAGCTCCCTACAACTACCTGAAGAGGCGTTGTAGTGAGGTGGGTGCTGGTCTCTTCTGTCAGGTGGCTGCAGTAGGACGAGAGGAAATGGCCTCAAGTTGCAGCAGGGGAGATTTAGGTTGGATAT
Source organism: Astur gentilis (assembly GCF_929443795.1). Taxonomy (NCBI): domain Eukaryota; kingdom Metazoa; phylum Chordata; class Aves; order Accipitriformes; family Accipitridae; genus Astur; species Astur gentilis. The sequence continues at coordinate 32,071,765 of NC_064887.1, forward strand.
TAGGAAAAATTTCTTTACTGAGAGTGTTGTCAGACATTGGAATAGGCTGCCCAGGGAAGTGTTTGAGTCACCATCCCTGGAGGTATTCAAAAAGCGCGTAGACGGGGTACTCCAGAACATGGTTTAGTGGGCATGGTTGATGGTTGGACTCAATGATCCTGAAGGTCTTTTCCAACCTAAGTGATTCTATGATTCTATGATTAGGAAGGTGCTTTCAAGCCCTCCTGTTCCAGTTGCAGGCATTTCAGTATTGCAGGACATAGTGGAGAGTCTGAGCACCCATCTGCCCAGTGTGAACCGGCAGGTTGATGGCGGTGCTGTTGGTGCGGCTCAGGATGGGGGGAAGAAACTGAAGTGATGGAAGATGCCTAGTGCAGCTCTCTGGAGAGCGAATTGTACACAGGGAGGACTGCGTCTTTGACACTAATCTCTGCTCTGCCCATCTCCGGCTCAGCAACGGGCTGTCGGGCTTGTTTGGAGGCATGTAGTAGCCTTTTCCCAGCGCTGTAACCTGGAGTGGCAGAGCTTGGGAAAGTTTATACGAAAGTGTAAAAATGAGTACTGTCTTACATAGCCACAATAGCTCTTTTTGAAAATGGAGCCAATTGCTGGGAAGCAGAGATTTTTCTCATTTTATTGGAAAGATTTTTATTGAGTAGAGCTGGTGCTAGGCTGCATCTTGGCCAAGCCTGACCTACTCAGTTGTGTGCCTGCAGAGACCCGTTCTACAGCCTTTGGGGGGGTCTGCAGTTTCTCTGGCTACACCTGCGCTGCTCAGCAACACAGGTCAGGGCCTGGTGGCCAATCCTGAACACAAGTGGCCTTGTGCAGGCTGCATCCATGGGACTACACTTTCCTTCCCTGCGCCATTTCATGTCTTTCTCGCCAAAAACAGGGGGCTTTGTTCTTGCTGCCTTCTGGGGTTAGCCCAGGGCTCGTGCTCTCCCGGTAACCAGGTGCTGCCTGGAAAAGTGACATTTGGTGAAAGCTGAGACCTCACCATTGCTAAAGATCAAACAACCCCTGTCATGGCCCTGTTTCATTAGAGCTATTTGATCTAGTACAGAACAGGAGCCTCTGGAGCTGCAGCTCCAATTCTTCAGCATCCCTAAGGCTGTTTTGAACTCTAAGGTATTTCAGTGAATGCAGATGCTTTTAAAATTAACTCCCCCATCCAGATGCCCAGCTGCACCCCAGTTGATCAATGTTGGCACTCGTGGCTGACCCAGTGTTTGCCTGCCACTGCCTCTATGCCCTGCTTTTCTAGCTGATGTTTCAGAGCATGCCAATGCAGAGGTCACAACAAAGTATGTATTTCCATTCATTCTTCCCATGCCATGCTTTTGGAGCCAGCTGCTCCTTCTGCACCAGTCTGTGTCCTGAGGTGCAGCTGTTTGGGATGGACAGAAGCAACAGGCAATGGAGGTTTCAAGCCCCCGTGTTCCTCAACTAGGTCGGCAGACATCCAATTCCTTATGCCCACAGATGACTTCAGTCACAAGACTGGAGTGCTTTAAAAACAGTACGTTTTCCCCCTGCTCTCCATTATTTTTGACGTATCCTAGTCATATTTCTAATCTATTGTAGGCATATTGTTAGTAAAACCAGAAGGTTAAGGGCTGCTAGAGAGGCAGGAGCAGCAAGGCTCTGTCCTGAGGAGTGCTTTCTATTCAGGGATCAAAGCTCGGTGCAAAGCATGAAGGTGCCCAGACATTTTAAGCATTCTCTCCCATCTGTACTAAGCAATTATATTGGGCACAAAGCAGGATCTTGTGCCTCCGACAGGCGCTTCCCCTCTGTAGCAGAGTCTTAAGCGTGACTAAAGAATTGCTGTTATCAGACTTATGTCTAGACACTATTGGCTTTTTCATGTTAGTCGTTGTACACTCAGGGCCTTTCTAACAATAATAACATTCAATGTGTGCTCCAGGTACTTGGCTGTATACGTATGACCCTGGGCATGTGTATAACTTTGCACACAAGTGGTTGGATGAATAGGAACAGGACAGCCTGGATCCCTCTTTACCTGGGAAAACTCTGCATGAATGTTACTTACCTCCAAGCAGTGCAAGTTGAGTTTAAAAGGGATTAGGCGTTAGAGAGCATTTGGCTTCTCAAACAGCTATTTCAGTGTACCCATCCCCTATGCTGCAGGTAAATGAATGCTGACTCAACCCTCTGAGGAACCCATGTGTCCGTGCCTGTTATCATCATCATCTTTCCTTAACTTTTGCTGTAACATCTGTGCTTGTCCCCCGATGAGATGGCAATCTCCTCAGGGCAGGGAGCACAATTCACCCAGAAGAGTTTAGTTACCCCAAACACCCTCTTCATTGCTCTCAAAGGGATTTTGGCTTCCACTACTCATGTTGGATGAAGCTGTGGCTCAGGGGAACGGCTCTACCACCAGATATCATGTGTCTGGGTTGAATACCGTACCTGCAGCAGTGCAGAGCTCTGGTGCTGCTCCTCACCGGTGATAGGACTGCAGATACTGTCCTGCACCCTGTTGGAAAGAAGAAAAGGGTCAGAGATGCTGTGGTGAATGGAGAGGATACAGCAGAGCAAGCCAACAGCAAATGGGTCACCGTGGTGCTCCTGGCTGCCAACAGAACCAAGGTAGGCTGCCAATGCTCTCTGGTCTGCAAGTCTTTTTGAGTATTGACAATGCAATGCTGAAGCCCCTTCTGTGCACGCAGAGTAGACACGGGAACAAAGCAACCTTACACGTGCATGCAGAGTAGACATGGGAACAAAGCAACCTTACACGTGCTTGTTTTCTCTGGTTGTCCTTATTTCTACTTGTAGGGTGGCCAGTCTTTACAAACAAATGTAGGAGGCAGGCCCCCCAAGCTGGGTCATGCAGGGTGAGCCCGAGCCCAGATAATGACCCTGTGAAGAGACGGCTGTCCTCAGCTCCTGCCGGGAGCTGGGAACAAGCTCGTTCCCAGCGCTGCAGTCTGGGTGGGGGTGACAGAAGACAGTGCAAACCCTCTGCCCCGAGCAAACCCCAAGGCAGCATGCTGACTAATCTTGCCGGTGCACAGGGACAGACCCAGTTAAACCAGGACATCTGGGCACATCAGTGATTCCTCCAGTCGTGCTATACTGGAGTCCTGCCCCTTCTCCAGCACTGATGGGGACTTTGCTTATAGCCTTGGAGAAATTATGATCCAGGCCTCTTGTTTAAAAGCTTAGAAGAATTATATATATCTCCTGTGGTCTTGCTCTCTAAAGGGTTACGTTTAACTGGCCATGCAGTGGGCTGGAAAGCTTGGGAGGTTTTTCCTACTGTAGGTCAAAAGGCAATTGAGAAGAATGGAATTTTTATTTAAAGCAGTGACCTGCCTTCTGCCTGGCATCAGACCAGCATGTATGAAAAAGCAACACAGTCTGAGGCATGAGAGATATCTAGAAATGGGGGCCCAATCCTTGACGCTACCACCTGTTTGCTTTTTGCTTAGAGGCCTCATGCATCTCCGCTTCGCAGCCTGTAAAGTGCAGAACTGCCTCAAAAACTGCTTCTACTCATACTCACACACTCTCTAACACTACTTGCTCCAAGAACACTTAGAATTTTTTCCCTAACTCTGCAATTCCCATACTCCGTGTACATCTCCTCCAGGCCTTTAGCTGAAAGCACAGCAACATCTCCTGGAACTGGGTGGCTATTGCAAGCTCAGTTGTCAAAGTGCCATCCTTAAATCCCGATCAATTCAGTCAGTTTGAGAGATGCTGGATTCATTCCCATTGCACAGGTACCGGGGATGGCGCAGGGGTAGTGTGTGGAGGAGTGAGGAGGAAGGGACCAGCTTTTGGAAACTGCCTGTTCATTATTCAGATGTCCCTCAGGAAGGTTTATCACACCTACTGAGGCAGACCACCATCTTAGGTGATGCATTTAGAGGGAAACCAGGGAGAGAGAACCAGACTGCTGATACCACACCAAAGGAGATGGAAGGGATTCACCCCACCAACAAGTGCGTGAGCTGGCAAATGTCTGGATTTAATTACCAATGAGCTGGTCTCTTGTAAAGAAAAGCAAGTGGGGATGTGAACCACGGGTGTCCTTGGAATTGGAACAAGAAGCACCAAAAGAGGTTCTCTGCTCAGAAACAAGGCAAACTGCTGTCCTTGCTGACCTCCATTATAAGAGCAGACAGCGCTGGAGAAAGAGGCAAATGCAGAAGGGCAACGATTACCACCACTGACGAAACATAAGAGACAGCAGCAGCGAGGCTGGGTAGGAGTTGTCTCTCGACTGCATCTTCACTATTTCCAGTGGCTGCATGTCATGGTACACCACGTCAGTACACACAAGCTCCTGGGGCAGAGCAGAGCTGGAGAGCAGCCCAAGCCCACCTGCAGGTTCCCTCCCTTCTTCTTCTTACAGAAAAATGTGTAAAATACTGGAAGGGAACCATTGTTTACATGGCTTAGAGGAAACTGGAAGTCCTGGTTGTCATGAGACCCACATATTAAAGTGGAGGACGGTGGGTGAGAAAAGTGGGGCACTGTGAGGTGGACTCTGTCTTAGGAAGAAGGATTTTTCCACTTGTGTAGTGCATCTGTCTTTTTGCAATGTATCCTGTTGTCATGGAAAACATCTTTTTTCCCTGGCATGGCTGGTCAGTGCCTGACACAAGCTAAAGACTTTGTTTGCTTGCTTCATGGTATGGCTTCGTTCATCATACGTTGGTCACTGGTGATTTTATGTGTGCTAAATGGTCCAGCTAACCCACTGACAATCCTCACTTTTTCCCCACCCTGACCTTATCAGAGAAGCTGTGTTGGCCATGACAGCTCTTGTTGAAGATGTATCTATCAAAAAAAAACCAACTCACCAGAAACTGGACTTTTCCACCACTACATTAGACCAGCAGTCCTCCTGCTCTAATATCCTTTCAGCTGCAATGACTAGGACGAGGTATCTCAAAAATAAAGGTGTCCAGCAGCAGCATCTGTGGGCAATGCATACAGAAGTTCCCACCAATTGCCAATTAACTGGGGGATGAGCAAATTCCTGAAGCAGGAGGTGCCAAGTCTTCACACCACCTTTGCCATTTAGGGTTTTGTTGGACAGCCTGGCCAACCCAGGCATGAGAGGGGCAGCAGGTGGCCTTTTGTGAGACCACAGGCCATTCCAATGGGGGGGGGGGGGGGGGGGGCGGTGTGTGAACTGGTGGCAAAGTTGGTATTCAGGTTGTGATGCTCTGATGACCGGATTCACCATGCTGTGAACGAGCAAATCTTTCTTCCTATGTTGCACCTGAAGGGTGGGGAATATCATAATTGCTTTCTACCTTTCTGGAGTCGTCTCCTTTTTTTTTCTCCTTCAAATAGAAAGAAAGGCAACAAAACCAAAATGTTACTAGTGGAAACTTTTATCTTGCTATTCTGCTGAAATTCCAAGAAATACATGTCATCATAAAGGGATCAACCCAGCCCAGGTTGGGCAGCTCAAAGCTCCTTGCCCAAGATTTCACAGCTTGAGTTTCTTGCTGCTTCTGTGCCCATTGTGCTCTGGGCAGAGGAAAGGAAGGGCTATGTCTTATTTAAACATAGCTGTGCTTTTTTTGGAGAGAGTCATCTTTTCCCTTGTTCTAACAATTAACCTACAGGATCACAATGCAGAAAAATCTAAGAACTGGGAAAGGGAGAGTGAGGATGAATGTGAATGTAGATTTCTTATCTGGTACCATACAAAGGTGCTGCTTGTACTACAGCAAGCCCAGCAACATTAGCAGCCAAATTATTTGTTTAATTTTAACTGTTGTCCTCATTGCATGTTGACTTGCTAATTAGTATTTTACGTGCTTGTAAAATAGTTTGGACATATTCCTTCAGCTTTCACGCATGTCTCTATTGCTATTGCTATCGCTCTTCCTTCCTTCTACCCTGTGCCATCACCTAAGTAACATCTTTTCTGCTTCCAGATGGGTTGAATTCTCTAAAGTGGGAAGAAAACACAATCTTCTATGCTTATTCATGCACAGAGTGCTCTTATTTGCATGAGAAGAGATCAGGCTGTGGAGCAGCAATCCCTAAAGGCTGGGGAGAAGGGAACCTATGCTCACAGGCAGGCAATAATGAGGCACAAATGTAGATAAGCTGAATTTTTTTGTTCTGCAGCTACTCTGGGTATTTATACCCCATTTACAGCATTCAGACTGCTCTGCGCGGCTGATACGTGGAAATTGTGGGCTGGGAACACCACTGGCAATCTCAGTTGGATTTCACCAGGCAATTGCCTTGGAGACGTACACTGCAATTGGTACGATGCAGAGGAGGACGTCCTAAATGACTGGATTCAAAAAAATAGGCATGGATTTCTGAATGAACACAGTGACTGGTGTGTTGTCATGTGGCAGGCTGCTAAATCTGGTACAGCAGTAACACTGGAAGGCATGGACAAAGGTACAACGATGGCGGGGGTAGGGAGATGGACCTGTTGGACCTGAACATTAGCCAAGGAATTTGTTGAATTGCTCCGCTCCACCCGCCCACCCCTCCCCAAGCAGATGAACTTTGAATTACACTGACAGCAAACCTTAAACGATGCTTTTTTTGCGAGTAGTATCTGGCCGTTGGACAAAGGACCAACACCACTAACCCCCAACCCTTATTTCACACATCTCCTCTTAGTTTTTTGAATGTACCTTTCCGTAAGTATGCAGATAGTAACTATTAAAAACCATTTTCAGTGGTGGAAGTTTTCAAAGCACACAGTCACCCCAGTTGCTATTTATGAATTACGTTTGGGAGGTTCTGCAAATGGAAGAACAAATACAGTTTTGTATGTGCACAATTCTGGATATTTAGTACACAGAGGCACTTCCCCAACATTCTGTGAGAACAAAAAGCCCTTTCCCTGGCTGTTTACAGATGACTTGCAAAGAATAAGTAAGAGCTTCGAGCATGGCTGAACCAAGCAGCTGCTGAGAATTCAAATAAATGGTCTCAGACCCTGCTTTTTCCACAAGCTCCGCTTTGGAAGATGCAGAAACGAGACATGTTGTAGGCTAATGCTGTCCATCAAAGCAGTGGTGAGAAGGAAACCTTGTCTCATTTCCATTCTCCTAACTTGCTCTTTGGAAGTTGATTCTTTAAGCGTTATCACTGCTGAAAGCTTTTTAGTGTTTAGGTTCCAGCCGTGATCTCATGGGCTTTGATGAGCTTTTTTGTGCTGAAAGGAGCTTGTATGAACAATGAAATGAAGATGATCGCTCGCATCTGTATGGCGTGTGCACTGGGATGTGTCAATCCGTATGATGAATAATGCACGTATCAGCACCTTTGATTTTCCCAAAATTGATTTTCATCTCTTGCGTATACTCAGTGAGGCTAAGTCTGACTTTCCAAATTTTCAGACCTCTCCAAATGTATCTTCTGTAGTGATAAAGTGCTGCGATGAAGAACACAGGATTTCTTCCAAAGCCAGCCTGGCCCCAAAGCCCTGCGTTGCCAATGTCTACATCCAGAAATGCTGAAAACAAAGTCAGTTGATAGGTGTCCTGTACATCCCCCATCATCACAGCTAATAAGATAATGTCCCCATTAGGCCATTCAAGGCCATAAAAAGAGATTTTAAATCACAGAAACATTATGCTTCAATATAAGCAGTGGTTTTTTGTAAGCTTGTTTTACTTTTCCTTCTTTGTTGATGAACTGGGAATCTCTCATGTCCTATTCAGAAGCTGTTTGGGACTTCTTTGCAGGTGGGGTTACTGAGCCTGCAGGAATACTTGGCTCAGACTTTACAGCAGGCAAGGTGAGTACTCAAATACTATTTAAAACAGAACACAATCAAAGTAAAAATGCACCCTGCTTACAGAGGTGTTTCTATACGGCTGGTGTAGTGTATGCGGAAGCCCTCAGTGATGCTACAAATCTTTTACAGGGCTCGTTAAACTTGACCTACCTCTCTGTTGTGTTTTCAACTTGTGGAGAGAAGCTTCTTCAAACTCACACTAACACTGGCATGGTAGAGATGTCTTCCCGCTTCTGAAATACAGCTTTGGCCTGCTCCAGGCTTCAGCTTTGCTATAATGGCAATGGCATCCTGAAGCGGGGGTGAATCAACAGTGTCTGCTTTCTCTAACACATAGTTGTGCATTAGTCTCTAATGTAAAATAAATATCTTCGCTGTCAGATGTAAGACATCATTTAATTTTTTTTACTGTAGCTTGCTTCAGGTTGCCAGAGTTGTCACTGAAATGTCCACTACGGAAAAAAGAGAGGACAAGTGGTGGTTGCACTCTAATGCCATGACATAACAAGGGAGTAGAATAACAAAAATCTTAAATTTGCATCCTTACTGTAAGAGGCATTTTTAAAAACAACTTGATTCACTCTACATCAGCTTCGAGCTTCACCCATTAATTTCTTAGGATACAGAAGTTGACTAAATTTGGCCCAACCTGATGTACGCTTGTGTGGGAATGGGTGCCACATCAATCTGTCCTGCACAGAACAGGGACATCTTAGGACCAGATCCAAAGCAGGAGTTGCTCTGCCTTTTGTGGACAGCTCTGGGGATGTGTCTCTTTTTTTGGTCCCCAGGCACAGTAAATAACCAAGTAGATTGTTATGAAAACCCTCAGAAGCTTGAGACAAGGTAAGCACCTTTCTAGACTGAAAGCTCAAGTGGTGGTGAAATAACCCTGGGGGCAGGCTCGACAGGCCAACTTCAGCTTGCTTGTGGGTAGAATTAACTGGGCTGTGGGTAGACAAAAGCTTTGTCATTGGTTGCATTTAGTTTGTGGGCTTTTCTGTAATTTGGTACCAGCAAAAGGAGGATTTCTGACCTGAAAACCTGCTAGGGCTCCTGTCCATTTTCTTGGAGCAAAACCAGTTTGTCCTATTGCCTCCAGGGAGTCTGTGCTCCCATGCACAACAGTTTGTGACTACTGCCTACACATGGTCATGATGGTAATCAGACTTCTTCAGGAGGGAGTGCACATATTCAGTGTGTAATTTTTGAGCTGACAGAGGATAGCAGGGCCAGACTGAACTAAAACCGGCTCTCGTGGTGTACGCTCATGTCATCCCTTCTTTGGATGAAAAGACTGATGGCAAAAGTGCATAATAATGAATTAATAGAGACATAGGGGGACACAGAAGTCAACTCTTTGACATCAGTGGTCTGCTGTTTCCCTGTCAGGCCTTATTACAGTCACTTCCAAGTCTGAGGGATGACAAAATGGATTAGCATATCCAAGCTAGACAACATTGAAAACAAACAACTTTCATCTGCTAAGTATCCCCTTTTGGAGCCATTCCCATCCTGATGGCTGCAAGGGCCTGTTGGAGGCCACATGCTTTCTGCTGCTTCCTTCTGCTAAAGGACCAACACCCAGTAATGGCACCCCAGAGCTGAGACAGGTACGTGCCAGTTTGAGCTCTTATCCTGGGATTGTCCTCTCAGCTGGGTTTCTGCTCATGACCCTGCAGCCCACAATCTGTACAGCTGGAGATAAGCAGCTTGGAAGTGCTCTAGGGCTCACGTGCTCCCAACCATGAAGACATGAATAACTCATAATGGACTACAGTGCATGCATCAGCAAAGGTTGTAGAGGCTGTTGGAGTCAGAGGGAAGGTGCTCTGTGGGCTTGAAATACAGTCGGATTGCATCCTCGCTCCCTCTGAAGTCAATAGGAGCTGGCTTGTTATACTATTAGATTTTTCTTATATTTGCCTTGGGTGAATGCTAAAAAAATTGGGTTTAGATATCCATGCTGAGAACATCAATTTTAACATGCAAAAACTTAGTCTTAGATAACAGTCAGGTTCAGTGGCAGCGCTGTGGATTTATAATAAGATCTGAGCAGATCCACTGCATGTATCAGTAGCATCTCCCAGACCTGCCGTTTTTATGGGTTTTGGGGTAAAATCTTGCAAGGCTCCACAGGGGCAGCCAGGTTTAAGGAGGAGAATATTGAGGAGTATTGGAAACTATATATTCACTATGAATATCAAGGAATTCCTGTCTTGCACAGCTGTGCAAGCCCACCTGGCTGACCTAGCCTGTTTTACTGTAACCTTATCTCCATGCTGAACCCATCTTTCCTTCTCACCTTTGTGAGGCTTCAAGAGGATGGCATGATCTGCAAGGACTTTCTTGCCATTGCCCCATCCACAACGTTGGCTGCGATGCTGTTGGTGCCCAGCAGCCTCTCTTGCTGGCCAGTACTGTCTTGGTTTTTTAGTCTTTTGCATTTGTGTGTGCTTTTCAGCTGGGATTACCATTTCTTCTGTTCAGACAGGTTGGGCTTAGGACCTTGATTGAGCACCAAAGAGGTATATGTCAATAGAAAGAGTAGCTCTGCAAGCATTCATGTTTACTCCCTGTAAAAAAGCAGTTTGAAGATTCATGTCTGGTCCATAGCATCTCAGCATGCAAACCAAGTAATGGCACATCTGCCAATGAGCTTCACCTTCAGTGAGATGTTGTCTTTCCCAGCCCAGTCCCGGTTTGCAGACCAGTCTTCCCCAAGATTTATATTCCAGGGGTCGCAAACAAAGAGCCAGGACCCTCGTCCTGTTCTCTCTGTGCAGGTGGTGTTTTGAAGTGATCCAGACTTAAACAAGGAAGCCTGCAGGCTGCTGGAGAGCACGTTTGCCCAAAGGGTTGCATCAGCACAACTGAGCTGTGAGTGAGGGAAGGACCAGCACGACCTACATCCGTCAATGGTTCATCAGGTAGAGGTTTCCCCATCCCAAGCTGGTATAATGCCTAAAGTAGTCATGTTGGACCTTGAATTAGTTCATTGCCAATCAAATTCTATTAATAAATACAACTGTAAATGCAGATGAAGACCCAAACCCACCTACAGAGTCCAAAGATGAGCCACCAGTTAGAAGACAAGTTTGTCTAAAATGAGATCGATGGTCAGTTCAGGTGCCATCTCTGTGTTTGCTGGCCATTCCTTGCTGACAAGTGGACTAAATTAGCTCTTTCACAACAGTTTACATCTGCACTAATGCCAGGGGCATGCTTTCCATCCTCCGCTTAGTACTCCGAGCAAATGAAGCTTAGACCCTTGCCCACGATAATTCAGTGTAGGTCAGCAAGAGGTCAGCACCCGCAGATCTATGAATAGAGGTTGGGGGCATGAGGCCATAAGTGCATTCATGTTTGTTAACACAATCTCTACTGACCATCACCATGTCTCATGTTTCTGCTGTGACCTGACATGTATTTGCAGACTCGTGAGTTACGACACAAGTAATTCACTGCAGGGTGCTCGGGACGTTTCCGATACCCAGCTCTGTATGTGTGATGCTGGAGTATCCCTGTGCACTAGCAGCTGTCGGAGTGGAAATGCCATGCTTGTGAAAGGGATGGAATTGACTCTTCTATCAAGGTCTCACGTCCTGCCCCACCACCAGCGCACATATGCTGATACCATGTTGTAAAGACAAAGTCATCCAGACGATGTCTAACACTTGCCTGTGATAATGCTTCTTGATACCGCTATCCACAGTGCCTCAGCTGGGATCAAACATCGTGGAAGATGCATTTCCACCCTCTTGAACAATCAGGCTTGTTCCAGTACCAACAGCAATAGTCATTTTTCTAGAGAGAATTGACATTATAAATGAGTTGTTGGTTGATTTGCTGCTTTCTTAACATCATTGATCCTACAGCTATGTCCTTAAGCAGCAGTGCCTGAATTTAAACTACCCAGCAGTAAAATTATAACTCCATTTGGATGCAGAGCACAGCCCTCTTATCGCCAGACTTTCAATCCTGTAAAGAGTTTCAGGGTTACTCATGCAAAAATAGCTTGTCTGCTTGAGTGAGCGTACGAGGGCTGTTCATCAGCATCATACGCAGAAGTGTAAGTGCTTGCCGTCATGAGCTGGGGAGCAGGTTAGGAAAATCTGTCTTTTCAGAGCCGTACCAACCCATCTCACAGGGATCTCCTCGTGGAGCTCAGATCAATGCAAATGAGCCCAAGCATTAGCCCCATCTCCATCAGCAATGCTGGCTCAGCTTGGTCAGACCCTCACCCTGCTCCAAGGAGACAGAGCCAAAAGGCATCCAGAGTTGCTGCTTTTGATAAAGTCAACCAGCACATTTATGGCTAGTTTAGCATTTTGAGGAGGACATTAAAGTAGCGCAAGTTTTAACGCTCATAGTAGTAGTACCATGCAGGTAAGCCATGAAGATGCTGGTCGTCAGCTCAATGGGTTTCAGCCTCTCTTTAAAAGGCTCTCCTCCAAAATCTGGGCAGCTATATTTGATTATACCTGCTGCCTTGCCCATCCCAGCCTTATGGAAATGCGAGCTGTCCCTGTGCAGGCATTGTAGGGAGCTACTCTTGGCAAAATTTCTGGGTGAAAAATTAAGGAAAGTGGGTAAAAAGTGCAGGAATATCCCTCACAGGGGGAGCAGCCATGCAAAAAACAGGGAGCATGAATAGTAAAACTGAACAGTGAGAAACAAGACAAGAGCCCGTTTCATGAAGCTGCTGAAGCAGATAGCAGAGCTATAACATAGCAATGATTTTTTTCCTTAAAGAGTTTGCCTTGCTCTCCAGTGGAGAGCATAAAGACCTTTTCTCACCTTACTATGACAAGTTACAAATGGAGGTTAAGAAGAAGATTATTAAACTTGGCCATTCATGTCCACTTGAGGAGTAAAAAAACACTTTAAAAACAAATTATTTCATGTAAGTAGGACAGTCCAACTTTTATTCTTTCCCAAGGGCTTGGTTAAATAAATGCTTTTCTCTGGGTGAAAAAATGAACTTTTACAGTAAAATCTGTCAGCCAGAAATGACTTCCAGTGGGCAAGCCAGTGAGTGGCCATAGTGAAACGTCCCCAGATACTCAGGTATACTTTTTTTTTTGCTTCTTAAAAGTCTGCTTTTGATATAAATAACCCCCTCTCTCATCTATACCTGTGTGTTTTTATGCACACCCACACACAGATATATATATATAAATATAGGCCTATTTATTCCTAAAACTTAAAGAAGCTTTTAAACCACGTGATGAGATGTAAATACTCATCTCACAGGCTCATACGCATGGCTGAAATATTAGGTCCTCTCCCACCAGCGTGGCTGTGAATACTGAAATGCACCTGGTTTGGAGCTGGCTCTGGATCTATCAGATGGGAAGTGAGGGATGTATAGATCTTGGTCCTATATGTTTCCAAGTCACTCTAGCTAAGCCATGTTTCCTTGGGAGCTGAGAAGTGGGAGAATAAGATTTCTACTCCAAAGGTACGTGCCCAGAGCACCAGGCCTCTAATTATGCAAAGAACTGGAGCCAGCTTCCTCCTGCCTTTTCAGATAAGTGGTTTCAGCAAGAGATTACAGCGAGCAGAATTTGGCACCTGGCTCCATTGGCACGAAGGGGGTTTTTTTTTTGCCCACGCAGACTCCTGCCATGGAAATTTGTGCTTATCCGAGGATCCACCCAAGTGGATCCAGTTGCCATGTCAGCAGATTAGTGCCTACAAAAGACCAGCAACCCTGGGCAGAAATTTAGCATCTCCCAAAGCCTGTGAGCTGAATCATAAAGATGCTTATTTGTCCTCTTCATGCCACGTGGGAAAGGTTGGCTCAAGCCCCATTTTGCTCCAGTCCCTCCGGCTTCAGGAGCTGGAAAGGCAGCAAGCGAGCCCTCCTCCTCCTGAGCTGGATGTTGGTGGAGGCTGTTTTACTGAAGAACAAACCGGTTGTGTGCGCGCGAGTGATACCTGGGCTATGGCAAATTGCGGAAACCATCAGAAATTCAGCGGGTTCTCTAATACCGACTTGGCAGCCTCAGGATAGCTTTCACTGTCTGATAATTAGACAAAAATACAGGCTTGTTTTCTGCCTTTGCAGTCTTGTAGTGGCTGATTGTAGCAGGGCAGCTGGTAATCAAGGCAAGGGGACCTTACCCAGGGGGAAGCAAGACAGGGCTGCCTCCAGACACAGGCAGATCCTGCTCTTAAACAGTTTTGTATCCAGAGGGCTGAATTTAGCTGAAACCAGATCTATAAAAAGCGTCTTTTAAGTTCCTATGGATACAGTGAATCACTGCACTTGCATGAAATGTGCAGAATATATCTTTGGAGACTTTGGGAGAAGCAAACCATAGTAGTAGAAACTTGGGTGGAGGCTTTGGAAATTGCCTCTGTGTTGGGTTAATGCTGCTAATTGAAGTGAATGCTAAAGCTAATACAGACTTCAAGGGGAGTGGTTACCTCAAGGGTAAATCTTGAAGATAGCTAGGATGCTTTCTCTATATTTCAATGTTTACATGGAGGGAAGACTTCACAGCTGCATATTTACTGTGACTGTACGGGAGGGAGAGTGACATCTGAAGAAAAATGTGCAGGCTTTCTTCCCCAAAAAGAAAATTGGATCAAGACAAAAATGACCTAAATAAACATTGGAAGATCATAGGAAACTATTCCTTGGAGGCAGAGAGGAGGAACATATACACGTAGATAAGGGTTGTGTGTGAAAGTTGAGTATTGTTCTTTGGGGAATTTCAGTGCATCAAAGGAGCCTGATATCAGTCCTGGAATAACATCAGAAGAAACGACTGAGGAGATGAAGTAGAGAGGGTGAAAGAAATTTATCTGGGCAAGGGAAGGTACAATGGACTCTCCAGTGTTAAATACTGAGGTGGTTTCTGGCTTTTCCCTGTTCTGCTTGCTGGGCTTAGGAGAGCACGACTTCTTTCTGCTCAGATGCTTGTGAGTGACGGAGAGAAGGACGAGTAGACTTTGTGGTGGGGCCAGGAAATTTGACAATAATTTATTGGGTCTGTAGGGGCTCAATTTTCTATTACAAGCATAGACTAAGGTAACTACGCTTATATCTATCTGCTCTGTCTCCATATTGGAACAGTCCACTGTCATCAGCCCACTGTGTCAGCTCTCAGGCGCAATGACAGACGCCTTTGCACAAAACACCAGCACTGGGGAGAAATGAGGGTATCGAAGGTGTTTCTCCAGCTGGAATAACCTGCTAATTCTCTGGGAAAGAGGTGCAGGAGTGGGGCAGTGAATGAGTACTCAGTAACTTTAGCTGTGTAAATACACATTGCAGATCGGGATGCATTCCACCTTTATGCACCCAGGAGGGTGTATGGTCTATTTTAAGTTTCTAAATTAATATTTTAGCTGCTTTGCAGCTGAAACGTTGGGCTTTGTGGACATCTTTAACCATTAAGATACCAGGTGGTTTCTGCGGACTCTGTGTCGTTTGCTTGAGATCCCAGATGGGAGAGCAGCCCTGAGCCTGAGCACAGAAATCCCAAAGGGAGCTACACTGCATGGGAGAGTTGGTTGTCTGCCACACGCAAGCTGGTTGTGGGGATACTGGAAAACACTGGACCCACGGGGTGTTCACCCTATGGTCGGTCTATGTGTGTACCCTAGGCCCTGCAAGGAATGGGAGACAACAGATATGTTCCGAAATCCAAAAGAAAATTTAGGAAGGATAAAGCCACTGAAGCAAATAAGTGATGGAATTTAGGAATACTTAAAGAGTATGTACACCGTGCACCACTGATCTCAGAGTGTAACTGAAATGGGTTTCATAACACATCAGTTTGGGGGCAGAATTTAGGGTTTATTGAAAAAAAAAAAAAAAAAAAGAAAGAAAAACCCAAGGTAGAATTTGCTTGCTCCTCCCTGCCTCCATTTTTTACTGCAGGTAAGCCAGATTGCAAGAGGGAACATGCAGCTTCTGAAATTATTGCAAATCATCAATGAACCGTTGGAAGCTGGTGATCCACTTATGGCTGAATTGCAGCAGAAAGAGGATGGCATCCTGAGCCAACTGCTGGTCCTCATGACCATGTTCCCGTGTGAAAACAGTGTAAGAACTAAATACGGCTTCCAGACAGTGCTGGGTTAAATGCGTCATCCTCAGAGGCACCACTGTGCTTTCTATGTGAATGATTTTATGCTGCAGGTTACAAAGAGCGAATTAGCTTTTAAAAATAGACTGGTGCGCCTGAATTCAGCTCGGTTGCTTCTCCCCTTCGGCTTGGCTGGATGCTAATGGCACATCAGGCGGTGGCTTGTTGATGTGTGCGGGCCCCATCAGTCCAAAAGGGCTTGGAGTAATCGCTGAGCTGTATTTTTAGCTTCAGGTTCCTCCGGTTCTCATGCCCGAGCCTGACAGCAGCACCGCTCTGTTCACATACCTTGGGTGAGTCACTTGGTCGTACAAGCTGAATTATCCTGCTGTGGGCCAGCAGTTTGGCTTCCAAAAAAAGGAGGCAGAGAGCAATATTTGCCCCACATGGAATTTTCTTTCTTCATGGCAATTAATCCCCCCCTAAATTCTGTCCCCACATTGATATGCTGTGATAACCTTTTCAGTCACAGTCTGAGGTCAGCTCTTACTGGCATACATCCTCTTCAGGAAGATATTCAGAAAAAACCAAAGTGTTTGGGTGGCCCAAAGTGTTTGGATGGCCTTTTTTTTGTGCAACTGAAGCTTCTGCTTGGCCAACCCAAGTCACTGAGCGTCTCCATCTCTTTCTTCAATTCCATCACTTATGCTGGCATAGCTAATATTTAGTAATATTTAGGAATACCTCTGACTGTGGGGGAAAGCTGTCGCAGCCTGGAAGACCAGGTTCAGCCCTGAGATGCTCTTTCAGGTAGCTGCTGCCTGTTGAACCCTGAGAAAGGGAAAAACAGGCTTACCTTGAGCACAAAGTACTAATGAGAAGCTCTCTAGGATATTCTAATTATCTGGCCAGAGCCTGTTGACCACAAGTTTAAAGAGATACAAGGTAATTCTTGGGCCAAGGAGCTGCTGCGCTAGAAAGAAACCCTGCAAGGATCATGTTGGACCCCAGAAGGTGTTTGTGTTTTGAACACTGCTTTTCTCCTTTTTCCTCTCTTGGCTTTGTTTGCTGCAGCTACTTGTGGAAGTCCCACAGGGTCTGGGTCTGCCGGGCATTTCCCAATACATCTCACAGCAAAGCTTTCAAAAGGCTTTGCACAAAAGACATGGAGAGAAATGGGACATTTAGGTACCTTTTACAGCTTGAAAGACCAGCCAAGCATGTTGCGATGCTCTGCGTTTCAGGGCTGTACTAGGCTGATACATCACAGTGTCATAAAAGGGCTCTTCATGCTAAGGAAAACACAGCATAAGTCTGCTGCTGGAGTTACTACCTGGGGAGAAAGCTGCAAAACTGCCTTTGCTGCAAGGTAGGAAGGTGCCCAGAGGGAGGCAGGTGCCTCTGCACTTCCCTGGGGGAAATTGTCCCCATCCCTCTTCATCTCATGGTGATGGTCCCAGGGCTCTGGTAACCAGTCATCATCTTTCCAGGGGACACTGCTGCCAGTTCATGGTTTTTAAAGTGTCTAAGAAATAACCCTGTGCAGCTTAAAACTCTCAGTGTGCCAAGAAAAAACTCAAACAGCCATCTGAATGATTTTTGTACGGATATTCTCATGCTGGATTTATTTGCTGTTGTCTCCCCATTGCCTTATTGTGCTTTTTATATACTATCTCCATGTTTATGTGCTACCTCCATGCAATCCCACGTGGACAGAAAACGACTGCCACAACAGAGTGCAACCCAACCTCGAGCCCTATAGTGCCCATGCCCACGCAGATGGTGTCAGGCTGGGCAGCTGGAGCAGGGATGGCATCGGGGAGGATGCCAAGGAGGAGGAAAACCTTTCCATAAGTGATTGCAATGGGGAGATGTAGGCAAGGAGGAAGACAACCTCTCCAGGTGCTATAGGGGAAGGAGGAATAGCTGTGGGATGTGCTACAGTAAGGGAAGGGGAATGGCTTGTGCATCAGCAACCCACTGGCAGAGCTGCGGGCACCAGCCAGACCAGCACCGGCACGGGTGCAATCATCCAAGTGCACAGCAAAAATACAGCTCCTTCCTCCTGGTGCTCGCACAGATCGGAGGCGGCTCAGCCTCTTTCCCGGGGAACGGCATTTACAAAAATAGAAAGCTGGAAATGCCACCACAGCAGCTAAATATAGCCCTACCAACGGATGAGCCACAGTGCTCACTCCAAAAGCAAAGGCAGGGAAAGGGGATGCCCGGCTCCCCACCGAGGTGATGTGGGATGGAGGAAGAGATGGCAGAGCTGCTGGCCACGGTGGGAGGCTTTGCTGGGAGGATGCTAGCTGCAAGCATGAGAGGCACAAGCAGGGGAGTTTCTCGGAAATGAAACCGTGGTTCAGTGTGAAAAAATGAACTACAAAATGTCTCATCTTTCCATTAAAATCATGTTTTCTTCCTTAATGCTTATGTGAATGTCGTGGTTTAACCTCAGCCAGCAACTAAGCACCACGCAGCTGCTCTATCACTCCCTTCCTCAGCTGGACAGGGGAGAGAAAATATAACGAAAGGCTTGTGTGTCAAGATAAGGACAGGAGAGATCACTCACCAATTACCGTCATGGGCAAAACAGACTCGACTTGGGGAAAATTAATTTAATTTATTGCCAATCAAACCTGAGTAGGACAATGAGAAATAGAAACAAATCTTAAAACACCTTCCTTCCACCCTCCCTTCTTCCCGGGCGCAACTCCACTCCTGAATTCTCTCCCTCTTCCCCCCCAGCAGCACAGGGAGATGGGGAATGGGGGTTGGGGCCAGTTCATCACACGTTGTCTCTGCTGCTCCTTCCTCCTCAGGGGCAGGACTCATCACACTCTTCCCCTGCTCCAGCGTGGGGTCCCTCCCGCAGGAGACAGTCCTCCATGAACTTCTCCAATGTGGGTCCTTCCCACGGGCTGCAGTTCTTTACAAACTGCTCCAGCGTGGGTCCCCCATGGGGTCACAAGTCCTGCCAGCAAAACTGCTCCAGCGTGGGCTCCTCTCTCCACGGGCCCACAGGTCCTGCCAGGAGCCTGCTCCAGTGTGGCCTTCCCACGGGGTCACAGCCTCCTTTGGGCATCCCCCTGCTCCGGCGTGGGGTCCTCCACGGGCTGCAGGTGGAGATCTGCTCCACCGTGGACCTCCCTGGGCTGCAGGGACACAGCCTGCCTCACCAGGGTCTTCCCCACGGGCCGCAGGGGAACCTCTGCTCCGGCGCCTGGAGCATCTCCTGCCCCTCCTTCTTCCCTGACCTTGGTGTCCGCGGGGTTGTTTCTCTTGCATGTTCTCACTCCTCTCTCCGGCTGCCGTTTCTGTGCCCCAGCAACTTTTTTTCCCCTTAAATCTGTTCTCCCAGAGGCGCTGCCACCGTCACTGGTGGGCTCGGCCTTGGCCAGCGGCAGGTCTGACTTGGAGCCGGCTGGCCTTGGCCCTGTCGGACATGGGGGAAGCTTCTGGCAGCTTCTCACAGAAGCTGCCCCTGTAGCCCCTCCGCTACCAAAACCTTGCTGCACAAACCCAATACAATCATGTGATTAGAAGCACTAGGTTTTTTCCCCAAGACTGACGTCTGTAGTAAAATATGAACCTTTCACTGAGTTAGACTTTTTGGTTTTGCCAGCCCTGATGCGGAGAAGCAACACTGCGTTGCGGAGGAAGGGTTTCTCTGGCTTCATGCAGTAAATGCTGGTTGATGCTAGTGGCTGGGAGCATACCAGGATTTGCCGGGGCCAGGATGCTGCCACAGCCAGGTCTGCTTACCAGGAAAACAGAACATATGCATGGCCATGGTTGGGCTGCTCTTCCATAGGGCTGATAATTTTGCCATCCTTGGAGATGCTTGGCATTTCCTCCTCCCAAAATAACTTTACAGTTGTATGTTTGCCAAATGCTGATTTGGGGTGCTAATTCCCCAAAGGCACAGAAGCACAGGAAGGTGGATGCAGTGTGACCCCCCCCAAAGATCCCAATGGTGGAGCTGGGGCTCATCATGTTTGCTGGCCATCAGCTGTGGTGGCTGTAAGAGCAGTGACATCTCCTTGAGCAAAGTCCACCTCGGGATTGGTATCACAGCGCAAGAGGGAATTTGGGTCTGTTACAGGAACTTTTAGGGTTGCAAAGTCTGGCACTAGGAGATCCCAGAATTCAGGCTGCCTGTGCGTCCTGAACTTGATCTTCTTATCATCCTGGGCTTGATCTTCTTGTGGATAAGTGTTTAAAAAGTCTTTTATTATAGGTTTCAATGCTATTTTTTTCCATTTAGTAAATGGGAAGTCACTCAATAGTCCTTCTTATCCTTCTCATGGGCATGTTACTTTATATGTTATTAATCAAAGAGCATACAGATGCAGCACTGAACACAAAACTCCTGCCTTTGGGGTGTTTCACCAAAATATCAAAATGATGCACAAACATTAGTGAGCTGTAAGCATTGTAATCCTATATAATTAGATGAGGATATTAGACAGGAGTGATGTTGCTCCCTTTTGCAGCTAGAGATCTGAGGAACAGAGATTAAGGCCGTAAGCGTCTATTAATTTCCAGTGCTCAGTTTCAGATAATGAGAGCTTAACTTTTTAATTTAATTTAATGTAATTGCTCATGCCTAGCAATTCAACTGCACTTCACTGGTTCAACCTGCTGTGGAAGCAATAGCTAAACCAAAGACTCTCTACACCTTGAAATAAACCTCATTTTAGGGGGCTGAACTGGGATCTAAAGAGGAGAAGGGACCTGTTCACGACTTGTACATGCTCCCACCACTTTGGGATGCAATGTGGATCTTCTGAAGACTCGAGAGTCCTTAAGTCCACCTTGAAATAAATTCATCACAACAATAAAGCCCTGCACCTCCTTATTATTTTTTTTTTTTTAATCTCAGAGACAAATCATGTTCATTAAACAATGTAAAGATAGCTACAAGTCAAGGTCTCCTGGTCAGGGCTTGGCACAGCTCCCCGATACTTGGTGTTTCTGGGACAGGGAGTTGGGCTCTGGTTGAGCATTGCCACTCTCAGCACTTGGCACCTCAGCCCAGCAAACTGGCAAAAACATCTGTGTTTTTTTTCATGGGATTGTTTTTCTGCCAATATATTCAGATCTTGTTGGGTTTTTCAACACCTTTCCAGCTCTGGTGGTTTTTCTGTTGGATTTTCTATACCCTTCTCAGATGGTGGCTGCTCTGGGATTTGCATGCACAGTTTTGCTTGGGTCTGTTATTGCTTCTGGTCCAAAAGAACACCCATCCATGCCAAATCACCTTATAATGTCCCAGTGGGGTAAATAAATGCTGCTTTTTTCCCCCTTTCTGTCCATCAAACTTGCCCAATGTAATGACTGCGTGAGGGCATGGGACACAGGCAACATGCGAGGCGAGCAGCAAGTAGCTTTTTGCAGTAAGCTGGAGTGGAAGTAAAACCTAATAACTCAAAGCCCAGCCTCCATCCAAATAAACTGTAACTTCAGACATCTCCGATTGGATTTGACTTCTGAGCCTTGGACTCACCTCTGTTGGTGATGTGCATTGCTTTGATATACATCTATACGTGTATATATAAACCCTGTTCTTTAATACCTCCTACAGCAGCAAGCTGTTTCTCTTTTCCCAGTGTCTCCAGATGGTGCTGCAATCTTCAGAGCTTTGGGGGTTTATTTGTTTGTTTATTTTTAGATAACTTCCCACACTGGGGCCCTAATCAGGATGCCTCAGCCTTTCTACTTACCAAACAATCCCCCTTTTAGCTTGTTTTTTGTCTTCGCTGCCGGCCCCCTTCCCAAGCAGGTCTGCAATGAATCGTCATGGTTTATTATTAGTGTTGGTGCTGAAGTTCATTTTCTAAATCTCTGTTGTTCTTCCACTTCTCAAAATAATTTGCAATTTCCTCTCTGTTGCGATCTCAGTTATTTGCTTACCTCCACACTAGATCAAGACTGAGTTTTCTGAGGAGGCTCAGCTATGAAAAAATAAAAGAGAACCACTGATCTCATGTGCTGCTGGAAGAGCACTGCATAAATACATATACTTCTCATTCTTTTTAGGCTCCTTCTTTTTGGTTTGTTCGTTTGTGTATTTTCTAAAAAAAACCCCATAACCGCATATTGTTGATTCTCATTTTGGGTCTCTAGAAATAAGTTGATCCCACCTCTGAGCCTGGGGCAAGCTGGGGTGGGTTTGCATCCCAACCCAGATCCTGGCTGCCTTGCAGCTCCTCCAAATGCAGCTGAGAAACAGTTTTCCTCAAAACTTCCTTTTAGTTCAGATGCCCTTTGGGTTCACAATGGGTCTTCCTTTTTCTTATTGAGTTGTTAAAAAGAAGTAAGAAGTCACAAGCCCTCATCTTTTAGTATGCTGGTTTGCCTTGCTGAAGCTATATTCCCAATTTTTTTCACACACCCCATTAAATATTTTGCCATGCTTTCAGTCACATCACCTCCTTTGAGATATAGCAATAATAATATATAACAATAAATAACTTTGTAGCATGTCATCCCCCAAATTTTCTCAAAGGTTGTTTCTGCAGAGGCAGCCTAATAACCAGTCCCTCCTATTAGCCTTGTTTTTCCTTGTACAATTTTCGTCTTGTGAGCTGACCTTCTGTTTATACCTGCCCTACTTTAATTTTATTCTTACTGGTGCTGCTAATTTGAGGGGAAGCTAGCCACCTACAAACAGTAAGCTGATTTTTACTCACCATTTGCAATGCTCACGGTTCACAGTCCAAACCACCACACCATGCTGATGAGAATCGGATGATGATGGGATGTCTGTCCCTCTGGGAGGTCTCCAGGGATGAAAACCAGCGCTTCAAGGCTGCTCCGGCTGTACCGAACCCTCCTTGGGGCCCTGGCACCCAGAGGACCCTGGCTCTGGGCTCAGTGATGCTGGGTGACTGAGGACAGTCCAGCTGTGTCACAGGCTGCCCAGCGAGGTTGTGCCATCTCCGTCCCTAGAGGTTTTCGAGACCCAACTGGTTCAAGCCCTGAGCAACCTGATCTGAGCCCAGAGCTGACCTGCTTTGAGCAGGAGGTTGGACAGGCACCGCCTGAGGTCACCTCCAGCCTGAATGGTTGTGTTATGCTATAGATCTATTACCTGGCCAATCTGACAGGTGATGGACAGAATTTAAAGCCCTCATATTGAAAGGATTCAGAGGAAGTTTGATTTTTAGAGCTCGTGGGACAGATCCTACAAGAGCTGCAAACTTCCCCACAATCTCCAGCAACATTCTCCTGTGCAAGCTGCAGAGCCCAGCTGTCCTCAGTGCTGGCTTTCTCCCAAGTGGGACAAAAACCCTACAGAGTTAGTGAGGGTTTTTTCCCCAGTTTTTGTTCTTTAATAAGCATTCATGGAGAGAGAATTGGATGGGTGCTGCAGACAAAGAGGGGCAGTAGCAGGAAAGGACTCCGTCCATTGCTCTGCTCTGTTTTTCTGTTGGATTTGCTCAAAGTTTCAGGTCTTCTCCCCAGCACTTTTCCTAGGGTGCCCAAGCTGCCCTACATTAGCATCAGGATTTTCTTCTCATATTCCTAAAAGCTGTGATTTTGTGGAACAAGAGAGAGAACTTTTTGACATGTGCCAACAAAATTCATCTCCCTGAAGGCAGCAATAGAAGCTGCAATGCCTGCATAGCACAATGCAAACACCCTTCCTCCATCCCAGTTCTTCCTTCTATCAACCCACTAGAACAAAGTGATTTAACCAAATAATAAATGTTGAAAAGGCCAGTCCCTGCAGATTCACAACAATGGCAAGAAAAATGCTAAGCTAATTATTATCTTCCTTTCCTTGCACAGGCCTTTCTGAGAGACTCTAGCAATTAAACACAATGCTGGGGAACAAGCTAGATGAGAATTAGTCTGACTTGGGGAAATTACCACCCAGAGGTTTTGGGGTTTTTTGTGCTGTTATGTAAATTCCCTTTGCTCAGCTTAAACTCTTAACCGAATGCATTACTTTGACAACATATTTTAGTAGCTGGTTTTTAAAAAATACACTTTAAAATTGTTTCCTGTTAGCTCTGATTCTAGCCTGTATTTCTCCTTGTGGTCTTGAAACCAAATTCCTGGACACAGAGACTCTCCTGACCCTCTTTCTCAGCTCACCCAGCAAACCTTCCTTGCCAGTCACGTAGAGCTCCAACCGAGACATACAAGCCAAGAGGGTAAATTGCTTGCCTGATTATTCATATACTCCAGTGGTTTCCCTTCCTGTGAAAATAAACCCATAATCCCAACATAACAACCATGCTGTATGAAGCAGCCTGCACGTGGGAACTGTATTCTCTTGCTCCCACCACGGTGGAAAAGGTCTGTGTGCGTGTAGTCCTCCAAGTAACTGTCTCCTCCTCCGGCAGCAGGAAGGGCCAGACGAGCACTGGGTGACCTGATGTTCCTCACTATGGCATTATCTGACACCTGTGCTTCCATTTCCACAAGAACTGGGTTTGATCAGATGGTGAAGAAGCCTTTGAGCACATGCAGCCAGTCATCTAAGGACCCGTTTTGCTCCCTCTGATCCCCATAGCAACTCCTTCACACCTCTCTTCTAGGAGGGATCCACCACTAGCCGGCCTAGTGGCTAATGGAACCTGGATGCCCAAGGTGGCATGGGGTACCCTAGAGATAGGGCAGGCACCTTATTCAGTGCTGGTACCTACTGGATTGCGTCTCTCTACTGCATATCTTTTGCCTGAGAGGTCCTAGAAATTGCATTTGTCTTTTCACAGCCATGTTATTTGGTGGCATTTGACTGAGAGTGGCTGATATGGTCAAATCCTGGTTTCCATCACACCTAACCAGTAAAGGCAAAGTTCACAGTACAAAATTTGTACCTGGATGTGCAATGCTGCAGGATGGACAGAGATATTTCCCCCTGGCTCCCACTGTCATTTGCGCCTTCTCGCATGATATGCTGTTCATATTTTTTGCTGCCTTGACACTTAATTGGCTTTGTGCTTGTGTTCACTCTAGCACCGTGATTTAAAATAGGGAACAGTACTAGACCCAAGATCAACCCTGGAACAAATCCATGAGTAACCTCCTTCCACCCTGATACTTCCCTTAATATGTACAACTCATGATTTCTTTCCTAAACAGTTTCTCATCTATCATACTATCTCGTCTCCAAACCCATTTTGCCAGTAATTACAATCACTCTCTCTTTTGATAATTTTGCTTTAGCAATAGGTTGGTCAGAGTATCAGCCGAGCCCATCCCTTCTTAGGACAGTGGTGGTTGTAAATGCCTAACTAGAAGCATGCTGGTTCTCAGGAAAATAAGCAATACATTTTAAATGCTGGAGTTCAAGTGATTTAATACTCTCCTTCTACTTTCAATTTTTTTTTTCCAGTAAATTAAATTTTCCTGGGAGAATGACTGCTTTTGCTCTTGCTCTACTATTTTCTGCAGAATGTAACATTTTTTTAAGCACAGCAAGTATTTCTTGTCTCTCTCGGCCACTTCTTCTGTATGATACTATATTATTTATGTCATCTTACGTTCTTTTATAGTAAATATGAACTTTTATGGCTAGTCTGAAGCTGGATTTTCCTTCTAGATATTTATTCCAAGCTTTCAAAAAATGCACTTATGAATCTAGAGGGTAGACTGCAAGGTTCTGTGCAGGAGGTGGGCAGCTGGGATTACCATCATGCTGGGGTCAACTCTCTAACACAGTGGATATAATTTTATATCTTAGGAGGGGGAATTAAATGGGAAAGAGTGAGGACTGGGGCAGGTTTTGAGAAACCTGCCATGCTGGCTGTTTAGTAAGAAGCTACCACAGTATCTAATACATGCGGACAGCAGAAGTGAAGCACGCTAGCTGGCTAAAAGGCTCTTTTGTGGTGTTTTGCTGTAACGCTTGGCAAGGCTGCTGTTGCTTCACACCCTGCCTCCCTTACTGAGGCACCGGGGTGGAAAAATCAGCTGCGGAGGATCCAGACAGTAGGGAGGGATTTAAACACGCCAAAGTCTTGTTCTCGTGTTTTCTAATAGATGGAGAAATGGGCAACAGTCGGTGTCCTGAACTCTCTACCGTTCAGTCTAATTAAGTCATGTAATGCTATTAATAAGCAGGGAGGCTTAGCTGAGCCTCTGCAGAATGCCAAAATCATGTTCTCTTTCACTCCTTTATTTAAAAATCTGTCATGATGGAAAAATCTTGCCCACCAACTTAATGGTGGTATCATCAAACAGTCATATCAGACCAGGTTGTAGAAGAGATGCTCACCTGTCACAAAGAAGGGGACACCACAGTAAACATCTCTGGAGCTGTCTGTCTTTCTGAGGCTGGGCTGGGCTGGCTGGGAGCATGCTAGCAAGGGAGGATGGGGAGGGCAGGGGTCCCTCGGGTCCACAGAAGGATTCGGTAACCCCTGCCTGTGGAAATCAGTGGCACGGTCAGACAAACACCTTCAGGTGCATTTAGTGTCCTTGATTTTCAATGCATGTGTCTATGAGAATACAAAATTACTACAGCAAAGTCAGTTGCAGACCTCTAAATTAATGAGAATAACTGAGTTATTGTGGCCTGTATAGCTCAGGGCACAGAATTTCACCTCGCGAGACAGCATCGCACTGGAGAAGGGCCATAAACCCAGTCCCCCACCAAGGACATTATGTGTGTGTGTGTGTACGTGTCCCAGCTTCCAGACAGGAGGGTGAGGGCGGCCCCGGCCTCCACAGCCCTTTGGCCAGTTATTTCGGGAGACCCAGGACTGAACTTGCCAGCATCCGTAAGCCCAAGCCTGGTTTTCAGACTGAACCACCGTTTCTTCAGCCTCAACCCAGGCTAGCATTTTTGTAGTATCATTTCAGCATTTGCAAAGGGAGGATTGCCATCGCAGGGGTTGCTACTTACGGGGTTTTTTTCCCTCCTTTTGATTTTGATTTTTTTTTTTTTTTTTTTTTTTTTTTTTTTTTTTTTTTTGCTGAGAACCAGGCAGCAGAAAGCAGCAAAGCTCTGGCTTTCCCAGGAGAGGAAGGCTCCCGCTCGGCAGTCTGTAAGCGCCCTCTGGTGCAAATGCAGCCGGCTGGCTTCAGCCAGCTCTGCCCTGCAGATTTATCCACCAAACATCCACCACGGGTGTTAATTTGGGTGTTTCAGATGGTGGAAAGGCAGGGTGACAGCCACCCTGCACCACGAAGGCAGCACTTTTCAAGAGGGAGCCTCCTCTGCAGGTTGGGCATCGGCACGGAGCTCGTGAGACCTTGCTTCAGCTTGTACCAAGGTTTTTGGTAGTAAATGGGATTGGTCTGGTGGCATTGAGAACCTGGATTAGGACAGAGAAAGGCATAGATGGCTCTTTGGAGACCATCTAGGCATCCCAGCAGAAGACAGGGTGGTAGCAGGAAGGTTGGAAAGAAAGGGGACCTTCCAGATAGCATGAAAAGATAAATTTGAGGGTAATTAAGGGATGGGGTGCAACGGATGAAACACAGGCCAGGAGGGCAGCAAATGAAAGTAAAAAAAATTGCTGGCAAGATGACTAGAGCAGAGAGAAAGGAAAAAAAACCCCAACAAAACAGAGCATGAAAAGGATAAGCACAGCCATTCGGGTTTGGCAAACTGAGCTTGATGACCAGATGAGAAACATGGGGAGAAGCTTGTAGCTAGGTGGGGATGCAAAGAATGATTAACGAGATGATACACCATCAGGGCAATAAATTATGTCAGTTAGGTGCTGAGAACACAACACACAGCACGTAGCTAATCATGAGTTGGAGCGCTTATTAATTCACCCCAGCAAATGGGCTGTCAGTCAGGTTTGCCGAAGGTAGTGGCTGAGTCCAGGGTTACCTCGGGCTCATGGTGCCACCGAAGTGGGAGCATCTGCGAAACGAGGGAAAGAAAATGGAAAAGCGACTGACTCCCTGGGATACTCTGAAATATGAGGTGCAGCTGCAGCTGTTTTTGAAGTTAGGAAACCTTAGCTGCTCGTAATTATCTTCATTTCTGTATAGGAGTTACTTGCCAGCATGGCAATTTGCTGTTTGTTGAAATAATGTGGGATCCTGTGCAATCCCGGCCAGTGTTGCCTCGCCTGCTGGGTATCTGCTGTAGCCGGGGGTGCCGAGGCAGGATCCACACCAGGGGTGCACCAAATTCCTCTCAGTCCTGCAAAATCAGCGCGTGCCGAGGTGTGACGCAGCAATATGAAAGGCAGTAAGAAAACCATTGAAAAAGCAAAACAGGAGGGAGATGAAGAAAAGCACACATCTCTTAACAGAAGGGATAGAAGGGGCTGAAGGGTTCAACGCTATTGCCTCAGCCTTGCAAAGTGCGATTTATCAACAGGATGATTAAAATGAAAGCAGAATAGGAATAAGGAAGGTAGAGGTGAAAGGCCAGTCAGTTTGAGAAAGTTCAGTTAGTAGGGCCTGAATTTATCTCGGTTTATTTGCTTTGGCTAATGACTTAAGGAAGTTTTAAACTATTGGGTTATAATGGAGGACTGAGACAGCCCTGGAGGACTAGAGGAGATTAACAGTAAGCCCATTTATATAAAGCAGGACTTACAGGGTAGTTGATGGAGTTCAGATTCCTGAAAACTGCTGGGACAATCTATTAAACATCTAATTCCTATGGAGCTGCAGTACTAGTAGGATGATTAATAAATTCATACAGACCATTTATTAGAAAAGAATTGGTTTCAATTAAACAAAAAAGCTTTGTCGGGTTGCGGACCCAGAAAAGAGAAAGATTAAGATCGCTTGGCTTTAGTAACATTATTGACATTTCAATGTTGTGTCCAAGCAAAAGATGCTGTGGAAAAGCTTGCCCAGCTTGAGAACGGGTTACAAGAGGAGACCATGTCTTTCTCCTAGTGATTTCCGAAAAACAGAACTGTTTTGTAGGGATGCTGAGACCCATTTTGTAGGGGACAGGATCCTGCTCAGGGTGTGGCTTGGAAGAAACACATCTTCGTCTGCTCACGGTTTGCTGGGCAGTGCTGCCAGGGACCGCATGGCTGCCACGCAGGCGTGCCCCGGCAAGCAGGGACGGGTCGCGAGCCGACGCTTTCACGTCCTTCACTCGCCCAGCTGGTCCACGCTGAGCTCACACACGGCCACGAAGGCGTGGGTGACTCCGACGGGAGGAGCCTGCTGCCCAAACGTCCACACGTGCTTCTGCTTATTCCGCGTGGCGAAGGGGAAAGTCGCAGTGGTAGCCGCTCGCTTTCGGCAGCTGTCTGCTGCAGCGCGCGTTTCTCGGCCACTTCTTGCAACCACAGCTCCTCTTTATGCATCTGACAAGGCTTCCTGCTTCTTGACCGGTGCTTTTTCGCATAAAATGTTCTGTCTGCATTGCAAACAGTCAGGCTGAATACAGGACAGTTCGGGTGACAGTGCCAGTAATGCCTCGAGGAAACAGAGTTTGCATAAACCAAAGCGGACGCTTACTTATGTAACTGGGCATCGAGTCTCACTGTCAAATCCATGCCAAAACATCACTTTGCTTTTCTGTCATTCTTTACTCGGTGGGGAAGCTTCAATGCAAATATCTCTCCGAAGAGAGAAAAGACTTGAAACAATAATCTACTGTAAAAATGATACTCTTAAGATTTTAAAATTTACCTTTTGTTGGTCAAGGGTGATCAGTAAAACAAATCAAACTGTGCATGGCAAAAAAAAAAAAAAACAACCTGAAAAAAAAATTAAAAGATGGCAAGAGGTAGCCTGTAAAGTCTTCTGGACTGAAATAAGAGATAAATTTGCAAAGCCATCAAGGCCAGATGTCACGGCTCACGCTTCCACAGATGTCTCACGAACACTTAAAGCAGAGTAATGTTTGAGTACTTTAGGCACAGCACCAAGAGACTATGGATTTAGGAATGTTAATGTGCTACTGCTCTGAACTGATACACTTCCAAAGGAAGTCTCTTCCCATCTTTATTCAGTGCCTGGAACACCGGAGGCTCTAGTCTGCGTGCTGTTCACTTGAAACAGAGAAATGCTTCAGTGGAATGTAAAGGAACAGCACAGCTGGCTCTGAACTTTTTTAACATCCCCTTGTTTACATGGTAATACATATGGGACAAACAGTGCAGTGATATTATTTATTCTTCTGTTGATTTTTTTTCTCAGAAATAAAGAACCACCACAACCTAAGGAGGCTGGAAAAGGGCCTGTATAATCATTTCTCAGTGGGACACATGGCAGAAATCAAAGCCCCTGGACAGTTTCTTCAACTCAGCTTCTGAAGACTGGGTAGGCAGTTTTTGGTGTATAGAAAAGGAGGCTTAAGTTATGCTCCTCTTTCTGTTCATAGAAATAATAAAATTAAGGATAAAGCCAAGCATCAGTCATGCACCAAACTGCAAAATGGCAGTATTTCCCAGAAATTGAAGCAAATGCAAAAGAATTTGCTTTTGGGGTTAAGTGCGTGTCACTTAAATATAAATTCTGCAATGTGTAGCATCTGCTGCGTTCTTCTTCGCACAAAACCAGCTCTTTTCCAGCACACGCTCACACTGGGGCTGAAGTATTTAACAGCTTATAACAAGGACAATTTACCTGGTGGTATGTAGCCTACCAAAGTGTAAGATTTACTTTATGGAATAAGCAGTAGAGTACATGAAATATCGATGTTAAGGTCAAACACAGCATGTCAGGAGTCAGCACACAGGTACCCTTTTAAGGCAGTATGGCATCAGACCAAAATAAAATTACATTTTTCCTCCATGAAAGGAGCAAGAGTGAGAAAGAGAGAATTCTTCTTTGCCTTTGTCCATGACTGAAGCCCACAGACCCACTGTCTCCCCTTGCTGTACAGGAAAAAAGCAACCATTTTGTTTCTGACTGCATCAGAACATACACAGCCTCATGTATGGCTTGTCCAATTACTCTTAACAAATCAGGGTACACATCCATACAGTAGTAACCCATCCAAGCTCAGCCTATGCAGCATCAGGTTAATAGCTGAAAACAAAAACTGTCAGAAGGAAACCTTTCTGAGCTGGTATCAGCTGCCAAAGCTCTCACCTTAGTGAACCACAGCACACATGTGAGCATCTTATTTTAAGAAACGGTACTGTCATAATGTACAGCAGAGAGAAATACTACCAATAAAAAGATGAAAAAAATAGCACCATTGCTAGTGACAATATCAGAGAGTTGCTTATGTGCTCTGAGTAGCTTCCTGGATTAGTGAGACTAGGAGGGGCTCAGCAAAGCACCTGGGCACGCACAGCAGCCTATTCCCCACAGATTAACAAATTCACCAAATCAGCTTGGTCGCCCCAGGCGATGCTAAGTGGGGAAGCTGGTGATAAATGCTTTCCCCTTTGCTCGAAGGTGCCATACAGAACCCTGTGCTAACAGTGCACCCTTCTCCAAGTTCCTTGTCAAAGCTGGGAGGGGCGAGTGTGTGCTGCAAGCCCAGGAACACCCCGAGAGGGCTGAAGCCTGAACAAGCCAGAAGAGCAGTTGCCTCCCTTGCCCAGACTAGGCACCTGCAAAACGCCTGCAGGACCAGCACCCAAACACAACGCCTGACGTCACACAGGGCGCAAGGGCCTGACTGCCCTGGGCTCTCCCTGCTAGATCATTCTGCCTCCCAGTGCATTTGGCCAAACTAGGTTCAAACTCTGCAACCATAAAAACATCCACTCTAGTCATAGGGATAGTAAAGTTTAAATGGTCTTTCATTTTCAGCTTGGTTTTTTGGATTCTCTCCCATTCTTATCCCCATGCAAAAAAAGAGCTCTCGTGCTTCAAATTTTGAACCTGTGGTCCTTGGCCACACAAATGTCATATGGACATTTTTGTACTCAAGAAGCTGCTTCTGGGATGCTACTTGATTGCCAAGAAACTCTTGAGCTTAACCTGAAGAAGACTTCTATGTGAAAGACATGGAAAATTCCTGTAGAAGAAACTGAAAGTCATGTTTTTTTACTCTTAACTTACTCCTAGCTGAAGCACCTCTTGGGCAGCCAGTTTAATGAGCAGAAGCCATGTCCAAAAAAAAAAGAAAAAATCCTAGAAATCACAATGGGTTTAGAAACCTGCTTGCTGCACAAAGCAGATAACTAGTGTCCACTCATAGCATAGAAGGTGACATACTTTGGTGACAGATAAAAACATGCCCTGTTGTCATGCTCCAATTCAGCACTAACATCACAGTGAAGCACTAAAAGCATATTGAAGCTACTTCAGACAGGAAGCCCAAGGAGAGGGCAGGTCACCATTTAGACAATTTCATCGCACTGGAATGTGAACACAAGGTACCTTCGATTCTTAGACAGTTGTGCAACACTGTACATGGAACGAGCACCAGGTGTTGTTTCTGGATCGTGACCTTTAGCATTGTGTGTGTTCAGCTACGTGGGTAACACTACCCCAGGTCAACACTTCCAGGTGTTGATCCAGTCATAACCTACCTCCACGTGAAGGGCTGGCCTCTGTTCATAGGTTCTTCAGGCAGACCCAGAGAGCCATCTTTTCTGGTCTACGCTTTTTTCTAGTAGCTTCTGGTATTGCAATAGTCACTTTTCTCTCCACAGAGAAAAATTTAAAATAAGGTATTTCTGTGGAAAAGTCTTTTCTCCAAAAGGAGTAGGAAAAAAGTAAGTGTTCAGAAATGTAACCTGGGAAGTAGCACGAGTGCTTGTGACAGTGTTAAGATAAAGACACTGTAAACTACAAACCCCTTAACTTAGTACTCCTGCCAGAAACCCGTAAGATTTACCTTTAACCAATATTTACAATATGGGTAAAGATGTGTTTATTCTGTTATGTACCTGAACAGAGATATAAAGGAGAGACTAGCTTTGGAAACATCTCACAAGTGTATTTATTAGTCAGGAGCAATCGCTCTCAAAGCGTGACCCATTTCATACTTTAAATGGCGTTTCATTACACTGCAGCTGCACAAGCCTCTGTTCTCCCTGAACAGATGCTTGATATGCAGGAGGCAGCCTTTAGCACACTACTTATTTACATACATAAGTTCCTGGATTTGCTTAGGTTTGAGGGCAGTAGTTCAAGAAAAGTCTGTTTGTCTTAATCATTTGAAAAGCTTCTTTCTTTTCTTTCTCCACTGTTTATCGTCCACATCTTCAGTATCATCAGGAGGATCTGGTATTACAAAGCCATCAGTCATTTTATAGTACACTACTGTGGAATCTGACTCAACTATGGCCAAGGTAACTGACAGCGGGGTGTCGGGATCATCTTGTGGGAGAGATGCTTTCTTCATAATTTCTCTTATCCTAGAAGAGGAAACAAGCGGTTAGAAAGGAGTCCACAACCACCTAACGATGGCACAAAGGTAGAAGTGCACCATTGCTATTTTTATTCACCCTGGTTTTATTCTCCAAATTTGTCCTTACTAAAGAAAGTGCAGTATCTGTTCTAATAAAAATCCAAAGTCGTATAATCAAGCAACAAAATCAAGTAACAAAGAATCTTATAAAAATACACTCAGTTACATACATCTCTGCTGGAAATGGCTCAACACATGCTTCTAAGCTTTGCTTAAGTGTACTACTGTGCACATGCCTCAACCATCCTTCAACGACCACAATCATAACATGGCAATCTCTAATGGCCTTGTTTTCATGAGATTTTAAAAAATATATCCAATTGAATAACACATGGTGTTCAATTAGAAAACAAAATAATTAAGACTTGTTCCATTTGTAGAGATTAGTCTTCCAGTCTCTGTGCTACAGTTCTCTGCCAGACCGTGGAAGATGCAGGAACCCAAGACAGGTTTCTCTACCTCCCCGTCTAGACTAGAAGCCACAATCAAGACTAATGTTCTTCTTCAAGACAGTACAAATGTCTTCCTTAAAAATTCAAGACAAAGTTATGCAATTTTTCCTGTTCAGCTTATTTTAAGAATAACATGCCAGTTACTGTTCAGTTCAGAGCTGAGGACAACACTGATTCCTGGAGTCCTTATATTACTCTTCTGACTGGGGAGCAAGTACTGAAGGAGTGCAGTGCCCAGGGGCAAAACAGTAACACTCCTCACAGCAAGTATTTCCACAGGGAGCCTTCTCCTTCACCTAAAGGTCAGGTGCAAGAGGGCTCATCTGGGATTGCCAGGACAGGTTACACTCTTGGGAGAGGGCAGCTACGCAGTGAGAAAAATTGCCCCTTGCTTCATGTGCCCCCGAGACCTCATTCACCAGAAAACATGCATTTCTGAAGCTGGGCACTGTAGTTGAAAAGAAGGCTCTTTCTAAATGCATCAGCTTTCAAACTTTAATCATCATCTTCCTTCCAAACCTCTTTGATCCCTTAATAAAAGCCAAATGGAAAGTGGCAGAGAATAAGCAGCAGCCTGGAAAGGCTATGCTATTAAGCCCGTGACCCTCTTAAGTATCCATCTGTGTTCTGAACTGTTCATAATCCAACTTGGCTAAATTCAGTAGTGCCTTTTCTTTTGATTTCACTACTGGC
The DNA here is from genome assembly GCF_929443795.1 of Astur gentilis. NCBI lineage: Eukaryota > Metazoa > Chordata > Aves > Accipitriformes > Accipitridae > Astur > Astur gentilis. The sequence goes on from NC_064887.1 coordinate 32,105,998, forward strand.
CCATATATAATGCAAGGCAAGGCAATATAATATAGTTAGTCATTTCATGCAACAGAGATACTTAGGCTGTGAAAAGCCATATTCTGGTCCTCCTACAATCAGCACACTTCATAACAAGAGAACAAACTAGCAAAGAGATACTGTATTGGCCATTGGTAGAAGAGAGACACCTGCAAAAAAGTCATATTTCAAGCAATGTGACATTAACTTCTCTGCTCCCGCCACCTCACCACTGCTTTGTCTGCACATTTTCTTGGCAGGTGCCTTAGGCTCAGGGCCTTGCTGTGGGAACACTAACCGCACCGTGGGTATTAAGGAGAGCGTAAACACAACCCTGCCTTCCAAAGCTGTAGCCAATTCATGGATGGAGGTGCTCTGCAACAAAAAAGAAATGCATCCCACTATGAGCAATGCCTCAAATACAGCACAGCCTTCCAGTGAAAGCACTACCTACTGAGGGGGGTCACATGCCTGCTGGAGTTGCACCAGTAAGTACCGAGTGAATTGCAGGTGTACAAGCAGGCACCAGGACTGCAGTAAGCAAGGACAAACAAGCTGAATGTCTAAGGCACAGCAGTGAAGCACTGTACCTCTGCGCTGATGCTGTGCACCTTCTGCTCTTGTCACTGTTTCCAGCCCTCGTTTAGGGGTACCTCCACCACCACAATGTCTTGCCATAGCTCTGGCAGATGACAAGGGCCTGGGAAAGGATTCCAGATGTCCTTCCAGACATGCTACACATGCACAGAGCAAGAATCCCCTTGTCACATGCCAGTAGCTCGTGTCTGGAGGAAGCTCTGAATAAGTTGTCAATGGTGAGTCCAGGCTACTGGCAGAGACCCAGTGAGGAAAGAACTACCCATGGCTTTTATGAAGCAGTGGATATTAATCTCTTTCTCTCCTGGGAAAGTGAAATAGAAATAGCAATAAAAAGCCAAATAAAAGGGTACAGCTACCCAGGAGAGCTATTTTGGGACCCAAAGCAACCAAACTTGTGTTGAGTGTGGACAGTCCCATATCTGGATGCAGATTCAGGCAGTGGCCTATAGTCACCTGTCAGCCAGGGAAGAAGCTCCTTCATATTTTCTTCAGTAACTGTCACCATTTCTCTTCCTAGTCTATTAGGGGGATGGATGTAACAGTGAAGCATTAGATCTAGATTTCCCATCACTCATGATTTCTTCTTATACTGTCAAGCACAGACATCTGAACCTTTATTTCCCCTCATTTAGCACTTAGACTTAGAAGATGCACCATGATCCCAAAAATGGTCAGGTCCTGACAACAGATTAATGACATATCTTCATGTCCCTGTCTTACTTTCAGGAGACTGAGTTTCAGGCTTTATGTAAAGAGCACAAAGACATGCCATTGCCTCCGGATTATCTGCTGACACTGCTGTCCTCAGAGCATAATGCCTTCCACTGCATATGGGGAATCAGCCTCTATCACCATAAAAAATTACGACTGCAAATGCAAGATTCTCATCTTCCCAGTGTTCTCAACACAGGCAGCCCCAAAACAAGAGCTCTCATTCATGCATACCATGACTAGCCATAATGCAATGCAGCACATCTGCAGATTAGTGAGAAGGTATCTTTTAAAAGAATAAGCTTCGGAATTCAGGAAGTCTGTATCAGACGCCTGTGTTTCCTCTCATCCCCTGAAGGCATCACTGTTAGCCTCTGCATCCAGCATGTTCACAAAGTTTCTCTGCAGCAGCGGACATTTCAAAGAAGGGAGTCAGATAACATCTGGGTTTGTGCTGATTCCACTGCACTTGCTACGTGCCATGAACAGAAAGATGAAATATTGCAGGAAGTGTATAGGTTTTTTTAATCCTTTTGATGTTTCTAACACTGTCTATGGAAAAAAAAAACAAGCAAGAAGTGTTCTTGGCCTTCTGAAATTCTTAGAAATACGTGTTTGACCTCCTAAACAAGGCAAGAAGCCTTTATTTCAAGAGATACAGCTCTCTAGGTTGCCCATATCACACAACAGCTGCATTCAATGACTAAAACAAAGTCTTAAACAAGAAAACTGTATGTTAACACCTTCCCCCAACAGAGCTAGCTGACTTCATTTACTAAGTTAATGGTTACAGATAAGCTCCTTAATGACCATCTGCTCCACCATACCAGCGATGTCATTTATAAAAGCTGGCTTTTGCTTAAGTAAAAGTGGATTTAATGTTTCTGAAAGTGTCAAACGTTAGAAGCCTCTGGGACAGAGAATTTCAATACATCCAGTACTTTGGCATGCTCCACCAACAGTCTTGATAACCTTTATTCACCAGCATCCTGACCAGCCTTTTCCTCATGAATCACAACTGTGTTAGGACACATCCTGCAAACATTGTTCCCATTGATACCAAAGGGTCCACAATGACTCTGGTTTTGGTTCCACAGCCTTTACACATTATGGTCCAACAGCATGAAGTTCACAGAAGCTGTGGTGTCAAGCATCTGGCATAGACTGGCTCTACCTGGATCCTCCTTTTCAACAGGCGTTCAGGTATGCCCACTCCACTGGCTAGACATGAAGTTTTAAGCAGAATGTAGAGACTTAACATGAGAAAAGGTGCAGCTGAGAAACAGTTAACACTGTTTTCCAGTGTCTGAATAAAAGCTTAGCATGTTTTCACTACAGTCTCAAGTAAAGCCTATGTTGGAAGAATGCACCATTTCACTTTGTCATCTCCTGAAGGACACTATACAACACAACACTCAGTCACCTTAGTAGATGTTCATCCACAGGCTCTGCCTTGTTCGTCGCCTTAGACTTGTTCTTCCACAGGCTCGGCCTGCCTAAGAAGACTGGGGACAATGCACCCTACACATGCAGCCTTCTCAGGATTTATGCCAATGCCTACCTGGTAACAAATAAAAGGCATCTAGAGCCCCAAGAAAGCACAGAGAACAATCAAGTGTGCGTGCTGCTGCATGCACAGTGATAAGTCTATGAGTTAAAACATCCTGCAACCACTCCTTTCCCTTCTCTCCTCCCCCCCATGAAGAAAAGCCATTGAATGTTAGGCAACACTGAAGCTTTAGGTTTTCCCACACAAAAAAAGGTACATATCAAACAAAGGCACTGTGAAAGAAAAATAACATACATAAGCTAGGGGAACACAGATACCACAAGAAACACTAGAAAGTTTTATTTAAATCCCATAAATAGAATATGACCAAATATTTTTTTTAGTAAGAATTCTCCTCTGTTGCAGATCATACAGGCCAAAGTTTTCAGAAGAGCTTGAAAACCCATCTCTAAAAACTGATGGCATCTGAACATTTGCTGCAAGCTAGGAGCTGCTCCCACCAAGACAAATGCAAGCAGGACAAAGCCCTCAGTGTCCACCTAGGAAGGAAGGTCACATTCACCTCACATTGCAGGAGATGAAAAAGATTTCGTCTCAAACACTGAAGAAGACACTCTTATACAAAAGCAAATACCTGCTATTTCTAAAGCCCTTTGCATCAGAAAAAGGGCTTTAGAAAAGGCTTTCTAGATACCTACAAACCACAGTCAGCAGAGGTTGCTTTTTTCTACAAAGAATTAGTCATAAGAGCAGGTCTAACTTACTTAACATCATGCAAGGACCACTGCAGCTAAGGTAACAGCACTATGAGTGTCATCCTACATTTGCCTTTACTGCTGCCTTCAAACTAAATGGCAACAGTGAACTTACCTGGTCTTCTATTGCTGTTGCAATTAATAGCTTAAAAACAAAACAAAAAAATCCATACAAAAGAAAAGAGGGAAATTTTCCATCTTTCCCCCATCTTGATTTTTTATTAACAAAAGACTTTTCATACTAGGTAGGCCTTCAACACACATCAGAAATCTGTACCATCTTTCCTAATGGTCTGCTCCTAACAAAATAACATTGCCCTTTTGGCTTCACAGAAAAAGGCAAATGACTGGTGAACTTCAGGCAACTGTGGCTTGAGGTTTTAACTGACTGTCCAAAAACTAAAAGAGAACAGAATCATAAAGGAAAGATAACATGGACGGACAGTTTTGTGTTGAACAAAAGAGTATTTCAGTGATATAATCCCATGCAAGTACCTCTGAGAAGCAGCGGAAACACTGAGAGCTCAGAGTAGTTTTATGGAGGTTGCATAGTACTCCATTGAGCTGAAATGGAACTACTGCCTTCCCTACCATAAAAGCCAAGGGCTTTCAATCTGCCCTTTATACTTGGATGAATAATTCATTGCAGGCTTGGCCAGCCCAAACAGCTCCCTCGCCTCCATGCAAGGCAGGGCTGGAGAGTCAACACAAGTTGGTCTCTGTACCGCTACACAGAGATCGTTACTCTGTGCATTGGAGTGCACCATTGTACCAGACTTGTTCAGATAGGCCCCATGACAAGAGAACCAAGGCAGAGGAAAACTCCTGTAATGCACAATACCTTGAATTTAGCCAGCACTACAAAAACAGGGCAGCATGGCTCACCATCAGGAATGCTGCTCCAGACATTGCTGCCTGCCCTGCAGCTAGATTAACCTAGTGCCTTGAAATATATGTGAAGAAGCATGTGGTGGTGGTGGGAGAAGGTGTAAATGGACACTGCTATTTCTTGGGATTTGTTTCCAAACTACAGGAACATGGGATGCTAGAAGAAACTCATGGTTTTGTAATGGAAAAAAACCCAACAAACCAAAACCAAAAAACCGAAACAACCAAACCACAAAGAAAGCACCACATGGCTTACTGGTCAGGAAAAGGAATTGAAACCCCAAGGAATATAAAGTCATTTTTTCCATGGAAGTTGAAAAAGGAAACAAGACAAATCACGCAAGAGGAAGGAATCAGAATTCAGCAAAGTTCTACAAGATACACCAACTATAAGACATTCAATCATAGTACTGCATAACCAACTCAGCCGTATGAGCCAGATCAATCACTTTTAAACTACAAATAAAGAGTTTGCGTCTAGAAGCCACTAGTTACATTTTCAATGTGTGATTTACTGTATGACTAAACTGAAATAATGCTTATAGCAGAAGAGCTACTGACAAAACTGTGAAGAGGATGCAAGATAAGGAGCATGTCACACTTCCAGTGCATTTAAAATAGCAGTGCTTCTTATAAGCAAAACCACTTCAGATTAGAGGAAGATCTATTTCACAAACTACAGATTTAGAAGAGGATAAATTGCTTCCAGTCCTCAGATTTGCTTCTAAGGATGCTTATCAGCTTTAAAATGAAACATTTATGTATTCTTTTTCCAAAATTAAGTTACCATTTTAACAAAATAACCCTTCCCCTCTTAGCCTAAACCAAACTTTGCAGTCTCCATAACCTCATGCAACTGACTTCATCCTTCATTTCCAACACTTGCACACAAAAAACAAATAGGGCAGTGACATATCATTAATCTGACAGTCTATTAGTAACATTTTGCTTAGACAATGTTATTTGTCTAGGACAGACAGCATGTAATTCCATTAGATCCAGCATCTAACTCCCTGGTCCTTGGAAGTATCAAGGCTTTCAACGCTATCTAGAAAATCCAGCTGTCAACACTGTGAGCTCTCCTACACTTGCTGAGCTTGGTTTATGCTAGTCATTTCTGCCAGCTCTGAAGCATGATTACCTGTATTTAACTGCTTCACCCTCTCTGGGGAGCCACAATTCTGGAATGTGCTGACAATTAGGTACTTGGTGTGCACAAAGGTGTTGTCTGCAGTAGTGAACGGCAAACATGTCCCAGCCAATGGACCTATGAATTCCTTCTGCAAGCATGAACCACTGCTAAGTTCAAAGGCATACAAACACAAGGTTCTCCAAACCTCAGCCAGCTGTGTGTGGTTGAGAGAGTGGTCCAAGACAGACAGAAGTTGCATCTTAATTCTCCAGGTCTTCACTCTCAGAAGATCCAGCAATCTTCATTTTAAGAGCATGCATGCACAGCATAAAGCCACTTCTCAGGTTGTATGAGACTACCATTTGCATTGGTAGTCGCTTTGCTCCAGACCCTGTAATTTTGCAATTCAGCAAGTTACTGTGCAGCCTTACACTGGCAGGGCAGGATGATCAGCTTCCATCAAGCTGTTTGTAGAAGTGGACAGTAAGCTTAGCAAGCAGAACTGCGTTTGCCTTAAGCAGTTAACTGTCACGCATAAACTAGACATGATGAAATCTTATAATAGGCTAAAAAACATTGAGTGGATTTTTTTTTTGTAGGGCACTCAGATTTATCATTTGCTTAGGTGTCTTTCTGGTAATTTCCACAGCAACTTTACTACAGCCTTTTAAGGACAGTCCTCCCAGTGTCAGCCAAGCAGGAATCTTCATGAGACACCTGGGAAGTCAGAGCTTCGCTGAAGTGGCTTTGAGAGGAAAACCACCCCTGCAGCCCCTACCCAGGCCTTACTGGTTAAGCAAGGAAATGCTGCCCATAAATGCTGCCATTTGCTAGTTGCTTTTGCAGTTAGCACATTTCCAGGCCCATCAACGAGGACAGAACTTTTTCACCTTCCCAACCCCCTCCAATGGCTTACTTTCAACATTGAACTGCATTTACTTGCACTCATACCTCTTCCTCTACCTTTGGAAGGTAACGCAAAAACCCAAAGCATTGCTTTGAACAAAACAGCAAAGTAGCTAAGTACAAAAGCCTTCCTGTCTACCTACAGCTTGGTAAGTCAAGTGAGAAAAACATCATTTAAGAGATCACATACCTAACAAGCCTCTTACTACCAACAATCGCAACAAAATATTCATGACTGTCAGAACAAAGAGGCAGTAGTACTGCAATACATTTTCCAACTCCTTCTGTAGGATGCCTTTTTAATGGCCTCCCTCTGTGCTACGTAACTTTGAGCTACAGTTATTGTCTATACCCCCTGTTTTTTGCCTACTGTTCCAACAAGAAGCCAAGGAGTTGATGCTGTCCTTTACAAAGACTGACCAGGCCCCTCCGATCAGTGCTGACTTGCCAATGAAACACCAAGCATGTATATGCACATACACATTCAATAACAAAATACAAGCATATACAATGTTCCTGCCTGACAACATCTATGGGTATCAAGCGCGTACAGGCTTTAATGGACTCATCCAGCATTACACCCCAGTATTCAGCTCATTTTAGTGACAATACGCTCTATGTAGTTACTCTGTAGCAAAACCCAGTCACAAACTGTACTTTTAATCAATGTGATGCATTCACTCTTTGCTTCTCTAACACACACCCTTCCAGTAATGGATTCCATCCACACTGGTGCCAGAAGCAGAGCAAACAGTATCACCACAGTACAAACAAGTTCAGAGGCTCCAAATGAAAAGCTCCAATGAAACAGTAAAAGATAGGACATACATGCAGTGCAATATCTCACCGTCATTAAAAGCCAATTAGAACATACTTGCTGGCATTGATCCAATGTCAGGAACCAAAGTTTCCCACATAGGTGGAAACCTACTACATTAAACAAGCACAACTCCTCAACACATAGGCATAATTTCTTAAAGATCCCATATCCTAATTTGCTGCCTTCTTTCCCCACCTAAAATCTATTTGAACCTGTGAATAGCAGTGTGTCCCTTTCACACACATACAGCGATCTGCTTCTTGCAGAGAGGCTGGATGACACTCAGCATTTCATCCTGCAAGACCTCTCTGCAGCTTTCCTCTGTTGTGGAGATCACACCCTATTTCTCTGTATGACCAAGCCCACAAGAGTGATTGACCAATATCTGCAAATGGAAGATCTTTTCAGCATGTAGATAATACTCAAATCCATCAATATCTAGTAAGCCATTTTCTTCCCCCTCACAAATATGCTCTTAGGAAAACACATAGCAGAATCAAGATGGAAGTCTGTTTGCAAAAGACTGATCTGTCACTTCTAAAACCTAAACAAAACAAAACAAACAAACAAAAGGCAAAACCCCTAGCATGTCTAAAACATCATTCCTAGATTGCGTGCACACACACACGTCTGCTAAGTGCAATTCATTAGCTACCTGCTACTGTGTCAGGCTGCTGCCCGCAGAGCAAGAGGAAACAGCAAACACCAGCAAGATCTGTAAAGCTAGCCCTAAGCACACACTCCTAGCAAGAGTAGGAACAGAAGAAACTGAAAAAATGTACTACCATATGATGCAGCTGAAATAGTTCAGGTCTTCAGATACATCACAGGAAAGAATGGCAAATACCAGCAAGAGAAGGCAGCCATCATCAGAGAGTAAATAATACTGTGTGTTTGAGGCTGCTCTAAGGGCCAGTTAAAATATACTGTAAAATCACTGAAGTGGAATTTCTCCAGGCTGCAAATATCTGTAGTATCACCAAGTCATAGCTGTGTTGTTCTCCGCTTGAGAATTACTTAGTCTTGCATGCGTAAGGCAAGTAAGTCAAAAAAATCACAGCTCAAGGGACAGTTAGACATTAGACTCCACATAAGCAAGAGGGATTTCTGGTTGAAAGTAGCCAAATTATACTTTCAAAACAAAGAGGAAATGAAACAAAACACACCAGGCTTATCCATAGAGTCGACAATGAAAAAAAAAAAGTTTATTCTTAGACAGGTCTGAGGGGCTTTCTTTCCCCTTAGGTTCTTTAAAGCCCAGTGACACAAATCTACTGCTAGATTTCCCAGACTACAAAAAAGCAGCACAAGAATGTTCAAAACATGAGCTGTGAAGGTCTTGTATTCTAAACTTGTCTCTCAAACATATACTTTGATAACAATTGTTACCTCCTAGAGCATAAGCAACTTCTAAACAATATGAAGAGTTTATCAGCAGGAGGCATCAGTTGTTGTGGGAAGCTGACAAAGGCCTACCACTCTCAGAGAGGCAGAAGCAGAGGCTGATGCAGCTTAGAAAATTAAAGGAATCTCAACTTTGCACGTACGTTTGCAGCACCCAAAATAACTCTGCTCACAGGCTGAGGTATTGCTTTCCTCTGATACTCCTTTGTCTCCTCCCCCTTCCCCTCTTGACCAAGGCATCAGCAGCCTGTTAAATATATCTGTTCTTCATTCTATCTTATTGGTCACACGGGCCAAACACTGACCACATCCTCACCTCTCGTGGCTTAAAGATATGTGCACAGGTACCGGCACCATCACTTGGAGACTGTCCTGTTCTCTTTCACGGGCATGTAAACATACAAGTTGCAGTTCTGCTACTCCGACGTGCTTCACTTCATGCCAGTTTCTCCCTAGAAAGATTCATCATCAATGATAAGGACCAGAACACAAAACAGAAATTTTAATCACTCAGATATCAAATTTGGTATGTAAGTTAACATCTAAGGTTCTGTTTTTTCTCCCTCTCCTCACAGGACATTTCCCATGAGAGACAACTACCCCATTCAACTGTCAAGTTTCCCTTCTGAGAAACAATCCTGTCAAAGGAACCCACAGGAACAGTCCTAGGCTGCTGACTCCAGCGCTACACTGATTGATGGTGAATAGGGATCTGCCTGACAAAGTTTTGTTTCAAAAAGGCAAAAAGGATGACAAAAACCATCTCTGTCACCGCCAACATAAAAGGGTAATCCAAACTTGAACTTTATCAGCACCCTAAACTGTGAAGAAGCAGGTGCTAAAACCTTGATTATTGATAACATACAGTTCTTCCCTTCTGCTTGAAGGGATAAGGCTAAAAGTTTCTGCTGCAGAACTACAGGGGCCTTGTCTTAAAGCCTATCAAGGCATTTTCTTCAGAGGTGTAACAATAACAGACACAGTGCTTTCTGGCCTGTAAAATCCCTCCCTTCCCTGATCTTGAGAACCACCAGCCTCCAAGAGAAACTGAAGTATTTTTATTAGGCTGGCTGCCTGCCTACACACAGTCCCTTTTCAACAAAGCCAACGTGGGAGAACTGCAGGCAGAAGTTTATATATCACATAACTCTGCTCCACTCTTACAAGACAGCGAAAGACTACACTGCATTTGTCATAATTATTGCCACCAGACCTACAAATTATCTTCTTTCCTACAGCAATCCTGCCCTTGACAAAGAACAGCATCCTAATCAGGCCAGCACACATCAGCCATTTGCTAAATGGTAATCAGTAACTTTGACATTAATTTACAAATGAGGACTCTATTACCAGCACAACCAACTGAACTTGTAACTTCACCTTTCTGTGCTCCTCTTCATTCCCCTACTCCTCTTTTGCTTTTTTTCCATGCCAAGTGTCTTTGCCCTGGAACACCTGCACCCGTAACCGCTGGACAAAATGGGCCCTCATCTTCATAAAGGCGCCAGCTAGGCACAGGATAGAAATCTTCAGCACCAAAATGCCATCTGTTTCTTAGGTAACCGTCACTGCATTATGTTTCAAAAAAGAACGCCAAGGACTTTTGTAGGAAATGTCTTGCTAGTGCAAACTTTAATAGCACCTAAAGGCAAATACATTTGCTGGGATGTCTACCCAGTCACTTCATTGAATTACCTTCTAAGAGGTCCAGGTATACCACAAAAGCAGCATAGATTTGAGCACTGTCAGATATATCAAGAGACATCATTTCTGTGAACTGAAACCCAAAAAGTAACGTTGGTGAAGGAAAGCAGAAGTTATATTAAGAATACACAGACCAAACCCAGAATCTGTACCCAGCTATCTAAACCACTGAAGTCTGAAACCAGTTTTAAGGACCAGCTGGCAATTAAAAAGCAGGACTTGTTTTCTGACTGTATCTTAAGACCTCTCTTTTCCACATTCCCCCCATTTCGGCGCTTAAGAAAGCAAGCCAAATAAACAAATAAATGAGGAATCACAACTATTTCTGGAACAGATCTAGCTTTGTGGAGAAGGGCTATGAATTTTACCTATTTTTGCTGCAGTACATCAACATAAGATGACGGCCAAACTAAATACCTCCACGTTTTCAGTACGCTAAAAATTAAGATGGAGTCAAAGTTTAAGACGCTTGCGTTTTCCAGCTGTGATTTCGGCATTTACTACCTCGTCCCCGACTAAAGCCGCCATTCCCCAACAACCCCACCGGCTCTCCTCACGGGACGGCAGGCGAGCCCCCGCAACAGACCCAACATAACGAAACCCGTTGTATTAAAATCTCCTCCTCCAGCCTCCCTTCGGGAGAGGGGGGAACCCGCCTGACCGGCCTCTCGGCCTCGGGGTGCCCCTGGTCACCTACGTGCGCCCCCGACCCGAGATGCTCCTCAAAGCCGCGGCGGGGGGAGAAATCCTGTCAGGGGCCGGGGCACGGGGCACGGGCGGGAAAGCGAGACCCACCCCCCGCCCCGAGCGACCGACGGCTCCCCGCCTCACTCAGCGGGGTGGGCTCTAACAGTCGCCCCCCTCCCCGCCCCTCAGCGCCCGAGCGCCGCGCTCCCCCGCCCCGCGCACAGGCCTACCGTGGGGTGAGTCGCCATCCAGTTGCCGCCAGCCCCCCCCGCCCAGTCCCCCTGGCCCCCCGACTCCCGCCCGCCGGCGGAGGTCCCCCCCGCCGGGCCGCAGCCCCCCTCCGCCGGGCCGGCCGCCGGCTCCATGCGCTCGCCGGTGCAACGCGACTTCGCTCCGGGCGGCGCCACACAGCCGAGCGCTCCCCGGCAACTTGCGGCGCCGGTCCCGTTCCGCCTCCGTCCCGTTCCGCCCCCCCCCCCCCCCCCCCCCCTCCCCGAGCCAAGACTCTGCCTCCACCGCCAGAGGTGCTGCGTTAAACCCTATTTACGGCCAGGGTGGTGTAGATACACCTCATCACAGTGGGTCCCTTGGCCGTCCCTTTTTCTAATTGCAAGGTCTTGTTTGTCGAGGAGGCTTGGGGGTTGCCGATAACTACCTCAAGCAGGTAGCCCAGAAAGCAGGGCCAGAAACCGCCCTGTCCGGTGCGGAGACCCGGCGGGAGAGACGAGGCCGTGAAAGGGACGTGGAGCTTGGGGAAGAGACGTTTTAGGGGAACAAGGCAGGGTTTATAACCCACGCACACATTTAAGCCTGTTTGCGTTTAGAATATGTTCTGTGGGCTGTGGGGAGCATCTCAGAAATACGTCACGTGTAGGTTTCTGTAGAGCCCCTCCGCACTTGACTCTTTTCATCACGACTCACAGGTGCCATTCAGACACCACAGGACTGTCCGGAGTTCCCTGGAGCCGCACCCGGGTCCAGGGGCCTTGCCACCCGTGCTGTCGGCATGGGGCCAGCGGAGCCGCCTGCGAGGCCTGCCTGAGAGAGGTGGGCCTGTGGGGCCTGGGGTGGGTGGGAGGGAAACCTGGGGAGCTGGAGTAAAGGGGCCAGCAAGGGAAAGGAGCCATGTAGGCATCAGTGTAAGAGATGGAAGATTTCCATGTCGAGGGAAAGAGGGGAAAATAATCCTGGGGAGAGTAAACTGTAGGTGAACATAACATAAACCTAATCTGAGCGGAAGTCCACTTGGAAAGAGAGAAATGCCTGGAGAGAAAGTATGAAGGAAGAAGAAGAAGCAAAAGCAAATAATGTGCTATTAATGTATGGTGTCCAAAGCTTTTATAGGCTGGTTAAGAGATTCAGGTTCAAGGTATTGTTATTAAAAGCATCTTGGACTGCTTGACTTAGAAATATCTCCGACTTCCGGCACTATATGGTTTGCCTAATGCAAAGTGTCCCAGGTCTGGCTTACCAGCTCCATCTGTCTTGGCACCTCTTTTGATAAATTTCAAACACTGGGTTAAATGAAGTCAGGCCTGTCTCTTACAGCATTTTGAATAGCTTCAAGCTGGTGTCCATGCACAAAAAAAGCTGCATGCTGTTTTTAGCAGATATACAGAGCATATTGTAACATCAGATGAGAGACTGCAAAGCCCTTGCTTGTGTACTGTGCTTGTTCTTCATCAGGCTACACCAAGAAAAATCTGGCTGACGTTGGAAACTGACAAACAGCTACACGGATTAGAGGAAATACGATGTATGATCTTGAGATGATCAGATTGATGCAGGGCCTAGTGAAAATGAACAATGTTGTCTTTAACCCATCTTGTTTATGGGCTTAATGATTATTATATAATAAAGCATCGATGAAAATTAACCTATATGTATTGAGTACATAAATTGGTGTGTGGTTTGTAGCCACAGGATGTCATATTGGGGCCAATCTTATTCAAGCAATTTTGAGGAGGTTGGCTCAGAAGTGAAGAAGCAAATGAAATGGACTCGTCTGTAGATTCTTGTAGGTCTGAATATATGATACGCTTTACCAGAAGGATGGATCCTCTGTTTTCTACTGTGTGGGAAATGAATCTAAATTAGAAGAAAGCTGCGTCTCAGAGAATTTGTTACCCGCCAATCCAAGGGAGTATGCCACTGCCAGAGACAATTCTTAGAGCTGGACTGTTCTTTGTTTGGTGTGGATGTTTAGAGGAGGCTGAAACAAATGGTCTATATTTTATTTCTGTGGGACTTAGGTCTGCAAAAAGCTGTTTCTTCCCCAAAGCTAGAATATTTACATCAGGGTGGTTAATTGTCCTGGGCAGCAGGATTGGGTCTTAGCTTAAAAAAACCCCAGGATATAATTTTGGCTACTAATAAAGAAGTAAAAAATGTGTACAGATTTCTTTGTATATGCACATAAAGATATATGCATTTATAGATGTAAGAAAGACATGAATTGTAAGGGTACCTGTTGACCTGGACTTTCCAAACTTTCACCTGTGCTGTGTGGCTGGGAGTAAGAAATGAAGCTGAGTTGACTCCTTTCTCTTACACATGAAGAAACATCCCATCATGTTTCAGGCATCTACCCCACTCCGCGGTAAGGACAGACTTCTTCTTTTGTGTACCAACATGAGGCAGCCAGCAAAGTGAGTTGTGTGAGTGAGGGGAAAGTAATTTTGAAGAGAAAATTACTGTTTGTGGGGTGCTTCTGGAGGCAGCATCACATTTGCCCCCAGCAAATCATTACGGTTCTGATGCTGTTCACAAAACAAAAAAACGGGAGTAGTCTGAAAAGAGCTGGAGCCACTTTAGATTTCACTGAAGACACCAAGAGCTGCACGGGCTAAAAAGCACACTCAGCCTTCTGCAAACGTGCTGACTGCAGTATCGTGTAACCGGATCACACCTTTACGCTTTGCTTTACGCTTTGCTTTGCACGTAGGACAAAGCGGTGGCTTTGCAGTCTCTGCCTCCCAGGTCTTCCTTTGTTTCTGGGGGGAAACTGTTGTTGCACCTGCACCCGCGGAGGAAGCATGGCAAAGAGGAGTTACAGGAGGTGCATATTTCTCCTGAAGCTGCCACATAGCCTCCTAAAAATGGGATTGTGACCCAGCTTGAGTATCCAGTGGATGGAAAAAGCCAGCTGCCAGCCCTCCACGTCAAGCATAGTTCAGTAGCGTTAGTCCCCATCCTCCAAGTGTGAGTGGTCCCATGGGCGATAGCTGCATTATGCGCATATGCGTTCAGCTGGCTCCTGCAAAACCCTAATCACTTCATACAGACTACAAAGCTGTTCCTTCTATTTGGTTAATGAATCCAAGCATAAAAGCAACATGTGCCAAACTAACCATGAAGAAAAGCCTCATTAATGTATCATTCTAGAAGGACAATTATAAAGGTGTCCTGAAGGGCGAACCGGAGGAATATATTTTCATTAATTGTTCAGGAATATGCTTACAAATTGCAGCAGGTTCTCAAATTTTAGTGCGGATGACTCAATCTCTGGAGATTCTTTATGGAAGTTTACTGTTTTCCTAGGATGTTCCTTTTTGTGCTAGTTTTTGGGGGAGTCATCTGATCAGGAAACTGAGACAATATAATTTGGCGTGGGTGATAAATTACGTTCTATAAACAAAGAACACTGCAGACAGGAACTCTCTATATATGCACTACCTGGGCTGGAAACAATTTACAATGAGAAATTGTAATGAGATAATTAATAAACAAATCTTCGGTTGCAAAATGTTTTCTCCTATCAGAGTCTTGCAAGAGCATGGAGAACAGCGCTGCCTGCTTAAAGTGGATCTGTTCATGTTGGGAGGAACTACTTACCCACAGTAAAAAACAGATACGCCGTGATGGGGCCCTTAGAGTTAATCAGAGATTTCATCTTGAAAAGGGTTTAACATGCCCAAATCCTATTAACTTCTAAGAGAGCTGTGATTACTATGCCCCTTTTAAGATCAAGACCCAATAATTTTAATTGCTGTAACAAGTTTTCTTTATTTGGTTGTTAAATTGCTGTCGGTCCATTCATGGGAACGTTTCCGTGGCGGGCGAGTCAATGAAATACAGGGAATATCTTCATCTTCCACCTGTGGCAACTACTACACCCTGCGCGTCCCTCCTGCAGCGTGGGGTGGGTGCTGTGTGCGAGGCTGCTTCGGACCGCCATCCCGGGGATGTCCGCAAAACGCTTTTTGACGTACACGCGCGAAGTAACCTTAATTCCCTAACGGGTGGGAAGGACGAGGGCGAGACCTTCACGTAAGCAGCGAACTAAGAGATAGATCTCTTTGCGTTAGCACCGGCACTCGGAGGGTTCGCTGTGAGGGGAACTGCCGAACGGCTCTTTCAAACCTAACACTCGGTCGATAAATGTAGGTTCGGCAACTTTTACCGGGACCAGACTCGGGCAGGTGCTTACAGGCTGTGCTAACCGCGCCGTTGCGGGGGTCGAGAGGATCCCACCGGGCTCGCCCCACCCAGCGCCCCGGGGGCGGCGGCGGGCAGCACGGCGGGGGCGCTGAGGGGGCCGGCCGGGCCGGGCCGGGCCGTGGCGGAGGGGGGGCGGCGAGCCGCGCTGCCCACAAAGGCCGGGTTTGGGGGCGCTGGGCCAGCCGGGCAGGCGGCGGCGCTGCTCCTCCTCCTCCTCCCGCCTCCCCGCGGCGCCGGGCGCGCTGCAGCGGCCGCCCCGCACTGCCGGCGCGGCTCCCCGCGGCCGCCCCGCGCCCATCATGGCTGCGTGCGCCGGGCCCCGCGCCCCTCGTCCCCCCTTCCTCCTCCTCCTCCTGCTGCTGCTGCTGCTACTGCTGGGCGGCTGCGAGGCCAGCCTGCCCCCGGAGCCGCCGCCGCCGCCGCCACCACCGCCGAGCCCCGAGCCCCAGCCCCTGCCCGAGTCGGCTCTGCAGAAGCCCACCGTGCTCCTGGCCATCATCGCCCGCAACGCCGCGCACACGCTGCCCCACTTCCTCGGCTGCATCGAGAGGCTGCACTACCCCAAGAGCAGGATCGCCCTCTGGTAAGGGGAGGGAGGCGGGGAGGGGGGGGGGGACCCCGGCGCAGGGGCCGTGGCCTGGCCGGCGGGGTCGTGCGGCCCCTCCGCCCGCAGGGTGCGAGCAGAGCCCCGGCTGCCCCAGCTCTCGGTTTCCAGCCTGCTTGTGCCTGGCGGGGGCGGGAGGGGGGGGCACTCCCGCTGCCGGCGGGGAGAGGGGGGCTTTGGGGGGGAGCTGACAGCGTGGCCGTGCCCGGGAAGGGGGATGTCTCCGCTCCTCCGGCCGCCCCTTCCCGCTCCCCGGCGGGAGCGGGGGCCGCCCTGCCTCCCCCTGCAGCACAGGTAGCCGGGGCTCGGGCACCTCTGCCCGGCCGCGCCGGGGGAGAGGCGCGGGGGGGAAAGCAGCTCCCGCCGTTGGAGCCGAAGGGCCGGCGTTTGGTTTTGGCACGCTGGGGAAGAGCTCGCCCACCCGGCCGCGGGGCGAGGGACGCGGGGTCCCCACGACCCGCGTGTTCGGGGAGCGCGGTCCCACGGCCCCCGGAGGAGCGAGGGGGCTTTGCGGTAGCGGTAGGCGGCGGGGTGGGGAGACGAGGTTTTCGAGCGAAGCTGGCCTGAAGCCTGGGCAATATTCACCGCCTTAGCATTTGTCCCAATCCACAGACACGAAGGACTCGTGGCGCGGTATGGAGAGCCGGGGTGGGAGTCTGGTGTTTCGCTCCCTGGCTGGTAAATACCGGGTTTGGGGGGCGGGGGAGATGGTCAGGGTTTGGCAGGGCTGGAGGGCCGGCATGCTGTGTAGGTGCCGATGGGCATTGAAAAGGAGCATTGTTGCATGGCTGTAGTCTGAAAGATGGATTCAAAGATGTATTCAGAAATCGCAGCATGGGGGCAGCTGTGGCAATCAAATGTGTGTCGGGGTGGAGGAATTCGACCAATTTGGGAACGGGTCAATTTGCCTTTATTTTAAGGGGGAAGAAAAATATCTTTCTCTCTCAACCTGACATAAATGTTGGGAGGAACAGGAATTGCATGGAAGGATCCAAAAGAGATTTTAAGTGTGGTAATCGTGTGGAATAAGAAATGGTGCCATAGGGCCTGATCCAAAGTTCATTGAAGTCAGCGGGGACACTCCTGTTCACTTAAAAGTCAACACAGTAAAGCTTTACTTTGTATAAAGGGATGTGGGGAGGACCCCTCCCCCCCCCCCCCCCCCCGTCACATCGCTGGTACTAAAGTGTCATTAAGCAGACAGCATTAGATGTTTCTGTGTGTCCTTCGGGAACATGGCTGTTACTTGTCTTCGAGTACTCTACAGGTCTTTGCAGAAATTCAATGGCTGGTGTAGTCAGTGCATGGCTCTTTTTGGCTTTTTTTTTTTCCCCTTCCCTTTTGAATTTAGGGCGCACAAAGTGGATTGTGATATCAGCCAGAATGTGGCATGCCACACAAGTCTGTCTGTGGAATTACAAGCTGGTATATGGTAGTGGGTGAATGCTAGACTCATCTGTGTGTAGGTGCATGACTATGCTTTCATTTGTATCAGTAGGAATTTTGCTGGTTTGGATTTCATCTTAGCAGATGCGTGTATGAGTAGATATTATCAGACCCTACATATGGACTGTGATTCAGCTAATCTTGGTGTTTAGAAAACGAAGTTGTAGGTGCAGACCTGATCACCAAAGCAGGGTGGATCCTGAAATGCCTCTTGCTGTAGAAGTGTAGAGTAAGTTTGGTTTTTTTGTGAAGTCCTGCAGAGCATTGGTTGGCTTTGCAACTTTTTTAGTATATTGCTTGCATTATCCTTACTTTGATTAAGGTCTCTGCAGTATTGTGTGAAAGTATTTGTGGGGATTGTTCATGAAATTAGAAGTGTAAGATAACTTTAAATATGCTAAGAATCTTGTAAGAATATCACTCCATTTTTAAGAGGGTTGTGCATAGATGCAAGGCATGGTTAAACTGGAAAATCTGCTGTTGAAAATGGCAAGCTTTGTAAAATGTGGGAACTGAAAATGAAGTTCTGTAGATGCTCTGAGTTGCCACGGAGAGAGAGCAGCACTCATAGGGTGGCAGTGATTCCTTGAAGATGTTTAGTCCTGTTCACTTCAGCTCCCCAATAAGACTTGAGCTTTTTCAGAGCCAGAGATGTTCAGGACACAAAGTACACACCAAGAGGAGGCTCACAGACAGTATCTATCAAGTCTCTTGAGAGCAAATGAAACAATCAATTTCTGGTAGCACCTCGCATTTCAGACTTTGTGCCTGACAGAGTCCTTTCACTAGGTAGATTCCAGGTGATAGATTCCACCCATGTCCCTCTGCCGTTGCATTACTGGGGTAGATTGGTGTGAAGGGCAGTGAAGTGGTGCTTGTTAGACTTGCATTCCTTCATTGCCACTTATATTCTACTTCAAAATTTTCTTGAGTAAGTCAGCATTTTAAAATGCCCAAATGAAGGTCTTGAGAATGAAGATGAAAAACATACCTCATCCCTTAAACTTCCATATGCTCTCTGTATTGCTTGAGGGCTTAAATTCAACAGTGGATTCCTCAGACAGATTTCTAGGGTGGAAGTTGTATGAGTGACAGTAGAGATGGGTTAAGAGACAATAAACGAATTTGAAGCAGACACTGAATTTTCTTTCTGTAGCCTACAACAATTAATCTCAGTCTTTGTTAGCCTGATACTGAGCAAAAGATGTACACTGGACAGTCTTGTACTCCCTTCTTCCCTTTGGTCTTAATTCTGACTTCTTCATTTGCTGTGGTTGTGAGCAAACTTGGAAGGACATGCTGGCTACTAATGACTCAAGCAGGCCATTTGGCAGGAGGCCAGCTGGCACGTTGTGACCCGTGTCCTTCAGTTAAACGCTTCCTTCCTTTCTTCTTTCCCCTCTCCGAGAATCAGGAAGCTGCATCCAGACTACTTCTGGGAATGGTCCCTGGCCTGCATTAACCCCAGCCATCCTTGTCTCGGAGGGTACTGGTGGGCACAGACCAGGTCATCCCAGGGTTGTACCAATGACTTAATGGTGGGAATTTCTGTGGAACAGTGCTCAGGTCTTTGTCCTGGCCCTGCTTAGTTTGCTGCGATAGACTTGGCTGTAGGCAGCCTGTCTGTGAGCCTTTGGTGCTGGCCACCGAGTGAGAACAGCAAAGACCCCCCACTTGAGCAGTAGAACCCAGCTGCCCTCTCTGCTCTTCAAGGTGGTGCTCGTGTAGCTGTGGAAGAGTGATGCTGGAGGTGACAGTTGCCCCTTCTTGCAAAGAAGGAGGGGGTCACAGCCCTCCCCTCAGGTGCTTGTGGAAAGCCTAGGCAGCGTTTGGCTCAAAAACTGGTAACGCTGTGAGAAACGGGCTAGTGCTCAGCAACAGTAGAGAGCCTTAAGAAAACATGGCTGTTGGACCTAAGTCAATCTATTTTTGAGCTAGGGAGTGTTATTCTAATCCGCTCCTTGTGTGGCTGCGGTTGGTGTGTTCACTGGGGTGGGCTGAGCTTATCTCAGGGCCGTGTCAGTGACGCTATGCTGCGAACCCAGCCTAGCCGAGTTAGGAAACTTGGGCACGTTGGGAAATCTTACTGCATTGTTTGTGTTGGTGTTGGAGAACTGCAAAGGGAGGGAAAAGTGTTCTTCTTTATCTTGGACAAAAATGACCCAGAAGTTACATAGTCAGCAGGCCCCAACCCACTTTTGGGTGCTTTGGGGTTGGTGTGTTTGGTTTTTTTTTTTTTTTGAACTTCGGCAGCGCTGACTATTTATTTGAGATCCATTCAATTATAGGTGAGGAGTGTTTGTTTGTCAGACAGGTTCATCCTGGCTGTAGTGGGGGAAGTGAAAGTGTGTTGTGTTCAGCAGTTTATCACACTGGCTTACACTTCCCTTAGCCTCAGATTCAGCGATGGTATAGCAAAGAAAGTTGTCTGTAATTTCATCTTTAAATACCTGCTAGTTCATAGTTGTGGGCCATCTGCTCTCTCATCCTTTACTAACCCGGGGATTAAGTGCCTGCATAAATGAGTTGGTGCTTGGAAGCAATAATTAGGTTCTTTTGTGCTTGAAAATCTGTGCCTGCTTTGCAGATCAGAGTATGCTTATATTTCAGAAACGATAACATGAGTGATAGGTGAAATTGGTGGAAAGCTGGAATAAATCCCAGATGAGAGATCAGTGGATGTACTGGAACACTGGCTCCAGTGAGTGAATGGTTTCAACTTAAAAGAACTAGTTGTCGCTGAAAATAGAAGCTGATGAGATCAGTGTAATAATTAACTTTCATAATTATATATTATTAGTTTAGAATTAGCTGATGATGCTTTATCTGAGCATTTTCTTATTCTTCAACAGTTTACTTTTCAAGTGCAAAAAATTCTACATGAGGACAATTTCCAGTAAAGTGCAGGGATAATTTGAAACTTTAATGGGTGTTATTACTCACTGGGAAGTGTTGGCTTTCAAATGCGCTGTTTTCTGTCCTTGTTCCCATTTGTGCAACAAGGTCACTTTAATCTTCATGGTCAGTATTAATCACTTAGGAATGCTGAAGTTCCAGTCTGCTGTCTCTGTTGCTTCTGTCTGTGGGTGTTTTGCATCTATGTAAAATTTGCTCACCTGTGCTATAACTTCCATGTGACAATATTAAAGTTTAGGTTTTGGAAATTAAATTGACTTTTCACTTGGCTTGTCATTTAAACTTGTGGGATTTAGTTTCCCATTCATATTTGTAGATTTTTAAAATTTATTGATTATATAGCATTAATAACAGAGTCATAGACCAAGTGGTGCTAAGAGCAAGATGGGTCTTACACAGCCTTGGAGTTACGATTAAGGTGATGATCCTCTTGTGCAAGATGTTGCATAGTCTTTCTTCCAGAGAACTTGTGTTTGAACTTACATCAAAAGAAAGAATGGGAGTAAAATAGGTCCATTTTCTGGCTGGGGAAATTGGGGAAGAAACATTAAGTAACCTACACAAGATTCTTAAATTTATTAAGACCAGAGATAGTATTCATAACTGACATTTCTTGATTCCTTTTTCTTACCGAGGTCGCTTTTACACTGAAGTGTGGTAAATTTACATAAGAAATGGAAAACCAGGGAAGGCTAAAGAAATGACAGCATCCCAATACTCACAACAACTTTTTTTTTTTGTCCTTTGGGTCTGTCTCCCTCATCTAAGTCTTGGCAAACTTAGGCAAATGACATAATGAAATTGTTCAGTAGAAACATTTGAAGGGAAGCTGAAAATTACTGCTGTGCCTTGCTGAGGTCTGCATGGCAAGACTTAAACTGTTGTCCAGCTAAAAGCTGCAGTTCTGCAGAGAAACATTAAGCATCAGCTGTGCGATGGCAAACATTTACTGGGTAGCAGTAGTTTCTTTATTTTTCCTACTGTACTCACAAATTGCCAGATTCTGCTGCCTTTTTGATGTCATTAAAGAGCATCTTGCCCCACACTTTATATTAGGGTCTACTAGACATGAATGTGAATGACATCTTGAAATGTGTAGGAATTCTGTAAGACTAGTGAACATAATGCATTGTGTGTGTTTGATTTTTTTGGTCTGAATCCTGCATGCTATGTATCTTTGAAAATGCAGCCATTTTTTTGACTGCTCTTTTTTGGCAACCACGTTTTGAGGCAGGTCTACTCTGTTATCCGTTTGTCTGTCACTTGTGGAATTGTCTACCTGGTAGCAGGTACCTTGTAATGTAAGTGTTGTGTTTAGAGGGTAGATGCCAATAAAATAATACGTTGGCACAAAGAAACGGTGGGACAGAGCTCCATTTCAGAGTTTTATGTTTATTATAAGCCTTTGGATGCTTTCAAAGGTCAGGGAGAACTAGTTTTCAAGATTTTTTTAATATGTACAAAGTAGGAGTGAAAAGCCCTCAAGAGGTTCATTGCTGCCCAGGGCAGGATCCCGCTTCATCCCTGACTTGCCTGTCACCCAGGGTTGGGATTCCTCATCTAGTCAAGTCTGCAGACTGTGTATGGTCGTGTCTTCTGAAGCCTGTTGAAGTGTGGGGGAAGTGGGAGGCAGCTGTGGGAATGTGTCAAAGGACCAGCTGCCACCAATGTTGGCTGTAAAGTGCTGGAGTTCATTTGCCCCTTAAAAACATGGCACCTTCACTTGTACATTCCTGGCATACAAGCTATTTCAGCTCCCTAACTTCTGGTGAGTCTGGAAGCAGGGATCAGTTAAGTCTGATCCAGGGGAAGCCTGCCCAATTCCTGCTGTCATCCTCTTATTACAGGGACAAAAGCCTCTTCCCTTCTGTAGTTCTTCTCCAACCGCACTGTCCCAGGACTAATGTATGGATATCCTAGAACGGTTAAGGTCGGAAGGCACCTCTGAAGATTTTTCTAGTTCCAACCCCTGCTCAAAGCAGGCTCAGGTGAAGGCTGCCCAGTACCATTTCAGTTCAAGTTTTTAATATCTCCGGGGATGGAGACTCCATAATCTCTGGGCAACCTGTTCCAGTGAGATAGTCACTGGCAAGGAGCATCTTGGAAATTCGTATCAGCAGAGGGTGAGTGTAGCAGGGTGGCAGACCTTTGGGATAAAGACAAAACTTACATGAAGATTTGTTCCAATAGCTTTTTTCCTTTCTCTTTTGCATGTTCTTTCTGCTAAATTGAGCATGGTTTCTTTTCAGAAAGCTGCCTGATCACTGCTAGTCAGACTCCTGAAGAAGAGACCCCAGGTGCCTGAGACAGCTGGAGAATGGTTGGTTCCTGGGAGGTATGGCATGGGCCTGCCTTAGGAGAGGAAAACAAGGCGGTTTTGCTTAAGGGACCAGAGAGGGGATAGCAGAGGGGATAGCCGTGGTGTCTGTCAGGATGTAGGCTGAACCATAGACTGAAGGACATTTTTGATCTTTTATGTAAAGTATCACAACACCTGCAATTATTTAGCCGAGTCTCCTGTCACTGAAAGTCTTCACGTACTGGGTCAGGATTCTCTAAAAACAGATCCGTGATACATATGGTGTGCAGAGCTTTGGGAGCTGCCCATTGCCAGCTCTTGCTGTCATTCTTTGGTCCTGGGGGATTCCCTGAAAGACCATATGAGCTACAGGGTAGAGAGAGGACCAAGATGGTGCAGTGTGCTGTCTGTCCGAACCTGGAATTTCCTTCCTGTGGGATGATGTCTCAGACTTAATATTATTTCAATATATTTATGTGCATCTCATTTCCTTTATTTTAGTGAAGCATAGTGTATGTTGATGATGCTCATCGCCAAGGGTGGATTACAGCTAAATGGGGCCCACATGCATCAAAATTTCAGGCTAAAGAAAGATAGGAATAAAAAAATTTGTTAGTGTTCTCTACAAGGTGGATTTTCAGCCAAAATGCCCAGCTCCTTCAGACAAGCATGTGGCATTGCTAATAGGCTCCTCAGTAAAGAGAAAAGGACTTTTTTTTTTTTTTTTTTTTTTAATGGAACTGAGCAATTTGCTTCATTCAGTGCCTGAATCCAGTTTTTAAACATAGAAATGATTGGTTTCGGTTATGCGTGTGTGCGCATGCACATGCATATCTGTCTATCTGTATCTGGTGTCCTTGGACCAGAGTACATTTGTTACTGTAGAATGACTCCAGTTTTCTTCCTGAAAAGTTAACAGGGGACCTAATAAGCATGTGGTGATTTTAAACTTTTGCCAGCTGACTCTGGAACAGGTATATGCTTTCAAATAGTGTTTAGTCACCCAAGTTTTTTGAGAACCGCTTTGGTTGTGTTAATGTTTTGTAATGTAACATGTTGATCCTCTTTTTTGACAGATGAGGCACTGCTAAATAAATGGCTTAATTTTGTACCACAGTGAATAAAGAGTTTCACTGCAGAAGACTGGAATTATGTTTGTGCAGTATTATGTTTCTTTGGGAGAGGTGATCGCCTGTTCAAGATAGCTGTAAGACTGCTGGGAAATAAGACCTCTTTATTCAGGAGCAAAGGCTGGTATATCTTCTGCTTTCATTCTGAGCAATTATTTAGTCAATATGTCTTTCCCACTTACTGAGATATAACTATACCATCAGGTAAAACAGCATGAAAGCTTATAATGTTTTGGGATGGGAATATGTTTTTGCCAAAGTCTGGCCTTGCTCCTTTTCCATGGACTCTTGAAACACTGGCACTGCTGGAAGTGTCAGCTTCAGTGTTATCCCTGATGCCCATGAGGTTGTAATACATGGAAATGAACAGGTTTCTAGCTGTTTCCCTTTTAATTCTGTCTGTATGCATTGATAGGAATAACGCACCTCTTCTAAACATAAGCAGATGTTGATCTGGACAGGTAAATGCATTAAGTTTGAGGCTGTCCCCCCTGAGCTCTGGGGCTCATGAGGATCTAAATTCATGCAAAGCAGAAAATAGCATAAGTCTATGTAAACTGCAGTGATGTGGTAGGCCTCATATAACCTCTTTCACATCTTGGAAGGCTTCAGCTCCAATAGGGATTGGGTTTGATTTTTTTTAAATTATTATTATTTTTAAAATTTCTTTCCTGTACGGAGGAAAAAATATGACTTTCATTTACGCTTCCCCCTGCCCTGCTCCTGACAGGGTACAGGCTTCCCTTGATTCTGAAAGGATTGTTTGCTTATTTTTGCTCTTTGATCCCATTGCAGAGGAAAGGTTATGCGCGGCTGCAGTCTGGTTTGAATTTTGCCCAGTGGCAAAAACTAGGTTGCGTTAACTGTGAAGTGTTAGTTTATAACCTGAAGCTGATAGCAGGTGGTTATCTCTCAGTTAGCAGCTCAGAATCTTGTTTTTGCTACTTGCTCGACAGCTGCTCTTAAAATGGATACTGCATTGTACCTTTGGGGGTAGAATAGGAATTGAAGGCTGTAGTTTATTTCCTCAGTATTTTCAATCATTCTTGTCCTTACAAGGTACTTAGGAGAATTGGAGGAAAAAGGCTGTTTTCCAGCATTCGTACTTTTGAACTGCTAATCGTGATGTGGAAGTTTAACATTTAACTTTGACAAATGCAAATGCTTTGATTTTTTTTTTTTTTTTCCCCTTTTGTTTATTGGTTTGAATCCATGAATTATTCCCCACCAGTCTTCAGCTGAGTGAACTTAAGCTAAGTTCCCGTAGTCGGACTACTGTGTACACTGTCATTAGATAGTCAAAAGCCACCTTGTGGCAAGTCCTAGAAAGTGGTTAAGTAGGAAGCATGAACTTTAGACAACCAGGAAAAGCTATTAGAAACCTTTTCTGTTCCTATAGTTTGTGTAGGAAGCAAAGAGGAACATGGCCTATAAAGCTTTGCAGCAAGACTCTTCTTTCTCCTCCAATCATCAGCACTTACCAGTTTATGTGAGGATGCAGGGATGTTATGTTATCTTTGCATCAAAAAAAAATAAACCAATGTGTTTAAGTGAGATTAAAAACTCATTGGAGAGAAGC
The DNA here is from genome assembly GCF_929443795.1 of Astur gentilis. NCBI lineage: Eukaryota > Metazoa > Chordata > Aves > Accipitriformes > Accipitridae > Astur > Astur gentilis. The sequence continues at coordinate 32,131,529 of NC_064887.1, forward strand.
CAGTGTGGTTTAATGTTTGCTGCAGAGAGAACAGGTGCAGAGTATTGACCTTGGCTGCACTGCCTCAGCCTGTTGCAGCTAGTTAGCCCTTTTCCCTGATGCGTGCTGGAGTGTGGTCCTTTCTGCTTCATCTTGCTGCCTGCCAGTAGGGAAGTGACTTTTTGGGGTAGTTACGTCTCCCAGCTGCAGCTCTGTGTGAGAAGATAAATAAATGCTGCAACAGTGACACAGCCTGTGGAGAGGAGTGGTGGAGGGTGGGCTGGTGTACTGATCTTCTTATGTCCCAGCGTGCCTATTTTCAGTGCTGTTTTAGGTGTGAAATCCCAGGATCCTGAGATTTAGCTGCAGATTTGCTACTCCTCAGTGGAGTTTTAATGCTGGGGTGCATATTAATGCTATTAACTCCCCTTGAGGTTTATTAAGGGGTGTGGTTTTGCTCTTGAAAATTCTTCTTAAATGAATAGCATCCATTCTTGTAGTCTAACCAGAATTTGTAATTGACACCATAACTCATAAAGGCAGTGACAAAAAGATTTAAAGCTAAGTGAAAAGCACAGCAGCTACATGTACAAGTCACTACCCTAGAATAGCAGGAATCCTAACAATAAAAGACATATTGAAAGATGAGAAGTCATAGTGGGAACTGTATAACTAGAGCAAAGGCTTTTTTAAAATTAATCTTGGAAAACAATGGAAGTCATGCTATTTCTCATTTCTGCAAACTGAGGGGTTAAAAAGAGTTCTGGTGGCTTCAGGAACCGATGGCCTGCATTTTATTTTTCCTTAAATCTTTTCTAGAACTACTGGTAAGGATTGGGAAAAGGGGGATTGAAGTGCCTGGTTTGGTTTCACCAACACTTTGTTTAGTATTGCTGTATCAATAATATAGTATTAGTTGGTGTTGGCCTTGCCAAGAGCTGTGCTCTTCTTCAGGTGCTGGGTAGCTGAGTGAAAGAATGGTGGGAAGAGGTGAGCCAGCTATGTGCCACTGGGGAGGATGAATGGGAGAAAAAAAGGGTCTTCACAGAGACCTTCCAGAACAAAGATCCTGAATCCCATGTTACAAGGAAGAAGGAACGGCTAGAGACTCCCTCAAAGGAGTTGTGGTTGAAGACTCACAAGAAGAGAGAGGCTAGAAACATGGCACTCTGGCAGTGCTACAAAGGCTGCTTGTTTGTGGTTCTGAAATTGCAGAATGGGTACAGGACTTGGAGAAATGGTGAGAAGGAAGATGTCCCATCAGAGACTGCTGAAGCTCAATCAAGTGTCTGCATGAAGTAAAAGAGGGCAATAGTTATCAGAAGCTGTCTCCTGTGGAGAATGGGGGCACCTACCTGCCAACCTGACTTGATGTCCTGGGATGTTGCAGCGAGATTCCTGAAGCTTGTCCAGCTTTCTGGCTATGCTACTTATCCCTGTGGTCACCAGTTGTTGTGGTTCAAGCCCAGCTGGCAACAAAGCACCATGTAGCTGCTCACTCACTCCCCCCTTCCCCAGTGAGACAAGGAGCAGAAAATATAAAGAAAAACTCATGGGTTTAGACAAGGACAGGGAGGGATCGCTCACCAATTATGGTCATGGGCAAAAAACCAGACTCAACTTGGGGAAAAACCCCTAAATTCAATATAATTTGCTACCAATAAAATAAAAATGAGGATAATGAGAAATAAGTCCAAATGTTAAAACACCTTCCCCCACCCCTCCCTTCTGCCTGGGCACAGCTTCACTCCCCATTTTCTCTACCTCCTCCCCACCAGCAGTGCAGGCATACAGGGAATGGGGGTTGGGGTCAGTTCATCACATGTTGTCTCTGCTGGTCCCTCCTCATCAGGGAGAGGACTCCTCACTCTTCCCCTGCTCCAGTGTGGGGTCCCTCCCATGGCAGACAGTCCTTCACGAACTTCTCCAGCATGAGTCCTTCCCATGGGCTGCAGTTTTTCGGTCACAGACTGCTCCAGTGCAGGCTTTCCCATGGAGTCACGGCCATCTTTGGGGCATCCCCCTGCTCTGGCGTGGGCTCCTCCCTGGGCTGCAGGTGGGCATCTGCTCCCCCACTCACCTCTGTGGGCTGGGGGGACACAGCCTGCCGACTCACCACGGGCTGCAGGGGCATCAACCTCCTTGGTGCACCTCTTCCCCTCCTTCCTCACTGACCTTGATATCTGCACAGGGGTTTCTCTCACATTCCACTTCCCAAACGCCGCTGCAGGTTCCCCTTCTCAAATTTGTTCTCCCAGAGGAGCTACCACTGTCACTGATGGGGTCGGCCTGGGCCAGCGGCGGGTCCAACTTGGAGCCGCGGAAGCTTCCAGCAGCTTCTCACAGGAGCCGCCCCTGTGGCCCCTCCCCTGCTACCAAAACCCCACCACACAAACCCAAGACACCAGCGCACTGCCAAGATGACCCTGAGTCCCCTGAATCCTGAATATGACAGAAATACTGCAGTTGGGTAGCAAAGTGACGTTTTCCTCAGTCCTTTCTATGAGGAGAGGTGTTTTTATACATATATTCCCCCTTCACACACACATAACCTTGTTTCAACTTGCGTGATTCTGTGACATTGACTAGAATCAAGGTTACAGTTACTGGTAAAGGCTAAATTTGGGGGTTTTAAGTTCACTCGGTTTTCAGATTCTGTAGGGCCTGCAGGATTAGGAAAGAGTGTTGCATGTTCTGGTTTAGTGTTGGGTTTGTCCCCTTGTTAAGACTACAGTCTGGGGAAGGATGACTTGAAGGGCCATGCTTGTCACACTGGTCTAGATCAACCACAGCGATCAGAAGGGATCAGGGTTGAGATTGCAGTATGTGTTTGGGAGAAGAAACTTGTGGAGGCAATTTTAGGTGGCTTCTGCGTAGATGAGAGAGGCTGTTGCTCAAAACACAAGACAAATACATTGGTTTTTAATGTAGTTTTGGTTCCCTGGGCATGGTTATGGTTAGAGTTATGATCTGAGTTACGGTCTGAGGAGAGAAAAAAAAGTGTAAAGTGTTGACATTATTGTTGTGTTCTGTCCTAGCTGTGAGAATTAAGAAATGCATTGGTGTCCACTGGGGCTGGTGCCTTATCTTCAGTTTTCTGTACATGCTTATCCCCTGGCTATGACTAAGTTCAGTCTCTGAAGCTGGGGTGAGTTTAAAGCTTAGGAAAAAAGGTTTGGAAGTCTGTTTGTCTTGAGGGCCTAATAGTTTAGGAATTAATCCCTGACATCAATAATTGTAAGGTTAATGTTTGGGGAAAATGTTGCTTTGGATCAGTGTATTCTGTTTGCTTTTATTGTGCAAATTCCTCCTGCAGGAGTAACTGAAATTAGGGTTGGCGATAGGATTTAGAAAAAGAAAACTTGAAAAGGCACTAAAAACAGAGGAGAAGTTCAGATTTTCTCTAGAAATCTCTGTTGACTGGGGCAGGGGAGTGAGGAGGTTGTGTGCTCTATTACAGTGAGAGGTGCTCCTGTGGCTGGTGCTTGAGGCGGTACTGGAGTTTGGAAATCCAACGCTTCACAAGCAGTGTTTATTGCCGAATTGTGCAGGGGCCACAGGTTTAGGGAGGAGGCTGTTGCCATTTGGGGACGATGCCTTATGCTCTGTTTTAGTTCAGAGGTTGCTCTGCTGTGTACAAGTAGGATTATGAGTAGGTCAGGGGGTTAGAGGTATGATTGGAGAATGTATAGTTTCAAGGTTGTTGAAGTCAATGAGGTCTGCAGGCTTGTAAAGGAGTCTGTGCTCAGCAGGAGGGCAACACCTTATATTTTTCTTTATGGTACAGCTTATATGTTATTTCCAATTATGGCTAGGAAATTTAACAGTTCAGGCACTCAGGTCACTGCTGGTTCTGCTACTCCTGCAGAGTTAAGAGGTTTGTTGTCCAGGGGAGGCAAGGCCTTATGCACTTCTTTCACTGTTTGGAGAGGGTTTCTGTGTCTGGAATACTTTTACTATGAACTCTAAACAAATCCTAGTTTAAGAGTCCAATCGGCGTGCTGGATTCTATAAGCAATAGCCTTTCTACTTATTTTAGTTCTGCATTTGTCAAAGCAGTGTGTTCTTTTTTGAATGGGTCTACAACTTAAAATTGAGGCTAGCATTTGAGACAATTATGGGTGCTGCAAAAATCAGCAATAAGAGATGGGAAGAGTGTCGGTGTCAGTGGGTAGCAGTGTATTCTGTTCTGATGTATACAAGGGACCTCTGTGTACCACAGCTGGAATAGCTTGGAGGTTAGCTTTCAGGTTTTGAAAGCTAAATAGTCAAGGACCTCTTTTACTGATGGGTTGTACAGGCTTAAAAAGTCAGGAGGAGTAGTGTCAGTAGGAGCCAATGTCCTGATAATCTCTTTTATTATGGAAATGTTTCCTTACCTAGGTGAGGGTTAGAACTGAAGTTACGTCTTGGGAGTGGAAGACATTGCGAATCCCATTACTTCTGACCTGTGCAGATCCTGCAGATGTAGAAAAGGGTCTTATATTGGTGGAGCATGTGTATTATGATCTTCTGTTATAGATTGATCCCCCTGGATTGAACTGGGGTTTTGGGGGGCACTGTGGTTAAGGGTAAGATTTGGAAATCTGAATTTGCTGCTGGATTCTGTGTGGCCGGCAGAGTTGGGAAGAAGGTTGGTGTTGACTTGGGTGCATTGCATTTTATTCTGTTAGTGTATGTATGGGGTTTCTGGTAATAATTTTACTAGAGTTAATGCCTGGAACTCTATAGCTTCTATAGTTTGGCTTGGTTCTGTCATATTCAGTGCCTTCAGGTGGAGGTGGGGTGTTGGTAGAAGTGAATTCCTTCTGTTCTTTTTTGCTGTATGGAATGGCTTGTGTCAGGGTTAGGTTTTGGGAGTTTCAAGCTGCTGCAAACTGAGATACAAGCAAATTGATTGGGTCCCAGAGGTTTGGAAAGAGGCCTGTTTCTGATAGGAGGCCAAGTGCTGCATGCTCTTTTGTCCTGTTGGTGCGTATGTCCCCTGTTTTGTATTTAGTTTAGGGACAAGGATGGAGAGTGCAAAGGTTCCAGGCCCCAAAGTGTTCTGTAGAGCTGACAAAAATGAGGAAGAGGCCAGGGGTTGGTATGGGCTTAGGCCTGATGTTCTCGTGACAAAGTAAAAGACTTGAAATTTCCTTAGGCCTGAAATGAAACAGGCAGTCCTGGTAACTGGGAAAAAGGCACCGACTTAACCAGTTCTTGTAACCAAGCAAGGAACAACAGAGTAGTAGGCCAGTACTATGCTCATTTTTCCCAGTCATATGCCATTAAATTTACTTGACTCACTCGCGTAAATCAGTTTCTGGATGCTGCCGGTGTTTGCTCCAAATGATACATGCTTCTTTGGTACGAAGTTCTGGTTGGAGTTTCCATTTAGCTGTCTCTGAGATGACTGGCTCCGGGGTTCTGGAGGAGCCTACCCAGACTCTTCTAAATAGGTTAGCAGAGAATAATAATTGCTTTTGGGTCTTTTGCCTCTTCAAATGTTTTATTCCTCCAGCTCTGGCTGTCAGAGACTTTGGTTACACTCATTTTTCAAACACTAATCTGAAATAAATTCAGTGTGTGTGACTGGAATATGAAAATGTCACTGCTGCTAAATACCTTCTCTTAATTTATGATTTTTAAAAATTTTTTTTTTTTTTTACTTAAAGCGGGATTTAAATGCAGATTGTCATTGTTAAGTCATGGGGTGGGTTTGTGATACACATTTTATCAATTCTAGCACACATTCACTTCCTGCCCCCCACCCCCCTGCTTTTATGTCTCACACAAACAAGTTAGTTGTTGCTTCCACAGAAAGTCTTGTCAATGAGTTGTTATTTCAGACTAGTGAGCTCATAGCTGTCTGCTGGCAGAGGTCTGCTCTGACTTCATACAAACTAAGGCTGTTGCCAGGATTTTTTGCCTAGTACCTGAGCCTTGAAGGACACTCTGTTTTACAGAACAAGAATGAAACTGCTATCAGTGGTGTTTCCAGCAGCTTTGACTACAAACATCCCATCTGTCTTTTTGGACCAGCCTGCCTTTATATATGTGATGCAAATTTGGGGGTTGGGGGGGTGGGGAGGAGGAATATGTGTCCAGAGCTAGACTGGGGCTGGGGAAAGCAGTAATTTCTACGCTCAACAAGTTGCAAAGCCAGTGCAATGGTGTTGGTTGATCCTACTATCTGTGTCGAACTTCAGACACCTTCAGGTTTGCTATATTGTCTGCTGCAAGCTGCATCATTTGTTGCTGCACTCCTGTTACAAACTGCATCCTTATTTGAATGCAGACTGCCCAACCACTGCGGAGCAGGTGGATCTAAATCACAAATGATAGCAAGCATAAATTCAGCGTACCACAGAGGAGACTTGCTGAGGAGAAACATGGTTCAAATCACTCTCATTTATTTTCCCCTCTCCGATAGAGTGAGATCTCTGAGGAAAAGCAATTGCGTATTACAGCTAGTAGCAGTAATCACCAGCTCCTGTTGCTGCTGCAGGATGTGTGGCCAAGTTGGTTACTACACATATGCTTTTGGGACAGCCCACAGATAAAGAAAAACATCTGGTTATAACAGTTTGGGCACATAGCTGGACCAAAACTCCAGCCCTTTCTGCTCTGGAGGATGTATTTCTTCCAGATCTACTGAACTGACAAAGGCATATTTCTTCCAAGTCTCTTGAACCAACAACGCAGATGGAGCTCTAAAGCTGTGCTAACTCTGGCATAGAAGTTAAGAATATACTGGGAAGAAACAAAATAAGGAGCCAAAGAAACTGAGATTTCAGCTTGTTAGATCTTGTATCGGGTTACATAATCTGAATACGTTAATGAAACACTTTAAAACAAAAGTCCTACCCAACTGTTACAGGCAGAAATAGTTTATACTGAAGTGGTTTGTAAGGTCTCTGCTGCCTGTCCCAGGTGGTTAGGTTTGGAGCCTGAGAAACGGGCTGCTAACTGAAAACATCCTCAGCAGCCGTGCTAGCTCAGAAACCCTCTGTTATCTGCTCTGTCTGTTCTCCCAGGCAGCGACTGAGAAGCTGGTAGATGTTTAAGAGAGAGCAGAATGATTTCTCAAATGAGGCAGAACTAGTCTCAGTTTTTCCGTGAGGAAATTAACCGATTGCCTTTTTTTAATTTATTTGAGAAATCCCTCTAGTGGCCAGTTACTTATAAGACACGTTGGCTGTTGGGTTGCAGCTGATGTTGCACATCAGTTGCTGCTGTTGTATGGATTTCAAATGAAACTCCTAATAGATTATTTGAAAGGCTTCAGAAAAAGGGCCTGAGATGGTTTCAGATGAAAGCCAGGGAAAAAAATAAAGTTTGGTTTTTGGTGGGGTTTTTTTTTGAGTGGCAAGCAGGTGATGCTAAAATCTTTGAAATACTTATGGGGACATTAAGTGATGCTTTGTCTGTGGTACGTAGTAGGTCAGATTAAATGATCTGTTGGACTTCTAAGAAACATAATAGCTTCAGTAAATAAATAAAAATAAGCAATTAGGTTTCAGTTTGTGTCCTTATACATCACACCTCTATGTAAAACCTGAAGTCTTGAAAGACAGTCTATGTTATTTTATATGAAGTGTATACATACTTTGTAATATATAAAACAGTTGTTGCATGTAATTTACTATTCCCTGTTGTAGTACTGGGATCGTGGTTAGCATGGTGTTTGCTGCTGACAGAGGGAGAGCCTGGCATCAGTTTCCTGCATGCTCAGCTGAGGGCCTGTGCATTCATTGAAGCTGGACTGTCACTTTCTTCTCTGCTCTTTCATCCCTACCACAGAAATGCCTTGTGATGGGTTTATCAGGTTTTCCAAAAGTCCAGTTTTCCAGCCTTTGAAATTGCCTCAAAGCCTTTGAAATGGCCTCAAAGCCCCGGGGAGCTCAAATGTCCAGCCATGGGAATGCTGCTGGACAAGTGTTGGGATGTGTACAAGGTCTGTTTGGGTTAGAGCATGTCCCTGCTGGCACAGTCAAGTCTAATGCCTGCAAGTGTGTGTGTGAGTCTCTCCACTGAGGTTAGAAAGCACTTTATCTTGTGTGCTTCATCCACTGCAATGGATATATCTAAGCTGTGAATCTTTCCCATTGGAAATGGCATAGTTAGGAACGACAGGAATTACGCTCTGCAAAATAAAGGCATACGTGTATTTTATGCGGCTTCCAATTACCCAGTCCATTTACTAGCAAGTGCCCATTTCCTCTCTTTATTTACATCCAGGCAATGAAGGGGAATATATTAGCTATCCTCAAACTGTGCGTTTGTGGTCAGGATTAAACCTTAAGTAGTTAAATTGTGCATTTGCATTCTTCTCCATGTGCATTTACCACACTTGCTGATGCAGCCTTCAGTGCTCGGCTCTCCCTGAAATTTGCATCTCTCCAGTGATGCTTCCTGAAACTTGCACGAAGAGGACAGACTAGCAGAAATGAGAATCGTGATGTTGTGTACTGTAATGGAAGCAATCCCATACTCTGTTTAAATGTCACTTTATTTCCATGATCCCTTTTCCTCAGGTGAGGATGAGAAATACGTAGCATTACTTATAGAAGGCTGCAGAGCTATTGGCTTACAAGATTAGAGAAATGTTGAGAACTCACTGTTTTTGTTTTTCTTCTCTTTAGAGTTAAGTCAGCCATCAGCATAGCACCAGTTTTCCATCAGTTTGAGTCCGGAGTTGGTCTTTTCCAAGAGAAAATGTGTTCTGACTCTGGCATCCATAGTACGTCACTTGTATTCACCAAACAGTAGCCATGCATCCCACGTGTGTGTGTCCATGCCTTCCTCCATAGGAGAAGCTGTATGGATTCCTGTATCTGTGAGTGAAACAAATGAAAGAGATTCAGACTCAGAAATTTTAGCTAGCCCACAGTACTTGGAATTTAAAAGTAGAAATGCTTTGCTTGCACATAGCTCTGTTAAATGATGAGGTTGTTGATGGTGTAGTGTTAGTTCAGAGAACCATGTTATTCTGTGCTGTTGTCTATATGAGATGACAAAACCCCAGGGTTTTTTGCCACCTATGTGCTGAGTTAGACAGGAAAAACAGAGGTTTAGCTGCCTGGTTTGACAGCTTGCTTAGAAGCACGCCCTTCAAAGTACAAAAAGATGAAAGGCAATTAATAAACCAACTCAGAATCACAGCTCTCTGTTATCTCCACCCCCTTCTGCCTGTGAGGCCGGACCTGGGGAGAGATCACCAGGTCAGCAAAGGAAGCAGTCTGTTGAGCAAGGAACTCAACAGATTTGGGCCTAATTTTCAGACACCACAACAGTATAAAGTCATGTTTACCACTGTGCAGGCTGGAGTTGCCCAGACTCAGCTCCTGGGTAGAATTCATCCACTTGTTTCTTACAAGTGTGTGCAAAGTATTTCTATTCCTGGAGATGTTTTGGGTTTGGGGTTTTTTTTGTTTGTTTGTTTGTTTGTTTTCTCTGAGTGCTTCACTGATTTAAAAAATAAATCTAGAACCCCATCTCCAAACACTCAGGGCTTTTTTTCAGTGATGAAGACAAAATACCTGCATAGGAAGAGAGACTTTGCCTTTGAGCTTGTGAGAGTTTCTTAAAAGCAACACAGAGGAAAAGTTGTTCTTGAGATTGCTACGGCCAGAAATTTACCACTAGTCTGACAAATACTCTGTGAAAGTGTTAAGTAAACTGCTCTACAAAAGCTGAATATATGTAGTTTATTTCAGTGTATATTTTGGAAGGCTTGTAGGCTTGCTTTATCATTCCCAGCCCTGACACCCACTCCTTTTTTGTGGCTTGTGAAAATCCATTAATCTCTTTGCTTTTGTTTCCATCTCTGTAAAATGAAGCTATAATGCTGCCTCAATGCAGTGCCTGGGGAGGTTGAGACCTTTGCCGTGGATTTCAGGGGCCTCTGGGCATGCCCTCTAACCTGTCTGATTCATATTGCCTAATTCCCAGAGGTATGTTGAAGATGAGTACACTTAGCCATTCAAAGCAGGAACGCTGTAAAATCTGTCTCTGTTAGAAATTCAGAAAATTTTAATTGATAAGTTGGCTATTTCATGCTAGCAAAGTGTTGTTTGGTTTTTTCCCCCATATTCAGAACCCTCTCAGCATATGAGGTGTTGTCATCTTTTCAGCTGTTTCTTCATCTGAAATACCATGGACAAAATTACAGCCGACATCTAGGAAAACTCTCTACTTCATATGTTAAAGTTGAATATTTTTTTTTCCTGCTTGGCTGCAGTGGTTGTTTTTCTAATCTCTTACTTAATTATGTATAAAACATTTTCAGCCATTTGCCAGAAAATATGACATAATCCATTTATTTTGAAGCACCGTACCATTTCATGCAATTCAGAGAACCTCCATTTTCCAGTGTGACTGGCTACTTGAGAAAGGCTGGGCCAAAATTATGAAGTCTCAAGTTCCATGCTGGCTTCAGCAAAGTCTAACTCTAAAATAACTTCCTGACGACTGTAAGGTTTAGTGTAACGTTTGTGAAAGCAGAATTTGGCATGAACTCCTTTATGCCAAGTGAAACCTGTGCCAGTGAGAGGATAATTAAACCCACTATGTTTGTTTGCTGTGAATTTGCAGTAGATCAAGAGAAATGTACAGTCTGATGTCATTAGATGCTGTGCATGATTAACTTCAGCTTGTAGGTTCACAGGGGTTATGCATTAGTTGGGCTAGTAAACTGTTTGGGGAGGTTGCTTATTCTGGGTGGGAAAGGCTGGTTGTATCTCCAGCATTAACACTTTGCTTTTGCTTTTTTATTGCTCATTCCTGATCCCAGAATACAGAAATTTAAATGACTTGGGTGTTTCTGGCCATGTTCCTTTTCAAGGGCACTCTGTGAAGCTCTGATAATCCCTGAAAAGGCAAAAATCTTTTATTTCTGACCTTGTGACTAACTAGGGTGCTTTAGCCTTTAGCTATGCCACGTCGTGGAGTGTCAGTGGAAGAAACTGCATCCAGATCTCGGTCATAGCCCTGGCTGGCCCCTGGTATAACTTATCCATGGTTGGGTGCTGGTGGAAACTGAATAGTGAGTACAATATAATGTAAGACGTAGGCTTATCCACATGTGGGTACTGAACAATAGCTAAAGAGACAACCTGACTCCCAAACATTTCCTTCCTGTGGTCACTTTGCTGATTGGGAAAACCTCTTCTCTACTGCAGAGATGAAAGCTCTGTAGCCATTTGCCATTTTATCATTTGGAGACAGTAGCTAACCAGTTGGAGCCATGTTGAATGTTTGATTTATTTACTTTTAATTTTCCTGCACTACCTTTTCTGTATGGTTCTTTATAATGTTAATGCAAACTGCAAAGCCAGTGCACGTGCCATACCTTGAAGACAGATTGTCCTGGCCTGCACCTATCAGGTCCTTTCATTTCCTTACCATATGGCAAGCAGCAACATCTTGGGATATACGTTTTGTGATCATTTTTTAGCTGTGTGTTCAGCTTCCATCATGTGGCTCCCATCAGCAGCAGCTGTTGTAAACACCTTGGATATCTTTGGAAGAACCTGGAGGTAGTGCTGGGTGGATTTCATGCCTCAGTCTTTCCAGGAGTATCTGGTACACAGCTTATTTTTGCTATTGTGTTTTGAAGTTTCTTTGCTTCTTTTTGAAACTGTGGGTCAGATTCAGAAGTGTTTTAAAAAGCAGAAACTCTTTTGCTTTGTGGAGAGAGGTGTTAGCTCTGTGACTTCTTGGAGGGCTGTGACATTTCCCACCAGCCATGCACCTGAGTGGCTAAGAACACACCTCAGCACATGGCAGTGTTGGGAAAAATAATGCAAATCCTGTATCAGCTGCGATGCGGCTTGCCTGTGAGATGGCATCCGAAGCTCCTGTCCTAGCTGCAGAGCTGTGCTGTCTCCGGTATTCATCTGGAGCTATGAGCTCTTAGGCCAGATTTTCTCCTGGTTTCTACCAGTGTCTTCTTGTTTGTGCTCTTGGTGTACAGGCTGGCCTGGGGGTGCCCAGCAGTGCTGGGATGTGTTGTGAGGAGGCAGGCTGGACATCTCCTAAGCACAGCCTGGTGATGAAGAGATCAGTCCTTTTGCTTGCCTCACCTCATGCTGTGCTCTAGACAAAGCCTTTAACTGACATGTCTTCTGGCTGTAGAAGTGAGGATGACATTTCCCTGGCCTGCAGACTTGAGACTGATACTTTTTACAGGTTGTGCTTCCAGAAACACTGGAGTTGGTTGCCCCTTAGGACCCCTCTAAGGCTTGGTGCTTTGTGATCTGTGGAAGAGGAGGTGCTCTGGCAGCAGGAGGAAGGCCAGTTTGCCTTCCCATTTGCTTGTGATCTAGGTCAATGCCTGGATCTCTTGTGAAGTACAAGACAAAAAACATGGCAACTCTTCTCCTTGTGAGAAATTTATTACAGCTCCCTGGTTGACTTTTACTTGCTGTACTTCCTGGCATATTTTAAAAGCACATTCTGTGTTAACGCTTTCCATCCCAAAGGATGCTGACTTGCTAGTATAGAGGCTGTAGAAGAAGCAGCCAAGAAATTTACTTGTGTTTCTACTCCTTTGTGGCTGTACTCAATGTTATAAGCACCTGGGGTTTTATCATCCTTACACTTGCCCAGTTTTCTTGTAGGCACCCGTTAATTCACAGCCCTCCCAGGAAAGCAGGAGTATTTATTATGTGCCTGTGCCAGCCTTGATCCTGTTATCTTGCACTGTAAGAATAAACTCAAGTTACCGTTAGTGTCAAAAGTTATATGAGTTTTGAAGTGCACAGATGGCTTTTTGTGCTGCCTGCTGAGATTGTGCTGGGGATCACACAGTGAAGTTTTATATGGGGGCATTGTTTCTGATGAGGGCATTGGTACTGATCCTTCTAGCACAAGTGAAAGGGGAATGGTATTCTGTCAGCTGATCATAAACCCAACACGTTTTTCTTGTGGGAGTGCAGATGCCTGCATAGCAAACTTTGGCTTATGTATGATAGGGGTTTTTTAAAGTTACCTTTCACAAACAAACTGAAAATAATCCACAGATGTCTGCTGATCACAGTTTGAAAACAGCTGTTCTTGAGCCATCCTGAAATTGAATTCCTTTGAAAAAGTCTTGCTAACTTTGTCTGATACCTGGTACAACACACTCACGTACCTGAGATTGATCTGCTCTAGGAGTAGGGAAGGAATTACCCTTCCTGACTGGGTTTAGATTTGTCTTTGTATTCTGTATCATCCACTCCTGGTGGTTGTATTACAGATCATCAGGGTGGAAAAAGATTCACATGCATAAGCAATGAGGAAAAACTTAATTAAATTGTTGTAACTGCTTTTGCCTGTGCAAGGCAAGCCTGGAGCTCTATCTTGGGGTCTAAACCTTTAAACTTGGCAAAACTCTCTGTGAGAGAGCATGGCAAAGAGAGAGTTGTGCGTTTGACAACAATACTTTGCACTTTGACAGCAGTGCTGGGATTTCTCCATGCGTCTCTAATGATCTATTCATCTGGTACATGCTCCTACCACAGCCCTCTCCGTGCCCAGACAGTGAGTCCTTTCATGAAGGCGAAGTGCAGAGTCATATTTCTGAGTGCAAATTGGCCAGGAGATTTATTTGTAGTGTAGGCTTGGCCAAGCTCATTTCTCTCAACAGCTACACTGCGAGTAAGCCACACAGAGCTGGAACAAGGAAGGTGTAAGTGAATACCAGTGTGTACATTGCCAGCAGACAGAGGAGCTGAGGGCTGGCCCTTGTCTGTTGGAGGGCAGGTTATGCAGAGGGCCAAGAGTACTTCAGCCAAATGCTGAGTGTCCTCCACTCTGTGTCAGTGTCTTTCATGATTAGATACTTCCATAGGATGGTGCAACAGAAATATAATACTTTGCACCAGGCCAGCATACTCCAGGAGTGCTAAGATAAAAAATCCCAGCCCTCTGGAAGTTGACAGGATACTTCTCATAGTTGCTGCTGTTGCCACTGGGATACTCTTTGGTGAGGCTGTTGCACTTGGGCAGTCCTGAACTTGGGATGGTGGCTGAGCCCAGACTTTCTTCCTGCCTGTAACTCCCCTTTTCTAAGCCTTTGTGGGCAAAGACAGATTGTTGCTTCTGGTGGAATGGAGGTGTACCCATGGGGCACACATATGACTCAGCTTTTTCTAACTCTCTGCAGGTGTTGATTGAGGGAGCCTTCTTAGGAGGTGGGCACTAGGATTGCAGAAAAGCACAAGGTTCTCCAGTAAGCTGTGCAGGTTTAGTACAGAGCACTGTAATACAACCACTGTCCAAAAGCCTACAGAGGTGGAATTTTGCAAGCTGTTGCTCAGCGAGTGTGTACCTAAATCCTCAAAATCTTCCAGACCTGCTGAACTGGAAGACACCTCCTAGCATTTGCACCACATTTTTTCAGAAATTGCTGTACATACATGAAATATTTTGCTGTTGAGGTTGTCTTTGTGATGTCTCTGTGCACCTGAGTATGTAGGCAGGTAGCAACTTGTCGGAGACTAGGTCTAAAAGGCTTGGTGCTGTTGTCCTGTTGACAGTCCTATTCAGCCTGCAGAAACAGCAAAGGAATTCCTGGTCCACTGGAGAGGTGCAGGGTCTGGGTGGAAATCAGCCAGCCCTGAATGCAGAGTTGACTTCAAATAGATGCATTGGGGCAGCAGTCCTATTGCCTGGTCTGCACAGGGGTCTTGTTGACAGATTGCTAACAAAAAGTAATGACTTTGCTGTAGAGCAGCCCTGGTTTGTTTAAACCAGGCTAGAGGGTGACCAAGTGACGGGAGGTATGTACTTGTAGTTCAGGGGTATCGGGGACTCTCATCATCGTGTTTGCCTGATGGCTCTTTCATTCTTGCTGGGGTGTGTTCCTTGCCCCCTAGCTGATTATCAGTTCAAAGCCTGTATGTCACTCGCAGAAAGTCTGCAGGACGCTGAGAGCGCTTAGCACAGCACAGCTTGTCTTTGTCCAGTCTGGCAGTCCTGTTTCATGTGCTAGTGGGAGTCCCAGCAGTTTGGTTACATTGAGTTTATACCTGTGCTTTCAATAGGAGAAAGTCTGATTTGAAAATGAGCGCAGTCTAGGGACTTACTGATATGTGACAGTGACATGTCTTTATTACTTATGCTCCACCTCCACAGCTGCTTGAAGGGAAAGCTTACACTTTTGGAAAGATAAATGAAAATTGTAAACTACTGAATAGAGTGAATGACTTTCCTCAAACATGAGAAGGCTGGTGAGCTGTAATCTGAAGGTCATTGCAGGTGAAAGAAATCTCTGTATTTCAGTGATGTTTGCATCAGGCTGGAAGGTCCAGGGAGTCTGATGTGAAAATAGGAAATACTGTTGATTTTCAGTGACTACTTAACTTTGAGCATCTCCTGCCTTTCTAAACATATCTATTTTTCTCTTTCCAGAGGCAAAAGCTTTCTGGATAGCCAAGCATCCTTTGCCACTTTGCTTGTAGGAAGAACAGTTTATGGCCTGTTCTTGTATTTCTCTTGTGGTTCTTCCGTACTTTGAAGCAGACCTCTTCTCTAAATGCTAAATTTGGGGTTCATCTCAGAGAGCACTGTTACTAGCAGTCATTGAGTTCTTCCTCTGTCTTGTTCTGGTTTGAGATGCAAATCATTGTGTTCCTATTTTATATTTCCTATGGCCTCAGAGAAAAGCTGGCTGAAAACCTTTGGGAAGAATGTCTTTATTGTTGCAAATCAGCAAAGTTTTCACATGCAAGGGTCAGTTATTGTATAAAACTCACTCTAGTGTCACACAAAACGTCCTGCCAGTTTCCAGATCACAGAGCAGATTCACAACTGGTAAAAAACCTGAATTTTCCTGTGCTCCAGAATTAGCTTGGTGTGTTTCTTATCACTGCTTGAACTCCTCCTAATTAACAACATGGTTTAAAATATTCTGTTTCCATTTCCTATTTTCTTACATAGTTTCTGTCAGCCTGCACCGGGCAAGTGATGAAAACTCACTTTTATTTGTAGCCATTCAATTGTACAGTATTTGGATTACAATAAAAAGTGTTTCTATGTGTGCTAAAATTACTTTAAGTCTTGTAGGACATGATTAAAATGAAAATCCATTCATAATGGAAAGGAAGTCATATTTCATATTTTAGGTCAAGAGTACCTAAAAATGTCTTGTCTAGAAAGGTACATTCTTAAACACTTTGGAAGAATGGAGTGTACCTGTCTCAACCACATAACTTGGTTATGTTCAGCTAATCCTGTTCTTTCCAGGTTGGTGTAATCCTGAAATAAGTATTCCATTATTCTTTGCCTGCTTCAAAGGAAAAGAAGTCTGTCGATCCATACCAGTACTACAGTATGTCAGCAAAAGGGAGATCTGGGTTTGCAGTAATAAAGGCAAGCTTATGACCTTTGATGTAAGCTTGGAAAGGAGGTGAGGTTCAGGGAAAGGTAAAGGAAGATGTAGAGAGATATTAGCTTTTCTTTCCTGGCATGTCACAAAACCTACTTTTACATTCTGAAAATCTCAATATTGTATATGTAGAGCTGTAAATAGTGTGAGATATTCCTCCAGGTGAAAGCTCTCGTTGGGTGGCATGGGGGCTGGAGGGCAGACACTGTGTGCTTACTGATGCTTGTAGGGCATGGTTATAACTTTTGGGGAAAAGAAAAAAAACAACAAAAAACAACAAACCAGACCTAAATTAAAAAAGTAAGCCACTGAGTGGAATGACTTGGGTCTGCCTTTCTCTCCAATACTGGACGTCTAGTGGTCCCTGATACAAGTCTTCTTACTGGAGGCAAAGCAGACTGTGGGAGCCTTGCACTCATTCTTCTGCAAGCTTGGTACAGAGACTGAGAGCTTTTCAGATCTTTCTAATTTGGGGAACCCTTGGTAATGTGGTATGGGCCTGTATTCAGTGTGCCCATTGAAAAATCAGTGGTACTGAGCACCTAAACGCGAGCAGGTTCTGCCCTTTAAAACCTATCCATTTTTTGTTACCAGAGCCAAGAATATTTCTAAATACCAGTGTTCCTTCCCAGTGGCTTACACACTTTCATTAATCTTGAACAGCTGCATTAGCTGGTGTCTCAATTAGTATTTGTGGGAACAAGCTATCCCTTCAGAAATTACAGAACTGTTGCAATTAATTCCTCATTTGAGCAAACTGATTTCAGAGGCTAGTCACAGCCCTGATCCTGTGCGTGTGATATTTCCTGGGCTTTCCTTAGGGGAGTTGTTCCCTAGAAGCCAAGTCTGCTTGGAAATATTCACAAGGCCAGATGCAGATGGTTTTTTGTTTCTTTTAAAGCTTTGTCTGCAGTGGGGCGACCACAGGGAGAACTAAAGCAAGACGAAGACAGGGCTTGGGATTGAAGTGGCAGGAACCTCCTTTGCACTGCAAGAGAATTCCCTTTGCACAGACGCCAGAGAAGCTGTTAAACATGGATTTTTGACTGTTGGCATGAGGCAGCCATAAGAAGCCCTAGCCTGATGGCTTTTCTGGGGAGATGTTGATTCCCCCATTGTGTCTGTGCCCACTGGGCTTAAGCACATACCTGTCACGGCACTGTACTATCAGAGACAACCTGAGGATCTTGGGGAGTGAGACAAGAAAGAGAGAGATTTCTTGAGGTGGTGTGGAATTAGTGAAGATCCTGGTGCATATGAATGTATGTACATACTTACATACATCTGTGAATCATTCTCTCACTTGGGCTTGGAAGATCATTGAAGGTTTTAAAATCACGGCTGCTGCCAGCAATATACGTTATCCACAAGCTGCTGAAGGGCCCCGGGAAAGAGTCAGAGAAGAGACGCATTTGTTGCATTCTTGTACTGTGAGGTCCTGTTCTTGTACAGCTGCCCAGCCTGGAGAGTGTCACTGCTCTTGTTACTGGCTCCACGCTCCCACACAACTCCTTGCCACCGATCTGGGCTCAGACTGCCTCTCTTGCTGGGAGCTGACATCTTGAGGACCAAGTTAAAATAATTAAAAAAACAAAAGAAGGTACTTCCAAAAGTCTGTCCTTAATTAAGGAAAACCCTACAACAAATGCCAAGCCCCTATGAAGCCAAAAAGTCTTACGCATACATTAAGATTTTAGTAACTTGTTTAAATGCTTGAACAGTTCTTTGAACTTGGGCCTGAATGTTCAGGCCTTATTAATGAAGTGTGTGAGCATAATTGTGCTAAAATAAGTGGTGCCAAGGAAGGTTTAAATCTGTTCACAGCCTCTGAACTGCGTTGTTGTGAGCTAGCTTGGTGGTGTCTCATGATGTGTTATCCTCTGATCCCATTGATTTCTGTGAGATTTGAGGTGTCAAATCTCACATTAATAGATGCAAGGTAGGGCTGGCAGTCCAGTGAGCAGCACAAATATCTACAAAGCAACAGAGTGTTTCTAATTAAAAGAAAATTGTTTATTAAATGAGTCTCCTCAGTGCTGGGTGAACAAGAGCCATACCTGCCTGTTGGTGGGGGAGTGCTTGAAAAGGTATAGTGAGCCCTGCTTGGTTTGCTGCATTTTTGGGAAGATCCTGAGCAGGAGAACATAGAAGTCGTCAATAGTAACAACTCCACTTGCTTCTCTGTGGTAAAGAGGGACATTTTCACAGCTGAAATAAAACACTGGAGTTTGGGAAGTGGGGGTAAACTGTCCAACTGTGTGCTGAACAGCTCCTTACTTGTGCATCAAGCCATGCTCGAGGAAGTAAAAGCCAGCTGCTTTGGGGTGGGTAGTGTGCTGTGGTCCTCAGGGGGAAGGGGATAGAGCCATAGCTACAAAAGCATTGTCTCAGGCCATTGCAATGGTGCAGCTGCTTTCTGGTAGTTCTTCACTGCCTTGGCAGACTTCCTGTCACTGGGTTCAGAAGTGTTTTGCATTCGTCTTGTTTTGAATTTTTTCTCCTCCCCTTAAGCATCCATACCTTCTCTTCCAGTCTCTCCCAGCTGCACTTTTTCCTAGTCAAGGTAATTCATCACTGCTTCACAGTGGAAACTGCCAGTTTGTTGGTGTTTATGTTTTGGATTGGTTTTCTAAGTCTGGCAGCATTCAAACAAAAAGACAGGGAGAAATGACTCGTCTGTTACTTTATTTACCACTTGTTTTGGGAAATCTAAATCCAAATTTGTATTTGACTCATATTAAGACTCCATTGCTGGATTTTATTTTTTGTTACTTTTGGCAGGGCTGAATTCACACCCAGAATAAGCACAGTCATCAGTCAGGATAGCCTGTGTGACACTGAGCTCAGTTCTCCACTCAGATCAGGGAGCTCTTTGAGCTGCCCAAAGTGACTGAAAGCTGAAGGTTTTTGCTGCAGGATCCAAACAATTCGGAGGCCTGTAGTGAGCCTTACAAAGCTAGAAGAACCTTGCTGCCTTCCCTAGTTTTGCTTTCTCTTTAGTTCAACTTAAGCTGTTAAAATTCACATACTGTGCTCCGTTCATCACGTGTCATTAGTGCTGTGGTAAAAAACCTTGGACTGTTGTAGCAACTTGTTAGTAATGGCTAGCACCGGATGAAGTAGTATGGCTTTTCTAATGCTCTAGGGTTTGAAATCCCTGTTGTTTCCCCAGAGCATCGGGGAAACTCCCTGTGTGGTGCCCTGTTGCTGCTAGCTTGGGGCAGAAGGTTGTTACAAACATGCTGAGTCCTGCTTTGAGGGCTGAGCTTTTCCCTCTCAAAGCATCTGGTGGGGCCAGCTTTGGCTGTAACCCTCATAGCAAGAGTGGGGGACACAGGTCTGATGACTCAAAGACCAAGCCATTTGGTGACAGCACTTTTTTGTATCCAAGGCTCCTCCAGAGACCCGAGACTAGCCAGATTCCTGATGAGGGTTTATGCTTGTGGGAGGTAACTTTCTTAGGAATAACTATAGAATTCAGCATTTCTTGATAAGCTGGAAGGTGGCAGGTTAAGTAGCCTTGCCAAACTTTTAACAAACAGTAAGAGCTGGACCTGAACTGCTGTATTCCCCATGAGTCTGTGTTATCTCTAATAAAACAGGAAAGATGGGGCTCCGTGGGTGAACTCCTCCCCATTCTGTCTCACTGCCTCAAATGTGTGAGGGCATGGAGGGGTTCAGGGTCCAACGTGAGTATTTGGGCACCTCTGTTAGTACAGTTATGGAACACAGCATACAGAAATATGCTTCCTCCATCACTGTTTTGAGATGCAACCTCTCTCTGAACGCTTTATTGCTGCTTTGTTCTGTGGAAGATGGCCAAGGTGAGCTACTGGTGCTTTTGTCACCAGTTTGTATGCTACAGTTGTTAGGAGTGATCTACTAACAGGCTTTCCATAGACTTTGGGCTTCACTTTGGACGAGACCCTGTGGGTTTAGGGCATGTGGCCAACCTATGGCTCTTGTTTCAGTGGAACTCAGTATTGGACTACTTCCCGTAGCAAGCCTCGTGGGTAAATTGAACCCCTGGCTGCAGGCAGAGAGGAACCAAGGGAGACAGCTAATATGGATATCTCTGGGGTTTTCTGGGACTTGCTTACACACCCAACAGAGTCCTGCAGCATACAGAAGCAGCAGGAGCCCTGGAAAGCCATGGACGTCCTCTTCGTGTGAGCCATTCTCGATGCAACCCCAACCATCAGCAGCATCCTGACCATTGTCATCCATGGTAGGTGCTTGGCAAAGCGATGAGAAGGGCCTGCTTGAGCCTGGGTGTCTGCGTTTGACTCTCATAGAAGTAAAGGGAGAACCCAACACCCTCCTCAACCCCTACAGTGTTCAAAACACTGACAGAAAGGGAAAGGATCCTCCTTATAGCTTTTGTTTTTGAACGCTAGCTGCCTCCAGTTGTGACTCTGCTTTGCAGTATACGCTTCTTGAATGTGAAGTACTCACCCCTGTTCAAAGCCCTCCCTCCCTACCTGTTTGCCAAAGGGAAGAGTTGGTAAATGTTAAACTCAGTAGGAAAATTACTGCAGGGCCCTGGCTGTAGAGTTTCCCACAACTTGTGTTACAATGTGACCCATATTCTGACAAGCCAGAGGCACACAGTGTTGGTTTTGTCCTGTAGTACTTTTCCTATACAGATGGTGAAGGGGAAAATTTTCTAATTTTCTCCTCTGACCCAGTGCCTGAGGTAAATAAACTGTGAATAGCTTGGGAGAGCAGACTGGGATGTGAAGAAGTAAAAAAGGGTGATTTTTTTTTTTTTTTTTTTTTCCTTTTTTGGGGAGAAAAAGAGGAGGATAACCATTACAGCCTAAATTAACTCCCTCTTGCAAATACAGTTTGAGGAGACATTATCAGGCTAAAAATATGAGCAGTTTGTGAAAGGAGCAGTTTTCCTCGTATGCTGCTACTCACATGTTACTTAATTAAAACAGTAGGCTCTTAATGTTGCGCTTACTTTTTCACTATTCATGGTACTTGAGTTTTTTTGGGAAGGGGGTACTTTGCTGAGAATGGACAATGAGGGCTTGTGTCCATGGTAAGACTACTGGTTAAAGCCAAAGTAAATATTGAAGTGGTTATAGTTATGCCGGCATAAGCCCCTATATGAACGTTCTCACTCAAACTTTTCTAAAATTTACCTTCTATTTATTGGAAATGGGTTTAAATCTGAGTGGAAAAAGCTGCCATGTTACTGGAATAGGAGTGTCCATCTGGAGGTCTGTTCCAGTTTAATTTATTAAACTTTCTTTTCTGAAAAGAGTGGTAGGAATGTAATATTTTTCCTTGTCACTCCACCAGTCTTTCCTGATTGTGTTGCACAGGCTTTAGGTTGTAAATCTTGCAGAAGACCTTTTTTCTGTAATTAAATTCTAGACATTGTTAATCAGCTCTTGAACCTGAAGTTGCCTCCTTTTTAGTGCAAATGTCATTAACGTAACCTGTCTCTTTTGAGAGAAACCCACTGTTTAAGTCTTCTCCCCCAATTACTAGTTGCAGACAGAGTGTGTTGGCTTTGAGCTCTGAGTTGCCTGCAGGGAATCTCTTGAACTTCATCAGGTCCTGCACCTGGGAAGGAAGAACCCTTTGCAGTGATGCAGGCTGGGGAGCAGCTCTGCTGAAAAGGCCTCAGGGGACCTATGGACCCATAGTGGACAGCAACCTGAATGTGAGCCAGTGGTGTGCCCTGGTAGCAAAGATCAGCTGCGTCCTGGGTAGCGTGAACAGAAGTAAGCCAGAAGATCAAGGGGAGGGGTTATTCCCCTTTTGCTAGGCACTTGTTTGATCTCATCTGCAATACTGCCTCTGGTTTTGAGCCACCTTGGTGAAGAAAGATGTTAAGAAGCGTGAGTAAGTCCAGCAGAGAGCCATGAAGATGATGAGACCATGAGGGTGATGAGATGTTGGAGAATGATGCGTAAGAATTGTACTCCTTTGCAGCCAGCTCACCTCTCCTCTTCCTGTGGCCTTGCACTTGGCACATCTTCTTGTAGCTTCTGCTTGGTCTTGATGGCACAAATGTTTCAAACTGATCCACTCAAAAAACTTGATTTAAACCTGATGCCAGGCCAAGAATAATGCTGATAGACTCAAACTCAAATAATAGTACTGTGCTCACTGACTTGCTTTCAAAAAATACACAAAAAAAATCTAGGCACTGCCTTAGTCTAAGGGCCTCGTGAACTGCTAAGCTGTGTTCTTGTGAGCTAAGTGGAGCTGGGTTAAGGTGATCCAGTCTCCTTACCCTATCAAGTGCATGCCGTGGACCGGTAAGGATCCGAGGATGTAGTAAAAACACTTTTCCAGGACAAGCAAGTGAGGAGAGGTGATAACACCTCTTCTGTGGTGGGCCCTCACCATCAAACTTATTTGTGCGACATGCAGAGAAGACATGTTCACCTGTGCTGCCCCTCTTCACTAGCACTGTTGTTGGAGGAGTTTGGGCAGACTGAAATTGGTTTTCTGCAGGTATTGGAGGTACTGCTTTACCTCACCTACTGTAGGTCTTTTCCAAGAAGAGCCAGCACAGGACACTGCCAGCAAAGTGTCCTCCTTGTGATGCCACCTTACCCTCAGTTTATCACATGGAACAGTCTATTCCCATGGCCTTGTCTCATTGTACCAGACATGGCACAAATGTTGACTGCTCTGTCTGCGTGTCTCGTCCTTTCCTGACTGTCATCACCCAGGGAAAGGACAGTCAGTTTTCCAGAACCGGGGAGATGTGCACCATGGGCAAGCAGACTACCAGTGGTGGTGGTGAGATCTGCAGCAGAGATGGCCTTAGCATCTTGAAAATGGAGCAAGAATGAACAGAGTCTAACTGGTCCATCCATCTGAGTTAGAGCACTGAAATTTTAACTGTGTGCTCAGCTTCTTGAAGTCCTACAAACTGTGTATTAAAGAAGAAGTGCTTATAATGGGGAACATCCTGATCTCCCTCTTATGGTTTGAGGACCTTTTGCTGCCAGTGGGAAGTCCTGCTCACATTTTTATTTCCTGTTTTTCTTGTGCAGGGGTTGTCATTTAAAAAAAAGGGGGGGAGGGGGAAGTATGTGCCTGTTTTTCCATACAGCGGTATTGCAAACACCATAGCTGCTATTTTTGGGGGGAGGATAGGTGGACTGGTTCAGATATTACAGTAGGAGTAAGTGTTGATTTTGTTTGATCTTAAATGTGAATTGTTCTGAAATTAATAGTGAAAATTGCTTTTGGGAATGGCTTGGGTTGTTTGGGGTTTTTTTTTGGTTGGGGTTTTTTTTTGAGGCTCAAAGCTGGAAAAACAAAGGTTTGCCAAATTGCTAGTCATAGGGCATGTTTCATCCAGGGCGTGACAAACTTTATTGCCTTTGAGAACTTTTGGGCTTAGAAATGCTGCTGGGTGGATAGTCCTGGAGGCAGCAGTCCTTTCTTTGTGCCAGAGCTTTGTCTCATCAATGTCTTCATAAAGGTCTACTGGGATGTGAATTTACCTTCTACATAACACCATTACAGCCTGAGCAGTAAAATACCATCTTTCTTCTAGCAGTTCCCTCGTGGGTAGATGTAGAGATTCCTCTAGGCTCCCATCCCTGTGTCTCACTTCTGTCTGGAGGATGTTAGCTGTTGGGGTCTTCCAGAGTGGATTTTGTCGAGGGCGTACTGCCCTACCAGGAGGAGGATGGAGAACCCCAGGCATGGAGGGTCTGATTGACTCTTGGGAAACTCTTTCCCTAGGCAGCCCTTTGCGGAGGGCAAGATCAGGCAGTAGTAGTCTTCGGTGTGCTGTGCCCTTCTCTCAGGGTGGTGGTGTGTCCATGCAGTAAAACTTGTGTGGTCTGACCTTACAGGAACTGGAGACAAAGACATGACAGGAAGAGCATCCTTCGGCCCCTTTGGCTTGCCTGGGGAAGCAAAGAAGGGCTACCTATTGAGGGCAGCTAGCTTTTGAGGGCAGAGCTGCAGTAACTCTGTCAACCACTGTCTTTCTCAACTTTAAGGTTTCTTCTAGTCAAAGTTTTGGGCTTAATGAAGCAACGCTGAGCAATTGAGGAAACAGCCGTCTATCATGTTAATAGTTTTCTCTGAGGTTGAATGACTCTACATTTTAACTTCTTTTTTGTCAGGGAAATTGTGTTTCATTTGTGAACTTTGGGTCTCCATTGCACATCCCTGCAAACAGCTCCCTCACTAATACATTTTGGGCTTGTGTGTGCGCAGACCTGAATGGAGAAGAATCTCCTGGCTGAGACAAGGGAGCAGCCAGCATAACACTGAGACTAATTTGACGTGTACAGAGCTGAAGCTTCCCCTTTCCCTCCCCAGACCGTAGCAAACCCCTCCGCACATCCTCATTGATTTATGTGAGGTTAGAAGGACTGCAGTGAGGCTTGCTGAGGGAAACGGGCACATGGAACTGACCCTGTGGGAGTTATGTGCTTACTTTAAGGGTTTGCAGGATCCTTAAAACTAGCCTGGACCTGGCAAAGAGTATGGTGTAAGATGGACTCTGATGTTCTTCAGGGTGGCCACCATCATCTTTGCTTGTTTTGTGTGATGCTTAACTGCAGTGTGGTCCCACTGTATAGCAGGAGCTTCTTGGTGCCACTGCAACTCCAGTGATGACCATGAACATAAAGCCGTTTTCACAGTTCTCTGGTATTTTAGGAATTTTGGAGCTGTTGTTCACTGTCTGTGCAGCTGGAGTGTGGGAGGAAAGCAGAACAAGGCTAGCGAATTGCGCCGTGGCTGTGGAGGCCCAAGCATGTGTGCTGAAATAGGGGCTTGAGTGGATGAGCTGCAGTCCATAAAATACATTGAGCAAGTTTGACTTAGTCTGTTCTACCAAGTCAGCACTATGACTGTTTTAGTCCAGTTAAACATTTTTGCAAACTAGATCTACAGTGCAGTTTGACCCTGGGTCTTGGTCTGAAGCAAACCCTGAAGTTATGACTAAACCCAGCCTTGTGCTGTGATAGGAGAGCAGTTAATAACAAAGAAACCAGCCTCTATTCACTTGCTGAACTTTTATTATTTATTGTTTTAATAGACAGGAATAAATATTCAACAAATAAGCTTCCTGTCCTTAAGTGATTGTGTTCTTCTGATTATAAATAAACTTAAAACCTGAATTCTTGATTCTTTTTTTAATTTAAAGCAGGCTAATCCCCATGAGAATGAAATCTTCCAGTTGCATGAACTAGAAAGGGTTCATACCCTGATTCTCATCTGGAGGATCATATGATGACTTGGGGCAGAGGTATTTTCCTGAAATAGCTTGAAGTGGCTCTAGGGTTTGGGACATGCCCCCTTTCTCTGTTCCGTGTGCCCTCCCCTAACTAGAGGTATCTCTGGCTTCAACTAGGGTAGAGGATGCTGTGGGAAGTGCCTTTGGGTCTCTGGAGCTGAAGGACAAAACAGGCAATTTATAGCAGTTGATGGGGGCTTAGCATGGCCTTCCAGTGCCCTGCCCTTAAGGATGTGTTTCACTCTGTCGTTGCTTATCCATGGGACCTTTTGGGAGTATTTATACTCCGAGAGGAATATAAAGGGACTGTAAATTCTCAGCAGAGCTTGCTGAGCTGTGGCTGCACAAGCTGTTCCCTACCACGGGGCTGTGCTTTCCTGCCTTCCGGCCAGGAAAAATGAGCAGCCCTTTCACTTAAGGGAATTTGCTGTGGGATCTGCCATGACCATGTGAGTGGCCAGGTGTTGGATGTGCAAAGTCCTGGTCCTAGGGAAATGCTTGCTGGAAAGGAGCGGCTGGGATGCAACTTGGCTTGCTTGCCCTGTAACCCAAAGGCTTGAGGATCCCAGGAGGAGACGGGCTTGTGGCTCCTTTGGGAGCCTTTCCACATGATTACTGTCAGAGACGTGGATTTGTGCATCCTGTTCCACTTTGTGCAGCTATACTACTCAACCCTGAGGAAAAACAACATTCTTCAGATGCTGCTTTCAAGGAGGATGGCAGAGGCCATAGGGGGAGCAGACAGGTTTCTCCCACTCCATTGTTTGGGACTGAGTGCTACTGCAGTGCTTTAAGAAAACACAGCATCTGCACAAAGCTCCTCTCTGTGTTTTCACAAACTTGTAACCTCTGTGTCAAGAAACAGTAAGAAAGCAAGCTGTCTCTCTCAGAGCCTCAGCCTCGCTTGCTGGCTATAGCAGGGTGGGGGGAAGGAGGTCTGATGCTGGTCCTGGTGTATGTGGAGCATCCCTGCCTTCCCCTGCCACCTCCGTGCTCAGCTTGGCCGTGCACAGGGAAGTTGTGACAGGCTGTGCTAATTGCAGGTTGCAAATCGGAGGCAAGTGGCTTTCTAGGCCTTGGTTATAGTTATCCATGTTGTAGAGCAGCGAGTGACGTGTTCCTTTGCTCTGCTAGAGGTGTGTTAGCGGGGGGCTCCTCTCAGTCTCTTAGCAGAGCCTCCGATCCTGGCACAAGTGATTCCTGGGCCATAGGGTGAGGCAGCAGTGTTTGCGTGCCCACAGCAGGGCTGTGCATCTTAAAAGGCGGGCTTGCAGGGTGATAAAGCAAGCAGAGCAAAAAATCCTGGTACTTCTAGAGACAGGACCTTTGCGGTTCCTTACTTTGGGCCATTCGTCTTGAGATGGCCTACCTTGTCTTTGCCAGTGGATGAACTGAACAGAGAGTTCAGTCCTGTATCCGCTTGATGATAAAGCTGCTGTAATTCCTGTGAGGCAGGAGGAGATCAGTGAGAGGGGAGGGGTGCGCAAGCACGCCTGCATTAAGGGGGTGTTCTGCCTCGGTGGGGAAGTGGGGCTCTGCTGTGTGCCTTAGCAAGGGCTTGCACATCTGTGGAGCTGTGCTGAGTTCTGCCAGGAGCTGGATGTGCCAGTAAGAAATAGTTCTGCCTCTGTTTGACTCATTTACCAGCTGGGAAAAGGCAAAGAACCTAAATCTTGGGTTAACAGGCTTCCTTTGTGCTCTCGTTTTCCCAGGGTGGCCACTGACCACAATGTTGATAACACCACAGCAATCCTTAGGGAGTGGCTGAAGAATGTGCAGAACCTCTACCATGATGTGGAGTGGAGGCCGATGGAAGACCCCCAGTGAGTACTGCAGTGAGGGGCTGACCGAAGCTGTTTGGTGTATATGTCAAATTTCCTAGATTTTCTGTTTTCAAATCAGGAGATGTACTAAATGTCCAAGCATTAAAATGTAAGGGGGGGTGGGTGGTGGTGGTGGGTTTTGGGGTCTGTCCCATTAAAATTGTGTTCTTATGGAACCCATAAAAAGGTCTCTGACTTCAGTGAAGCAACTCATGCAGAACTTCAGAGAATTTTCCATTCAGTTATTTAGCATCTACAGCTGCTCTCTTTGCATGGTAAACAAATCACATCAAAAGCTACAGGGAATAAAAACTGTCATTCTTTATTTGCAAGGAAGCAGAGAAACCATAACCCATTCCCATAGTGTCTCTGAAAGTTCTGTCCAAGACATCAAATATTCAGTAAGTTCTGAGCCAGAGAACTAGATTTAATTCAGTATATTATGCCTTTGCATGACTTGTAGGATCATTGCTTTGAAATATTATGTTAGGTGTGTTGGGTTTTTATTGCTTTATTCTATTTATTTATTTATTTTAAGATCAGCTGTTTTGTTCTGTTTTCTATTTCTTCCATCAGGGAAAAGTATATCTGTTTCCCCTTTCTTTAGCCTTGCTTTTATTTTCAAGGTCCTCAGTGCAGTGGTGGGGCATTTGTGGTACAAACCCACAGGGAATGCTTGTTTTATTGACTTTTCTAATCCTTAATTGGAATGAGTTTTCTTAATCCTGTCAAACGTGGCTTTAAATTCTGTTAAAAGTTTTTGAAGTTCTTAACTCCTTCACTGGCTTATGCTGGCACTGTTTCAAAGTCCTGAATTTTTATTCCACACAGGGGTCTGTCCCTAAGTTTCCTCCCATCTTTGTTATAAAGCATTTGCTTTTGGACCTGATCCTGAAAACAGAGACGTGCACATAACTTTGCTCGTGTGAGTGGGCTCATGGGGTTGGGTGTTTGTAGATTAAAGAGCTGTTATTGGGATGTGTTAACAGTTACTAATAATGCCCAGACCCCAAGGGAACCCAAATTGCCTTCATCTTCACATCCTCAGCTTTGTTGATTCTACTGGGCTTAAGGAAGCTGCATTTACAGTCTTAAACTTAAAGGCTAGCAGAGGACAGATGAATTTCTACCAGAGGGTCAGATGAGGTAAATCAGCTTCAGTTCACTTCGGTGGGGTAACCTCTGCTTACATCAGGTGAGAGCCTGCTGCTGTGGAAGAAACTCCTGGTTTTGATAGTGCTGTTTTGCTTGTGGCCGCTTGGTCGGCAGGAAATGGTGCAGCCCTGCTTGTTCTCCAGTGCCCTGTCTACACATGCCAGCACGAAACTTGGAATCATTCTCCCTCAAAACCTCTCCTGGGTTGCCTGAGGTGACTCTAACACTGTTTTTCTTTTGGAAAGAAGGCAGCAAGGGAACTTTTTTTTTTTTTTTTTTTTTTGGACTAGTGTAATAGGGCCCAGACGTGGGTTGTAGTCACTTTTTTTTTCTTTGCTAGGTCTTACCCAGAAGAAATTGGGCCAAAACATTGGCCAAGCTCCCGATTCACTCATGTGATGAAACTCCGACAGGCTGCCCTGCGTGCTGCACGAGAGAAGTGGTCAGACTACATCCTGGTAAATGCAAGGTTTGATTTATTAACTGTCCTCAGGCAAAAGCTTTTCAGGTAGTCACTCTGATACTTGGGTCTGCCAGAAAGTTTCTTCTCCATCTAAAGGCAAAGCTCTTTGCGGTGAGATGCTGTGTGTCATTTCTTGGTCTGATGAGCAAGAGGCTTTGCAGCTAGAAAGATAAGTCCCTGGGTAAACCCAAGGCTTTTTCCACAGGGGTCAGGATTGAATATAGTCCTGGTGGTGGTTAGGTACCTGCGAGGGTCCTCGAGATTGAAACCCCACTTGTTATCGATGAAATGTAAGGGAAATAGTTTTGCACAACAGTTGTGGAAAGATGTGTGCCTTTGGTGACTACAGCAGCAGCTAATGACGGTGTTCCCAGCCTCTGAACAAGGCAAGGGTGTGAGGCCAGTTTTTAAGAGTCTTCTTGATCCTTTTCAAAAAATAAACCTGCCCTGAATTTTCAGCAGTGTTATTTTCCCTCACAGCTCCCTTGCCCCTGTGCTGGAGTAACGTTCTGTGGAGTCAGAGGGAAGCTCCATATCTTTTCCCATCCCACAGCTGTGGTGCAGGGGCAACCCCCGTGGGGTTCACCCATAACAGCCATATGTCCTGTGGTATTAAAACCACCAGCTCTGTGGTTTTTGCCAATACCTCGTGCCTCTGGCTGCCTTGTTCCCAAGAAAGTGTCAGGGGAAGCATATCATTTTATCTAATAACAAATTTCTTTTTTCTCTTACCCTCTTCTCTAGTTTATTGATGCAGATAATTTACTGACCAACCCACAAACCCTGAACCTGATGATAGCAGAAAACAAGACATTGGTGGCACCAATGCTTGAGTCTCGCTCTCTCTACTCAAACTTCTGGTGTGGCATCACCCCCCAGGCAAGTGACCACGTGAACAGTGTTGGGTGACTGGGCAAGCTATGTTTTCAAAGGCCTCCTGCCTTGTGTCAGTGAAGCAGTGGGCATTGTTTCTGTTCTATGGGCTTTCCCACCTGCTTCTGTAGTGTCCTTCTTCTGAAAAGACGCTGCTGTAGCTGAGGCATGCAGAGGTGGTGTTAGCATGTACTGAGGATAGTGGTGTCATGCGGTCATCTCAGCTTGCGCCTCTCTCAGTGACAGCATCCCAAATCTTGGGTGGGTATCTTTGGGAGAGGTCCATATGTTTATAGGGAATCTGGGAATAAGGGTAGAGAGGACATTGCAGTCTATAAATGTTTTTCAGGCTTTGTTTTCTAACTGAGCTGTAGGTATGAGCAAAGCAATACATGTTCCGCATTGGGTGTGCAGGCACATAGCTGAAACTTGCTTCCTTATCTGAGATTCCTCGCTTAAAAAAAAGCTGAGTATGGAGGAAGCTGATCTTGCCTAGCCAAAAGTCCTGGGAAGTGATACAATCCCACTAACTACATAAAAAATACTGATATACACACCAAAATTTATTTGAGGTTGTTCCATAAGTTTGTGTAATGGCCTTAAAACTCTTGGTACATAATTTTAGACTAGCTTTCCTGTATAGCGACGCTAATCTGAGAGGAATTTGCTTTTCTTTCTACAGCTCTCCATTGTGTATAGGTTATTTTTCTCACATATGAACAAATTTATGTAGTCGGACAACACCCTTTGCCTTGCAGGGAGTGTGTATGCTGAGGTGTGTATGTAAAGGGTACTGGTGTAAAGGAACAAAAGTGCTGAGCCTAGAAATTAATTTCCTGTTACTTTCTCAAATCACATATACTGCAGAAAGTATCAGATATAAAGATGTTGTCTAGTAGAAACAGCATTATTTTTAGAGCCAGAACGGGGTGGAGCTGTCACTTTACAAGCTGCCCCACATCACTGTGGTGTGTTGACCCTGGCTGGTAGGTAAGACCCCACCCAGTCGCTTTCTCACTCCTGCCCAGCGGGATGGGGGAGCAAATTGGAGTGGCAAAAGCAGGAAAAAAACCCACCAAACCCCAACCCCAACCAAACCCAAAAGCAACCCTCATGGGTTGAGATAAAGGCAGTTTAATAAGTGAAGGGGGGAAAAAATAACCCAAACAAACAAGTGATGCAAAATCAGTCACTCATCACCAGGAGACCATTGCCCAACCATTCCCTGAGCGCTGGCTGCTTTGGAAAAGCTCCCCCAGCAGCGTTATTGCTGAGCATGATGTTACACGGTATGGAAAATCACTTTGGTCAGTTTGGGTGAGCTGTCCCAGCTGTGTCCCTTCCCAGCCTCTTGCCCACACCCAGCATACTTGCTTGTGGGGGGCAGAATGAGAAACAGAGAAGGCGTTGATACTGTGCAAGGACTGTTCAGCAGCAGCTAAAACATCCATGTGTTATCAACACTGTTTTGGTCACCTGTCTAAACCACAGCTCCATATGGGCTGCTATGAAGAAAATTAACTGCCTCCCAGCCAAACCGAGTACAATCACCTTGTCCATAAAAGGATTTTAGTAAGAGAATCAAATATATAGAAGGACAGATATATTCTCACAGTCATTTTTTGCCTTTTTTTACTCTTTTCCTTTGAAATGTTCTTGATTAAGCTCTAAATAGGCTTTCTAAGACATTCAGGCTGCAATGGGGACTGTAGTTAATGTTTTTTTCTCCCAGGTAAGCCTCAATAATGAGATCAGCTTTTTGACCTGTTCTCTGGTCTGCTGCTGGCATGTGTTTTGTCCTACTTTGAGGAGGCAGGATACCAAGCTGCACGTCTCCTAGAATAGGAAGAGGGTTTTTGTTCTCTTGAGAAGTTTCCCTTTTTGCCCACGATGGCCCTGGAAAGCTTCAGGATTTCCTTTTTACTTCCATGCCTGAGTCTTGTGTTTCCTTCTTCATAAAGACAAGCTTGCCTTACTGCACAGACAACTGTGTTTAAGCTTGAGCTGCACATACATCTTTGAGCTTCCCCAGGGCATGTGAATAGGAGTACTTTAGAGATGCTCTATTGTCCTGCCCTTCCCTGCCATCTTGATTTATTCTGTAGAGCTAACCGGATACTAACTGTTGTCATTATTGCTGGAGTGAAACGAAGAGCAAACTCCATTCCCCCTTTCTTCTATTTACCTGGTGTAAAAAAATCATTCTTCCTTCCCAGTGTTATCAAGGACACAAGTAGGGACCACAGGCAGGGTGAAAATTTAACAACTGTACTGGGTCGAACCAAAGGTCCATCTCGTAGCAGCAGTTACTAGCAGATGCCTAGGCAGTAGAACACGGCAAACAAGTAAGTGAATGATACCTCCCCAAAATATTTTTTCTCCTCTGACAATCTCCTTCTCTTTGATTTCTTGAGGAAGGTCTTTGTCTTTAAAGCTCTCAGTGATTTTTTTCTTTGGTTGTTTTTTTGGTTTTCTTTACAGAAATCACTGTCTGAATCTTTTTTTTTTAATTATTTTTTGGGCCATCCACACCATCTTATGGCAAGGAGTTCCACAGTTCAGACTAACTAATTGATTAAAAATAGCAGGAAAAGGCCTTGAACTTCCCAAATTCTTGGGAAGCAAATATATAGATAAGGAAAGGCGGGGGTAGTGGTGTTTACATGTTTCAGGTTTTGTTTTAAAATGGAGATATAAACATCATGGCGAAGGCATTGTCCCTTAAGTTTTTAAGGTTAGGTCCTGAGACAGCCAGGTTTTCCACTGATATAAATCAGCATTGCTCCACAAGCTGAAGTGGATCTCTGCCTGTGTGCACCAGCCTTGGCCCTGGCCCTAGCGTTACCTCTCCAGTAGTAAATTTCCATCACTACCAGTGTTAGCTGAGAAAAGGAGAGGGGAAAAAACTAGCAGCAAATGCATCTTGCAGAATTTGGTGAAAAAAACTGGTCAAATGAAAAGGAAAGTTCCCACTTTTTTTTTTTTTTTTCCCTTCTTCTTTTCTCTTAGTTGCTGCTTCTTGTTTCTGTGCTCACAGTCCCACAGCTTTGTGCTCTCAGCCTTGCTCTCCCTGGGGACTTGGGGATGGAGTAACAGCTGGAGCACATCCTGAAACACTCAGCACTGAGCAACAGCAAGCCAAACCCAGCTCCAGACAGCTTAACATTTAGTTGTCATAAAGCTAACCTTCATAGGAGAGCATGGCAATAGTGCTGACAAGTTGGAGTCTTTCTTGACTACACATGGTTTATGAGCAGTGAAGAGCCCCAAAACCCCATAGTGAGTGACTGGAGGAGGAAAGATTAGTTTCCAGCATCTTTCACCTGTGGGCATTCTCGGATGTCTGTCAAAGGCTGAATATCTTAACCCTTACTTTGGTGGGAATGCTAGTAAGGTCTCTGCCCACTTGCTCCTTTTCATGAAAATCAGACCGGCTCTGTCCTTCAGATACCTAGTCCTCATAGTATGCTTAGAAGGTATCTAAAGGACAGAGAGGATGTTCAACAGATACACAAATAGACAAATGCACCACGCCATGCTTCTACACAAAAACAGGGTAAAGTGGTTCTGCAGTGATTTGCTCCGCTGTTGCTAGGATGCTCATGGAAAATATAACGCAGAAGTAACTTTAATGTATTTTAGTGACTCATCATTTCTGTAAAGACCAGAATCTGCTCTGGATTCAACCATCAGCTGCGCCTGGGTGTCTAATTGCTGTGTTAGGATCTTCTTTCTGGAGGAATTCAGTGTATTTATTTCCAAATCTGATAGCTTTAGACATATTGCACCTGCAAAACCAGATGTGAGCTGTACAACACGGATGTTGCACCCACAGTGCTGGAAGCCTAGCAAATTTGTGGTTACAGAGAAATGAGCTGACTGAAGTGCCTCCCCCAGACAGACTCTGTGGGGAGAGCTCAGGAGTCAGTATTAAACCTGCTTGCCCTGGGATGGAGGAAGCAGGGATTCTTACACAGCTGATGGAGACTGAGATGTTGCCTTTTCTGCAGTGAAGCAAATGATTTTTTTTTTTTAAGTTATGGTCAGAAATAATTTGCAGGTCCTATTCTATGAGACACTGAATGTCCTTTGTGCCTGTTGCACATAGAGGATGTCTTGGATGCTCAGCAGCTTCCAGGATCAGACCTGAGAGTCTATGTGCAAAAATTGTTTTCAAAGAGCCGGGAGAAAACAGTCTGAGGTTTGACGCTCTATTGCAAGGGAATTTTGCAATGGAAAGGCTTGGGTTTCCAATAGCTGCTAAAAAGGAAAGAGAATGTCAAGCTTTAACTTTTGTGATGGAGATTGTTTCTAAATACTCAACTGAGCCCTTTCCAAATGGGAGACACTTAAAAATCTGAGAATTGAGCACTGATCCATCTCTGCTACGGAGGGCTAAGGGTGACAGCTTTTGCTAAGGAGCATCTATGAAACAGAAATCTCTTGTAACCAGCAGCCCCCTCATTGTGATTGCAGGGCTATTACAAAAGGACCTTGGATTATCCCCTGATTCGGGAATGGAAGAGGACAGGCTGTTTTGCTGTCCCGATGATTCATTCCACGTTCCTCATTGACTTGAGGAAAGAGGCCTCCACCAAGCTGGTGTTCTACCCCCCACACCAGGACTACACCTGGAGCTTTGATGATATCATGGTCTTTGCCTTCTCCAGTCGCCAAGCAGGTATGTCTGGAGCCTTTGCTGGGGAGAATTCACTAGCAGAGACATGCAGACCTCTACTTTGAGTTCACAGGCCCAAAAGTCCTATGTTGGCTTCTGTGGTGAGTCAAGACCCTGTTCCCTTTCCTCATTTGGGTCTGGTCAGGGATAACAAGCAGCAAGTGACTGGCAATGGAGTTTTGCAGCTAGCTTCAAAGGACACAGGAGCTGTTCTTGGGATGGGGACAGTGTTTCAGAGACAAAATGTGTGCCATCCACCCTTGATTTGTGTCACAGCAAGACAGTAGTGAACACAGGTGAATGCTGTGAGAGGGGAAGGTATTCTGAAGGCTGTAGGTAAGGTATCTGAAGTCACCACTTCTAGGAGATCCATGAAGAAGGGGGTGAGGGCAAGAGACTCTTTCTTAAATGTAGCAGCCCTTGTGGAAAACAAAAACCAAGTTGCTTACCCAAAGTGCTGATGAGGCTTCACTTCATGGCAGCTCAGCAGGAATTGTCTGAGAGGTAGGGGGGTTTTGTTTTGGGTTTTGGGGGGTTTTTTTTGGAAAGCAAAATCAGTGCAACTTTCAGGGGAATGATGTGAGTCTGTGGGCTGTGCTGAGAGGAAATCTGTTGCAGGCAAGAGGAGGTTAGAGCTGGTGTGTGAGCAGTAAAATCTCTGTATACTTGACATTGTATCATTGGTGCTTTGGGAGAACCAGTCGAGCACTGAGCTGCCTTGAGATCCTTGAGGCACAGCAGAGAGAAAATGTGTACCACTCCAGCTGATACTGGGATCAGTTTCTACCGGTCAGTGGGAGGATTTCAGTTAAACCTGAAATACAGGGGTCCTTTCAGGCCAAATCGCAACCTCAGTGTCCTCTTCCTTTGTCTGGAATGCCTGTTGATGTTTACAGAGAGCTCCCAGTGTCTCAGAGAAATCACTGTCTCTTAAGGGCATGATAGTGCTGATACTGCTGCATGTACTTGTGGTGAGGATGTTTAGTCCCATTTATTTTTGGAGAGTGGATCTGGTGGGTATTCTGTCTCTACCAAAGTCCTGGGTGGCAGACCTGTGTGTAGTGGTGTCAGAGCTGAAAGGGGCTTCTGGGAAGAATATGGTTGTAATGGCCATCTCTATTGTTCTTTG
The DNA here is from genome assembly GCF_929443795.1 of Astur gentilis. Classification (NCBI taxonomy): domain Eukaryota; kingdom Metazoa; phylum Chordata; class Aves; order Accipitriformes; family Accipitridae; genus Astur; species Astur gentilis. The sequence continues at coordinate 32,167,221 of NC_064887.1, forward strand.
CCCTGCTGTGCTGAATAGGGGAAAGTTTGGGGCCTTATAAGGAAAAAAGAGACTGATGAAACCTCAGCAGCACCAATGAAATGCACTTCTGTTCAGAACTTCATGACTGGTTTGCTGGCTTACTGAGGTGAATTAGGGAAAAGTTGTTTGTGGGTTCTCTGAGTGATGTGCAGTTGGTGTTGCCTGTCTTCTGTTTGTAAAAGAGGCAAAGTTAGGCTGAGAAGGAAGGGCTGTTCTTGGGCGACAGACAAGCAGAGAGAAAGTGAAGTGGTGTTGTTGGCAGCTGTTTCTGTAGAAGAGACAGGCTGAGAAGACTGCCTTTCCCACCATTTCCAGACCAGCACAGCAGCCACCAGCTGTTTGTAGGTTTCCTTTTAGTGATGTTTCTGGTTTGAAGTTCTTGACATCATTGAAAAAGATGGCATTGTCTTGGCAGACTAAGTAGGGCTTTTTAAAACTCAGCTAAGAGAGGATGAGGGGCATCAAATGCGACAGATGAATGGTAGAGGAGAGGCAGAAAGAGCTGAAATTAGAGCCTTTGGAAGGCAGAGGCAAGATGTGAACTTGCAGGACACCTTTGGGGCCCTGACTTTCCGAGTCAGGATGTCAGTATATTGGCTCCAGAGAATTGAGGTTTAAGTCTGGATAGCAAAGCAGACTCCTTCAAATCTGCCTGCCCAGCTTGTTGCCTCTGACAGCTCTCCCAGAAATGAGAGCATCCAATGAGTGTGGTAACTGCATTGCAGTAGCTCCAGCTGCTTAAGAGATATTTCAGGGATTCAAACCCATCATTTTTTTCCTTCCATCCTAGAATACTTTAGCTTTTTCCAGGACTGACCCATGACATGAAAGGCTTTGCTTCAGCAGTCTGGCCTATTGATCTGCTCAGATTGTTGGCTTGTGTCCTGGCTGAGTTTTGTCACCCAGGATAAAAGGATGATATCCAGGTTCAGAAATGTGAAAAATGTATGGACTTTGAGGTAAACTTCTCTTCGGAGTAATTTCACTTACTTCCCTGAAGTCATAAATGATATTGGCTTTTGTCCAGGCCAAATACTGCTCTTAATGCCTCAGATCAAACCATCAATTTTCAACAGTGAATCTACTGCTTGACTTCTGCTGAGAGGACGTGGCCTGTGATGGGAGTACTGACTCGGAACAAAACTCAGTGTGGATGTTTTATTGGCAAAGGTGGACTCTGTAGAGCGCCTTGCGCTCACAAGGTAGCGTTTAGCCAGCCAGATCTCCTGAGCTTCCTTTCAGCCTGAGGCTCTGAGGACCTAGAGTCAGCCAGCAGGCAAGTCTGGTCACAGCGATGTGGAGGAAATTTAGGTTGCCTAAATATGGCTGTGAGTTTAGGGCATGGCTGTGAATCCTGGTCACTGCCTTACAAAGGCTAATAATAATACAAGTATCTATGGCTTTTCTGTCCCTTGTAGCAATTGTTTATTTTATTATAAAAACAGAGCTGGAGAGTGAGTCCCCCTCACCATTTTAAGGTAGATTTACCATTTTAAAGTAGCTTTTATCCCAGAAGGAACAAAAATACTGGCGTGAATGTATGCAGATTAACTGTGTTTAAGCCAGCGGAAGATAAGAACGGAGATTAGTGAGCCAGATAAGATTAGTTGATTAGATCAGTGCCAAATCCATTAATGTCAGCAGGTAGTATTTTTTATTCTGCCATTTAGCTAAATTGCAGCTGACAGCTGAATGTGTTTTGGCAAGTAGGGTAGCCAGCAATTTACTTGCAAAACTTAAAATGGTAGAAACACTGGGGTCATTAATGCAGACAATTCTGCTTTGCTAAAAATACCAGGGATTAGGAGGACTAATACATGAAAGCATCAACACACCAGGTAGTGTCTGCTTTTCGTTTATTTCCTAGAGGGAATGGGGTGGTTGTGCTTGTTTCATTTAAAAAAAAAAGGAGGGGGAGGAGAGCTTATAGGTTTGCATTTTTCTTTAAATCTGCTTTGTATGGGTTCTAGCAGCTTTCAGATTGTGGTTAGTTAATACAGGCCCTTAGCAGAGCTCAGTGAAAAACAGTGGAGTTACTTTCCCTTGGCTCCTCCGGATGTAGCTTTTGAGTGTGGTGCCTGATGTGACATCAGGTCGAGTGCTGCTGCAGTTACAGCTGATAGTGAGCAAACACTTCGTCAGTCCAGAGGGAACAGTGCTTTGCTGATCGTAAGTTGCTGGGACATTCCCAGTGAACAAGCTCAGCAGTGGGTGGGTCTCTTCTCTTGCAAAGGCTCCGAGGAGAGGCTTTGCATCTTCCCTTTGTTTCACACCATCAGATTCAGCTCCTTGAACAAGCAGTTGCAAAAGCTTTTGAATAGAAGGATGTTACATTACCGCTTCTGTTTGAAAACATCTTTTCTCCTTGCTGGTGTCTCTCTCTAGGATTTTCCTCTAATCTTCAAACCACTGTAAAAACTAGTCCTGGAGAGGAAAAGACCATGTTTGGTGGTAGACTAGGCACTTCCAAGATGATTATCCTGTATATTCCTCAAGTCCTTTGCCAACACAGGTGAAAATGTCTTTGTTTTCTGGCCAAAGCAAACAGAAGCAGGAAGATGCTTGACTGCAAAACCCAGAGTGAATCCCTTGCTAGGCTAGTAACAGACCCTGCAGCTACACTGATGCCTTGGGCCTTGCAGCTTCATCCCGTGTGATCCCAGGGGAGCTGAACTGCCTGGGCCCACATTTGGCCAACTGTGTGCTGTTGAAGCTGGGGATCAGGTTGGCTCCTCCACCCTGGAAGAGTCACTCCATAGTTACTGTGGTCTGACAGAGAAGCCTTGCAAAGCTCAGACAAAAGCTTCCATCACCCCTAGCCACACTGGGTTTGTTTGAATTTTTCCTTCTCTAAGGCTGCCTGCTCCGATAGACCTGCACCCTTCTTTGCCCAGCATGCAGGACAGGGCATCCTCTGCCCACAGAGGAGGGGGGTATCCCGTAGGACTGCTTCCCTTGCGCCTGAACCGCTTCACCCCTCACAGGTTTGTGACAAGCACAGCCTTCCTGTGTTGCCCTGAGCTTTGAAACCGGTGTGTTTTCCCCCACCTTGGAGCCCCATTTCCCCCCCTCCCCGGTTTGGAGGCAGTTGCTGAGCCCTGGGTGTGTGCAGGGAGAGAGGCTCCATGTCCCAGGATCGCTGCTGCTTCTCCTTCGGCACAGCTGCAGGTGGAAGCCCATTTGGCTCCTTTGTCAGCCATTGCATTGCTTGAGGCTGGCGTACTCAGAGGGTGAAAACCTGTTCCTGCTTTTGGCTCTGGGTCTGTAAAGGGATTTTCAGGTGAGGTGCCAGGTCTGAGCAGTGCAGGTGGGGTTTTGGGGCTGGGGGTTTCTGCGGTACTCCCCAGTTATCGGCAGTAGTCCTGCTGTGTGTATCAGACACTGCTTTTGCTAAAGGCTAGTTCTGCCCTCTGCTGTAGGATTCTTTTCATAGCGTGAAGGCAAAGGCCAGGTCTTTCTCTGGTCTAAGAGGGGTGTTCCATCTCTCCTAGGATAAAACTGATTGAAGTTAGAAACCCCTTCGGTTAGGGAGCAAGTAGAAATCGGTTTCATAGGACAGGCCACTTTGCTGCCAGCTAAATAAAACAGAAAATGGCATGGTAATGTTTTTGAATTGTTTGCTTATGAAGCAGAACTTCTTGGGACTGAGGTCCTGGCTTAAGTTTTATTGTGGCTATGTAGCAACAGAGCAGCAAAATCCACTCTTAAAAGACCAGACTCTAATTTCTGTTTTTCTGTAATCCCCAGGGATACAGATGTTCATCTGCAACCATGAACACTATGGTTTCCTTCCCATGCCCCTGAAATCGCACCAGACGCTGCAGGAAGAAACTGAGAACTTTGTGCACACGCTAATTGAGGCTATGAGTAAGTCGCTGTGCCCTGCCATGATGGAGCCCCATAAGTTAATGTTTGTAGAGATCTCCTGCCAGCAGCCCAACTCTCTTCCCCTTGGGAGTCTGCCTCCTGATCTGACTGCTCTGATACTGTTTTGTTATGCAGTTTTCCATTTCCACCGTTTTTCTATCTAGGGATGTAATAATTTCACAGTCAGGTCAACCCCCTTCACAAAACCCCTTAACTTCCTCATTTTAACATGCAAAAATGCATCTTCAATGTGGAAAGGATGCTGCAGAACCTCGTTTTTGTCATCAGGTCTATCTGGCACATGGCTGCTGGCTTCTGCTTTGCAACGTGGATGCTTTCTGCTACACCCACTCCTGCACTGATTTCATGTCCCAGCTCCCTGGGGCTTTTTAGGCCCAGTGATAAAAACACGGGCAGATATGTTATATCAATGCAGCTTGTACATGAGGTGATGCTTGGGATCTCTCCTCTCTTTCAGTTGATCGACCTCCCATTGAACCCTCTCAATATGTCTCTGTTCCTCTGAAGAACCCTGACAAGATGGGATTTGATGAAGTAAGGAACCTATTCTGCTGCCATTGTCTTGTCTTTTCTTGCTACTTATCGCTTAGAGGACCCTGTTCTCCCTGTAGCTTAACTTCCAGCTGTTTCCCTTGGAAAATATTATCTTCACCTAGTCAGCTCTTTGCCAATCACTCATCTTTTGGACTTAAACTTTTGGCAAGGAGAAAATAGCCATCCTTATTAGGGGAGAACTTCTGCCAAGCTCAGGGAAGCAGAAAGGAACGGGCTCAGGGAGCGTTCTTTCCCTCTGGCGCTTGCTGTGGAGAAACGAGGCCAGTCAGGTCTGCAGGCACTTAGTACCTGCTGCAAGACCACTGATTAGAAGTGCAGGTTTGTGTGCAAGGGCAGCGCCCAGCAAATCTTTGGGCTTCCTGTCTTGATAGTATGGATGTTTTAATCCAGCCAGGAGGAGATAGCAGAAGCGAGGCTGAAAAACACGTTATTTAACTCCGCAGTTCTTGTGCTGTTTCCTGTACATCTGACTCTGCAGAGCAGCTTGGCAGTCCTTCCATTCTGTGACAAAATCTGGTCTTTTGGGAAACCTCTCCTGCTTTCCAGTGACAGAAGGGAACGATTTCTCTCACCTGAGAGACACTGGAGAGTCTGGAGCAGCTGGGGGAGCCAGGCTCACAGCTGGGTTCGAGCCCAAGCTGGGTATGTCCAGGAGTGATGAAAATCACGCATGCTGTCTCCTTACTGTGGCGGCTCTCCCTCTGCCCTGCTTGGTCACCACATTTTTCTGCTATGGCTTTAAGTTAAAGTGAACTAGAAAGATGGTTGCTGACACTGGTAGTGCCCCAAGACCCTGCAGAAATTCCTTTACCGATTCTGCCTCACATTGTAGAGAGAGCAGGCATTGAGGGGAGAAGGCTGGAGAGGGACCTGATGTGCTTTGATTAACCAGTGTCCATGTTATTCACAGAGCCAGCGACCCCTGGGTATGCAGCTGCCAGGGTGGCAGTGGCACCATGACCGAGGGAGCTGTGGTGATCAGGGGAGCCTTTGTTTTCTTGATGTATTCTGCTACATCTGTTTATATGACTCATGAAGTCTGAACCTGATTTGGTAACGTGTGTTGGAGTGTCTGTGTTTAGGACACAGCTGGTGTAGGTTTTTTCCATGTTGTCCTTTGTGGCTGCACTATATTTATCCAATTTATTATTTTTTGCATTCGTACTGAGCTGGAATTTGATCCGCTTCTTACTGGGGTGAGGTTTTGCTCTAGAGGCTACAAGGCTGCACTTGTACTTGTCTGCCTGGGACTGAAAAATATCCCTGACCCTCTGCAGTTTACCTGCATATGAGGTCTTCAGTCCTCTGCTCCCTACCAGAGAGTCTGTGTCCTCAAGGCTTGGACAGAGCTCTGCCCAGAAATCTTTGTTCCCGGTCTTGGCTCTCTACTAGGCTTTCTGCTCTGGCAGGGGTAGCACTGGATTTTCAGTGCCTGAAGTAATTACAAAAATCCTCTCTTTGCTGTGTCCTTGTACTTGGATGGTGGCCCCACTGATAATCCTAAATACAGGCAGTGGCAATATTGTGAGGAAGCGTGTGGGTCAATGTTCCTCTGGGACTGGAGCTGGAGATGACCATTTTACTCTGCTTTTAATATAAATCAAAACATTCTATATCTTTGAAAATTATAGACTTGGCTGTAACTGGTCTCCTCTCACCTTTATTCATCTTCTAAGAGCAACTTTCCCTGTGACATAAAATACCTATAAAAAGTAGTTGTTAGACAATGAATAACCCTCTAACCTATCAACTCAAAACCAACCCCAATTTTTTGACAAATTCTAAGCAACCCGGAATAAAACCACACCTGGTATTTTAATAAGATCTGCTTTTCCAGTAGGGCTGCTGGAGAAGAGTGGATCAGGTCTCCCTTTTCTTCCTCACTCCCAAGCCAGGAGGCTGATGTCTTTCTCTTCTACTCAGATTTTCATGATCAATCTGAAGCGTCGGAAAGACAGGCGTGATCGGATGCTGCGGACTCTCTATGAGCAGGAGATTGCAGTCAAGATAGTGGAGGCTGTGGATGGAAAGTGAGTTTCAGCTGGGGTCGCTGGTGTTTGGAAAGAGTGGGTTGTGCATAACTGCTTAACACTATCTCGTGGATGCTCTGACCTCCCTTCTGGTGGGGAAGGGTGCGCTGAGGGGAGAGGTGAATACCACTTTTATTTACCTAACAGTCTGTTTGGGGGAAATTTTGCTCTGTTTCTTCCTTCTTTTCCAATTAGTCAGTCTCCATGAGAGAACCAGTGCAGTGTGGTTCGGACTAAGATGAAAATCAGGTTAAAGTCATACTGATTTCTGTGAACTGTAACACTTGCACACAGTTAAAAGGAGTCAGCCCTGAAAGTGTTTGAGAGCAATTATCTCCTGGGAAGATAGTCCATCCTAGTGCTACAAAGCTGTTGCGCTACACTGTTAACACCGACACAGCCCTTTCCAAGCTTACTCTAAGGTGTGTCAAGACCTTTTTATAATGAGAAATCAAGGCAGAAATTTTTGGTCTGGGAGCTGCAGAAAGGCCTCAGGGAGATAGGAATCCACATGCCATCTAGTGGTCTTTGAGGCTTGGGGGTACCCATCAAGACCTCTTAGAAAAATAAATCTAAACCAAGCACTTGACAAGTTGATGGTCCCACAAGAAGTCATTGACAGAGTTAAGAATATGATTTGTCAGCTTGATTTAGAAATGTAAATCAAGAAATTAATTTTTCTCTGTGGTTTTGAACAAAACAAGTGCAGGAATGTCTCAAGACACAGCTTTTCTCTGAAAATCAGTAGCATTTCCCGTGTTGCATCTGTGTCTGACTCGAATTTACTTTTTTGAAAACAGTGATAGATATTCTGTCTTTCTCAGAGCACTGAACACAAGTCAGCTCAAAGCTCTCAGCATCGATATGCTCCCAGGTTACCGGGACCCATATTCCTCCAGGCCATTAACCAGGGGTGAGATCGGCTGCTTCCTTAGTCACTATTACATCTGGAAGGAGGTAAGGAGTTTGTGGGTGCCTCTGAGTTCCTGCAGGAAGGTGCTGTGGGCAGGCACCATAGGAGGGTGCAGGGCCAGTCGTAGGGCAGAGCATTAAATACAATGTAGGTTTCTGGAAAGCATAGGATGGAACTGTTTTCCTTGGTTTGTAGGGGATTGTGGACAGGGTTTTTCTTGAATGCAGTGTTCAGCTTTCTCATCTCTGCTTTCCATTTGCCAGCAGCTCTGAGTGATTTTTATCAGAATGTTTTCATGACTCTTTCTGCAAAGCATCCGATAGCTTGCTTGGAGCAAGCTTGCTTAGGAGAAAGGCAAGAAGGTTTTGAAGAACAAACGGTGTTAAAAAAAACTTCTGGCTTTTTCCCCTGGTTCTGCATCTGTGCTGAAGCACGTTCAAGTGACTCTGCTGATTGGCTTTTTTCAGCTGGCATATCATAAATATTCTTAACAGTAGGGGGACCTCTGTTGCCTGAGCTAAGAGATCTTGTTTGGGTGGTAAAAGCTGTAGCTTCCATCTGTCCCTGGTCACCTGGGGAGTGACACTTGAGAAGATCTGGGCTGTGCTGGTCACAGATGCTGGAGTTACACAGCCTGACATCAACAGGTGGGATTGTTTCAAGTGAGGTGAGATGTGGAGGCAAGGAGAAAGATGGTGCTAGAAGAAGGCTGGGCAACGGCAGCGGTTGCCCAAATATAAGAGTGAGGGTTGTACCTCCTGTTGCAGGGTCCTCTACAGACGTATAAGGAGACAGCCCTCTGCCCTCAGAGGTGTTAGTTGCAGCACCTCTCAACAGGGCAGGGCAGTGATCCAAACAGCCTAGAGCCGGCAGGAGTGACTTCAGTACTGAGAAGGCAGTCTGTGCTTTTGGGCTTGAGGCTTCTAAATCACCAAAGATCAGATAACACGGGAACTTATATGCAGGATGCCTTTGCATGTGTGTTCTCTAAGTTATCAGGGCCAGGCTTTGGATATGCTAGATTGTCCTCCTTCCCAGACTCCAGGAACACTTTCTTCCAACAAAGAGGTTTTTCTGAACAATGGCTTTGGCATCAAAAGCTGCTGCGCATTCCTCTGAGGAGGTGGTTGCTGTGGTCATGCTAGATGGTAGCTCATGGGTGCTAGGTGGGGCAACATCAGATGAAGGGTTTTTCTAGGTTGCAGGTGCTCAGCCACAGGGTAATTTCAGGCCTGTTCTCACTGGCTTTTGCAGTCTCTCCCAGATGAGCTGTGAATCTGGGAGTGGTTCTCCTGCCTCCCTACCTAAAGGGTCTACAGGGCAGTGCCAGGTCAGGATGGCCCCCAGCAGTTTCAGGGCCGCTGTGATCACTTCTGAACCCTCTTGTTTCAGGTGGTGAACAGAGAACTGGAGAAGACTCTTGTTATTGAGGACGATGTGCGCTTTGAACACCAGTTTAAGAGGAAGCTCATGAAGCTGATGGATGACATTGAACAAGCCCAGCTAGACTGGGAGCTTATGTAAGTAACCAGCCCTCAGCCATCTGCAAACCCCTGGGCACACTGGGAGGTCGGCAGTACCTGCTGTGTCATGTCGGAGATGCAGGTTAATGCCGGAGTGCAGGGGAAGGTGGCAGAGACTTCTCGGTGGCTCTTCCCATGAGGACAGATCTGCCTCCTGGGACAGGCTGATGATAGAATGCCCACGGGGTGCCATTACTGCCCTTTGTGGGCAGTGCTGGTTGGTCTCAACAGCGTCTCGAGATGCTGCTGTGATAGAGGAACTGACACAGCTCAGTCCTGAGGCTTGGACCATGGCATCTTAGCGCCCTTAATGAAGTCTTTCACAGCTGTACCATCCACTGGGTGAAGACATGGATGTCGGGGAGCGGTGCAGGATAGAAATCTGTGAGCCTGCACAGGGATTACTCCTTGGATTGACCCTTTGCCCTTCCCTGGTTGACCTGAACAGTCGTGTGATCCTAATTGCTGCAGATTCACTTTGGTTCCAATTTCCTTGGTCTTTTCACCCTTTAAGCTACATTGGCCGGAAGAGGATGCAGGTGCAGGAGCCCGAGAAAGCAGTTCCCAATGTCATGAACCTGGTGGAAGCTGATTACTCGTACTGGACCCTGGGGTACGCAATCTCTTTCCAAGGGGCTCAGAAACTCATCGGAGCTGAGCCTTTCGGCAAGATGCTGCCTGTAGATGAATTTCTACCAGTCATGTACAACAAGCACCCTGTGTAAGTAGGATGCCTTTGTTGCTTGGGTTGACGTGAGCTGGGTCACGTGAATGACTTTAAACCAGATCATGCTGGTGTGTCTCACTTCTGTAGCCTGCCTGGCAGGGGACAGGGCTACTCCTTGTGCTTTTTGGTTGTCTGCAGCATGGCTCCTGACACAGGTCAAAGGAGGTGACAGACCTGCAGCAGAGGGGTTATCGTCCCTACCTGATGCAGGGCTTGTGGGCTGGTTCCGAGACACTTGGCTATCTCTGGTAATGGAGGCTTTGGTTGTATAGGTTGTGTGTGATTGTGAGACACCTGGTTGTGGCTGTATAGTCAGATTTCACCCCAGCAACTACCTCCACTCCCTGGGACCTGCTTGCTCAGTGGATTGTCTTGTATCTTACAGTTACAAGCAGTGGCACTGATGAACATTCACTCTGTTACTGATGCTTATTTTTCTCTCCTCTTTAGAGCGAAGTACATGGAGTACTATGAGTCCAGAGACTTGAAAGCCTTTTCAGCAGAACCCCTGCTTGTTTACCCCACCCACTACACAGGGCAGCCAGGCTACCTCAGCGACACAGAGACCTCTACAATCTGGGACAACGAGACCGTATCAACGGACTGGGACAGAACACACTCCTGGAAATCCCGGCAGCAGGGCAAGATCCATAACGATGCCCAGAACAAGGATGCCCTGCCTTCCCAGTCATCTCTGAACGTGCCGTCCTCCAGGGATGAGCTATGACTGCCTGCTTCCCCTGGGACTCTGTTGACAGCTGAACCTGCCTCACACTTTAGCTTTTCACCCTTGAAAGTTGTAGAGCAGCTCTTCATGTGGTCTCCTTCCCACTGCTTCGAATGGCAAAGCACAGCAGTTGGACCTGACAACTAACCAAGGCACTTAGGACTGGGTGGGAGATGAAGGAGGAAAAAGAACAAGTGTTCCAGACTGGCAGAAAAAAGGCAGAGATCTGAACAAAAGCCCTCGCAAGCTTTTGTAAAAAAACAACCTTGAATGACGTCTTTCTACAGTTTCTCCTGTAGAACACTGTATTTATAAAGATTAATATATAGAGGTGTACAAGTGTTAATACCTTTCTGGATAGCTGTAACTGGGCTGCTGTGTAACTTACTCCTTGTAGGTTTGTAGGCTTTTATAACCCTCTTCACTGAGACAAACTGCAGGCAAGCGTTTGGGTTATTTGGTTTTGTTTTCCAAAGGGATCCCTGTCAGAATCAAGATGGTTTCCAAAAATGTTCAGTGCACTGGAGCAGCGCTCCTCTGTAGTTTCTTCTCCCTCATCACACTTCTATAGAAAACTATTGCTGGCTTCCCCTCTGCAAATTTCAAAACTTGCTAGATCCCATCTAAACAGGCCTCCCAATCCAGAACTGATGTCTTGGCGTGTCTAAAATCTTGGAAGCTAGTAGAGAAAGTCGAGGTTGCTGGTTTTATTTGTCTCTGCACTGCCTGAAGGGAACACAGGTGGAGTTAGTCCTTGTCATGTCCTGCTTCAACCCCTGCCTCAACTTATTCCTTCAGGAAAACAAAACCTGACAACCTATTTGCAGGCCTGTTTAATTAGGCCATAAAACCAAGTGTAGGACTTCTAGGAACTTTAAATTTTAAAAGTTTGGTTATGAACTGCTTGACGCTATCTTTATAAAAACAAAACAATCTACAGAAATGTTAGTTTTGTCAAATGTACTATTCTCAACAGCCTTGATAGAACTGTGTGTTACAGGACGACGGCAAGGCAACTTGTCTTGATATTTTTTCATGTGAAAAGCAAACTTGTCTTTCTGGTTTGGGTTTTTTTTTTTATGACTTCTGATGTACTTGCTGTTGGCTAACACATCAGCAGAGTATGGTGGGTGTTTTTTTTTTTTTGTTCGGTTGGTTGGTTGGTTTTTTTTAATGTTTCTCAGAAGCCAGGTGATCATGGACCACACCTCTTAGGTTAGCTGGCACAGACCTCAAGCTACAGGCTGTTGTTGCAGTGGGAGGATGCCCTCCTGGACTTGCAATCTAGAGACTCACCTGCTGGCTGATCTGTACAGTTGAGTATGTGTGGCTGGTTCTTTAATTTTTATTTGTTTTTAATAATAACTGATCAGTGTGTGCTTTCTGCTAAAGGAGACATGTTATTACCTGTCAGCCGGTCTGATAATACATAGAACCTGGTGCAAGATGAGCAGCTGTGTGTATTCTTCATTGGGTGGGAGTAGCCCTGGCCAGGGCAGGCCAGCTCAAGAGGTTTTCAGCAGTGTCACTCTACCGTGGAGTCGCTGGCTATATAAATGTGTCTGTTCTACATCTACTGCCTGGAAGCTGTGTTCCTTCTGCTCTCCAGGCTGGAGCAGGTGCCTGTGCAACATGGTGAGTATGGAGAGCAGGTCTGCTGTGGGCCACCAGGCACAGCCTGGGTCATTCCTCTCTGACAAGCCCTCTCGCTTCCTCCTTAGGTCTTGCTTTACGAGTCTGACCTGTTTGAAGCATGATGGCAATCCCAGAGATGTTGGTAAGCAGCTTGGTGTGGCCTTCAGAAGTAGGACTTCTGTGAACTGGTGAGCATCCAGAATATTGTCAGGTGTCGCTGTGGATACGGGTACCGCGTTACTAAGTTGTTCTGTCACGTTGTGCTTCCCTTGGGATCAGGGCTGATTTTGCAGCATAGCTGTTTCTCCAGGCCTTCAGTAATGCTGTTTGAGGGCTGGTCAGCTGCTGGAGCTGTGGTGGGAAGGGTGCGCCGGAGGAGCAGGTCCCCAGCTTGGCATAGCACCCACGTGGGCTTCCAGTCCTGCTAGTGCGGGTCTGCATCTGAGTCTGGTGGAACAGCAGGGATGGGCCAGCCCTGGGGGGGGCGAGTCCCTCTGGCTAGTGTCGTTTCTCTGATCTAATACTGTGGCTGCCTCTCCATGTAAAGGCTCGTTGTGGTTACACTGTGTTCATATACATCACCACTGCGTATCTCTTCCTCCCTCAGTGTGCTTTTTGTTCTCTAAGAGACCCGTCTTTGTGTCCAAGAGAGGGGCTTCTCCCCCAATCATGGGAGTGATTTACCTGCATCAGCAAGAGCTCTGGTTTTTCCAACCCTTTTCTCCTCTTACCTTTCATGATGTCTCTTCCCTGGGGAGCATCCCTGTATTGACCTTGCAGGAAACATATAATGGATTTAAAAAAAAAATGGGATTTGACTCCCCCTGCTTTTTTAACCCTAATGTGCCTCGTTGAAAACGATAAAAAAAAAAGCTCTCTGCATCAGCTGCACAGCAGTTGTATTGCAGCAACTGGGCTACCCCGGCCTTGCAGCAAGTCTGGCAGATGTGGTGAGGGCAAGGGCGCAAGGCTGGATGTGGCCGGCGCTGACCGACAGGTAAAGCTGCAGTATGGACGTGCCAGCCCGGTTGCCTTGTGTGGGACGGAGCTGGCTTGCATGGCCCTCTCAGGCAATGCTGCTGTCGCTGGAGTTGGTTTGGATGCTCAGGGAGGCTGAGTTTTATTTAACTTTGATTTCCTTAAGTAGAGCAGTAGCAGTTTATTAAAAGCATCTTGGCAACAGGGCTGGGTTTTCTTTTTTTTTTGTATGTATGTGTTTGTTTTTTTCTTTTAGTTCACTCTGGAAGTGAGTGGTATAAGGGGCTTGATGGTGGTTTGGGGGTGGGTGGGTGGGGAGACAAATTAAGAATAATAATATAATGAGTAAAATGAATGTGTCCATTTCAGAGCAGACGTGGCCTCAACCTAGCTCATTGTTCTTTTACCTATATGTGTGTGTGTGTATACGTACACCATTTTCTATTTATTTACATATGCAAGACCTGGTGGATGGCCAGTGGTTCTACCTGCTATGACAAGTGCTGTTTTTTCCCTGTCTGTATTTTCAGTTCCTTGGCAGGTGTTGCCCAGGCTTTGCCCTACTCAGAATTAACTGTGTTTTGGAAAAGTAGGAGCCAGTTGAAACACTTCTGTGTTTTTCTGCTATTTTTCCACTTTCCATGTACTTAACTTTTTTTGACTCATCTAATGGGCTTCAAGTAGGAGCACCAGCTTAAACCTGGCTCTTGCCGAGAGGGCCGTTTTTGCTGGGCACAGGGCAGGGACTGTGCTGTCCCAGGCTATGGTGCAGCTTGGGCACAGAAGGGGCGTCCCCTCTGAGCCTGCAGCAGGTTTAGCATCCACAGCCCAAAGATGGAGGTGCCTTGCGCTGGCATCCTGCGTTCGGTCATACATCTTGGAAATGAGTTTCTGTCAGCAGAACTCTTAGCAAGTGATAAGTAAGAATTTGCCAGGCTGCTTCAGGAACCATGGAGGGCACTTCCCCCCCCCCCCTTTTTTTTTTTCCTTCTCCTCCCAGTCCCCCCGTCCCCCCCCCCCCCCCAGCTTTTTGTAGAGGGTTTTTGTTGTGCTGTGGAGCATCTGAGCTAAGCCCCAAGAACCCCCAGCTGATGGAAGAAACACCCAGCAGTGCCTACCCCAGTAAGTATGGTGACAGACCTGTGGAAGCTAGGAACAGGTTTTACAAAGTATAAGTAGCAAGACAGCTGAAAAAGCAGCTTTTTCGCAACAAAGGTTGCAGTGGTGGGCTCTAAAAATAAGACTGCTTGTAACCTAACAAACAACTCTGTCTCTGCTTTTGTATAAGAAAGGAAAAGTGCTGTTGTACTCTCAATATGGCAATATGAAATTCCTAGTTCACAAATAGATTGTATTTATCCTGAAGGAAATCGAGTAAGGGTCTGTCGTTGTGTTTTGTCTCCCTAGGTAGTTTAAGTAGAAAAAAAGCAAGCTTAAATTCAGGGTACTCTTTCTTTTGCCTTTGCTACTGTAACATGAGAAGCCCTTTAGTGACAAAGGCAACTGCCACACTTCAGGGACTCACAGTGTGACTTTTGGCAGTTTTAGGAGTCTCCCCTAGTGCTGAAGTGTTTTCTGAAATGTAATGCTGACAGTGTTACAAGCAGTACAAAACTGTTACTGGATGTGATGTTGAAGAGTAAAACAGTGGTCGAGGAAGGGTGTAGCTGAAGGGTTACACCTAAAATGGGATGTTTCAAGTTCTCTGGGTGGCAGAGAAGATGAGTTGTGGGAGCTGGCAGAAGTTGATAACAGTTAAAACAGTAAAAGTGATGAGGCTGAAGAGAATGACAATGAAGTAAGTGAAGAGGTGGCAGGTGTAAAAAAACCCACAACTGACATGTAGTAATAAAGGCCAAGAGAAGAAAACAGATTAACTCCAGGCAAATATTAGTGGAAAAAAAGTTTATGTACTTGTATAAAGATTACAGGTAAGCAATTAAAAAAAATCTTTTTCATATATAACCTTTTGGAGGGTGTAATTTTAAAATCAAGAACATTCACCTTTCAGCTTAATACAGACATACAACCTCTGAGTGAGCAATACTATACTTCACAAACAATACCCTCCAGACATCAATGCATGCTTACACTGAAATGCAAAGAAAACTGAACTAACTTCTGTTGTAATCTTGCCCTAACTCTGGGCAAAGGTTAAGGCTCAGTTACAAACTCACTGTCTTCACCTTCAACAGAAATACAATTGGAATTCTTAAACTATTCAGACTAGGACCTGCATGGTGCTACTTGTAAACAGAAGTGATAACTCTTCACATAGTGTAAAACATAGTACAACCCAACATTGTTTGCAGCGTGAGTTTATCACCCATCATTAATGTACTCTGAGCCCAGTTTTGAAAAGTAGTGCTACAGAACTGGTGGGGAAAAAAGGCCCAGGCATGTATAAAATTCAGTATTTATTTTAACTAATACTAACGTATCTCAGAGACAGCCTGTTCAATTAGGGCTGCTTACAATCCAATGTCTCATTTATGGCTTTTTAAAATAAAACATCTAACTATCCTTTCAATGAAACCTGTGTTCTGGGAAGAGACTCAAGAAGTATGTTATTTAAAGTTTCATAGACAACAGCTGATTAAATTCTTTAGTCCAGCTGAATTCTTTAGTCCAGCTGAAAGGGTGTACCATGTCAGGAAATTCATTTAATAGATGTGTATAAAGAGCAGGGGAGGTGGCTGTAGGTAATGCATAATAATGCTACAGGTATATAAAAACTCTGGTTGTTTGGGGTAATGCTTAAAACCTGGCTATCTCCTCTCAATGCCCACTTTTAAAATAAAAGGTCATGTAGTTGCCCCTCATCAATGAAAATGTGAGTTAAAAGTTTTGCTCTTGAAGAGTGATTGCACATATTACAAAGAGGTACATCAGTCATTTCAGAGTACATGCAAAAGGCATCGATTTCTGTTCAACGGGTTAGCAAAGTAAAAGGAAAACCACCCTGTAGTGGCACTAAGACAAGACCTAAATCCAGACAAGTAGTGTTTGTTTGCCTTGTTCATGAACAAACCATGACATTCATCCAAAAGCAAGTGCAGTCCATTCTTTTAAAGTTCTTTGGAAAAAAAAGTCCAAAAATAGGTAATTTTCTGACATGGAAGAAGTGCAAAAAAGAAGTTTGCCAGCTGTGTGAAAGCAATACACACACTTGCAGTTTCTGCTGTCTCCAGCGATGAGTGTTTTGGGGACGTACCCACCCTGCTTTTTCGTGAATGCAAATGCCTCCTGGAGGCAGCGATTGCTAGTGGCACTCGGCTCACCCACAACTTCTGCAAACCAGTGTTCCTGTCAGTCAGCTGGAGGCTGGCTGGGATCTCCTCCTTGGTTCAGGCAGAATTGTATTGAGACTTTTCTTCTCCAGTTTTATAAAAATAAATTTAGACCTTCTTCTGTATAACACTGGCACAAAGGAAAATGTTTTCTCACAAAAAGTGTTGGCTTGTGTGGTGTTCTTAAGACAAATGTTGCAGTCCCATTTTCCCCTCTAACTGGGGCTCTCGCCTTCCTAGGCTAATGTGCAAAACAAAAAAAAATTCCAGTCTGTACTGTCCCGTAAATCCGTGTCTGTCTGTCCATATACAGGTGCAAGGGCAAGGAGAAACATCACTGGCTGTAGGTCAGTCAAATGTTCACTTTGCATTTCAGCCTCAAATCTTTTCCAAGTTGAATACTGAAACATTCATCTACTGGCATTCTGTAATACTGGATGGTAGCAAAGGTACCAGTTCTCAGCCAGTTGTCCCTGACCTGTTGTCTCCCTCACACTGTAATTTTGCTGGGCCTGTTGCTCCGGCACCCCCGTTTGGCAGTTCTAGGGAGTGTCAGACTGCAACGGCCCCTCATTTTCACCTGCCCATTGACCGAAGCTTTTTTCCGGAGGATGAAATCGAAGTTCACATGGCTGTTCATGGCGTAGAACACGTTGGCGTTACCTGGAATCACCAGCTCTGCAAAAGAGGGACCA
The DNA here is from genome assembly GCF_929443795.1 of Astur gentilis. Taxonomy (NCBI): domain Eukaryota; kingdom Metazoa; phylum Chordata; class Aves; order Accipitriformes; family Accipitridae; genus Astur; species Astur gentilis. The sequence continues at coordinate 32,184,203 of NC_064887.1, forward strand.
GAGCAAGCATTAATAGGCAGTATCACACGTAGCAGGAGGAAAGCCAGGAGAGAAGAGGGACTGGGTGAACAGACTGCACGAACGCAGCTGGGCAGCGCTGGGCCCCTTTCCTTGTTCCGCTGTGCTGCTTCAGTCAAAGCTGCTTCGGGTGGTGCCCACAGCAGCTGTCCCACAAAACAGGGGGGCAGGGTCGCAGACGAGAGGAGATGGAGGCCAAACCCAGACCACGTCCAGCCCGGCAGAGGCCCTGGCAGCCTCTCCCAGAGGAGGCTGTGCCGAAAGCTCTGTTTGCACAGCCCAGTGACAGTGGTAGCATCCAGGCCTGCCCGGATCCGTGGGGAAGTCGTACCCTGCCCGGCCCCTGTGGCAGACTGTGCTCAGGGAGGGAGAGCAGCTGCTCTTCGGTCGATAGCTCTGCAGTCACAGTGCACGTACGAAGGCGTACCCGGCAACCTGCGAGTAAACTCTGCCTGTGTAAAGCGATGTGCTGACAGGCCATGAGAAATCATCCCTGCACACCAGTGATGGAGGGGGGTTAGTCTCACTGGCAGCTGTGACGTGTCCGTGGCATTTCTAACGTTGCTTCACATTTTACTCTTTCCTTCAAAATCCAGCAGAACTTTTCAAGCTTCCCTACCTTTGTCCTCAGAGATGACCTGTACAAGCTCATAATCCTCAGCTGGGTCAGATTCCAGGTTGTGCTTCAGCATAGCTCTCTGGATGACAGCAGGAGTTTTGTCTTGGCTAGTTAGCTGGAAAGATAGAGTTGCAATGAGAGATTCTGTTTATGCGCTCTGTATGATTTAATAATTAGTAAAGGCCTGCCTTTCTGCAGACCACTTGGTCTTGGAAAAGATTTCAGAAAACTGAAAAAAATAGGATAGGTCAGTAACAAAGTAGTAGGTGCTGCTAGATACTAAAGCATGGTATTTGTGACATTTGGTCATGGTGGTTTTTTTAGTTCAAGACGACCGATACTGTACTAGCAGAGAGAGCAGTAAATCAGTCTGCTCTCCTGAGCAAACACTTTGAGAGGCGAAGTGTTGTTCTCACTAGCCATAAAAGTCCACATAAATAGCTGCCCCATCTGTTGTTTGCAGACCTCAATTAATCTGCAGTCTCCTGTGCTAAATACTTTGACATCCTGCGAAGATTTTTGGCCTTGTAACTGGGTTTACTGTCTGCTGTGGAAGTGCTGCACATCCGGAGCAGACACAGGGCTCCCTCTAGAGCCTTACGCAGTCAAAAGGAAGGGGGAACGGCTCTTTGCGATTTGGGGAGGGTCAGACCATTAAAATCATAAGGTAGCTAAACATGCTAAGACCTACCCCCCCGTGTGTTTGTTCCCCCCAGGCCCTGAAGGACCTGAAGCGTTTGCTCAGCAGCTGAGTCTCTGTCAGGTATCTGTAGAGATTGCGTGCAGGCGATTCACATCACCCATGGTCCAGCACAGGCCATGCGCTCCCTCGGCGGTGGGCCTGGCACTGCCAGAATCCCTCCCCTGGAACCAGCGTCGGGGGAAACGCCTGAACGCTGGCTGCTGCTGGTCAGGCAACCTTCGCCGCACAGAGAAGCTGCATAATGAAAGGGCTTGTCAGGTTCCTCGCATACAGCTCCCTGTTTCTAGAAACCAGCTCGTGGGGGAAGCTTCTGCAGGAAAAACCTGGCACATGGCATCTTGTGTCAAAACTCACGCACAAATTCCAAGCTAGAGAAAAACCAGCTAGCACTAGCAGAAGGGCAGGAGCAGCAAAGCCTGCATTTGATCAGAATGCTTCACTTTGACTTTTTGATAAAACACAAGCTTTAATTTCAAGACCCAAAACTCCCACAAAGATGCTATTTTCAAACCTCTGATTCATACCATGTTCCATATATTTTGAATTGTAACATTTGTCATTTTCCCTTTCAAGCCAGGCTTGATTAGTCCATCCAGCGAGTAGGTGTTTTCAAAACTAAAAGCACCATTTGTTTAAGTCACTCAGGTTGAAAACACAACCAATGATAACAGCATTTTGCTGTTCCACACCACTCACCAGGATGCTCTTGTACATGTTGCCATTGCTGTCTTCTATGCTGATCCGGATGATGCACATATCTTTGTTCTGCTGGTTGTAAACAGGAGGCAGTACTTTTGAGGTAATGGGTGTCATGGAGACAGAGCACTTGTCATTGGAGGACGGCAAGGGAGTGGATGAGATTAAAGATGACACCCCCGAAGAAGATGTGTCCGTGGAATGGGTGGGGGAGGAGGAGGAAGAGGAGGAAGAGAAGGAGGACGATTCAGCGACCTACACAACAGAAAGAAAGAAAACGACTGTCATAAACAGGACATTTTGTGTGTCTGTGCATGTGATTCTGGAGGAAGAACTTGAGAAAGCAGAAGGCATATATAAAACCTCAGTCATCTGCACTCTGTCCAGCAGGCTGGCGTGGTATTCCTTGCCTCCAGAAGAAAGTGAACTTCAGTTGAAACTTATTTCCAATTCGATGAGCGTTGCTTGCTCTTGCCTCTCAGTTAGAGCAAGCCAGGAGGTGGCAGCAGATACAACGAACAGAAAGAATCCGGTTGTGGGCAACTGGCCAGGGACTGGGACCGGCTGGGAAAGAGCAGAGGGCATGGTGGGCACCCCTGCTACTGCTCCACGTCGGAGCCTTGACATGAGTGAGAATACACACACACTTCCCAGTCTGCCACTTCTCCTTGAGTAGTCTTTCCTCGTTGGAAACTGCCCCCTTCCTCCTTCTGCTGCTCAGGGTTTTGCCTTTCACTTCATCTGCCTTGCTCAAAAACTGCCGAGACGATCTTCCTTCTCCAACTTGCTTATCAAAACCACCATAACAACTGCTCCAGCTAAATCGTTTAAATGATTTATGGATGCCCGTGTCTGGGACCTCATGCTTCATTTGGTTTAAGAACATTTAGTACAATTTAATTTGAAATACCCACAAGCTAAACCCCAATATGACACTCTTCAGCAAAACATCTGTGAGAAGGGCTTCAACAGTACAGTTAACGCAATTTAGTTCAAAATGGAAGAGTCTGTAGGAAAGACATCCCTGTGGATCCCCTTATCAGATCCCTTCTGCTGGTTTCCTGCCCATATAGCTTGTCTCTCTATGGGAGAGACATCTATTACCTCTATAGGTAATGACATATGCCTGGCTCATCTGCTCTCAGCATGAACACTCTCAACTTCAGCCTTACATTTTGCCATTGGGTGTCCCAGCTGCCTGCATGTGGGGTGTAGGACTTTGCCTTCTCTGCAAACGAGGGATTTCCTGGCACGTCAGTTCAGTGCCTTTGTGTGAGACACTGGCTGCGTGTGCTAAGAGCGAGCTGGTGGGGGGAGGGGGGGGCAGCACTGCACCGCACACTGACTTCCCACTGGAATTCGACTGAGCCAAGGCAAGGTGTTCATGCTAGCAGCAGGGAGCTCATGGGAGCTCAAACCCACAGGGCTGGCGAGCTCTGAACTTCCCTGCCTATCACTTGGTCAACTGCAGCTGCTCTGCCTTCCCCAGGATTAGGCTGTTAGTAATGCACACATACTTTCCCACCCAGAAAACACCTTTCGCTGGAGTGGAGGCACAGCTTTGCTGCAGCTGGGCTTTCCTTGGTGAGCACACAGCTAAAGTCAAACTTCCTTTTCCAGCTACAGCTGATTGAGCATGATGGACACAACAGCAGAATAACTCATCAAACCTGACACATTCAAGGAGGAAACGACTAGCTATTGATCTTGCTCCTCTTTAGCTGATCTTGTCTTCTGTTCCATTTGTTTTTGTTTGTGGGGGCTTATAAATCCTCTTGTCCGTGTCACCACTAACATTGTGCTGCCATGTGCCATGAGCGAGCGTGCTGTTTAGGCTCCTCACCCCGTTTCTCACAGGCTCGAAGGTAGAAATGCTGCTAGCCTGCCCCATCCCTCTGAAAAAGCACTATGAGGGACTGAAAAAAAAAAATTAACCTTGTGTTTCTCCAGGACCTCACCTAAACCAAAAACACTGCCAGGCACTGCAAGAAAATGTGGTTTCAGGGAAGGAGAACTTCAGTCTGACTTGTATCTCAGCAACATAGAAAGGACTGTGCAAAAATCCTCGCTGGATTGTTTCCGTTTTTACACATTTATTTCTAGAGTCTCTCCATTCTTCTAAAAGCAGTGCTCTAGGAAGACCAACAGGCTTGGGCAAGCGTCTAGGGCCTGCCTGTAGTGTCAACAGTTTCTCACAAGCTATGTATTCTGGCAACAAGGCCCAGACCATACCTTTTTCTGAGGCTCATCAGGAGTGCCTGTGGGAGTGTTACAGGCATCTTCAGATTCAGAGTGATTAAACTCGCATGATGAAACGCTGGCTGAGTCCGTGCTTTCACCAGAGCTCCCACCTGGAGTAGATTTGGGTTGCTCTTTGATGGGTGTGCTATGGGCGATCACCTCAGAGCCTAGAAACAGGCTAGTATAGAAAAGAAACCATAAAAGCCAGTAAGTGAAAGCAGACCTGAGCTGGGCAAAGCTGTCACTTTGTTCAAAAATCTTACGTATTGTTTTGTTTTCCTATCTTGAGTGGCCTATTGTTTTCATTTCCTCGATGTCATTCATATGGTTTGTCAAGAGTTTGTTATACACTAACACAATACCTTCTTGACCTAGCATACCCACCAGCTGCAAGGCCAAAATCGGAACTAAAGCTGAAGTATCACAAACAAGAATCCTCCTCAGTCTTTAAATTTTCAGACTCACTTGCTAGGAAATGATTGATTGTAAACCTCATGCATTTACAAACCAAGGGACGAAGGGCAAGTTAGAGGCATGGCAGCTGGCTCCACCTTACATGCTCCTGCATGCTGCTGTTACTCCCTGGTCCCTCTGACACAAGGCAGCTCAAGACGTACTTAGCTGCCATGAGTAAGTGAAACAGTGCATGAAAGGTAACACATGCACCAGGCAAAGGTCATCAAAAGGCAAATTCATCCCCTCTGCAAATTCTTTCACTCAATAAAGGTGCCCTCACTAAGAGTCTGAATGGAGATGTACACAATGAGGAGATGACAAGAAAGTGTAAATTACAGGCTCTCCCTCTCCGAGACTCATTTCTAAATCCAGGTCAAGTAAATTGAAAGGAGTGTCAAAGGAAACAAACTTATATAATACGTAAAGTAGAGAAGCAAAGTGAATTATATGCTATGTCAGCATGCAGTTAATGATTTAAAACAATTTAGAGAGGTGTCACTCACTGTTGCCGGAATGAATTATGCCAGTCTTTTCAACAGTATTAATTTGCAAAACACATTAAGAATGCAGATGAAACAATTGTTTAGACAAAGACTGCACAGTGGAAACAAACTCAGTACAGTAAATTACAATACTGCGCCACTGAAACACAGTCAGAAACAAGAGAATAAAGCCTGTGCTCCGCCACGACGATTCTTACGCACAGCTTAGGCACACGCCAAGGGAGACACAAATGAGAGGCCACCGACAGTTCAGGCACTGTCATCTTCAAAGCTCACATTCTCATAACATATCACCACCAACTCAGATGGACTAATTGAAACACTTTCCAAACAGCTGCCCGGATTTTTTTTATGTATCAGGACTCAAAACTCTAGATGGAAAATACCTATTCTTCTTTCAGACCCTGACCTGCAATAGTGCTGACATGAAGTGAATGGCTACTGGCTGTTCTGAGGAAACTAGGTACAAGAGCCAAGCAGGAAAGGAGAGTCAAGAGCTGATAGTGCTGTTAAATTCATCATTTCCCGCCTCATCTTGATCATGCCACTGGTATGCGGGAGTCCCTTCATATCTCCTCTTACATCAGGTTCAAATTTCTCACCTTTCAGTTATTTTTACTTCAGTCCTTGATCTCTGCTTTCATTCCCTGCAGGTTTCCCTGAATTCCTGCTAGTCTGTTGTTTCCCGTGTCTGCTTAGCTGCACGCCCCTCTTCTCCACCCACCTGCTGTTTGAATCTTTGCAGTATTACACTAAATTGGACCACGTCCCCATGATTTTTTTCATTCTCTAACTTGAAGGGAGTTAGGCAGATTGTTTCTATTACCAAATGCCTTTTTGCTAACCTTAATTTTCATATTAAAATCCTGCAAGGAATTTTTGCATGTGTATAGCAAGTTAGACTAATAATAGGCCAGACTTTAACCTCATTTACTTTGTTTTCTACTGCATTCAGGGAAGGTATTACACAATAGATTCTGAATGTATAATCCAGCACTAAAATTGTTCCTTTTCCTGACACCTTAGGAAGGCTTGTTTGTTTCTAACCTCTTTCATCATTAATAATCCTCATGACTACTTATAACAGCTTCAGATGGAAGTATGCATTTCTAGCTGATAGTGTCTACTTAAAGTAAAGCAGTGGTCTGGATCCCCAGCCAGGTTTTTCAGCTGGTGAAACGAGTACTGCTTGTTTGATTTTTTTTTCAGGTCCATATTAACACACCAAATGCCCTTTTCCCCATCATACTTACAGGCTGAACCTCTTCACCATGCTTTTCCGAGATTTTGGCGATGTGGTACTAGTGTCAGCAGCTGCTTCGACCTCACGTGAAAGGCTGTAACTGCAGAAGAGAGGCCACTGGGTTAATTTTTACAGACAATACTATTATTTATGTATCTCAAAGTAGCAATATTCAAGAAATTCAAGAAACCTTCAGTTATTCCCACTTCACAGAAGGCTGCAACCCCACAAAGAGGAACATAGCTCTGTCTACATTTTACCATGGTGAAGAGGATATTTCACTTCTTCATAATAGTTTTAAAAACTAGTGCTTTTTTGGATGACATTCATCATTTTATTTAAAAAAATAAGAAAATACTTAACATATTAGTTTTGGATAAACTGACTTTTTTTTTTTTTTACTGCGACTCAGTACAACGCAGTATCTATCTGTGCTTACACTCTTCATGCAGCAGAGTGATATTCAGCTACCTAGTGGAGATATTAAAATGCTGTAAGTAAATTGTCTTGGGTTGGTCTAGCAGCATGTGCAGTAGCACAGAACTCAGCAGGGCTGCAAAACCCACCCCAGACGCCCAGGAGACATTCATCTGGTGAGTGCTCAGTGAGCTCGGCGTTGCCTTGGCTACCTGCTGCCCGCATCCACCAGCTGAATGCTCAGTGACTGCATCTTGACATCCCTTAGGACTGACTTCAGAGTGTGTGTCTGGGCATACAGACAGCCCAGACACAATAGACTATCATATTTCAAAGTCAGAAGCCTGATCTCCAGTCTCAAAACTAAACCCTGCTCAGTGTTCAACAGGTTTTCTACAGCTGTTTAGCAGAAGGCAGATGTATTTCCACGCTCCTCGAGCAGCAGTATATGTAAGCTCCTGTAAGAGGATAGCTGAAGGCTGGCATAACCTACCTGCAGGTGGGTGTGGGGGGTAAGAAAAGCCTGCTTTGCCAGCTGGACCGAGAACCTACCTCTCCTCATCAGTTAAATGCTGCTGTCTCCTGAACCACTGGATGAATTTTTGGTCTGGTGTCATGCAATAGCTGTTACATGCAGATTGCAAGAGCTTAATTTGGGCAATTACTTCAAATTCCTAAGAAAATTAAAAATCAAATAGGAACTTTAATTAGAAAACAAGATAAAGACAAACTCATTTGCATACTAAACACATGCAACAACAGATCCAAGACAAACTTAGTTTGACTTGAAGTTCAGTTTCAGTTGAGTTACTATTTCAAGAACCAGTTCTTCAAACAATGAAGTCTTTTTTTTTTCTTTTCCCCCAGCATCTGTAATGTGCATTGAAATGTCAACATTTTATCAGACATGCACAAATTATAAGACAAACACAAGGAATCATACTTCACCACAGACCTTTTCTCAAGTACTAACTGAAGTGTAATGCCCGTGCAAACCCCACCGAACGGCAGCCCTGCTGCAGCAAAGCATCCTAAATTCTTCAGATTATCCTACCTGCTCACCCCTGCACTGGCCAGACCAGCTCCAAGAGAGGAATCATGCTTTGTACTTTAGGTGGCTCTCAGGCAGCAAGCAAGGATAATAATTAGGGGTGCCTGTGATGAAAGCAAAGTCTGAAAGCTTTGCACATTGTGCACTCACACTTGCACCAGAGGAGCACAAAACGCTACCCTTAATACATGTGACTAAAATGTGCTGCTCTTCTGTAACTCCACTTCCATAAACATTTTGCCAAAATAATTCTTAAAAAGCCCTTGTGTTAGAGCAGGTTATAGAATCAGGATGTACGAATGGAGCTGAGTACTCAGCGTGGTTCAGAGGACAGCTTTGCCACTGGTTTGTATGAAGCTGGACTGATGGCTTCGGAGAAGCTCATTTGTCACATTATTAGTATCCTGAGCTGTGTAGTTAGACATACAAGGCAAGTCCAAGAAGTGGTTTGTAGAGCTGGGAGCATTTAGGGGAAGGGAATGGCTCCATCACAGCCAAATCCAAGTCTGCTTTCAGACCCCAGAATGGAGATTTGGCACAACCTCATTCAGACAGATGTAACCCTAGTACCTTTACTCCTACATAGCATTACTTATCTCTGACCAACAAGGATCAGGCTGAAAGGAAAGACTGGTAGCATTTATTTCTCAGTCCCGTGTACCTAATTTGCTCTCTGCAGCCTTTTATCTACAAACAGTTTACTACAGCAGAAGGAAGATACTTAAAAACTGTATTTTCTGGAAAGCAAGTCTCATGCCACTAGATCTGATTTAACACACAGGACATACACATGTAATGTATTCCCATGAACACCAAATGCAGGGAGTGTGCATGCCCCAGATGTAAATCCCATGGAAGTAAGTCGCCTGCAGCTCCTCTTCCCCTACTGCACACATCTAAAAAGTAGGTTCTTTTCCTGCACCACCCCTCACAGTTTGGCAGAGGCTCACAGCATTTCAGGGATCTATTTTTCCTCACAAACCTGCATTAAAATCAGCGACTGTTGTATATGCCTAGGCAAAGACAAATAGCCTCACCAAGAGAATGCTCTAGAAGATGGCATTGGTAAACTAAACAAAAAACAAACAAACAAACAAAATATCACAGAACATTCAACTTACCCTTCGCCTCTTCTCAAAATTTATCAGGCCACCCTGTTGGAAGGAAAGAGAAGGGATCAGAGTAGAAGAGCACATGCTCAGTTGAATTTAATCACAAACAGGATGAAGTAGCAAAGGCTAATGTAAAGTACAGACCTGCCCTGAACAAGGACCTTCTAAAAATACCTGATTCCAGATCTGGTATAAACCACAGTACTCATCCGAGTCTCCAAAGGATATCTGTCTTCATGGCCTAAATGGCAATCTGCCCAAGATGAGAAGCCCAGTCCAAAAATGCTCATAAAAGCTGTCTCGAGATCAGATCTGAAGAATGCTAGGAGGATTTTGCATGCAAAAGAAACAAACTTGGCTTTTGCCTGTGCTGTGAGTTTAGCAGTGTTCCCAGTGAGTGTGTTTATCAACTGAACATAAAGCATGGACAGAAGGGAAACTGCCAAAAAGAAAATGCGATATATAGCAACCTTACACATGCCTGCTTTAGTAGTTTTGCAAAACAAACAATCACTAAACAAACCAGCAACTATTACCAGCCCAGGGAGAAGTGTATTTGCCCATTCTTATCATAAATATCAACACCAGCACAACAAAGGCTGAGCACCTGCAACATGGCTCCTCAAGAGTCTCCATTAACAGGGCCAATTTTCAAAGGTGTTTGAAAACCAATTGGCCCCATCCTCAATCTCTGTTAAACAACCAGACTCTCTTACAATCCTTTTTCCCTTCCTATGCTAGATTGGTTCCCCCTGCTTGTTCAGCTAAAGAGAAATGAAAAAAAAGCAATCTTTAATTACTTTAGGGCTCAGATGCGTCCGAGTCAATACTGAAGCACTTCAGTGATCAGTCTGAAGAGCTGAATTTGTGTTTCTGTGTATTTTACCAATTAGTCACAGAAATCTTTACACCTAAAATGTTTTCAGAAAAATAAAAGAGAATAACGGAAAGCCTACTGTCTTCACATTTTCTAACCTAAGGAAACAAGACAAAATACAATGCTAAGCTTGTCCCTTGAAATAACTGCACTCAAATTCACACAAGATTCTTGTTGCTAGTAAAACTGCACATTGCTTCCTTTTTTTTGAAAACACATTCCTCCATTTTTAAGAACTGCATAAGAACCCAGTAGAAGATACAGAAACAGACACACTCAGTGCTGGGAAGGCAGGAAGGCTATTTTGGATTCAAAAAATTGCCCCCAATTACCTCAATATAGTCCTGAAGGGCTGTGTCAAGCATGATGAGATCAGTGAGGAAGGTACCAAGATAGGGTACCGTGCCTTGCATTACTCCCTGCAAATGATCAGAGCAATGTTGGATGAATTGACTGAGAAATGGTAATAATTAGAATGCTAGAATACTCCTGTATAAGAAAATGAAATAAAAGTAGTCTGCCTAACCAAACAGCGGTCTTATAAATTGTTTTCTTTCATTACATCTTCCTCAATATCTAATCTAGAATTTAAATCAAATCCTAATGAGAGCAGGATGCTCTCACAGATACTGCCAAGTTGTTTTATATTACAATATTGCCACCATACACTGATTTCTAACTGTGGGTCACCAGGAAACCCTGCTTATGGAAGAAGCATTGAGCACCAGGGACAGGGTCCCTCGGTTACTTGCTACAAGAGAAAGCTGGGGAATGGTCCTGTGTAAGCAGTTTCTCTCTGCTTCATTCCACTGGATTCTTATTTAATGATGTTCTTATACCACATGACAGTCAAGTCAAATCAAGTTACAGTTTTTTTCCTCCAAGAAGTGACCATCTTCTGCAGCTATTCATTGCATTTTAATAGTAATTATTCAAATTTTAAACTTCTGAGACTGCTAGCAGTTGTAGAGTTCAGGCTGCTTCCACACTTGTGAAGGAAATGCTTGTTTCTACCATCCAAAAGGATCCCTATTTTTTCCAGTCAAACAAATAGACAAACAAAAAATCATATTCACCACTTTTGCCTCCCTATCCCAGATTTCTCTCCCCCTGTCCTTTTAAATCTTTGCCAACTTTGAGACAAAAGCCATTTTCACCAGCAGGCTAGAAACCAGACGCATTTTACAAAGCAATCTCTGTAGAAGTCTGTGCAATTTTTTAAGCTGGTATATCAGAAGCTTCATGAGCTTGTTTAAAAGTAAATGAGATTTTTGCTCTGGCCAGAGCTAATTTTCTTTATCACGAGAATTCCAGTACTTATATTATCTATTTTACTACATGAAAATTGTGTGTCTTTCCCCATATTTCTCTCTAAAGGGTAACAAGAGTAGTCAATGAAATTCTTTCCTGTAGGACAGAAACAAGGCAGTTGAAAATGATGAACACATGTTTATATTCATCAATCATTTTTTACCCTTTTATATGACAGGTTAAGTAAATTTCTGGAAGACTTGAAACTAAGACCAAACCTTTGGCTCAGCGTCCATCCCGAACAGCTGGTTGGGATGGGAAGCAAATGGAGTGGGGACAGGAGCAGCAAAACTATACACCCAGTTATCCCCTTGCAGGGGACAGGGGAAGATTGGCGCTAGGGAACATAACGCGGCCCCTGCGTACATCCACTGAATCCTGAAATCTTTGAGTGTTGCCAGCATCAGATCACTGAAAGCGCTGGCTATGCTGATGCTTTGCATATCCATTTCCTCCAGCATTTCAGTACACAGGCGGGTGTTACTGGAGTAAAAGGACAGCTGGGTTGCACTAAAAACCATAGCTGTTACAGCTTGGTAGCTCAGTGTAGGCCATACAGCTTGAGCTGGGGGCAGCACAAATCCCACTTTGTAATAGTTTATATATACAGATGTATGCTTGTGTGGGATTGTCTATATATGCACATTATACTTACACACACAGAGTATTACCCGCTTACTATGATCCACAGCATAAGGGAAATACAGTTTTGGACACATATTTACAGGGACAAAAATTCTGACTGCATATTCAGTCTAAATCTTTCGGTTCACTTGCTTTGTATCAGCTAATCAATAGCATTGATGTGATGGTTTTTCTTGACAGAAGGCACATTCAAAAGCATTACCTACTGCACACCTGCTTTCTTAAATACCTTTCTAGATTTTGCTTCTTATATAATTCACCAGTTAGGGTTAATCATGTTACCAGTTCAAAAAGGGGAGGAAAGTGACACCAAACACACCATATCCTTTTGAAGTTGCAGTCTCCTCTGTGTCCTTTTCTGATTTTCTTTCACACTGCTGTCCAGATTTGCAAATTTGGATGTTCCTTCCTGTGAGTTAAAAGGGAATTAAAGGCAATCAATGGAGGAGCTAAGTAGTAAGCTGGCAACTATATCTGTGTAAAATAATTTCAAATATATTTAACCAGGCAAGCTAGGCCAGTAAACGTATTTGCTGTGCAGGTACATGCATGTATACGTACATGTGCTATTTTCTGGGGACTCATACACTGATTGGGAATTTTGGACAAAATCCCACAGGATGACTATAAGGGAATTTTTCTGCAAAATGGCTCTACTCTGGCCAAAGCTAAGTGCTGCTGAAAATCTCCTGAGAGTTTAAATCAGAGAAGCTTAGGACATACTTCAGGTGGCCAGATGCTTCTCTGAACTCTATCCTGACACTCTTGACCTCAGGATTTCTGTTTAATTTCCTAATCAGGACAACTACAAGTAAACATTTCTATCTTATGTAATGCTTTGTTGTTTTTCTTATGCCACAACATAGAGATCCAGCAACTACCCACTGTGGCTTATTGACTAATCCAAAAACACGCAGGAAATGAAAGTAATAGGTTTTCATCTCCACAATTCAAGCTTTCCTATGAATGGATGAGCTATTTCACAATAGATCTGTAGCCTTTATTTCCCTGGTTCCATACGGGATGCTGGGAGTTACTGTTATTTTTTCCAGTGGTCGGACAGATGGGGCATGAATCATTATCAATGTCTTTTTAAGAGGCACAAAACAACAGCCTGCACTTGTAAAGATCCTCTCATTACAATGTTTACTTCTCTCAGTCACAGTTAATGAACAGATCACTCAAACTGTATTTCCTTCCTCAGCTGAAAAACAGGAGCAAATGAAAAAAGAGTGTTGTCTCAATGTCTTCAAGATACTGAAAGGTAAACTCAAGATTCTCTAACAGCAGCCACAGGCACGCACAGAAGCTAAAACTTCAGCTCGCAGCAGAGCTGTTGTTTGGGGAGGAGAGAACAGAGCGCTCCCTCTCCGTGCTGTCCAACCTGTTTCATATGGCATTTTGTCTGCTCTACACTTAAATTTGCAGGATGGATAGGCAAGGTCAAACACAGCTTCCCTAGAGAGACTATTTATAGTGAAAGAAAACAAAGACTTTAAGGATTCAGTGGACATTAATCCTCCAATCATTACAAAACGGTCCAAGACAAGAAGTAGGAGAGAGGTTCTAGCTATTCTGTGGAATTTTTCTCCTCTCACTGCTTTCAAAATGTTTTGCAAATCTACTTACAGCAGCTGGAATGAGTGATTTGCTGGGATCCAGACGGTCTGGGCTCAGATTGAGTTGTTGTTTTGTCTTTTTAATATTTAGTTAAATAAGCTGTTCTGTTTTCCCTCTATGCTTATTATTGTCCCACCTGCTTTAAAATTTAGCTACAGATGTTGATAAATTGATGATAAACAAAACAGACCGACAGGTTTGAATGTGTTCATCCATCATTCCTGAGCAAAATACAGTGTTTTAGATACCAAGGCAAGGGGGTAAGGTACAAATGCCAGATTGACTTGGATAGAAGTGCCAAAAAGTAAACTGGTTAGCCAGTTTATAGAAACTTTTTTATGTAAACAGAAAAAACTGCCACAGGCATTCCTTAGTTTCTACAGAATATAACCTTTCCCTGCTATTCTTCCTCACTCCTTTCAAGCTCCTGAGCTTGTTGGGGTTCGCCCAGGAGAGCGTACAAGTCAAACTGTTTCAGACAGAGCCTGCTTTGTTGTCCATCTGGCCACACACAGAGCAGGAAGCCTGTTCCTTCAAAATTCCCAGCCCTGTTTTCAAGTTCCAAGAAAGGTACGGGATAGTCGGATAAACATCTTGGTTTAATTCCTCAGCTGAAGCTGAGTGGCATTGTTCCAGTGAAGTCAAAGCACTACAGTGGTGCAATCCAGTCGAGAATCTTGTTTGGAGTTGCTCTGCACTCATCGATGCAAACCTGAGCCTTTTCCAGGTTTGCTCAGAGGGTGCAGAAGCTAGCAGTTCATCTCTCTATACAGAGCAGGATAAAGCCAAAATGCTAATTTGTAACTCATCTCAGTAAAATTACACTGTGCAGCACCTCTTCACTCTGGCTGTGGCTCCAGCACTATCACTGGCATGATACAGTGCACACAGCTATTCTTGAGCCAGACATCACCATGCCCAAGGGAGCGTTACCTGTTACCTAACTACAGCAGGGTGGCATTCAACTTGAGGGGCTCCAAGGGGTCCTGAACTGCTGTCTTGTGAACAAGTCCACACAGCATCTGTGCTGCTGCAGCCTGCTGTGTGTGGGTATCGGAGCTCAACAGGCTAATGCTAGGGTCAGTTCTTTCAGGAACAATGAAATCACCTCTCAGCCCAGCAGAAAAGCACAGATTTCACAGACCTATCTTCCCTGAAGCACCGCATACAGTAGTTCAGGGAGAGATGAGCTTTGGCAGCTTGTTAGAAAAAGGGCTAACCTCAGCTTTAACTGAGGTCACAAGCCTTGCAACTCAAGTAATTCTCACCTTCATTAGCAGCTCCCTGCTTGTCAAATAATTGTCATGGTCTGAGAAGATATCAGACAGCTCTTCGAACATCAGCATTATGTCCCTGTACAGGAAAAGATTAAATCATTTAGGTTATTAGTAAGCACTCTAAATCAGATCAGATTACTATTTTTTCTCATGAATCATTAACAGTTGGGCACATAAAAGATAACACCAACAAAATGCATCTAATGGGATGCTGCACAACTACTAGGAACCTTCCTGGGATCTTCTGGTGCTCTCAGTAAAGTTTCACCTTATTTGGCAGCTTCACAAAGAAATGCCATAGGTATGCAGACCCCGAGCACGGTTTTCAATTACACTGCAGGGTATGAGACTGTTGTAAGAAAGTGGGTAAATGGATACAAAGGAACAGAAAAATAGCTGAGAGAGGTATCCTAAGTACTCCAGTTTTGCCCTGTTCCATGCACTCTGGGAAGCTAGAAGCATTTAAGTGTATGAGTCCCTTTCTATTGCCCAACACTATAAACACAAGACGGCAATATTTTGATCAGGAACAGGAACACAGGGCAGCGGAAGGAAAGACCCACCTCTCTCTAGGGGAAATGCAGAAGTATACTGCGTGGCAGAGTGACATTTTTCTTTGTTTATCAAAGGCAAAGGAAAGAAATCTATTCTTCCCAAACTGAATGAGCAGAACACCCTCTTTCCCACACAGAGATTTCTGGTGTCTGTTTGGCATGCAGTAAACATGCCAGTTGCATAAATAGGTATTTCCCTGTGAGAAAAATTGTCTTCAATACAGGTTTGGATTTTGTAGTTTGGGGATATATTTTAAGGAAATGTCAGGACCAGGAGAGGATTAGTGAGGGTTTGTGGCAACCTGGACCTCCTCCAACTTCACAGGAGAGAAGACAACAGGCAAGTACCATGGTGCCCTTTTGCTGACCTTCCGAGAGTGGTGTGCATGAGCTGGGAGAGCAGCTAGTCCTGTAGTTTTTCAAAATAGGTTGTGGAAGATCCAATATGCTATAAAGGACAGAAGAGACCCAGTATCCCCAAGGGCAGGTTGTGCCCTCAATATAAAAGAGGAGCTCACAGCAGTCAGACCCAAAAAAGGGGTCTCAGTCTCACAGGAATGAGAGGTTCTTCAAAGAGAACAGGTGTCCGTGAAGGAGCAGAATAGGAAGGCGGAGAAGAACAAGATGAAAAGAAAGAGTACTGAGCTTTTTGCCTTTGTTTGGGGCTAGCCACAGGACTGGAGGGGGAGGCTTACTTTGGAACACACGCCCAGGTCTTCTTTAGCCTATAGATGGAGTTGGACTGCAGTGCTGAAACGATGGCCCTCAAGGAGGAAAAATTCTTCAGGATCCTACATTCCTGTGAAAGGAGCGGTTAGAAATACAGGAGCATTAAACGTCAGCATTACGGATACGTTAGTACTCTTCTGCTTGACCGGTGTCATGCTTGCTACACATTCTCACTACTAAGCAGGCAGCTGTACAAATATTGAGCATCAAAAATATCACTCCCCCCTCCAGCCACCAAACAATTTATGGGCTTTGGCACTTATATCTTGTTTTCCTCACTTTCATGTCTTTGTGGTGATGCTGCAGTATTACAGCTTCCAGTTCTCCTAGTAAAAATAAAAGTAGAACTGACTCCATGAAGCCAGGTTAAAAAGCACAAATCTTACACTTCTTAAAAAGTTCCTTAGAGTTACCAAACCCTTTTACCCTTTAGGGGAAAAACCAGGCTTTGCCTCTTTGTATGCAGTATTTAAAATGTAAACCCTCAATCATCTAAGTGTCAATTAAAAATAAAGACATGCAAAGGAATAACCTGTTATTCAAGTATGTGCACACTGTTAAAGAGAAAAACCTTCCCAGCTCTTCCAGAGTTGGGATCAAATTCTAACAGAGAGACTGGTTTATAAACATTTCTTATACAGCTTCTCTGTGGCAAAAGCTTTGATGGAAGAATACTGAAAAACTTAATTCTCAAAAAAATAGCACAGATTCCTGGTAAAGCAGATGGAAGCAAGGAGGAGGAGGAAAGTCTGGCCTGTGACTCTTCAAGGAACTCCCGTAAATCTATTGGCAGCTCATGAACTAGAGCATGGGCACCACGAACTTAAGAAACTCTTGCAAATACAAGCTCTTACAAACAGGTGCCTGTACATGCAAATTAAGCAGACAAAACACATGTCAATTTGACTGTTGCATGTAGATGAGAATGTATTCAAACTACGATTCCGCTTCTGCAAATTTTTATGGGGCTGATTATTACACTAATAATGCTGATTATGTAAAGGATCCTTAGAGTGAAAATAGACATAATTTATTTCCTTTGTAGGACTGAACAAATGTAAAGCGACCTTAGCATAAACAAAAGTCAGACCTTAATATATCAGCAACTCCATTCATGAGTTGCATTAAAATTGACTGAACAACTAAGGCAAGTACATTTACTTCCATTTATTTACCTTAAAAAAAAAAAATATATCTTTGTGCAACTTAGAAGGCTACGTTTAAGAAAGTGTGGCTTAAGAAGGCTGGCTGGACAGACAGCAGTTGAAGCAGGTTGGCAGTTAGACTAGATAAAGATCAAGTTCAAGATCATGTGGTAGGACGCACAAGACCTGAAAGTTATTCTTGCATGGTTTGGGGCCAAAGAAAACACATAACAGCTCTTCTTCAGTGATTGACACATGTAAGAATGAGACCCTTCTTTCTTTATGTTCAACTTGAAATTCAGGCTGGGGAGAACATGGATTTAGAGACACAAATTCTCAGCATTTCTTTTTTTCAAATACAACAGAAGTTTGGACTAGAAGATCCAGTTTGGAACCATCTTGACTTGATTGCACGTTGCATAATTTAAAGCACATTAAGAAATCAATATTGGATTTTGTGTTCTCAGTGATTTAACTGAGTGCAGACTAAACTTTAGCAAGCTTTCATTTGTATATAAGAAGAATTTTTAAGACTGCTTTGAGTAACTTTGTTTCATGCTGTGTCCTTCACAAGGGGAAAACCAGAAAGAATCCTGTGCAGAAGCAACTTTGATTTAAAAGAATTAAGCATAACAGGATATTAATGATTTCATTTTTACTTTTTATTTTTAAAGAAAATATTGTGTGAGTGAAATTGGCTGCTCCTGCTCAGGAACCTTAGATCTAGGTGGAGCAGAGAGGGCTGGCAGTTTGAAAAAGTATTCAGTTTATCTTGTAAACAAAGAAACTGGATCCAAAAGTCATGAACAGCTAACAACTGTGAAACTCCATGCTTCTAAGTTACAGAGTTAGCTGTCAGTGAGTAACTGCACTTTAATGAGTGGATTATTTTCTAATTCAGGCATCTGACTATTCAAAACACTCATTTGCAAGCCCAAAGCAAGTAACTTTCTTCAGAAGTGGGCAGCTAAGTATATATGCAACTAGCTGTTCTACATGTGCAATTATTTTGTAGAGCGTGCACATGCATTTTTCATGTGCTTAGCTAAGACTGGAGTATTTAATTATGCGTGTGAATTAAATAAAGGGAAAAGTACTGAATCAACAGAGGTGGAGAACAAAGCTCTCCCTCCACAGAACAAGTATGATGAGAGTGATGCCTGTCCTAGCTTCCCTGGGCCTCCCTGCTGACCCATGATGAGCAGGAAGCTGCTCCATACTTGCTCGCCCAGGCTGCCCCATAAAGGCCCCGTTAGCCAGTACCCTCTGCAACTTAAAGACCTGTACACAGAAAATAGGAATTAACTTCCTAATCAATTCACACGGGCTATAAAGCAGCCATCAGATGATAACAAAAATGAGTCAACTTAAGTGCCAAAAGAGAGGTGAAAGACTACTTCCTCATACCAGTTTCCTGAACCATGCAGTTGCCAGATCTTAGGTGCCAGGGCTAACAACACTGCCTCTGGAAGCAGAGAAGTGCATTGTCAAGGTTGGAAAGCCTCTGTTTGGCTTGAGCTTTTTATGACTGCTTATTTCGTATAGCTTAGAAAGAATCCATGTGATTCTTAAAACAAAAGTCAACACACATCCTTATGAAAGTGCTTGAAATGTTCTCTTCAAAAGAGAGATCTAGCTTACTGCCAGCTGCCCAGTGTTCTGAGGGGAGTTCAAAAGGTTACAGTAAAATATTAAAGATAAAAATCTAAGAAATTAGCAAACTAGTGTTATGTAAAGATGGCATGCAAAACCCTTTCATGCAAAGATTAAGAAACACACAATCTGCTACAAGACAAAGGAATTGAAGCAAAGAGTAAAAATGTGTTAGAGAAGCGTGTGAGACAATGATAAAGCAGAAATGTAAGAACATGAGGAGACTGGTACCATATTGTAACTCCACTTTTTTTTTTTCTGGTCACTGCTTGCACCTCTTATTCCCTCCTAACCCAGCTGGTTTGTATACCTGATGTAAACCATGAATAACTCAGTAGGCAAACGACCTTTCAGCCTCAAGAATTTTTCAAAACAAAAGACTACAAACAATAATTACACTTTTTTCCATGTTAAAGAGGCTACTACTTCCTAGAAGTAAGTTAGCTTTGTCTGCACTTACTTAAAACCTTGTATTTACTTTATTTTCATATGTACACACACATACATATATATATATATATAAAAAAATGTATGAAAACCCAAGCAGTTGTGCTGTCTTCCACCATATCTGATTTCAACTCCCATGGTGTTCATAGATGCAGGAGAGGGATCATGATGCTCATTGACTGAACACGAATGACCAAAGGCAGGTAAGCACAAAGCTTATTCTGACTGTGCCCGCTGCCTGCACCACTGCCAGTCCTACTCCATTCTTGCTAAACTTTCCTCTGAGAACAAGTCTAACCTCTGGATGATACCAGCAATCACTTCACTGCTTTCACTATTGTGAGCAGTATTTTATTTTCTTCCTAGAGAAGTGAACTGGTTGAATTTATACCTATCTTACCATAAATGTTACATTATCAAGTATACAGCACTTCCCATCTACAAGACACAGTGTCTGCCTCACCCATTAATTAGCACTCCCAACCCTGTGAAGAGACAAGCATCAACACCATTTCCATGGTAGGCAAGGAACTAAGGAGAGGAAGGGCAATACTTCATCTGCTATTATGAAGAAATTCAGTCAAAAATAGGAAGAATTAGAGCCAAGATATTCACTGGCCTGGTACCAATGCATACAACCCCCTTCTCCCCTCCCAACTCCCTCAGTCCAAGACACCTGCACAAGAAACATTAAACAGTCTAGAATAAACGCTTTACATGTGCAATATGAATCCACTTCTCAATGATCTTGGCTCTTTGCTGTGTTTTGAGTTCCTTACTCTTCAGGATAGTGCTGACAACACATTTGGTAACTGCATTGAACTGAGAGATGGTGGCTCTGATGGTAGGTGCCAGGTGCTTGTTTTCTTTCTTATCCCTTCGAGACCAGATGCATCCCAAACAGTGGTAGGGCACAACTTTCTTGAAGAGTTTCTAGAGTGAAATAGAGGTCTCTAAGTCAGCAGGATTCTCCTAGATCTCTATTGTCCACAGGAAGAAAGGCATGTTTACAGTACAAATTGGATCTAAATCTAATATGGTGTTAAAAGGTAAATATTTGTTTTCTCTTCATTTAAAATATACACTTTGGCATAGTCTTTATAGGTTTGATGCCCGAAAAGAACTGTCAGCTAAATAGTCCTTCAAAAATAAGAGACACCTTTTTATCAGTTGTATAACCAAGGGGGAAATTTTTTACATAATGATATTTTGAAGGATATCGATACAGACAAACCAAATCAGAGCACAGCAGTTAAGAGTGCCTATACATCTTTAGGCCAGGCAGCAATATAGTCAAAATGTGCTATTTCTCAGGTGTCAAATATTAAACTTTGCAAAAAGGCTACACAATATACGTTTACACTTTTCTTTAAAAAGAAACAAACCTTCAGAATGACTGAAGGAAAAAGCCCAATGAATGAAGCAAGTTTGGATAACCAAGCAGAGCAGTGTCCTGTGTCCCAACAACAGACCTGTTCTGGAACACTATACTTATATTGACATAATTAAAATAATACTAATAATAATAATAATAATAATAATAATATTAGAAGCCCAGCACTATTTTCCCTAGCATTTCAAGAAGTGCATATACTCTACATACCGCATCCATGTATGTCAACTGTTCTGCCACAAGGTCTTCTTGGAAAAAAGAGAATTCTTCTGGACTACTGATGTCCAGTTCCACTTCATCAAATAGGTTACAGGGGAAAGTGTTATGGAGCCCATCTGTCCAGGATGGAAAACATGATTTAGTAAATTTATACAGCAAACAGTGAATCAAAGCAGATGTTTGTTTATTTTAAAACATCACTGTATATATTATAGCAGAATGCTCAAAGGGTCCTGCCTGATGTAATGGCTCCACTGTGCTGCATATTTTAGTGAGAAAGATGATGACCAGAAGATTAAATTGGCAAAGAAAAAGTGGAAGAGAAATAAATAGTTAGAGAGAATTGAGCTGTTCAGGGTCTCTTTGCAGAGAAGTGGCTCTAACCCATTCTCTAACCATTCTTCTGAAAGAAAAAAAACAACCCCCTCCCAACTAAAATTCCTTATTAATGCTGCAGGATTTTGTTAATCTACTTCTCAGTATTTATGCATTTTATAGTCTGAAAAGAAAAGAAAAAATCAAACTGCAAAGGGACAAGACTGCAGTTACATCCCCAAATATTGCATTAGGAATGCTCTTACATCCAGATTTCATCTCCCATGCATGGAAATAAAAGGAAATATCAGATTTCTTGGCACCATTTGTGGCTACATGGACTATATTGAAGAGAGTTTATTCCAGCATCCCTCACCTTCCCTCTCTGGGAATTTTTCCCAGGAAAGGGAATACAGTGAGCACCTACAGCATTCAGCTGAATGCTTCTTCTAAATTTGCACTGGGCAGCAATGAAAAGGTGAGAGAGGAGAGCTGTCCTCATCAAGGGACCTGATGCAGTGCAGAAGGGAAGGGATTTCACAGATGTTCCCATGTCACCTTTTGTCTTCCACAGGTTGGGAACAAAGCCACATTGAAACACAAAGAAATATGCCCTTGTTTCCCATGGTAGAGGAGGAAGTCAAATGGAAAATGCCTGAAAATAAATCCTCTTCCTAATCCCTTTTACTGTAAGGCAACAGTAACTCCATAAGAAGGCAGGAAAAAAAAAATGAACTTGTTAAAGACTAACAGCGAAAGTACTGAGTTTCCTACTAGGGAGATTTCATTTTACAAAGACAAGCAGCACATTTCAGAGTATGTTAGGCAATACTTCATATCCAATTAAAGGAGAACAGACATTAAAGCAACAAAAGCAGATAAAGTGATACTTCCTCATTGTTTTTTTAAGTACTTAGTTTTTCCTTTCTTCATTAATTAGCAAAACTTAATCATCAGTGTAAACTGTTACAATTTTGATGTAACAAATTATTACTACAGGCTGTATCCAAATTTCCATCTGTAGATTTCAATTGCACAATTTATTGACAGAGCTAAACGCGATAAATTGAGACCTCTGTTTCAGCATTATTTTTCTGTGGCTGTTTTGTAACAGTATGCATAATTAAATGGACTTCTATAGACGTGTTAAGAATCACACTTTTTTCTTTCTCTTTTTGGCTATGTAACTCCTGATTTTCTTTTCAGCTCTTGAAAGACAACTGAAAATCCTCATCGCTGAAAGAGTTGCAACCTTACTCAAATCCCCACAGCACCCATAAAATCAAGTCCTGGGGTGCAACACAAGATTTTCCTTTTCTTTTTTAATGCCTCTTTTTCTCCTTTCTCTCTCACCTTCATAAATGTGTAACCAGTCTTTTCCCTACTCTCCAAGAAGCTGGAATCCTCTTGTACTCAAATATCTCATCATCTTCAAACCACTGGGATCCATTTAGCCCTCACAAAGCCCAGGTGCCCTCTTGACTTCACTGAGAGCAACCATGTGCCCCTTCTGAATTTGCAGTCTCTGACTCACCTCACTTTGTATTGCTCAAGCTGCAAGTATTGAGGCCAGGAACAGTTTTTATCTGTGTATCTGGTACTGGAATCTAATCTACTGGCATGGCTGATGGCAGCACTGAATGGAGGTCTGATTACACAAACCAAACTGTAGGATTTAAGACCCAAATTTGTAAATTCAAAGCACAATATGAATGCTTTAGAACAATAATTATCAGCAAGTCTTGATTGCAGACAACACATTAAGAGTTTTGAAAGAAATCTCTGAAATGAACACAGATGGAGCTCTGATAAAGTGACAATTCTAAAACTCGTCTCTGCAGACCCCACAGTTTAATTGCATTCTCCTCATCTTATTCTAATTAACAGCCTCTATTCTGCCACAATTTGGAAAATGTTATCATTCAAACTGACCACTCCATAACTCAGAAAAGGACCTTTTCAACTGTTACTTGAGGAAATAAATGCAGAAACAGGGCTGCTGGGAACTTCTGTTCACTTTGAACCCAAATATAGCTCTCGTGAGCTTTCTTTGTTTGACCTGTGGGAACCAAACCAAGAAAAGGACAGCAATAGGCACATATTAGCAATCCTGTTCACTTACCTGTGTTTAATAAGGAAAATGCCTGGGCTCTCTGCAGTACTCCTTTTTATGTACATGTTAATGACTGAGTTAATTTGGCATTTCACAGTATTATGCATTGACATGGTATTTCTGGAACATCCGGCAGGCATGATTTTTATGGGATGAAATGCTTCTCTTCTGTCATTTCCTTTATCCTTTATTACATGACTTATTCCCTCTGCCCCTCTGTGAAAACTGGAAGTTGATTCTAGCTCTCATTCACACACTATGTGAGCTCCTACGGCTTTTCAGCTTATGCCACAGGAAGCTTTCTGACCAGGATAAGGGTATGTGTCAGGCTTGACACTATGCACAGCATATTTGTGTTACTACAGTCCACTATTGTTTCGGTGGATTGTGACCCCCAATAACGTAAGTTTTTCCTCTGTCCTTGGATACCAGCAGCCAGCCACTCAAATAGGAAAAAACAGCCACAGACGCTTCCTTTGACATGATGGTAACTAGGAAGAAAATCTTCATGACGACAAGGCTTGTGACTCAAGCTGTATTTTGTCACAGCTCTGTATTTTGCTTTTTGTTGTTTTGGGGTTTTCTTGGGGGGTGGGGGGGTGGAGATAGGCAGGTATTGAAATGAGAAGACCAGCTAAAGATCGGCTGTGTGTTTTAATTCAATGACATGGGAAGTACGCTGACAATTAACCATTTAGTTGCTGCAGCAATCTCAAAGTTTTGGCTAAAAATTACAGAAGTGCTGGATTTCCCAATCCACCGCAGAATGAGCAGGCATGGACACCTACACTGTGCGACTATTTCATCCCACACAGAACCTGTAGCCTCACACAGAGATTTATTTTTTTTAAAATAAACTAGAAATAAGTCACTGGTGAACTTCACAATATTGTCAGTTAGCATGAGTTAATGAAGTTTACTCCACATAAATCCCTTCAGTACCATAGGGTCTGGGAGAACAGAAAGACAGAAGGGAAAGGCAACTTACCATCGTTTTCTACTTCTTGGCTCTGGAACTGCTCCAAGAGGTTCTGTGCCCTCCTCTCCGGGTCAGAGCCAGGTATATTCCTCTTCAGGTAATCCAGCAACTTCAGCAAACACGGGTAGTTGGGTGGCTCTCTGAAATCCTCAGAGCACTGATCAAGCCAGGCTCGTAAGATTGATGCTATTGCACTAAGAGAAAAGACACAGAGCACACTGGTTGTATACAGCATGTATTGATGTAATTGTATGTATCTGTATCTAATACAGCAATAAAAATATGAGACATTCCTGCCCCACATGAAGGCAGTATGAAGACATTTTTAAGCAAGGAACTTAATTTGTTCTTTTTATGCATAGAATCTTATTAAGCTATCACTCAGATTTTGCCAGGGACTTCAGTGAAGTTGCTCCTGATTTGCACTCCTACAAGTGGATCCAATTATGGCCCCCAAATGCAAACTTAACAAAGAATCAAATCTGTTTAAGCTATATTGGGACCCTTCGAATAAATTCATGAGAGATATAGCAATTAAGAGAATAGAATAGAAGAGAACAGAACTATTTCAGTTGGAAGGGACCTACAATGATCATCTAGTCCGACTGCCTGACCAATTCAGGGCTGACCAAAAGTTAAAGCATGTTGTTAAGGTCATGGGCCAAATGCCTCTTAAACACTGACAGGCTTGGGGCATCACCACCTCTCCAGGAAGCCTGTTACAGGGTTTGACCACCCTCTCAGCAAAGAAATGCTTCCTCATGTCCAGTCTAAACCTCCCCTGGTGCAACGTTGAACCATTCCTATGCGTCCTGTCCCTGGATCCCAGGGAGAAGAGCTCAGCACCTCCCTCTCCGCTTCCCCTCCTCAAGAAGCTGTAGAGAGCAAGGAGGTCGCCCCTCAGCCTCCTTTTCTCCAAGCTACACAAACCCAGAGTCCTCAGCCGCTCCTCACAGCACATGCCTTCCAGCCCTGTCACCAGCTTGGCTGCCTTCCTCTGGACACATTCGAGTACCTCCACATCCTTCTTAAACGGTGGGGCCCAGAACTGCACACACAGTACTCCAGGTGAGGCTGCACCAATACTGAATACAGCAGGATAATCCCCTCTCTTGACCAACTGGTTACGCTGTGTTTGATGCGGTTTGCCCTCCTGGCTGCCCCGGCACACTGCTGGCTCCTGTTGAGCCTGCTGCTCACCACCACCTCCAGATCCCTTTCTGCAGGGCTGCTCTCCAGCCACTGCTCTCCCAGTTTATACTTGTGCCCAGCAGTACTCCATCCCAGGTGCAGAATCCGGCATTTGGACTTGTTAAACTTCATCCCATCAACCATAGCCCGATGCTCCAATCTATCTAGACCCCTCTGCAAGGCCTCCTGTCCCTCAAGAAAGTCAACAGCACCTCCCAGTTTGCTATCATCAGCAAACACCCTATGCATTCAACTCCTGCATCCAGATCACTGATAATCATATTGAACAGCACTGGCCCTAGCACTGAGCCCTGAGGAACACCGCTGGTGACCAGTCGCCAGCCAGATGGAGCCCCATTCGCTACAACCCTTTGAGCTCTGTCCTTCAGCCAGTTCTTCACCCAGCGCACCGTGAACCCGCTCATCCCACAGTTGGACAACTTGTCCAGAAAGATGCTGTGAGGGCCTTACTAAAATCCAGAAAAACTACATCTACCGCCCTCCCTTCATCCACTGGGTGGGTGACCTTATCATAGAAGGATATCAAATTAATTAAACAGGACTTTCCATTTGGGAACCCATGTCGACTGTGCCCAATGATTGCATTATTCTTTACATGCCTTTCAATAGTACCCAGTATAATCTTCTCCATAATTTTCCCAGGAAATGAGGTAACTGAGGTTAGACTAACAGGTCTGTAGTTCCCTGGGTCTTCCCTCATGCCCTTTTTGTAGGCTGGAGTAACACTGGCTAGCTTCCAGTCAGCAGGGACCTCCCCAGGCTCCCGAGACCTTTGGACAATGATCGAGAGGGGTCCTGCCATAACACCCGCTAGCTCCTTCAGTACTCTGGGGTGAATCCCATCAGGCCCCACGGACTTGTGAACATTCAGCCGATACAGCTGGCCTCTTACAACTTCAGTGTCCACAAGTGGAAAGTCACTGTTCCCACACTTGTGGTCCTTCAAGTCAGAGGACCAGGCAGCCCAAGGTCTATCAGCATTATTAAAGACTGAGGCAAAAAACGCATTCAATGCCTCTGCTTTTTCCTCATGCCTATTACTCAGGTGAACATCTTCAACCAGTATTGGTCCAATGTTTTCTTTAGACCTCCTCTTGCTATTAACATACTATAAGCCTTTCTTGTTATCTGAAAAAACACTGGCCAGTTTCAACTCTAATTGAGCTTTGGCCTTTCCTGTCTTCTCCCTGCATAAATGAACCACAGCTCCATACTCTTCCTGAGAAGCCTGACCTTGCTTCCAGAGATCATACAGTTTCTTTTTCCCCTTGAACTCCAGGAAGAGTTCCCTTCTCAGCCAAGCTGGTCTTCTGCCCTGCTTGCTTGACTTACAACACAGTGGAATTGCCTGCTTGTGTGCTTCTAAAAGGTGGTTCTTAAAGACTGACCAGCACTTGTGGACTCCTAAGCCCTCAAAAGCAGATTCCCAGGGGACTCTGCTAAATGGCTCCCTGAATAGTTTAAAGTTTGCTCTCCTGAAGTCCAGGGTAGCAACTGTGCTGTCCTTTTTTCTCATTACACTGAAAATTTTAAACACAACCATTTCATCATCACTGTGGCCGAGACAGCCACCTACCATCACATCCCCCACGAGTTCTTCTCTATTCACAAACAGCAAGTCTAGGAAGCCATCTTTCCTAGTTGGCTCACTGAGTACCTGTGACAAGAAGTTATCTCCTACAAAATTCAAGAATTTCCAAGACCTGCTTGTCACAGCAGTATGATATGCCTAGTTGATGCCTGAGAAGCTGAAATCTCCCATAAGGACAAGGGCTACTGATCCAGAAATTTCTGCTAATTGCCTATAGAATAACTCAGCAGTGCTTACATCCTGGCTGGGCAACTGGTAGTAGATACGCACTAAAACATCTCCTTTGTTTTCCATCCCCCTAATCCTTACCCAAAGGCTCTCAACCACATCATCACTAACTGTAAGGGCTCTGCAGTCAAACTCTCCCTTACATACAGTGCGACACCTCCACCTCACCTGCCCTGCCTATTCCTCCTGAACAGCCTGCAGCCCTCCATCCAATCACTCCAGTCGTGGGACTTATTCCCCCAGGTCTCACTAATACCAATTACATCGTAGCCCTGGGAGTCGACCAACGCTTCCAGTTCGTCCTGTTTGTTTCTCATACCACGTACATTAGTGTACAAGCATTTCAGATATGCTCCTGAGCCCTCCATGCTCCCAGAAGCAGTGTAAATGTTCCCATGAGGATTGCCACCCTCTGGCGATGCCATGCCAGCCCCTGGTTTACCTACTGCAATCCTATTGGTATCCCCTTTGCCCATTGATTCTAGTTTAAATCCCTCTCGATCAGCCTTGCCAGCTTACACCCAAAGACCCATTTTCCCCATCAGGGGGACAGATGGATCCCATCAAGCCCCAAAATACCTTGTCTCTCAAAGGCTCTCCCGTGCTTTAAAACCCCAAAGTTTTGGCAGAGGCATCAGTCCTGGAGACAGGTATTGATATTCTGGTCTTACCTGTTTCCCATTATTGGGAGGATTGAGGAAAACACTACCTATGCTCCCAAATTTTTTAGCATTCTTCCCAGGGCTCTGAAGTCTATTTTGATTGACCTCAGACTTTTTGTTGCAACATCATTTGTACCCACATGAAAGAGCAGAAATGGATAGTAGTCTGAAGGTTGAACTAAGCTCTTCAGTCTTGTGGTGACATCCCTAATTCGGGCCCCAGGGAGGCAGCAAACTTCTCTGAAAGAGGGTCCAGTCTGCAAACCGGTGCTTCTGTTCTGCACAGAAGGGAATCACCAATGACAATAAATGACCATTGTTTCTTCTCGGCGCTGGTCTTAATGCAGGTCTTGTTGTGAGTGATTGGTCTCTCTGATCTCGGCAAGACTACTTGCGCAGGTTCCTCCTTTTTCTTTTCTCATTATGCGCTTCATCTGCTGTACCCAGGGCCTCATACCTGTTCTGTAAGGGTATTTTAGAGGGTAAAGGTGTTTCTCTTACTGGTCCATGCTGTAATCTTCTTCCACCCCTCCTTATCCCTTGTGATACTGCCTTCTTCCTGGCACAAAGCAGACCCAGGACCTGCCTCAGTAGTGGCCACACTGAGTTGGCTTCTATGCATCACAGACTGCAGAGTATGGCTCCATTAATCAATCTCCTTCTCAGACTCTTGAATGCTCCTCAGTCTGCCCCCCTCCTCCTGCAGCTCAGCCACCAAGCAGAGCAGTTCATCAATCTGGTCACACCTCCCGCAGTCTTGCTTATGATCACTGTCCACATCTAGTAGGAATATCCCTTCACACATCCCACAGCTGGAAACCTGGGTGGTTGCATGCTTGAACAGGAGCTCTGTCTGTGTGGTTGCGTTGGTTCTACCAGGTGTTAGAAGCTCAGGAGAAGCAGGGGACGCTGCTTTTTGCCAGGTGGCAACCATGCTGCCATGCACCTGCCCACTTGGAAATATATATACTCTGGTGACTGTTGCAATCAGATGGGCTGATTGATTTTGCCTGCTTAAATCTCCTGCATTGCTGGGTGCAGGCTCCATGCCTTGCTGTCTCATCCAGTCAGTGGGTCTGGGGTCAGTGCCTCGGGGAATGCCCCTGATCAGACAAGTCTCTACTTGTCCATGTGTCTCCTCGCGTGTTCTGCTGCTGCTTGCTTGCCACTGCTGCTGGTGCTCCTCGCACTGCTCCAGCATCCATTGCAATCAATAATACTAGAAATAGCCCTCTCCCAAGTATATAAAGCCAGCACCTCGGATAAAACCAAGTAATTTTCTATTACTGGCATTCATTATTGATTATGATCCTGCTTCCCTGTATTGCACTGTTTGTCAAGCTAGCAAAGCAAGATGTGCAAAGTACCTTGGAGTTACGCTTTGCTTAATCAGTTGAAGTATCTTTGCTTAGCTGTACCATGTCCATGTTTGAATAACTACCAGACATTATGCATACAATCAAAAGCAGAACATAATTTCTTAATTCCCTCTTGTGCCAGTGGGAAAAGCTGTGGCCCAGCGAGGCTGCAATGTTTGCTTCATTACCGCTCCCTGGGATGTTGTGGGAAAACAGCACGGAGGAAACAAGATATTCATGGCTCCTTCAGGGTAGCAGCTTCCCAGTGGAAGCGCTAAATCAAACACTTCCTTTGGTGCCCTTCCTCTCATCAATTGCCGCTGCCAAGTCTGAGGACCAAACTGAAGCTGCATATTCCTCCACACCGTGTTACTCATCTGCTGCCTCAGTAGAAAGACTGCCCATTCATGAAACCTTGGGTTCTGCATAAAAAGCAGTCTAAGCCTGAACTTAATCCCCAGGAGCACACACTGTTAGTGAGATTGCATTATCTGTGAAGATAAAATCCTAATTGTGACATGTGGAGCACGGGCAGCACTATGCTGCCAGTGCCCAGTATCGAGCTTGCAGATAGCTGAACACAGAAGACAGACTGGTCTTGCTAATCTTACGATGAAATACGTAACAAAAATATATCAGCAGAACCCGGATTTTACCCTTAGCCCAAAGACAAGGTGGGGCTGTCAAATTATACCATGCAGAAAGGTATCTCGATCATGCTGGCAGTACAGGGAAAGAATGCTTAAGGAGTTATAGGAGTGTTGGATCTCATTCAGGAAAGTTATCCCAGACCTTCTTAGACACATGCAGCTAAAAAGACACCAGTTGCAGAGAACTGCCCATGCCCATGGATAATGCACAACTGTACGCTTATAGGAATTGCCTTAAATCCTGTCTTTGCAGGGAGTTTTTCATCATTTCAACTTGATTTTGCAAGAAAACAAGATTTACAATTTATGATACAGTTTTCCAGAAATAACTTACAATGCTATTAACAAAGTTCAACTAAGTGTGAAAAAACTGCAAGAGTCTGAAAAATAACCAGATTTCTTCAAGTTTTAAGAAAATTCAAGCCTGGATAAAAAAAAATAATGATCAACTTATTTTTTCTGCTGCAGGAAAGACTGTGAGATCTTTGATTCTTCATAGCAATATGCCAGTAAATCAGCGTGTATATTTCGGTGCACCAATTAGCCCTGGCCACAGCACATGTTGCAGGCTGGGAAGACACAAATGGCCTATCAAAACACTTTTTAATGACAATTTTGTTCACCTGAGTTGACAGAGGGATTAGGGAAAAGGACTTTTGGGTGCAACCACTTAACATGACACACTGGCCATGGCCACCTACTGTGGTGTTCAGAGTAGGACATAATGTGAGAGGGGAAAAGGCCCTTGTTCCAGAATAAAAGGCATAATAAACATCTAAACTTCCTGAGAAAAGGAAGTCCCAAAGATTTCCTCTGCGACATTGACACTATCTCTGTATTTCAAATCTCTTCCACCCAGTAGTCATAAATGCTGTGGCAGGCATGAGAGGTGACTTACAGGTATTGCTGTCATGGAAAGCACAGGAACATGTTTAGGAGAGAAGAAACACAGTTTTGTAGGGGAGCAGATCTCATGAGCTCCACTGCCATCAGAAAAACAGCTGAGATGACCAAGTGAGAACAGCCCGGTTTTGCAGCAGGTCCTATTGGGTTCTGCAAATGCTAAGGGCAAATGCGTAGTTAGCTGTGAGAGCTTAGCCCTCCAATGACTGTATTTTTCACATTTACAGAAACCTTCCCTCATACCTATTCCAATAACCCTGGCTTCACAAGACCCTCATACAATAACAGTATCCCATATTCCCAATGATATTCCAAGAAGAGGAGAAGGGCCGTGCTCTTGGTAAAAACCTCTGACCATGAGCATCCAGTTAAAGACACTGATGTGTCAGCTCAAAGACCATCTGTGCTCTGTACTTATGAGAATCAGGCACTTGGCTTTTAAAGTTCAGATCCTTGAAAATTAATGTACTGGCTCCCGGTCTATTGTGTTAATAACTGCAAAATGGAGAGGGACAAGCCTGCCAGGACCACCTCTCACTCCTCAATTTATGAGATGATGAGAAGAGTTCAAATGTGAACACAGATTTCACATGTAGACAATGACGAACCCAAAAGCCAACTCAGAAAGCGCTCATATCAGAGCTGTGTACAAATAATGGCACATTTGTTCTGCAAGTAGGGAAACCACAGCAATATCTAGTTAACTCGGCTGCTCAGTGGCACTCAAAATAAACCAATAGTTAATAAAGAGTAATGATAGCTTCTCCCACTCTCCTTGTCTCATTTTAACTGTATTGGTTTTTTCTTCAAAACTCAATTACCTTTTAATCCCACACAGATGTGATTTTACAAGTCCTATCCACTTTAGTCTGTTGTTTCTTGTTTCCTTCTCTGATATTGTAGCAACTTCAAACTTTTAATTAGTGAGAGTATTTGGAAAGCTGTCAGTAATACTGTTTGGCTAGGCTTGCTGACAGGAGAAACTCCGGAATTGCAATTTTAGAGCTACAAAAAGCATTTACAACCAAAAATTAACATGCAAACACATCCTGAATTTCAGGCTTCATTGCAAACATGAAACACAAATTGTGCAGCTTGGAAGAATCTCTTTATATTTGAAAACTGTTTTGGACTGCATTTTCACAACTTGGCTCAGACAAGCTTCCACCATACATGCAACAAGTAAGCCCTTCATGGTTTAGGCCAGTGATGGCCAAACTTTCCATCTGGAGCTTCAGGACTACATTCCACATTTCTCTGTCAGGACAAGTGTCACATAATCACCAGTGCTCCACCACTGCTGCAGTGAAGCCATCAGCCTCAGCCCAACTGCACATCCCAAGGCCAAGAAAGGCCACAACAGACTGATGCCCACTGTGATGCTCCCAAGCCCTCACTCCACCCTCCTGTCTCCTCAGATTTTTAATCATCTGCTGTAGCCCCGCACACACCCAGAACACTGCAGCACAGCAGCACTTGCAGTCACAAATGCCACTGTCCTACGTCTACTATATTTTCATTTCTTTTCCACCACAGGCAGGGGAACACTGTACCTCACTCTATACCCTAATAGTGTATTTTATCATGCTCAGTACCCACTTTCCCAACCCACATCACAAACTCACTATCATCCCTACTGGCTCCACCACCAAAAACTAGGTTGGGTATTCTTTTCTTATGAGCATTACCAGTTCAGCAATGATTTGGAAGAAGGAGCCTCTCCACAGGATAAGTTCCTGTACTAATATTGTTCACACACTCCTTATACTAAGTTCAGTTTCCAAAGCCTTGTTTGATGGCCACTTTCATAAGTTGAGGAGTAAACAGATTTTAAGACAGACCCAGCCCCCCAGAGCAGGGTGAAGAGTTCACAGCAGTTACAGACACTGATTTTTGCCAGCAAAATCATTTCAGTCAAGAGGCAAAATAGGAAAGAGAAAAAAGGTACACTGTGCCCTACTGACCTCCTATCACCTGACTGTTTAATTGGTGTGTCAGGGAGGGAAGCTTTCTGAAAACAGGTTGGAGACTTGCCCGTATCTTGCAGTATCTTTACGTTTGCTGCCCTTGAGAAGAAACTCCCTGTACTCAATAGACCCAGAGACAGATAGGAAAAGGAGCCTTCCAAGATCTCAGACAGGAAAGAAACGTCACAGACTACATTTTTCATGGGTTGATTATAAGCTATAAATTTTTCCTTTCCTGCTTATAAGAAAAAGCTTTTTAATGTTTAACTCCTGTCCTGCCAATCACAGACTCTGGGCTCTGTTCAGCATTGTTTCCAAGTTTCACACCTATCAGAAAGTCTTCTGATTTCCATATCAGCTTTGCCTGAAGCCCATCTCTGAAGGTTTCAGTCTCCAAAATCTACCGTTAGGTGGAAGAAGCATATCTGATTCCATCATTTACAAACTGGGAACACAGAACTATTCATCCACTCACATTTACACATGAGCTATCACAAAACGTGATGAGACTGCAGCAGCTCCAAGTCTAACCTCTCTGTTAAGCTGAGCTAGCAGGGCACATAGTAGGTGGAAAATGAGGCCTTCATATCACATAGGCACAAGTGATTCAATAGGTTACATGGAAATTCTGCATAGTCTTTTCTCAGATGGGGAGACAGCTATAACACTGGTCCTGAAGAGATCTGCATAGGAATTAAAGAGATCATTTCTTGCTAAAAAAGGCAAAAGCAGTATTTTCTTTCCCACCACAATTATTTGTAAAGAATGAATAGAAGGGAATCTCAACAATTAAGAATAAGGAGAACCTCAGTTGCAAAAAGAGATTAAATGACTGTTTTCTTATGAAATTAAATAGGAACATGCACAAAACTATCTGTAATTTGACAAATGCATACTTAAGACCATAATGGAATAATCTTTGCAGAGGGTTATTTCCTCTCCTCCACTGTCCATGCAATAGCTTTCAGGCTTGCTTACACAGACTAAATTAAGCCAGCTGTATTTTCTCAGTTCTGCTTGTTAAATATCATCAGCAGTTAAATCTCAGCTTTGAATCAGGGATAAAATGTATGTAAATTGCAAGTAAAGGTTGATGTAAGGGTGCCTTCTCACACCCAGTCTGTTTATAAATAATGTGCTGATGACTTCCAGCAAATGATCTCTTTTTTTGATTTGGGAAGAACTAGTTGAATAGCATATGGGGGGGGCTTTTGCTAGGATGCATGTAAAGTCACTAAGGGAATAGCTCTGCGAGTTGTTCTTTGTTTTAATTGAGATGCCAATCACTATCTTTCTTTGCTTTTCTAATTATTCTTTTTTTGATTGGTTCTGGTTGTTTTCATAACTCTCCTGCTCTTCCATTGCTTATACTGCCCTGTGTTTGACTCTGCTTCTCATGTAACCACATTGGTTTCTGCTGTTGTTTTAGCTTAATTGGCTTTACTGGAATGAATGCTGATTGTTGCTCTCCCAAATGCATCTTAACTGCTTCCCACCATGGATTTCCCAGGCATCAGAAACTTCCAGCCAATTTTCTTCCATTTGTCTCACATTCCTTTGGTGTCTGTTCTCCTGGAGTACAGTGTTTCAGGACCAGTTTTATTTCTGCAGTGCTGTAACTGTGCACATTGTTTTCCAGCAGGACTGTTAACTTCAGTAGGAAACAAGACAAATTTTCTGCCAGGAAGGTCTAAATTCACAAGAAGCCATGGGACAATGTTTGTTTATCACTATGAGAAACTCCAAATGCTGCAGTAGTCCACTGAAGGTTTTGGTATTTGCTATTTTAATGCAGAAGAGGGGTAAACATGCAAGACATGCCACGTGGTAACTAAACAGTTCCTTAATTTTCTTTATTTGAACTGTTTTACCCAATTGCTGTGGAATGAAACAAGATTTCAGTTTAGCTTTGAATTGCTTTGTCCGCGGTTTTCAGTCGCAACACGTTCCAAGTTTTAATAACAAATAAATTCCTCATTTTGATAATGGCGTGGTTTAAACCCAGACAGCAACAAAGCACCACAAGGCCACTCACTCACTCAGTCATCCTCCCCAGTGGGGTGGGGAGGACAAAATATAACAAAAAGCTCGTGAGACAAGCACAGGAAGGGGTCGGTCACTCACCAATTATGGTCACAGGTGAAAACCAGACTCGACTTGGGGAAAAAACCTAAAATCAGTTTCATTGGTTAGCAGTCAAATCAGATTAGGGTAATGAGAAATAAAACCAAATCTTAAAACACACTTCCCCCACGGCTCCCTTCTTCCGGGCTCAACTCCACTCCCCATTTTCTCCACCTCCTCCCCACCAGCGGTGCAGGGGTACAGGGAACGGGGGTTGGGGTCAGTTCATCACATGTTGTCTCTGCTGCTCCTTCCTTGTCAGCGGGAGGACTCCTCACTCTTCCCCTGCTCCAGTGTGGGGTCCCTCCCACAGCAGAGAGTCCTCCACGAACTTCTCCAACATGAGTCCTTCCCACCGGCTGCAGTCCTTCACCAACTGCTCCAGTGTGGGTCCTTTCCACGGGCCACAGTCCTTCAGGCACAGACTGCTCCAGCGCAGGCTTTCCCATGGTGTCATGGCCACCTTTATGGGCATCCCCCTGCTCTGGCGTGGGCTCCTCCCCAGGCTGCAGGTGGGCATCTGCTCCCCCACTCACCTCCGTGGGCTGGGGGGACACAGCCTGCCGACTCGCCACGGGCTGCAGTGGCATCAACCTCCTTGGTGCACCTCTTCCCCTCCTTCCTCACTGACCTTGATATCTGCACAGGGGTTTCTCTCACATTCCACTTCCCAAACGCCGCTGCAGGTTCCCCTTCTCAAATTTGTTCTCCCAGAGGAGCTACCACTGTCACTGATGGGGTCGGCCTGGGCCAGCGGCGGGTCCAACTTGGAGCCGCGGAAGCTTCCAGCAGCTTCTCACAGGAGCCGCCCCTGTGGCCCCTCCCCTGCTACCAAAACCCCACCACAAAAAAAACCAATACAGATAAAGCAGATGCAATTAGGAGCTGACATTCAAGACAACAAAAGAAGTCCCAAATATTTTGATTCATTTCTGTGGCCTGTCATTCATCTGAGGGGGAGCACCACCACTCTACTCCAAATCAGCAAACTGAAGCCAGCAGCAGAAGGAAACCAAACTTATTCTCCAAGAGGAGGCTTCAAAGGGCTTTTACTGTTACTCAAGCTCATTTAGGATTTAAAAGCCTCAGGACTCAGCCATAGCAGTGCTTGGGACTGCAGAAGAGGAGAGTTTGAGGGCTTAAAGCTATTTTACTTTTTGTACTACATAAACTGTTTCTGCCTCTCATTCAGTGTTTCCAACTCCAGTAAGAAACCTCCCTTTTACAGCACTGGGGATGTGAGTATACAGTGTAGCCAGGAAAAAAAATTTAATTAAAATCCCCATTTGAAACCTCATACTGCAACCAGGAGACCAGTTTTCCAGTTCTACTGCTTTCTCTTTAATATCCGTGAGAAATATAACCTAAACTTGGATTTATAAAAATTCTTAAACTTTCTTTGGTTTCATCAGAAGGAGAGATGTACATGAATGGATCAGAACATGGCTCCCTGTTTACAGCACAGCATTTCCTTTTCATCACCTTTGCCCCGGCTGTGGCGTCTCTTACTAGCTACAAATGCAAGAGTTATTTCTACATACAGGGGGAGATGGCATGCTTTTTCCTCTCCCTGTTATATTTATGAACATGCCCAAAGGGTACCTTTAAAGAAAATATACCAATGTTAGACCTCTGGAAAGCAAACAAACAAAAAATAATGGTCCAAGTCCATGGACCAATATGGCAACATCATCTGCCTCTTGAAAAACCTCTCCAGCAGGTAATTTCAGGTTCATACTGCTATAATTTTGAGCAAGGTCTTCAAGTGACTAGATTCAGTTAACATTAAACTAGTCTTCCCTGAATGCAAACATTGCAGGCAAGCCTGGACTGCCAGGCTGGACATTTTTCTGTGTGTGCTGAACAGCAATAAATCAGTTCTAGGAACTTCACTGACAGAAATCTTCAAAACTCATGGCAACAAGCTCAGCACCTTTTATCCATGAAGTGGGATGTGCTGCATCAGCTCTCCAGGTCTCTCAAGCCTAGCAAATCACCTCAGTGACATGGCCTCAGCACTGTTTCAGACCCTCACATTACTCAGAAGCATCTCAGTATCTAGTGAAGCTATTGACTTCCAAAAGGTAGAAGCAGCGACAATATTTTATGGTTCTGTCTCCATCCTCAACCAGCTCCAGCAAGGTCTTTAATGCCTATACTTCTGGGAAAACAAGTGTTCTGCTCCTTTAATACATCACCTCTTTAAATTCATGGAATCTGTGATCTGGGTATAGCTGTCTGTCAGCAGTGAATTGCCCAGAGATCAAAATTCACACAGTCAAAATTCATTCAGTAGGGGGAAGGAAATAGGGCACAAGGTATTTCACAGATCATTCTGCATAGAATACTCAACCTTTTAACAGTGAGTTAAAAGTTAACTGAGGAACTATCCTGCTCTGAATAGAGACCACAGTGGATCAGGTCATATCACCAAAAGCATTGTTTCTAACTATCTCATACACACAATCACTTCAGGAGGACTGAAGTCCCCAGACAACATTAGTTGCTTGACTTGCTGATCCCCTTCCCAGAATATGTAAAGGTTCTTGAGATCTCTTGGATGTGACTGTCTCATTTAAGTTTCCCATGACTCTTGACTGATAAGGTGTACAGAGTCTTCACATCAGACAGGAGCAGGGGGAAAGTACTTTATTTCTTTTTGCTCTACTTTCTTTCCTCATTTGCCTTTTGTCAGGTGATGTGTACCAAACCACACACTTGAACTATACAACCTCACTTAAAACCAAAAATATAATTGAATTATAATACAATTTCTCTACAGTTCCTGTAATGTGTACTATTGTATGGACCTCTCTAATTCTTAATGCTATTCATCATGCTGATAATTTTTGTGTTTAATGTATGTATGGTTTTATTCTGAATGGTCACATGTCTTGGTGTGTTATATCTACTCTTTTCTTTCTGGAAGTCAACAGAAATCCTAAGCTAGAAAACATGTAGTGAATACACAGAACTCCAGAGACAATGATGACCCAACTGAGATGAGGAGGCAACTCTGTCACACCTCGACACAAAAACGTGCAGAACTGCAAAACAGCACCAGGCAATCTTGTTTATGTGATGCAAGAAAGAGCAAAAAGAATTGCTTATAGGAGGAGATAGAGGGCCAAGTAAGTTACTCCTTACAACTTTCTTATCAGACAATTACAAGAGGCATGGCATCATATTTCTGGAAACACAGGCTAAAGTCCCTCTAACTCAGACATTTGACCGGAATATCTGACCTTTTCTGGACTTTATTCTTCTGTTAAATTATGATCATGAACTTTCCAACTGACTGAAAGTAGCGAGAACTGTGGAAAGCAAACTACTGAACATGAAAAGCACGGCAGGTTTTTTTTTAACAAGCTCACAAAACTTTTGACGGTGTTCAGAGCTTACTCATAACTCTAAGGTCCAAACTGTCTGTGTTTTTTCAAAGTTACAAAACTACAGTACCTTTGTTTAAATTGTGTATTACTGAATGTAGTTTTAAAGAAAAGGGCAGTAATAATAAAAAGCCTGAAAGACATTTTTTATTAGATGTAATTAAGTCAGATCCCTGCTGAAAAAATACAATTTTTTTGACCACTCCTGTGGCCCAAAAATTATAGCAATGATGCTTAAGTGAACAGGAGAAAATCCCCTTGGCAGAACGGATCCTTAGAAGGCATGTTTCCGAACATAGCTGAAGTGATCTTGGGTCAGTAACAACTATATGTCACTGCAACAAGTGTGAGAAGTAACTGCTGGCTCAGACCCATAATTTGGAAACACAAGGGTAGGTTTATAGCTCCCACAAGTCTCTCAAACAAGGCTGTGCCATGAGTGCACTTAAGCCCTAGCATAGGACTTGCAGGTTCAACATGAACACTGGGTGCAATGCTAAAATAATAAAAAAAATTACGTACATCAGGCATTTTGCTTCTCAAATTATATCACAACTCTGTACTATAAGTACAAAAAGCACAGAGAATTTCAACATAGAAAGTAGTAACCTGTGGGCTTACAGTACACAATATATGACATATTTTTCCTCCTATATGTACCTACGATTTTGCAAAAACCCCTCTCCCCTCTAAAGCTCCACAAGATATTTAAAGAGTCATAAATTCTTCTCCTGCAGTTGTTTTTAATTTCTGTAGTGTTTTCTTGTGTCAAACTAGTGGAAATGCTTTAAATTGCCTCCCCATTTCTAATGCCTCAAATGGATTTTTAAAGCATCTGAACTGCCAGAGCCAGAGTCTGACAAATGCAGATCTCTGGGCTGCAGACCATGGGCTTCCCAAGAGATATTTTTCCTCTGAGAAATACAGAGTTAATGATAAGAAATAACATGGCTCTACTGTTTCTTCCTCTTATTTCTCCAAGTCATACAAAAACAAGAGCACAATTATATCATGTTTCTGTTCTATGAGAAAAGAGGGCAAATGCAATTGTATTGGAATTATGCCAGACAAGAGAAAACCTGAACTACTAGAACTACGTGTTTCACAACAGGACTACAAAGCCACCCTCTTTTCCAGATACCATTAATCATATCTAAGAGACAAGTAGCCAGAGCAACTGAGATCAATGGAAATTTTTAAGGCAGGACAGTGAATTCACATTTATACAGGGTCTGTTAAAACACATACACCTGGCAAATTACTTTGTTGACAACTTCATTGTTGAGCTTTCTATAAATAAGTAGGTGGGTAACAGGTATCAAATTCAGACATAAAAGGTATCTTACGACACCAAAGGATCAAAATCAGCTGTGCTGACTATATTAATGAAAATCATGTCAGATAAACTCATGAGAAGCTGTGCAACCACAGGAATAGGATGACAGACTACTCCAATTTGTCAGTCCCTGGCTGCACAAGGGCGTTACATGACAATTACATGCCAAGAGGGAGATGGCACTGATGCAGCAGGAAGGAATTAGGCAGGGGGTATATGATAAAGTATGTGTATGTCAGTAGGAAAACAATTCCATTAAAAAAAATAAAACAAACATGCTCCTACTAAATGCTATTTCACTTGCATGCTCACCTCCAGGCATAAAAAATTGATGCATTTTGCCCAAAGCCTGAGTGACACTAACATCAATATTACTTTCACCCTTTTCCTCTCTATCAAGCTCCTTTAGGTCCATGGAAAGGCAGTTGGGGGATTAATCCCAACATGATTTATAGTGGTGAAATTATCTTCCTCATCCCCAATATAAAGCCTTAATCTATTTTGCAGGAAGGGTACTGCTTTAGCTCATATTTTATGGCTGGACTGAGATAGGGGGAGGTCTAATGGTTTGCCCAAAGCTGGAAGTGACCCTAGAGCTCATTTTGGATGGGAGTGTGGGAACCTGCTGACTGCCTATTACTCCCACTACCTTCTTGGTGCTTGTGACAAAGTTTTAACTACCAGCTGCTCTTTGATGAGTTCTCATGGCAAAATGGGAGGAAAATATTGATAGCTCTCTGTAACACCATCCAGGAAAGAACTGGAGAATTGAGCTCCCATGTCAATTCTCATGGGGCAAGAGGAACAGCCCAAATCATCAGAGCTTGTAGCTTTCTGTCCTTGCTAAGTACTAAAAAAAAATAAAAGAAACAAAATGTTATCGCTTGTTAATAACTAAAGCCTTTGAGACTCCTGTATCATTTACAGACATTAATTAAGCTCTACATTTTTTCTGCAGTCAAGCAAGCATAATTCATTCTGTTTTCAGAGACAGCTACTGAAATGCTCACAGCCAAGGAGCTTTTACCAATTTATCTCTGGTGGTTAAACAAAAACGTTTCCGCGTGGATGACAGAAGGCAAAGCAACCCCACTGTCTAACCACTCCATTCAGACAATGGAGGACAGGAAGGTGTTTAGTATGTTAATGGCACATTTCTGGACTGAGGGTATTTGAACCATTTTAAGCCAGACTCAAAACCCCCCTATCCCAACACACAAGCCATCAGAAAAGCACAGAAGTAAGCAGTGGGAAGACCAGGCCCAATATTGTAGAATAGAATGTGATTTGAATCGACAGTCTGCCTGAATCTCAGGAATGAAAATACTGCAGTCTATTTCTCAGTCTTGATTAGACAGTGTATCTCATGATAGAAAAACTCAACATTTTTCTTCCTTCTCAAAACAAAAGGAAACTAAAGGATTCTTCTTCAATTACACCTTGAGAAATCAGTGCACTGATAAAAAAATTTAATGTTTTCTTAACTGGTGGAAGCTGAGATAAATTCATAGAAAAGCAATCTTCAGTAATGCTGACAAGAATCAAGCATCTTCATACTGTAACCAAATATAACAACACAGCTACTTTTTATTGCCATAATGCATGCAAACCACAGACCATACAGATGTCAAAAGTACAAATACTGATGACCTAAGGCACATTTTACACCCACTGTCTAAAGATAAAATGCAGTTTCATGTGATGCTAGAAGGATAACCAAACCACTTTTTTTCCCATTTAAACTGCATTTCAAAACAGCTTTTCTATTTTTCTTGCAAATTAGGATGACTTCAGAATTTAAATTTTACTCCAAAAGCAACACTGTAAATCATAGGGGCACTAATGGAAAAGATACATGTGTACACATGTTGCCCAAAACAACCTCAGCTTTGGTCTGCAGACACTGTTGTAATGCACAATAAAATCAGTCATAAGCAATAACCATTTACTGCTATAGGTAAGGCAGGGGAAACGAACACTCCTTGTTTGTTTAGTCAACAAAATGTTGGCCTAGATATGTTCATCACATGTTTAATTCTGAGACAATTTCCCTGATGGAAAGATCTCTGGGTTATATTATTGGATATGTTACAAGACAATTTATATTTGGCCTTTACACAGACTTTTTTAAGCAAGCTAACAGTGCTGTGAAATTTCAATGGAAACAACAGCTATGCTGCCCACATTCTCCCCCAATACTGAATCCTGACTGGGGCTCGCTGTACAGTACAAAACCACACTTACGTCCTGAGTACTGTTTTGGATTCAGAGGAATTCTCACTTCCAACTTCTTCACAGCTTGAGGTCTCCAGGTTTCCATACCTGAAAAATGAGATGGGTGTTTAGAGGAACCTCTACTGAATGAAAGCAAAATCCCAAAGAGCATAATTCATATACAATTACCATAAACAACCAAAAAGTGTTTCTAGCTCAAACTACAAATATGGAATCTAACAGTTGGGCAAAATTAAGGAGATGGAAGATTATTTCATTTAGGAGGAAAAAAATCCTAAAGAGACAGCCAGTATCTTCCAACATAATTCTTTAATTTATATGAAGCAGCCTGCACACAGGAGGAATCAGCCAAAACAGTTTCTTTGCTTACACTTCCAAGACCCTTTCTGCCCATTTTCACTCCATCCTTTCCTAGAGAAGTATTCCAGTGTGCAGTAAGACTGTTAAGAGAACCACTTTCTCCAATACAGCTTCTGTTTCTCTAGTATTTGTCATTCCTTCTAACTCCAAGTGTGATTTCACACAAAGTTTTCTAAGTGGCAAGTGCCCATTTGTGCCAAAACTACTGACACAGTTGTCACGAGTGGGAATGGCCCATGGCGCTTGTGAAAATGCCACTGGGAAAGAGGAAACCATGGGCATAGCTCCAACAGCGCAAAGCAAAATCTCTTACCTACACAGGCAGCGCATGTGCCTTGAAGGCAGGATTATGCACTTCATTTTCAATGGGAGTGCCCATTGTTTCAGATGTACAGCTCCATAAAGAATTTCATGGTTCCTTACAGGCAGCTTTAATGAAGACACACAATTACTCACAGTCCAGAATAAGGCAAGCTGATTTTACACATTCTGTGCTCAACTAATTGTGTCAGGCACCTGCAATTAATCTGGCTAGTTAGGAGAACAAGTGCATCTTTAAGTGTTTGTGCTACAACATCCTAGTAATGTCGGATAAAGTAAATACAGTGGGCTATCCATTTGCATATGAACCAGAAGGTTCATGTCAGAAATGTAACAAATTCATCCAAAATGTTTCAAAGGATCAAAATAAGAGGTGGTAGTTTTATGCTCCTCTAAAGTATCAGTCTAAGGCTTCATATGTAAGAATCCCAGATCTGTACAGACATTCAAGTAGCGTAACTGAATTCAAGCTCACTCTCACCAGCAGATCTGCTAGATTGTAAAGAACGTGTTTTAGCACCACCATCCACCACCCTCATATTGATAGTCCACCCTACTATGGCTCACAATCTCAGAACACCACAATACTTTAAAATAGGAACTTAAGTTTCAAGAATCTTATGACAAGGGCTTAACGTTGGACAATTCCACTATGGATGGGGAAAGCTGAGGCAGAGAGAGATCAAGGGTTTGCATACATTCCAGTACACTGCAAAGTAAACCCGAACTAATAAAGGCAAACAAGTAGTCCCACTGATAGAAGCAGTGTAGCCACAGTCATAAAGCGGTCAGCTTGGGCTTTACTTAGCCTTGAGAGTGCTGCAGTAAGACCACTTGCGTTATCCGAAACAGCTCATTTAAAAACAGATCTTGGCATCTCTGACTACATTGCAGGTAAACGTAACAAAAAAAAGTTATTTGCTCCATTTGTTACCACATATCTGTGGCAAAGCTGAGAACAAAATCATGACTGCTTGACCCCAGTAGCTTAGTCTGACCAACACACTGTGTCTCATTCAACCTAAGTTCCCACATCAGTGGTGAAGTATTTGGAAATCTCAGCATTTTATCTCTCCAGAAAAAAAAGGCATAACACATGCATAAAAACTTGTAAACATATGTTTTAAAGGGCTCAAATTCTTCTCAATTATCCTGAAACAGTCGTGCTGGTCCTGTAAGACAGCAGAAGTATGATAGTAGGTTTTAAGGACTTCTTAAACCAGAAAGGGTCCTTAGAGGTACATACAGGATAACCCATTTTGCCATTGTGATTTTACAGAGCTAATCCAAATATCTAAAGAAAAATATGCTTAGCTAAACTGACAATGGGGTAAGAATCCACTTCTAAACATGCTGAATAACACCTCCATCCCACAGTGGTCGCAGTGTATCACAACAGGAGTATTCACAGAGGAACCACTGCTTGGTACAAGAATGGCTGTCAATCTTGTTCTGAAATTTTTTGGTGCTTCAATAGCCTCTGTGCTTTCTCTCATATTCTCCCAAGCAATTTCACACCCTGCCTATGCTTTTTTTTATTGGGATCAGCACTACTGAAGCTGTAAAACTGAATAGATACCTCTTTCTGACTCTCCACTATGCCCGAATTCACCACTTAATCCTACCTGGCCTCTCTCAGCTCTCAGTCATACCCTAAACACTCATTACTAGCGTTTGCAATTCAAAGTGAATGCAATTAACTGTTTGAGATACTTCCCACTGCTTTACTGCAAGGATGGAATACATAAGAGAAACCTTAAGAACAATACTTCCAACAGTTTGCTAAGCTGAAGTGTAAAGTTTAACCTATTTTTATTAGATTTAACTCTATTGGTTTCAATATTTGCTCTTGCAGACCTGTAGGTTGTCCTGCATTTCTGAATATTATAAGACTAGGTAACATATCATCTTACCAAGAAGATACAAAAAGAGCATAAGGGGGACATTTAGAGAACTATGCTGATGCTTTCTCAGTGCAGATTGCCCAGGACAGAATCAAGACATGCTGCTGATATAATGTACATTTCACACTATGATGGCTGCCCCTGTCCTGTTGCTAAAGGGAGAGGGTTTCAATCTCCACTGCCATCTGCTAGATAAGATGACTAAAATACATCTTAGCCAATAGACAAAAGACATTTTTCCCCCTGCTGGGAGAAATATGCAAAGAAAGCTTCAGGTTTTGAATTACAATTAAATTTTTATATTCATTTTTCAAAACTTGCCATTAAGTCTTAGAGCAAAAT
The DNA here is from genome assembly GCF_929443795.1 of Astur gentilis. Lineage (NCBI taxonomy): Eukaryota > Metazoa > Chordata > Aves > Accipitriformes > Accipitridae > Astur > Astur gentilis. The sequence continues at coordinate 32,229,121 of NC_064887.1, forward strand.
TTATTGAGATGACTCGCAGTGTCATTCTCCTACTATTGTATGAAATATAAAATATAAAATATGTATTTGCAGAACTTTAGGCATTTGCATTTAAATCCCACTAGAGACATACATGCTGATTTTTTATAATATGAATCCATAATACAGTAATAAAGAGCAGGCAATTTTCTGTACAAAACTGCATAATTATATAATGCTTAATTATATTGCCAAATGTAAACCTCTGCCTATTTCTCAATGCAAGAGCTCTGCATGAACAACAGGTCATTAAATACGGGTTAGGAGGAGTTAATGATACATCTGATATAAAGAACAGTGTTTCTGCAGACTTCCACTGCTCTGTTCTCACCAGCTCCTGGACAAAGAGCCATTCACTACACAGCCTTGTATGAATGCTTTGCATACAAAAAGAGACATAAGAAACAAAAGGATCCTGTAGCCCACAGAACTTTTCAGCCTTGCTTGGCGTTTGGACAGTTATAGACTCCACTCAAAGGGACTGACTAAGCAAATGAGACCAGAATGTAATGGGTAGTAGTGAATATTTAAATACTGAAAAACAGAGTAGAGAATGCACCCCTGCATCTCTGTTAAGAAGGGAAGGGTAGAAGAGGGAGGAAAATACTCTTTGAATAACTCAGAAATAATAAGGAAAGGTGGTTCTCTGCAAAAGCCCCCCAAAAAGCCCTAAATAAGGCTTGTAAGCATCAAAACAAGCAACTTGGAAGCACAGATACTCAGCAAGAATCATAAGGTGTTTTGAATTATACACGCATAGATTCATGGAAAAGAAGTCGCTGCTTTAGCTGAGTAGACAAACCACCCGGTATACAGCAAAACAACAGACGAAAGAATAGATGCTACAGCAATAACAGTGAACCAAATGCCATATAAAGCCACTGTCCTAAAGTGCAGGGCTGTGCTACCAAAGGACCCATTCCATCAATGTCTGCTCTCTACCTCCATTTTCCTCTCCATTTACCCCATATTAAGCCATCCTCCAGTACAAGAAATTAACTGAAAATGTAAAACTAACTTGTTATTTGCTGTCATTATCCAGCTCTGGCTCTCCCATCAAACGGTATCCATTCCCTTCTCTGTAAACTCCTTGAGATAGCGACCAGTTGCTACTTTATATGTGACTGTGCCAAGCACAGCATGGCCCCACTTTTAAGCGCTGCTGCAAGGCACATGATTACCAGGAGAAAATAAAATATGTAAGAGAGGAACTTGGCTCAGTTCTGCTTTCATCTGGACAGCTAAACATCTTTGGCTTCCATCACACTTGTGAGCGGTTAATTCCACAGCGCACCCAGTGACACTGGGGATACCAAAGGATCTCTGTGGAGGAATCATGCTGTACTCCCACACCACGGGGGCAGGAGGAGCTGGTCTCCTTTTCCTCTCTCCAGGAACTTCCATCAAGTGTTTTCTTATCAAAATACCAACAAGATTTTTATATTTTTTTTTTCTCAAATCTCCGTACCCACTTCAAACAAAGAGAAAATATCAGAACGTATAGTGTTAAAGACTTGGCAGGTTTTCAAAGCTGTCTGCTGCATTTAGGTGCCAAACTTCCATGAATACTAAAGGGGTGCGGATGTCCAATTACTCCTAAATAGCTTTGAAAATACAAGTCATCCCCCTCACTTTTCAACATACCAGCTTATGCCCAAGATTTTGTTTAGTTTGACTTCTACTCTACGTTAAAAGAAAACTTTTATAGGCTGAATCTAGCCAAAAGAATGAATAGGGCTCCAGTCTCAAATTAATAAAAAGTAAGAGCTGAATTTGAAGTCCTAGAGGGGAAGAAAGGAAACAAACAAACAAACAAACCCCCTACATCGTCCCCCCCCCCCCCCCGCCCCGATTTACTCGCAATCTCCAAGAAGTGTTAGAAGTTTCTCAGAGAGCAAATAGCACATCTCTGATCTTACTAAAGACAGAATTTATCAAAGGGCCCAATTTAAAGTCCATTACAATAAGTAGCATAGCACTAAAAATCCAATAAGTATCTTCTGACTGAAACACTGGGAACTGCATCAGTCTTTAAATATTCCGAATTGTACATTAACAATTTAAACCTTTTCATATGCCTTGTTTTATATTTTCTGTCACTCCACTCACTCCACTGAATGTATCGTAGGGCAGAAACTGCTTTAGAAATGTTCCCCTCTGCCCCCTTGGTTTGTGCATTTCTGTGATGACAATACCAGCACGGGCTGTCGGAGTCAAAAGCACCACGAGGACTATCACCATGCAACTGTGCGATTCCTGCTGTGACATAGCCGAAGCCGTGTGTGTTTGGCTTTGGGAGGACTTCCTCCTGCTTTCTGACGTCAGGTGAAGAGGAGTAAAGGCAGTGTAAGCAACACGCATGTCCCTTTAGTCCATCCTACTGCACTGGGAGACAGAAAACTGCTAACTCCTCCGCAGCCATGCAGGAAATTAAGATTACAGCGTGCAGCCCAGAAAGGCCTCATCAGAGCTACCGATGGCTGCAGAGCCTCACAGGCTCGCAGGGCAGATCACAGCTTATTTTAACAGAGTAAGGCCCAAACCAGGAAAAAGATTTTGCCCAGAAGATTTCACAAAACCTCACTGCAACATGGACCGATTTAACAAAAGCACACATTATCCAGAATTATTCAAACCTTTTAAAAGTTCATTTTTTCTCTGCCCTAACGCTTCAGTTACTCTTAAGTACAGCATCTGCTTTTTTATTTGCCTTTGTCACTCAGGAAAAGCATCTCAGCTTTTTTGGACAGAATAAGTTTTTCATGTCCCAAATTCAGTTAATGCTTGCACTGCTTGGACAGGGTACTCTGCAGACCACATCAAATGACCAACAGGTATCCCCCCTCACTTAGGGTACAATACATCCAGATTTCCAAGGACACTTCTCCAAGAGTCCCACGACTCTCTTTGTCTCATCTGAATTTGTGTATGTCTAATGCATACATCAGAAAATTCTGCAGCACTCACAGCAAGGTGTGTATTCACAGTAAATCCAACACAAACTGAATGCACTGGACTTGAGGGAACCCAGCCTCTACACATATAAATTTTGGAGGAAGTTTGTCAATGTGTACTTTCCTACAAAAAAAAATAACGTATCCTACAACTGGGAGATGCAGATGCTGTTCCCTCCTACTCCATGTCAAGGAGCTGCTCACCTGTAAAAAAATGGAAGGGCCTTTTTTGATCTGGCCACATCACCGTTCTCCCTTGGACTGAACAAGAGCTCAGCATTGCTATTCACGATTGTTCATTGCTCCACAATCGTGCTCTATCACCAAAAATAAGAAACGGGGCTCAAGCTCTTCATATGAAACTAAAATTGACAACTAATGCCAAAATCTTACTTGTTTTTTTAAGACATTGCCCTTTTCATTACTTTTTTTACTTCACTGGAAAACAAAATACAAATACTTACAGAACACAGACTATGCACTGACACCTACTTTAGCTTCTGTACCGTTATTATTAAGAAGTAAGTTGCAAAAATGCAGACTCTTTGCTACTTATTCTACACTAATGTAGAGATGAAAACTAAGCTGGGTAAATTTAATTACTATCCATTTCTTTTTCTTTTATTTTTCGTTATAACGTCTGCTTTTCTTCACAAGCCCATATTCCACAGCTGCATGTAAATCATTCTAACTATTATAGCTTAAATTTAATCTGTATTTTGTCCCAAGCCATAAAATTCTAGATTAGCCATGATATTCAAAAAGCCAAGAGAAGCATCCATGGATTCTTAAACACTACACTCCTAAGATTTGTGAGAGCGGAAGGAAGTGGTTACCTCCTAAGATTTCCTGTGGATTCTATCATTTATTATAAAAGGCTGGGAAAAATGTTGTCAAGGTCAGGCAGCCTACATGCCCTTCCCTCTGAATGAGACATTATAACTTGCTCTGAGATGTACACAAGCTAGTAAGATCAGAATTGGGCTCAGAAGAGAAAGTTCTGTTCTATGGAGACTTTTTCCCTGTGCTTTCTTATCCTCTTCTGACATTTTCACCTCTTTAAAGCAGCATCAGAGGAGGGCAGCAGAGCAGACTTCCTTAGTGCCATGCATGCTCCTGACTTGCTGCTGTTCTAATCAACCAGACTACCCAAACTTACCTGAGATGTTGCTATAAATATCATTTAGGCTACTGGTTTGAAGAAAAACTGCAGTATCTGAATTTCCCTTATTTTCCCTTCCTACCCTCAAAGCCAATATCAGGAGGATGTCCCTCCTTAAAGCAGGGCTTCTACCATGCCAGCATGTTACCAAAAACCAACGGGACAGGAACTCAATCTCTTCAAGACCACAAGGACAGAGTAGTGCACAAGTTTAGCCCAAGATCCTTCCCCTCAATCAGCAGCCACCAATGCAGTGAGTAACAAGCACATCATCTTTAGAAGAGGACACCCTATTTTCCTGTTCATTCCTGCTTGAATGCTCTAATGAAGCCCCTTATAAGCTGGCTATGCACACATTTCAAAGCTGAGTTAGTCCTGTCTGCTCAATTTCTTTTCCAGTCAAGACTGGTTTTCTCTCCTCTAATACCCTCCTGAGAAAACGTAAGAAAGACTCGTAAGTCAGACTTGCCACTTCTTTTGTGCTGCAATCCAATTGTAATATTACAGATGTAATTCCCAGATATGAAAATACTAAGAACTTAATTGCAGAGTTAACTGAGCTAAATTGCACCAGCTATACAATTTATAGAAACCTTTACTGCACGGAACTGGCATTTTCACAGGAGCTCAAAGAGTTTAGGTGTCTCATGACTGATGATTCTCAGAGAATGAGTAATTACTTTCTTCAGGCTGTTTTTAAAATCCTGTCATTAATACCTACATTAAAGAAAACAAAACAGAAATAGAAACTAAAGCCCATGGTGATGAGCTTCATAAAGATCTTAATTTCTCCCCCCCTCTCAAATTCCTGATCTTTGACTACCTGATAACTTCAATATTTCACTAATTTTGTACGTTTCTATTTTTAGGTTGCTATGATCCTTTTCAGTAGGGGAAAATATGGGAAAAAACCAGAACCATTTATCTAGAGGACTCTACAAACTTCAGTGCAAAGCAAGATTCCTAAAAGATTTTTTCATCATCCTTAAAACAGTGCAGCCTAACAGAGTTTGAACATTTTAATGGCTAGTGATGAAACACCACAAAACAATCAAAACCACGACAAGGCTAACTGACTGTAGGATGGACTGCTGTTTCAATGGATTATCCCTTTGGCCCCAACCCCAAGTTTAAAATGCTTCAATCCCCAATTATAGAGAGATTTAATAATTTCAGTAGTCATTGAAGGGCTGAATTGACAATTCTGGAGAGGGATATCCTATATTAAGGACAAAGGCGGAAAAGCACAAGCAGGGGCACTGCAGCTGAATGTGCCTTCCCATGCCCCAGTTCATCCAGACCTCCAGCAGCACCCACAGAGTGGCTTCTTGGGCATAACCACCTGGAGCACCCATTGAATCCAGCCAGGTGAGGTGACAAAGAAGAAAAGATCCAGACACTTGCACACGAAATAATTACCTGTCCCATACACAAGTTATACACACAAAGTCCTCTGCACAGAAGCACACAGGTGGACAAAACAGCCCAACAGCTACAAGATCCCTTTCCTAGTCCTGCCCAGGGGCTTTGCACTGACCAAAGAGCCAGCCCACCACCAAGGACCCAAGACAGCCTCCCAGCGCCAAGAATTTTTCTCCAAAAACATCACTTTGGTGATCACCCAGATTTGATAGTAGATTCTAAACTTGCTTGTCAGATACACAGGATCTTTTATAATTATACAAATTTAAAAAGTGCAATATATGAATTGCTCTTTGCATAACACTCTTCTGCCTCCTGAGAACAGCAAAAAACAATGAGATACAGGTGTGTAAAAATATGGATGTGTGAAAACCCAGGTCGAATTCCAAAACTGTCACTGTGAGTTAAACCCTTACTCTCTCTTTGCCTCAGTATGCTCCTCCTAATTATCTGCATCATAGTCAATTTCTCTCACTGTTTATCATCTCTTGACTGTAGAGGGTCTTCAGGGTAGGGGCTGTTGCAAACAATTCTAGGCATGTTTGTACAGTGATTTGTAAAATGAGGTCACAGTCTCAGGTGGGACGTTTATTTGCATTACTGAAGTAGCCTTAGTAAGAAAGAAATAAGAATGGAAACTACTAAAAATCAAAACTATGTTGAACACGGTGGGGAACGCACATAAAGATGCTTTCTGGGCATTTAAACGGGATACATGAATGTACTTTAAGATGACTTAAGAGCCTTTAACTGAAAAGCAAGGTGTGCATCATCAGATTTAGAGCCACCTTTGACTGACTGATTCACATTATTTGAGCTACTCGCAAGTTCTCGTTGATTACAGCAAGTTTCCCCAGATACACGTCAATTAATACATAAGAACCCTGAAAGAGCAGTCGGGCAATCCACCAACACAGAGACATAAAAACTGCACTGTTTGGGGAATGATATTTAAAACAGCCATTTTAGGCAAAGTATTCTTGCAAAGGTTACTATTTTATTTATTCCAACTTTTTCTGTTAAAAATGTGTCTTTATAAAAGTAAGTAAAATAAATCATACATGAAGCATTATTGGCCGAAGTGACAATGTATATGCATACAACTGTTGGTTTCTCCTATAAATTTGTGGCTTTTTGGCAATTCACTTGCTTAGGAAGCAAGAGATTCTCATGACACACTGTCACTTGGCAAGCCAGCTCCTCTTTAAAGTTAGTAGAATCCACACAAACTTGGTGTCCTTTCATATTTTATTCTTCAAAGATATGTATGTCCAAAACATAGAATCCAAACCTGAGGATATAGAAAGAATTATCCATTCAAAAGAAGGGATTCCTCAACATTTTTATGTTCTTGTATACATGCACTGTCAATTTTTATTGCTCCTCATGTTCTATGTCAGAATTGGTGTGGACTGAGAGGTAAAGCTCACAGTAGTAAACCTAACTGTACAGTCTGCTCCCAGGATGGCTGCTCTTTCTTTATCTGACTTCTTACCTTGCTGTGGAGTTACTGCACTTGAGCAACCACAGCTATTATTACAATCAGAGCAGGACTGGCAGCTGGGCATTTCAACATCACTACTAATTGAGCCACATGAGATTCCTACAAAGCAAGTGGTATTATATTCCTTTTCAGATACAAAAGAAAAACACAGATAACTTATCCATGCCTTGTTCCTTATCTACCTAGTGAAAGAGACAAAATTAAAACCTAGGAGTTCTTATGCTACTCCTCTGTTCTCATTACTATATGCCAAAATAACTGTTTCTGTACATCACTTGAGTTTGAAAATGCAATAAATATGATACTCCCAAAATAAGATCATCTCTGACCCAGTCATGTCTCAGAATTTAGGGCGAGGAAACTAATGATGTGGGTTCTAAGCATTTATACAGATACAGCAGTTTCACCATAAAACCTATTCTTATAACATTAAGCAGTTCTTGTGCTGTCTGCAAAAATTTATGACTGCATGTTCATGTGAAGTAATAAAAAAGTGGCTAGTGAATTCTTTCTTATGTTTGCACAATCCCTGTTTCAAATCAGCAGCCCCCAAACAGGAGAGTTATGTCTGAAGATATCAGTATCCAGCAAAACATAAGAATCTATTCTAGGTATGACTTTGCAGCCCACGCATTCTGGTTTTGGCAGGGGGGGGAAGCTACATTAATTTTCTTGTGTCAGTCCCAGTTTGGTTCCTTAGCAGTCAAACATGGCACACTTTACCCACTTGGTAACTATGCTTTAATGAGAGTTGGGATGTGGGCAGCGTGCATTTACGGATTTTATGTTTATGCTGAAATTCTGAATTTTGCAGTATTCTTGAAATCTGTCCATCGGGTTATTAAGTTCATGTCCACTAAAAGTAATGAAAGAAATTCCTGACAACATCCCCCTGTCATGTAAACGATGGCTCAGTTTCCACTATATACTGGCTCTTACCTGTCGAGGAGAAGTTCCAGTACTTCCTTAGTAGAAGCAAACGCCCTGTATGTTGACAGAAAGATACTGATGTAGGTAAAATCATTATCCCCAAAAGCTGTCAGAAGGTTCTCCACAAGTTTCTCCAAAGTTCCAGCTTTTATTGTCCTGATCTTGCATGTTTCGTACTGGCTGACAGTATGTTCTGGAGGTAACTGGTCCCCTTCAACCTACAAAGTTGAAAAAAAACCAAAGCACAAAAATCAGACAGAAGCCAGTTCCCCAACACAGATTAAATTCCATCTTTTCACAGAAATAGTCCATCTTTAGTTACTAAATGATTTTGTCAGTTTTGGCTCTCCAAACATAGAATGCTGTATCAAATAATGGAGGTTTTTAGCAAGTTTATCTTTAAGATATTTCTCTGATATGCTCCACAAAATATTTTATAGTCTAACTGCTATCAAGTTATCTTATGAACCCATCATATATTATTTTCTAAAAGAAAAATCCATTATCCCACAACGAATAATAGTACTGGAGGGAACAACAGTGGTGATTCAGTCTCTCGCTTAACTTCTGAATAAACATGAAAACTGACCACAACTTTAGCATCAGCACTTGTGATTCCCTTGCTGAAAATGCCAGCTTTGGGTTGCCACACAGAACCTAGGGTCATGAACACATGCGAAACATTTCATGGTATTTTTGCAAGGAGGGTGTCAAAGTCATCTTGCAAACACGTCATCATAACATTTCAATTTTCTCTTACAGTTTCCATTTGGCACGCTATTGTCAACAAATCCAGGGTTTGGTGTTGGGGGTGTGTGTGTTTTTTAAACAGCATTTGTTTTTAATGCTTACGGCCTGCTTTAAGTATGAAATAACTAGAAACATTCCCTTAAATTCTGCCACTATTTAGAGGACAGTTCAGAAAATTTTTTTTTTGTGACTATTTTAAATACTTATTTGTTAATTGCGTGTGATAAAAAGCTTTAAAAATGGGATTATAAATAAAAAACAGCAACGAGAGCAATCTAACAGAAAATTTCTCTCTACCTTTTCAGTTGGATGTCTCTGGGAAGAAAAGTTCAGACCACTAACGTAAAAAAGGCTGAACTCTACAGAAGCAGCATGGGGAAACATACAATTCCCCTTCCATTGCTGCTGTTTAATGGGGACCAAACTGACTGACGTATTGTATCCTCAGCTTGAGGAGAATGTGCTGTGAACGCATCTGCCCTTTTACCTTGACTGCAATTACATGACACGCATAATCACTATTTAATCACTGTACTCACATATAACCAGCACTAATAAAACTCCAGTAACAAAAAAGTCATTTTCCTTCAGAGAAAGAAATGGCTTGGTTCCGTCTGAGTGTCTGCAACCATGAGTAACTTGCAAAATTTTTTTTCACGGATCTTATAGCTGTTTTAAACATGTATAATTTGTTATATACCTGACTTAAAGGTGTATCTGGAATTATATATAACACCACCACTACAGAAACACTAAAAGGATATGTTGTTACCACTGCTATGTATCTCCTCCATTCAAATTTTCCCTAAGTAAAACTTTGCTCCCCCCCCAAAATATTAATTTTCTTGCTGACTTTTCCTCTTACAATTAAAATATACTTTTGAAAATAACTAGTTACACAATACAACTGCTTTCAAACAGGGAAGAAAGTCTGCACCACTGTATTTAACTATTCATTTTCTATCCAGCAGATTGCCCTGCTCACCATGTACTGAGTTGCAGCCATGTTCTGCTCAGTGTGTGTAAAAACCTCTCATTCACTGATGTGATTGTGTACCAAACAAGGGCAGAATCTACTTCCAAGATTGATACATGCACAAAATTTTCCATTAATTGCAACACTGCAACTTCCCCAAGACATCAAGTTGGAAGACTGTTAAAAAAAAAAAAAAAAAAAAAAAAAAAACACAAAAAAACCAACCAACCAAAAAAAACCAAAACAAGCAAACAAAAAAACCCCACCCCCCCCAAAAAAAACAAACACCAACCCCAAACTCTGAAAATCTAAACCTGAGTTTGTCAGCAAAACCTTAAACTGCTAGAAATCATTTTAAGAGACTTTTAGGGATTGTTTGTATTTGTATTATTTTAGCAATTCTGCCTGTAAGTTTAAAAGGAAAAAGGACTTGGCAGACGAGCTCAATAACAGACTTTCAGAATAAGACATTGTGGGCTGAGTTAGCATGCTAACAGGAAACTGCTCAGTCTGGATTTAATCAAGAGGCCATCTCTTCACTGACATAACCAGGCTACCCAAAGGCAAAAGAGTTTTCATGTTTGTTTTTGTGTTGTCTGCTCAGAGGAATACTGTATCTACTGCTATTAAAAGATATTCCTAAAGCTCTTTGCAAGTTTTGACAGGGGCACACAGTGATCACTGTTATGTGATGCCAATTAAAGCCACCAGAAGTTTTGCAGTGTTTTGTGCATCAAAACAACAAAAAAAAGGCTCTCCGGCTCCTTCTGTTCCTCTCCTATCAACTAATCCAGCAGCCTAACAAAGGTGCTGGACCCCAACATCTCAGGGCTTCAGTAAGATTTTCTTGGTCCTCTACAAGGCTGAAAATAAACAAATGTGGCATTTTATAGTCTGATTTATTTTAGGTTTTTTTTAAACAGTCTGACTTTGATTTTTCAGGCAGTGGATTATAGCCTTGATAATCTGCAAGTACAACTGATGAGCCAAGAATTTCCTACCAGATAGACAGCATCTTTCAAAAGCAAATGTAGAAAGATTGAACGGAGGTATATTCTTGCAAGTCCTTATTTTTTGAGGTTGCACGGGTACTGATCTGGTGTAATTCTAACATCTTTACTAATCCTCTGCAATGTTGTACCTTCAGAGGGGCCCACTCTCTTTTAAGGCGATCATCTTACAGCTACACAGCCCAAAACATTACCCATGTATACAGTTCTTGTTGAAACAGGAGAGCTCCACGCAGACTAAAAAACATTCAGGCTAAAAACTTCCTTCAAACACAAACTGACTCCAAAACCAGCTGCAGATGCCCAGTACTGAAGGAGCTATAATTCGGTTCCAAGCTGGTTACAATTAAGGTCCTGACCTTGCCCCGTACAGGCTGGCTCCTGAACCCACACACAATCTTCCTGACTCACCAAGGCAATGTGAAAGTGCAAGATAGCCACGCACACAATTGCAGGATGAGGAAAAGATACGAGTATGAGCATAATATCCAACAGACGTCTTCTCTCTGCTACAGCCACCAATACAGGGCTTGAGTAAGCAGGTCCTAAGTTAAAAGCAGCTTGTTACCAGCATAGCTGGTTACTAGGTGTGTAAAAGCAACACTCCTTTATGAATCTCGTGAGACATGATGTGCAACATTTGATACCACAATCTCCATTTCCCATCAGTCCTTCTCTGCAAGAACTGGCCAAGATACACTGACCCCTTGCCATTTTACCTACTGATGACAGGAAAATAAAGAAAAACCTCCACATGCCACAAAGTTGCCAGGTATTTCACTCAGTTTGACAGCCAAAATACAGATCTAGAACCCACAGCCTTGTGGGCCAAAAGTACAAACACTACCTGTTAACCTTCAATGGGATTAGAAATTAATTATAAATGCTACCATCTCCTAAATTAATGGTACATCCTAGCAGGAGGGAGTAGAGACTCAGGGGGAAAAAAAAAAAAAAAAAAAAAAAAGCTCAAATTTTGTATATTACAAAAATAGGCTGCTACCCAAATAACGACATACAGAATTGTAGTCATTATTTCACAGATATCACTGGAAACAATAGCTTTTACCCCCAAAAACACTGGTCTGCAGGTTTTTTTCCAATGCAAATATTATCTGTTGGGATTTTGAAAGTGAGAATCATGGAATGAAATCAATGTAATTGTTTTTCAGTAGGCAGACTGAAAAAAAAAATATCAGAAGAAAACAACTGAGATGAACCATAAGTAAATGAAATATCAAATATTCTTCAGGCTTAGTCATTTAAAAACATTACCACTTTACTAAAGAAGTAGTATAGAAGTTCTGCAAAATTCTTTTCAAGAGTACCTAACTAACCAGTGTGTCTTAAACTCAATTTTTACTGATTTTGACAGATTTTTAAATGCTTTTGACTTTCCTTGAAACTTACAGCTTTTCCAGATGGGAAGTTTTCCACTCTACCCATTTTTATTAATTTACTGGACAGAGACCCTATGCCAGAATAAAACAGCCTAAAGTGCAGTCACTTACAAGTTAATTAACAATAAGGCACTCTAATCAAGAATGACTCTTTCATTTCACTGTTTGCCTAAATGTGAAAGCCTTTAATATCTACACTGGGGGGGGGGGGGGGGGGGGGAGGGAACAGAATAAATAAATCATGGCATGATTAAGCTTCAAAAGCTCCAGAAATACAAGCATCCACAACACCAGTCTGAGAGAAGAAAAACCTAGGGTATCCTTCATTTAACATGTAGTCACACATCACTTTAGTCAAATATTTTTGTAAAGAACAAATGCAAAGATATTAACAACTCATTTGACATAGCGGTCCCTTTCAACAAAGATCTTAATGAACTCTGTAATTGAGCCTGCTCCCCTTAAAAGGAAGAAAGCAAGATTGTCCCGTAGGTATATTGACAGATAAAACTCACGGCAGCTGACAATCATGCTGAACTGACTCAAACTTGCACACATTGTGCTGACCTCCCCCGCCCCCCATCCACACCACATGACAATTAAAAAAAAAAAAAAAAAAAAAAAAAAAAAAAAAAAAAAAAAACCAACCAAACAACAACGGAAAAAAACCAAACCAAAAACAAAAGCAAAACCAACCCTCTGTGAAAAGCGGTAATTTTGCGCTAACGATACCACATAACAGTTCACATTAAAAAGAGCAGCGATGGGACAAAGCTTATCAAATTAAGTCTCAAGTATTTCAAGTGTCGTAGGGTAGGCCCCCGGGTGTACACATCCACACTGGCTGTTGCAATCAGCTCTGCAACGCCGGCAGTATTTAAGAGCCTTGTATCCCACCACTCTCCTCTCTGTCCTTGTCCTCCACTCTGCAGAACTGTCAGCCTGGAAAACAGCTTGCATGAGATAAGACTCTGATTTTGAAGCAGAATTTCCACTCTAGGAAACTGTGGCTTGAAATGCAGGATTTGGGTGGCCAGAGGTAGGATCTCTTGCAGCCTGCAGACTCCAGGCAGCTTGCCTTTGCAAGAGCGGCTGCTTTTATTGTACAGTGCACTTGGAAGTAAAATGACTATGGAGCTCTCCACAGAGCTCTCTCCGCTTTGCTAACTCCCATTTCCTCATTTTGGATGCTGCTGGAAATCAGAATTCTGCATGTTGACTGCACCAAACTCGGAAGCCAAAATAACTTTATGAGCTCTTTCCTATGATCTGACAGCTAGGGGTATTCCTGGATTTCCAAAGCTCCACCCTTTTCCGTTCCTTTCTTACCACATAAATAACCTTTCTTGGCAGCAACCCAGAGTTTCCAGGACCAATTAATTCCATGATCATTATATAAAAGGCATTCTCATTTTCTCGTATCCTTAGAGCTCACAGCCTGGCTGGTATCTGTCTGAAGAGCTGGCAAACAGTAACAAAAGCTGTGGGTCAGATTTAGAGGTAAAAAAGAAAAGAAAAAAGCTCCTCTTACACAAATGCTGTTGCTCAGTTAGAACCCTTTCACTCAGGCACCTTGCAGCTACTTAAAGCCACTCTGGGGAAAATAAGAAACAACTTGCATACCATGGTACTGAGCTGTGCATTCTCACACCTTCTGAAGTTATGCAAATTTAGACTCATTTGGATATCAGTGAACTATGTGGGACTAGCTCTAAAGGAATCAAAGCAAAAGTAAAGCAGCCTAATTTACACGTCCCTCTCACTGCATGCATCCAAAGGAGTTTAAGCAAGTGCATTAAGAAATTGAATCTTCAAAGAGGTCTACATTAAAGTGGCATTGTCCAGCTCTTACAAATGGTGAAACTTATTCAGCCATGGGAACACAAATTCCTTCTCTGAATTTGGCCCACTTCTTAGAAGCATCTCTGCAGCAAAGGAATGTAGCCATATTATTCAGTGAGAATCAAGTCCTCTGAGAGGTTCACTAAGCAGCGTACAAGCTTTTTAAAGAGGCCAAAAATTGCCCCAACAGCTTAGCCCCAAATCTCCATCTCTAGCTATCTTGTATGATTTAGGCACTTACCTTCTCATTGCTTCCTACCTACAAAAAGTTCCTTCTCATCCTGACTCTCACCCCTCTTGCTTAGAAGGACTTTTAACACAATCAAGACAAGCCCTCCCACTCTCTTCTCTTGCCTGACTTACTGTCTTCATCGTATCAGCTGAACCTGAAACATCAGATCACTTAAACTCTTTTCATTTTTGTTTGTCATCTTTCACAGTTCTACAGTTCACCACAATCTTGTTCTCTCTTAAGTATGCCAGGGATGTATTATTTTCATAATACGTCAGTATGTACAAATATTCCTTGTGGTAGTTTTGATCAGGCATTGAAGCTTAGCAAGTTCCGAATTTAAAATAGAAAAGCAAGAAAAAGAAACCAATAAGTCAGGTAAGACTCTGAGACATGTTCATCTTGCATTGTTTGAGGAATAGCTGTCATCAAATGACATTTACTAGAAACACTCTTCTAATCCACCAAACAAATGTGTCCCATATTAAGTACCTTTCCAAAGCCCTTCTGTATTAGAAGAGAATTACCTCTGTAAAACTCAGCATCCTCCTCTCTTCGGTGCATAGGAACACCAAAATGTCCGATCACCAAATTGAGCAGTAAATAAATACTCAAAATAATAAACAGCTAAGTGAGTAGAGCACAAGAATGAGGGCAAGGAAATAGGTTTTATTGCCCATTTTGGCAATAAAATCAGCCCATTTTGTAAAATATTTTGACTTGGAGATGAAGGATGTGTTCCATAGTGTCTCCATGAGGGAAGAGCTCTACATGGAGTCTTTGGATTTGAATAAAACAGTCAGTGATTAACTGTCAAGCCTAACAAAAGCTTTTACAGGTATGGATTATAGAGGTAAATACGCCTAAAAGAGGGAAATAGGCAGCTGGGGCAGTTCCCCTGTGCCCTAGAAACAGTAAATTGTACTTATTGTTTCTGCTATCAATCCTTATCTTAACTTGCCTTCCCCACTCCCCAAACCCTCATTGCTTCCAGTCTGTCCTGGAAATTTGTAGGTGCCAAAGCCTGCTTACAGTTCCCAGGCTGAGTTACTTACTAGGAACCATAAAGGAGAAAGGAAGGGGTATTGACTGGGGAAAAGTAGTACAAAAATGTGGTCAAATATTTCACTTGACTCTGAAAGAGCTTTCAGTAATCCTGACTACAGATTATGATAATAGGTATACTGCACCTTCCACCTGAGGAATACTTAGAAGTTCAAGCTCACAGCACAGCAAATATTGTATTTACACACACAATGCAAGCCTCAATTACGATTATCTGAAAACACAGCATAATTAAGCAGAATGTTTCTACTGTTCACCACCCCAGAAGTTAATATCATCCATGTCTATAAAATGTTAGACAAATCAGATTGCACACTGGCCACCACTAAGTTTAGTCAGAACTACTGGCTGACCTTTGCATCTATTTTCTCTGCTCACAGATTTTAACTAATTTCAAAATTTCAAAAATTTTAGTTGCACAAAGCAGAACATCTGTTGACTGCAGATGGTAGGGAGTTTGGCTTTTCAGATGACAGTCTTGCAGAAAGAAGAGTCCCTCCTGGGAAGTCCTCAAAGGTGTTTCAAGAGAGCCTTAGCACTCTGGAAATTCAAGCCATCATAATACTAGCCCTGGGTAGAGCCATATGCAAGACCCCTGGGTGCCTCAGTTTTTCCAGCTACGGAAGGGCAGATTAACACTAACATCCTCTACCATTTTATGAAAATTATAGATCAACATGAAAAAATTGTATTTTGACCATTCAGAAATGTAAAGACCATTTTTCACCAGTACCTATGTTGTTGGTAGCCAAACATTGTGATACTTTTCCTATGAAAAGTCACACTATTTTTTCCCCTTCCAGGAATGTAGTTTAATTTAATTGTGGAGCTCATCATCACTTTCTGCTCAGTCAGTAGAAACAAAGAATGTCCTGTATGAGACAGCAGGCAACACTGCTGAACTCAAAATGGATTTAAGGATGCCACAAGTAATAATTCTGTTGCATAATAGTAGCATGAATACACATTACATAACCCCAAATGGTTTTATTCATCCTGATTGTATTGTTGGCTTTCCTTTCACACTGTAAAGCTTGCTCAAACAGTACACAGAAATTAAAATTACACTGACTCAGGAAATCAGTGTAAACCGCTACTGCACTCAGTGTAAACAAGGCAAGAGTGATCAGTTTTAATAGTATGAATAGCTAGAAAATAAAACTGTAGGTGCGGGGAGATTAAATGCATTCTGACAAAGGAGAAAATATGTAGTAGAAGACCGATTCAGATTTTAAAATAAACTGAACTTGATACATAAGGTATTTTTGTGGAAGAAAAAACATCCAGGAAATGTTATTACATGTTTCATAATAATTACTGTGAGCAATCTCTATTGCCAAGCTTTTTTAATCTTTTATAAAAGAACTAGGTTAACAGTAAGTAACCATTTTTATGACCACAGCATGAATACATACCTAAACTGCATTATAAACTTCATTTCAATAGCTGTGCTTTTTACTACCCTTTGTTTTGAAACTAAGAGACCTCTCCAGGGTGGGGTCCGAGTAGAAAAAGCAGTAATAGTAAGCTAATGTTACCTAATATTAAGAGTTACCAGCTTGAACACTTATTTAAGTGCTGAAAGAGTCCAAAAACATTAGTTCAATCATTACTTCAGGCCAAACTGCATTTTTACTATATTATCTAGACAACACAAGGGATCCAGTCATGGAATCGCTTAGGAATCTTCTCTTGTACACATACACACACATATAAAAGGAGTGTCTATGTATGACTACACGCATGTCTGTATGGACCACACCTGCAATGGCAACAGCCTTGTGCCAATTCTATAGGTATCTTCTCTATGACAAATTCTGCATTTTGTATGACAGACTGCATAAGCATATGGCAACTAAACATACTGCATACCTACACAAATTACTGCATTCTTGTAACTACAGCACCTGGCCATTAACCCATCTCTTTTGACACAGCAGAAAGCAGCATGGGTTGCGTGAGCTGGCACTGAACCCACTGCAGACATTTGTATTTCAGTTTAAGAACGCTATGTTGCAGTTGAACTTAAATCCTTAGGCAATGGACACAAATCAAAACACACACGTAATTATGTGGAAGTATTGAGTCAGAATGCAAAATAAGTATAGCTTACAAGTAAGGGGAAAGAAAGAGTGAAAAATGGCAGGCTGAAAGATAAAACAGAAATTGTCCATGTTTACTGTCCAATTTGGGTTTGTTTGGTTTTTTTGTTTGTTTGGGGTTTTTTTGGGGGGGTGGCTGTTGTTTAATTACCTACCAGGAGTTAATAGCATATCTCTGTTCTTCTCTTTTCTGTTCTAACTTTATGGCCACCTGATGTTTTCTGAACAAAATGACTGTTTTTGCATGAAGAATTCAAGCCTCATGGTTTAAGTAAGCGTGCAAGAGTTCATTCACATTTTGTGTGCTGCAGGGAGCCAGCAGATTGAAAGCACAGCCAGAATCAATCTGAAGCACTCAATGGGAGGAATGCAAAAGCGTAAGTTCTAACCTCCAAATGAAGTATGTTATTGTTACTTATGAAACATTTCCAACAGCACCACAATGGCTGCCATGTCAAAACGTAAGACACCATCCCTGCCCTAAAGGGTTTCTACTCTAAAAATACAAAACACACTGCAGGTAGAGCCAGAGATTACTACAAACCAAGCAAATAGACAAAAGGATGCGTAGGCATATCCTCCTAATAATTTTCTTGTTGTATTTGCATGTAATATTTAAACTGGCTTTCAAATGCACCTGAGGAACATTTAGTTAACTAATCTCTTTTGCACTGAAGACAACAGTTAATCCTGAAGGGTGTACTGACTTGCATTTGCATCCCAACACCAACAAAGCTTTGAAACTTTACCAACCTCATCTAGTAAGTTCTATCCACATGAATACTATAAACAACTGAAGGACATTCTGCACTTGATTCAAGTCAAAACAGAAAACTCAATATGATTCAATGCATGCAAGCTTTTATGCAAGTTTATGTGGGGCATACTATTTCTGCTTTAGGATATATAGATACTCAGAAGTTTAGATCATTGATTTTTAAGTCAGAAGGAGCTGCTGAGATCAGGAAGTCTAAGCTACTACATGAGATATATCGCAAGTCTCCAGTTTGAAGCCCAATAGCTATGATAATTTGAACGTATCTCAAAGCATTCAGCCATTCTATATTGCTCAATCATTTTGAGACCTTTCAATAGAAAATGCCACTTTATAATAAAACCATGTTGTTTTACTTGCACAAAAAGCCTGTGGGCTCCCTAGAAAGGAAGAAACAGCTATTGACTGGGAGAAAGGTTGAGCCTTCATAAGGAGAAAGGCAACTTTACAAAGCAGCTGAGGGGGTGGGAGGGGAAAAGAAAATACTCCTTTAAACTGCATTCAGAACAAAAAGGTGGGAAGAAAACAAGACGAAAATATATTAAAGAAAAGAATATAATGACAGGATCACTCTGCAAAAGCATTTTAAATGTCTACACCTTATTAGTGCCATTGTGGCCCAGTGGCAGCATCGCCAGCTGTAGACCACAGGCCATGTGCTGGAGACCCATGCAGTACTCGAAGTCACTGCAACCCACTCCAATACAGCAACCCGCTCCATAAGAGAGGCACTCCTCTGTGTGCTGCATGGCACAGCTGGGGTCCTGCTGGGAGGTTTTAGGAAGGAGGACATAAACTCAGGTGTCTCATCCAACATGCTTTCTCTTCACAGAAAGGATTAAAGAGCCAAGCCTCTGCATCTGTAAGCAGCAGACTATATTGCTCCCCAAAATTTCAATGGTAAAGATTGTACAACAAAGTCACAGGGCAGATCAGGAAGATCTTGCTCTGCTATGGAACTTTTCTTGCTTGTCCGGCACAGTAGAAGAGTTTTCTTTCTCATAGATTTGAATCTATACAGTCGTATTAAAGCACAAGAGTTTGCCTCTGCAATCCTCAGATCACTAAATCTCAAAATGAATATTAAGTATATTACAGATGAGAAAATTAAACCCCCAGAAGATAAGTTGGTCAGTTCAAGCCACAGGGTGAGTCATTAGCAAATGAATACTGAGCACACGACTCCTGACTTGCAGCATCTTTCTACATCCAGTATCACAATTGTCCTCAAATTGGTATGACAGGGCCATTATACATAATAATTCATGTGCTCAATACCATATGCAGCAAACAGCTTATTCTCAGTGAAGATTTCTCATTATTTTTGAGTCACAAGAGACAAGTGGAGCATCAGCAGCTAAGGGACCACCACCACAGGTTTCAGTGGTGTTTGCAGTATGCAATAACTTCTACACTGATGTAGGGCTGAGCTACACAGAGATGACTGCAAACATTTGGACATAAATTGGTGGCAAAGAGGAACATGTAAAAACTCCATCAGACTGTAACCCAGTAACCTGAGAGCAAAAGGTTAATGAGTGCTACCATGCAAAACGGCAGAAAGCTTCACACCTAAGTTGGAGGCTGCCAAAGTTTCATTTTGATTGCCAAAGCTGTTAAAGAGTAGCTACATTCTGATGGGCAACAGATGGCTTATGCAACTAAATGTAGAGAAATGTAAGAGGCCAGCAAAAAAGTCTGTTGAAAGTACTACCATCAAAGGTCACACTGTGGCACACAGATCAGAGAAAAGATCTGAAGGGTTAGAGTAGGCACAACATTAAATCTTTCAGCACAACGCAACAGCAGCAGCAACAAAAAGCAAACAATTCTGCAAAGTATAAATAAAGGGTACCAAAGCAAGACAAAGGACATTATTCTTCCACTGCATAAAAGGTCTGATGAGACCACATGTAGAGTACCATACTCTGTTCTAGCTGCCTTATTTTTAAAGTGGCTATTATGAAGTTGAATGGGGTAAAGCAGAGGGCTACCCACACAATTCCTACATTCGCAGAGTCTAAAACAGCAAGGACACAAACTTTTGTTTTACACAAAAAAATAAAAGCAGGATCTGAGCACCCAGAGTTCTCATCGACCAGGAGGAGGTTGCAGGACTTCTGGAAAACAGGCCCACAACAAACTCCCATACTATGTTGCAATATGGCCTTGACATCTTCTGGACATTAAAGTTCTCATGATTCTTTTTATGAGTGCCTGTGTTCAATTTTATTCTGCCTCGTTAAATATTTGCTGCAAACAAATTGAAACCAGAACTTTATAAACAGCAACACATAATAATTGTCATTTTAAACTAAACTAGAGGTTTTTCCCTCTGACAACGGCCAGATGCTATAGAGGAAGGTGAAGAAATAACACCCATAACATACAGAATAACCACTCTAAAGGGAAAGACTCTTCTCAAGTGCAGGAGCTGGTTTTATGCCTAAATCACAAAACGTTACATGTCTTGTGTTTTAAATCTCATGTAGTATTCATGCATTTGTGCTCATTATTTATATAAATGTCTAATCCTTTCTGAATCCTTCTAGACTCAGTTGGACTCAATTACTTATTCCAGCAGCAAGTCCTTCAGGTTAATTACATGCAATGTAAAATTACACATTTCTCCGCCCCACCCCTTGCTTTCAAAACCACCAAACACTCCCTGAAGTGTTCCTTCTCCACTCACTGTTTTAAATGCCTTTGCTATATCCTCCTATTCATTGCCAGTATCGAGCCTCAATCCTGTGAAGACTTACCAAATACACTTATTGTTAAACCTGCATGTCAACTCTAGTTGCACCAAGATGCAGCTTTAACAGTCTTCACCTTTTCAGTGTCTCCAAATGCCAACAACCCTTTCCCATCTGTGGATCCCTTTTCTAGTTCCCTTACTTTTGAGATGAAGGAACAAGCATCAGGAATGAATGAGGTGCTACTGTAATCTCCTTAATAGTATTTTCTAAGCTTCACTTCATTCCCCACTTCAGCTTAATATTTGAGCCTGCCTTCACAACTGCTCTTGCATGGTGGGCAAATGCTTCCACAGAACTGTGGACTCTCAGATGTCCAGGTCTTCTCCCAAAATGGTTTTAATTAATTCACTTCTGGACCTAAATTGTTTCAATGTGCTGCTCTGCATTGTGAAGCAGCTGCTCCTTGCGGCATATATGTCATATGTGGAGAAGATATCCATGTGATAACACTATGAAACCACTAAATAAATATTACCATGCAACTTTGACAGTTAATCCATCTCCCCCCAAACTTTTTCTAATGCTTCAACCTCCTTGGCAACCTCAAGAAACGGCCTTTTTAAGAAACACTTTTTTCTCCTGTCTTTCCCACCTCCCCCAGATAAAGGGGAACTCTACCAAATCACAGGCAACAGCATTGCTGTTGAGTTTTAAACCCCACCCAAATCATACTTCTGTACTATGTTACATTACACCATATTTCACATAGTCTGTCTGGTGAAAATTTGTGGCCATGCTTTGAAAGTTTTTTGGATGAAAGATGCTGTAAGAATGCAAGATTATTATCATTTCACTCGGATACATTTTTACTTTCCTTCCGGTCCCTAAATTATTGGTGGCATGGTGCTGAACTGAACTACAGACCAGCTGTGTTCAGGTGCTAGCATGAGTTCATTTTGGTCCAAGGTAGAGTGATTTCCACAAACAGTAAATGGATTTCTGTCCAAAACATAAAATTCCTCACTATAGCTTTAAAACTCTATTAAAAACCAAACCAAACCAAACCAAAAAATCCACATCCTCATACATCTCAATAAAGTTCTTATTCCAGAAGGCGTAAAAACATAACACAGACTTTATAGTTTGGCCCTAAATGTAAACCTACATGCTAGTGTACCACCCATGAACAACAAGTCACTTCTCAAGAGCTTGTATGGCCACTGAACATGAAAAGAGAGCATTTTGGGGCTGAATCAAGGGCAAAAGAAGTTGGGAAAGACTGCAGGTGCAAACCATTACAACTCCCTGGAGATAACTGCTCATCAGCTGCTCAGTTATTCCATCAGCTTCCTTTAGGAATGAGGTCTAGATGTATCTCTGCTACCTATGAGGAGGTACAGAAAAGTATGCAAATAAAACGTATCGAAGTATCGTCCCAGGGTTCAAAGAATGGTCTATCAAACTGGACCACATCCACTGGACAAAAGCAGCTGTGCTGCTGTCTGAGCAATCTGCTAAGTATAAAACATTTCAAATACAAGGGGGACGCTCTTTTTTAGGTGTTTAAAAAAAAAAAAAGGTCTTATGCATAAAGATAATGTTTTACAATCTCTGATACTATCTTACTAGGGTGATAAACAACACTAAGACATCACACACATTTGGCTCTGGTTTACAAGATACTACACACTGGCTACACAAAGACAAGCAAGAACAGGATTCACACCAAGTTAGCATTCATTTACCCCTTTCACACAAGGTAACCCCATTTTCTTCAGGGGGTTAGGCCATGATCTGATCATTTTGTGCTCATTTCTTCACACAGCTGTACCCGCTTACAGTGCTGGCTATAGGAAGCTATATATTTAGAAAACAGATTCCTACAGCAGTAGTAAAAGATGCAAGTTCAAAGCATGCATTTACACACTGTCACCAAACATATTTTTAATTAGCTTCACCAAGGCTAAATTTAAATCCAAGCATGACTAACATGTTCACAATGCTTCAGCATGTTTCTTAAATGAAAACATCAAAACCAAAACTGTAAAACTAATGGTTTCTCCAGGGCTATTCTCCTTACAGCATCTCAGTCCAGTTCGTATGCTGCTTCTCCCAGGCTTTCCGATGACACATAGCCACATTCCTTGCCAACACTTCTTTAACCCAACAAGTGACCTAGATCTTCCAGCATTCAGAAAGAAAATGCCAGTTTCTTTGCAGAGCAAGCTGATTTTTTTTTTGTTATTCCTTTCACTTACTTCTTCTTGAAAAAGCAAGGATGATAACACTCAGTGATGTTAGCAGCGAGGCAGTTAAGATGCTAGAATTCAGGGAGAACCTCTACCATCCAAGAAGAATAGTTTAAACAGACAAACATCCTGGCTATCAGAAGAATTCCCAGTGGAGATCAATTATAGCACAGGATATCATTATATTCCTATGTGTCACAGGTAAACCAAAAGTATCTCAAAGGCAAATTTTCATACGTAAGCAAGCTGGCAGTGAGATTTCCAAAATGCAGTTGCATGCAACTAGTGCAAAAACAGAACAGTGCAGTCTCCAGCAACTTTTGCTCAAGAGGCCTCCCGTAGCTCTTTCTATTCCACTTAATATAACAATCATTAGCAAGAGATGCCTCTGCACAGCCCTATAGGAAGGGAGGCTGCCTGGGTCTCTCTCCCTAGTGCCATGTGGCCTCGCAGGAGTATCCTACAGCCTTAATTCAGTGTTAATAACACCACAAGATTAAAGCCCTGCCACCCTGTCACCCTTTGACAGCTTGGAATGGAAGGTTTTAAACTCAACTGAGAGCATGACACTGTGCTACAAAGCCAGTTACCCTTCTAATTATGCTGTTTGTATTTGGAACTGGGAAAGTAAAAGACAGTAATCTTTCAGGCTTCCATTTTAAAACTCATAATAAGCTCAGTTTTCAAGTGTCTGTTCCACACACAGTCTCTATTACCCAGCTGATGACTGCATCAGAGAGTGCTACTTGGGATATGCCTGGAACAGAGATCTGTGCCTAAACAGGGAAGTAAGAAGAAAAATATTCCATATGAAGTCATTAACAAGGGCTACGATGCTATGGTACTATTACGCTCACAACTGAAGGAAGAGACAGGAAGAAAGAGCCTACTCAAAACCAAAAGGCAAGCTGAATGAGATGCCAAAGCTTTCTTTTTGATAACTGTGTACCTGTCTATAGGCAAAATAATTCAATTCCCTCCAAAATCTCCTATATATCTATTTTGTGGGTCTCCAGCAGTGGACAGGCATCTTCCACCATGCAAAATCAATGTGAGCACAGCCCATCTTTCTTCCTTCTCCAAGACAGTTCCTCAGAGAAGACAGCATTCGGACCGGGCAATAGCACAACCTGGTTTCTGTAGGGAGCCTGTCAGCTCCTTGGGAACTGCTTTTCTGCTTCTGCCAAACATACGGTCAGAACTACACCCTGGCCTTGGTCTGGGCAGTCAGGACAGGCAGCAGGAACCTGATTCCAAAGAGTCTGATTTAGCCAAGAGGAACCAACATATGCTATAAATCAAGATACAAAACAGCAAGCTGCAGCAAGAACAACAATCAGCCAAGTCCTTGCCTGCTGGCTGCACAGGAAACTACACTCGACCAGAACATCTGGGATCTAAGAGTAAGATAAAAACAGAAATCACAGAGCTGGCTTAGAAGGGCACATGGGAGGGCAGGAGCAGGCTTAGAGAAAATTTGAGGTTTTGCATGTTCCTAAAATGTTGATGGTTCCAGGCACCATTTAAATCTCAACCCATACTTAGGATGTCAGTGTTGGAAAAAAAATATCCAAACTAAAATTTCTTTTCTGACATATTGTTTAAGTCAAAGAGAAGGTTATGTCCAAGGTCCTAACTAGGATACAGATTAGTTAGACAGGAGTTTTTGTAATGTTTTTCTGACTGAACTTTCCATCACAAGCTTCCTGCTAACGTATGTGACTGTAGAGGTGTTTAGAAGCCAAACCTGTGGTCATATGCAGTGTGCAGTGAGACAATCATTCAAAATTCATTTTTAAAACACCACAAAATTCTCAGAAAAGGTAGTTATCAAACAATATCAGTGTTAAGAAAACACAAAAGTATTTAATGATATATTTGGTACTTTTCAGCTCTTCCCCTTTAAGAATTTTGAAGATATTTAAAAGTATCCTTCTACAGCAGTTCATTTATAGTTTTGGAAGAACATGTTCTGCTATACACCCAATGCTATAGCATTAAAGACACCTTGAGACAAGTAATATTTTGAATCAATCTCTGCCTGAACAAACCCCAGAGCCAGAAGTTCAGCCAGGGCCAAATAAAGAAAGCAGAAAGAAAAAAACATGTATCTAAAATCCACTCTAGACATGTAACCAATGGCTAACTAAACCAGGCAGCACTGGCCATGAGGGAGCATAGTATTTCTCTGTTATCTGGATATTTAAGACTCAAAGGAAGAGCAGTCTGTGTCATCATCAGTAGAGCAAGAAACTTGATGCTTGAGGACTGGCTCTAAAAGCTCAGCAATCATTTAAGATGTGGAGATCCAGTCTCTACAGGCCTCCTTGGGTGCACAGGGGCCTGGGGAAACTCCCGTTCCTGGCTGCATTTCCTGTGACTTGCCCCAGTAAAAACTCCAGAGGCAGAGTGCAGGCCCTTTCCTCACTCCCTCCCGGATAAAGGACTCTGATAGGAAAAACATTTACAAGCATTAGGGAGCCCGTCCTGTCTCAACAACTCATTCCTCACTGCTTCCCTCAGATTCCTTGAGGGCTGGACACCAGTCACCCACCCCTCCCTAACCCCTGGAAGGGTGAGATAAAGCACTGGTTAACAGGGAGGTCTCCAAAAGTCACTTCATAGCATTTTAAAAACTCTTGTTTGCTTTTCATTTTTGTAATCTTCTGGTCCATCTGCCCATGCCACACCCACACCTTTCACGGCTCATTTTCTGCGGCACTTCATCCACTCTGTTCTTCTTATACCACTGTTCCCCCTCCTCCAATTCCACATAACATTTTCTAACACCTCTCTGCTACTTTTCTGCATCCACTTCTCCATATTCCGGTTCCCGGTGCATATTCAGACATCCGTACAGAAAAGGCACTCTCTTCACCCATCTTCCCTCCCTCCCCACTGTACTCCTCACTCCCACCTGCCCTTCTCTCACTGCCTCTAGAACAGTGACTTCAAATCTAAAATTTCACCACGACCTGGTCTTCGCACACTGGTCTCTCCAGCAGCAGGAGAGACCAGCACCACTGCCTACCTTGAATTAACCAAAGCTTTACAGCCACACCTTTTCTTCATCAGCCTCCATAAGACTATGGGGGACTTCTACCACAAAGTAGCTGCTCCAAAATGTTCCCCTCTGCAGTCTCTCTTCTCTGGACTCTCCTCTCGTCTTCATCTCTTACATACAACCAGCTCCTCACAATCAACCTCCCTCTCTGATTATACATCTGTATCTCTCTTTTTCTCTTGTCACAAAGTCCCACATTTTTCCCTCAAAAATGCGACTTCCATATCAATGATCTACCCCAATCCTCCCCTTTGCTGCACACTTTCTTGCTCTCATATTTCCTCTTGGCTTAGAAACATACAATGGGAGGATGCTGTGTTCTGCTCCCAAAGGAAATTACCTTATAATCCTCTTCACCAACTGATCCAACTCCAGTGTTGATGCTGTTGGATTCTTTGCTTCCTTCACTCTTGCTGGAGTGCCGCTCCACTACCTCATTGCTCTGATGATTTGAAACTTTATTCTAATTTCTAACAATTTCTACACCAGTCTATAGCTGCTGTGAATGGTTCTTTTTCCTCCCTTGTGCTTACTTCATGATTTTTTATAGGTATTAATCATATACTCCCTAAATCTTCATTTTGTTAACCTAACTAAGCTATACTCTTCAGATTATAATCAGACATATTCATCATTTTCTTGATGATCCCAGAAGTCCTCTCCTGTTTCCTTTCCAGTTTCAATCAGCTTTCTCAAAAATGACCAGAATTACAGACTGTGAGCGAGGACGCTCTACAAGGGGGTTCACACTTCCCATCACTCCTGGCAATAATCTAAAACAACATCACATTTGACTTTTCTGTTTTGCATCGTGCTGGTGGCTCACATATCCTGTGACTGATTAATACAGCCAAAGTTGGAAGGGACAAGGACAAAAAATATCATCCTTTAGCAGAAATTATTTTAATACATTCACAAACATGCCTTTGCTTTCTGTGCTACTTAGTTTCAACCCACTTCTGTTACAGTAATCCTGAACCTCAGCCTGTAGGATATTTCCATCCTCCAGGCATTTTCTTCCTCTGCCAGACAATCAGATTTTGTCAGCATGCTCCTGCTTTTGTGTCACTGACCCTAATGAACACACAACAGCAGATCAGTCG
Source organism: Astur gentilis (assembly GCF_929443795.1). Taxonomy (NCBI): domain Eukaryota; kingdom Metazoa; phylum Chordata; class Aves; order Accipitriformes; family Accipitridae; genus Astur; species Astur gentilis. Next base: position 32,256,378 of record NC_064887.1, read on the forward strand.
CAGGACTGACCCATGTAGAACTGCCACAGGCACCTGTTTCCAGACCAACAGTCCCTCTCTCAGCTTAAGCTGCAGCAGCAGCTCTTCTTCAACACGTCCTTCAAAATAATTTATAATTCCTCAGTCTCTCCAGAGACTAATTTTTTCAAGTGTTTTCAAGAGCAGATTTTCAAACAAACAGATTAAAGCCACAGCCTTTTTAAATCCAGAAGATCAGTTTATCTTCATGAGACAAATATCTCCTACCTACCTAGGCCATACCTCCCCCACCCCAAACACAGGCACCACTGCTGTTCTCCAGTCATACAATGGCATTTCTGATGTGAGTGATGAATTAAAACTCCTTGCTGCTCAACTATCATTTCTTACACCAGTTCCTTTGTAGTTCTGAGGTGGACACTACCAGCTGCCCAGAGCGGGCTCATTAAGCTCTTAAGCAGAGACAAAACTTGAAGACGTGTGAAAGCCCCATGTGCCATGATTACCATCAACCTCCAGCTTGACCTTTGTCATCCTCATAAAAAACAGGCAAAAAATAATTTAGTTTTTTGGGTTATATATATATTAACTTTAATTCCTTTCTCAATTCTCTCTGTAAAGCAGACTTATTTTTTGGCTGTTCTTATACAGCTGACAGTTTGTTTTCATTTGCTTTGTAAGGCTTGACTTTTGGCAGCTCTTATTTTAACTCAGATACAGCTTTCTCTGCTGACAAGAGCTTTTCTGTATTTGTCAAAACCTAATTCCTAAAAAAAACCCAAAAACACACACAAAAAAAACCCCCAAAAAACACCAAAAAAAACCCAACATATTTTTTAGATTATTATGCCTGCACCCTTCTCTGAAAGGTGGTTTTTTTTTTTTCCCTTATTCAAACTAGAAGTCAAGATAGCATTTGCAGTTTTGACTCTCAAACTTCCAAGCTCACACATTCAACTGTCTGAACTTCCTACTCCTCTTGACTTCACCAAATACTTCCCACAGTTTACAAGTGTGCCACTGTAAAGCTAAGCATCTCACAGACCTACTCTACTTATCTTTCTACAGAGTTTAAGACAAACCCCACTGACACAGCATCATCTCTTATTGGATCAGTCATATTTGATGAAGGAATCAGCTAGCAATAATATCTACTGCCTTGGTTCAATTCTTGCCAGTGGCTAAGAACATTCACCCAACCAGGTAGCCTTAAACAACCTCCTCACTTGTCTCTTTGCTATTTATATGATCATTCATTTTCTTCCTGCCTTATTGTCTTACACTATTCATTCTTTTCTCTTTCCATCACTGTAAGGCCCATTCTGCTCTCGTCCTGGTGCATCTTTAGTGTATGCATCCATTGGCATATGGCACAAACACAACAACCAGGCCAATTACCTTCACTAGAAAGGCGTTTTTTCTTTCCCCTCTTCCTTCGATTTTGTCCACTCCATAGTCAAGCAATTTCAGTATTTCAATTTAATCTCATTCCACATCTGCAGTCCCAGCCCTTCAAATTTTTCAGCCCTTGTTCCTCTTTGCAAAGGAACCCTTGAACAATTCTCATTTCTACCATTTGACAAGTGCAGAAGTTTCTTTCCTGTGGTTCTCCTCTGATCCTTTCATTTGTCCAATGGATCCAATCCCACCTCATACCACTTTCTCTTGTACCTGCTGCCTCCCATAGTCCTATCACTCTCCTAGTTAAAATCTCTTTCAGCCTCTCACCTCTTACACATTCCCCCCATCTCTCCACTTCTCTGCCTGTTACTTTTTTTCCTTTCTCTTTCAACTGTTTACTCTTCAGTTTACTATTTACAATAAATCACTGACTGGAGTTCACCTTTTCCAATGCCATTCATACTCCCTCAGCATACTGCTCCTGGCAACAGAAATTCAGGTGTTTAGCAGCTGATCTACTGTTACAGCCACTGCTTTACTGTTCTTACCTGCTTCTGGCTATGGTATGATTCAGCTTGTCTCTGTTTCATTTTACAGGTACCTGGCTGTCAGTTCAAGATCAAAAAAACCCACAGAACTCTAAACTTTTCACCTGTCTTTTCTGCTCTGTTGCCTTTTCTTCACGGACAATAGCACCATCCTGTCTGACACAGAGGGTGCCATTCTCCCTACAGGCTGTCTTTACATCCTCAGAGGTAAGCTGGATCTCATTTTCCAGGTTCTTTCTGTGTCACAGTTTTAAAATACAACCTTCTCTTTCTAGCAACATCATTAAAATTCCTTGCTGCACTCTCAAACCTTCTATTCCAGTTCCTGATAAGCCTATTTCTCTACCCTGATGTAATGGCTTTCAAAATGATGCTGAATGTCCACTCAAAAGCCTGCTGCAGAAAGCATTCTCCTCATCTCTTCTTTTGAGCATACCATCCATCTATATAGATCTCTGTCTCCATCCTTCTCTCTCACAAAGAAGTTAGGCCATGTATCTCAGTCTCCACGGGCCTTCATGGCTTGTTTCCAATCTCCACATCATCTCTCTCAAGAACCTGGAGACCTCTCAAGGTCTAATCCTGGAGACACCAAAACCCATCTCATTTTCAAAAAATGCCTTCATGCTTTCTCTTGTCAAACCTATTGCGTTTGGGAGGTATTCTCCCTCAACATCTCCAGAGGTTACATTTGACTTCTGAAGTTTTGTTAAGACTCTGCATTGCCTTGATGTCTACAAATAACTTGAGAAAAATCAGACTGTTGCAAAATTGATATCACTGCCTTGGATACCAATCAGCAGCTGAGACAACATATGTGTACATATCAAATGAGGCTTGTCTGTAATCTGTAAATTCTTTTTAGTCAGAACAGTTCTTTTGTGCAACATCTAGCACAATACTGAGCTACTACTAGGGCTTTTAATATTTCATAATACTGTAGTGCCTAAAGTCTTAAGCTTCACTAAATATTTAGTGACTAAGTATTTAGTGACAAAAACAGTAGCTATTATTGGCATCCTTTGACGTCTAATATTAAATTTAAAGCTAAGAAATTTGGTGTTTATACAAAACCTTCACACTTTTGAAAGTTATGGAATTGCTGATGACTGTGTAAGTCACAGCCTGTTTGTCTTTTTCTTTTATTAATTGTAGAATTTTGAAACACAAGACAGACATTTCTGTATTTAAACAGGCAAGTGTTTATGGTGCTTAAGCTGTAATCATATGATTGGCTTTTAAACAGACCACTGTGTCGTAATAAGGCCAACCATTCAAGAACCCTGGATGGATTCTTAGGATAGACAATTTTAGGAAAGGTTATTAGATGTCCTGAAACATGAAAGATCTAGGTTCATTCACTTACTGGTACCTGTACAAGAATGTATTTAAGTAAGATTTCAAGCTTCCCAGTAATTAAAGGAAATGGTAATAAATCCCAACACACTCAGAATAAATAAGACCTTTTATATTCCTTTCAACACAGGTTCTATGAAACTTTCAGTTATATCTGCATTTCTCTTAGACACATCAAATAATTTACCATCTAACGTTTTTCAGCTGAAAAGCCTCCAAATCACTTTACAAATGCAGCATCACTAAGAACTAAACACTCTGGAACCACTGAATCAAACCTCCTGCTCTGATACAACACAATATTTAACAGCCACATGCAACGTCGAGGTTTTAAGACTTGGGCTTTTCAAGTCACAGGAACTTGACCTGCACCAATAAACCACAAGAAGCTCAGGGCCTCAGTGAAGGTCAAGCTGCTAAGCAGACCTCTACAGGACACAAACTGACATTGACAAAGTAACTTTTTAAAAAGTAAACCCACACACGCATATAATCAGTAACGGAGTTACTATATTTGTTACAATGAAGGCTCAATACTTGCTGATGTACAAATAGGTTGTTCCCATACTCTCCAGTTGACCTTGAGTCTCCAACCTAAGCCTGACTTAGAGCACCATCAAAAAAAAATTAAGACCGGCATTGATAAATCCATCAGCTTATTAATTTAGTGCTATGAATTTCAAAGCATAGAAAAAAAAAAAGTTAACATCATAAAGCCCTATAAGCTCCAGATTAAAAAAAAAAAAAAGGTCACCTGATGACAATTATAAAAGAGACGATTATGCTTTTCAAGGCAAAACTGCTGGGGGCAGGGATGGCTATTCATAAATAATGTTCTGGGTTAGAGGCTATTTATTGACTTTAGGACCACAGTAAAGCCATTAATAAAACAAGATCACAAAAAGAGCTTAAAATAATTTATGTTCCGAAAAGCTTAAGGGAAACAAACAGCCCATACATTTAAAAATATTTTTAAGTAATGTGCATAAGATTTTTTGTTCATGAAAGACACCAGCCTGTAAGCTGAAGTCACCAATTTATGCCCAGAACAGGTGCGGACTTCTGACACACTGCCTCCTTCCTCACAAACAGGGCTCAATTCTGACCTGAATAAACTAACACTAACCACAGAAAGCTAAAAGTCACTTCCATGAGCTTGCAGTCCCTTGTCCTCCTATTAAGATTGGCACCATCAGCTGTGGTGATGATCTCAGGAACACATATGCACTCTTCCTTTGAGAATATGACCAAGACCTGGCAAACTCCTTCTACATACAAGGAACAACATAGCTGAAATAGAAAATTCTACTTTTCTGAAGTATGTTTACGGGACACAGACAAATTCAAAATGATCTCCACCTCTTACACAGCTGGGAAATTTACAAGAGCTCAAAAATACTTTCTAATATTTTTTCCTGGTGAAAACAGGATGCAAAGATGGGAAATCTGCCACTCAGAGGAAGCAGATTTGAAATTATCTGTTCTGATTAGAACTCTATGTACTTCTTGGAAACATGGGAAGGGAAGATTCTAAGCACTATCTGTATGCAGACAGAACTTGCTTATTTTTCTTGACCGCAGTTTCAGCACTGCTGTATTGCTTTATGTCACGGAACTTCACAAGCAAATGATTTTATATAAATCTCAGGGCAGTTTTCAGAGCCTTTAAAATACCAACGTTGATACTACATCAAACCAAGTTCTTATATTATTGCCTTTGATCCCAAAGAAAATACATAAACGTAACAAAATAATAGGAAAGTTACAGCTACCTCCTGAAGATCTGGCTCAAACTGCCACAGCTGCACTGATTCCAACGAAGTGAGGACATTTTATATCAGCTGGGGACTTGGCCTGACAGAGGTGAAGGCACTCAGCAGCATGCCAAATTGAGTGCGTATGCATTTAAGCCCATTTTACTTACTGCTAAAGCCTTCATGCTTTGAAATACACCTTTGAAAAACAATACAGAGCTGTAATTCCTGCAGAAATGCAATTAGTTTCTCATCCGGATGAGAAAGCAAGACGAAAATAAGACCCAAACCTGTATTCCCTTAAGTTTCGAGGAAGTTTCTGCTAACTTTTCAGAGACCTTCGTTAGTCAAAATACCATGACTTTTTATTTGGGAGATCTGAGATAGGTTCCTAACAGCAGAAATAAGCCATAGCCCAGTCCAAAATAACTGTTAAATGTTCGACTTCTCAGGCCATAAGCTAAGATTCTCGTTTCTGCACTAAGTATCATCTGACACATGGCCACAACAGGCCAAAGCTTTTTTACATGTCAAGAAAAGAGAAGGAGTCAACACAAGGAGAGAGCATTTCAGATGACCCAGGCAGACAACTCGAGTGTTTGGGGGTTTTTAAATAGTGAGAGCAGTCAGTGCTAAAAGTTAATATCGTAACAATTTGTGTGGAATTCAGCAGGCTCCAAAGTCCATGAGCAGCCTTCCAAAATGCCACCACGCCAGCTTTACTTACCCCTAGCCATCTTGCTCCTTTGTTGGCAGCCTGCTGAATCTGCACTCTTTTCAGGGTGACATGGTAAACAGCTCCCTCTTCTACCTCCTCACCCCAGTCCTGAATTGTGCTCTGCCAGGAAAAGGGAAAAGAAAAAAAGTAAGAGAGAAAGGAACATTTTCCCTGTTCTGCTAACCACAATCTATACCAGGTGCTCTGCTGCTTCAGGCAGAGCTGAGGGCAGAAGACGGGGCTGCACAAAGTAAATACAACAATCAAAGCAATACAGGATACTTTGGGATTGAAGGAACACTGGAGATATTCTTGGCAAGCTGTCCTTTCCTGTGGTATCAAGATACCCTGACTTTCCATTTAACTATTTTTCCTAGACTAGCACATATTTTAAATAGTTGTATAAAGTCTTTTCTAAGGAAATAGTTTGGTTTTGATTAGCAGTCTTCTCTTCCCTCCCCCTCCCCCCTTTTCTAAAGCAATTAATCTCTTTGGCCTTTCATTTATGGAAGGAATTGCACTTTTTAAAACTGTCGAATTACTTAGGCAGACAGCCTTTAAACTTTGAAGCTAACAAGCATTTAAAATACAGCAACCCTTTATTTCTTTTGACAGGAGGGATCTAAAGCGCTTGTGGTTTGCTTTTCCAAAACCTATTATTTCAAGCTACAAAAAACTTTACAGAGTCGAGGCTTTAAAACTCACAAACAACAGAAAGCGGATTAAAAAAAAAAAAAAAAAAAAAGCGCATGCAACGTCTTCCAAACTTTAACCGAACATGTGCTGCAACGACTTCTCATTTCCTAGATTATTAACCGTACAAAAGAGCGCAAGCCGCTGCGACGCAGACAGAAAACATGCACCCGAATTTCTCCAAGGGGTAACTAACTTCCCTCTCTTCACCCTCTCCGTGTCAGGCACACGCACGCAGCCACTCCTGAAGATAAGCATCACTCGGAAGCCCGGCAGATCGCAGAGGCGATAACGCACGGCATTCCCAGCGAGACTCCGGGAAGCAGCGGGCGGCTCGCCCGGCCACGCCGCCGACACCGGCACCCCGCGGGCAGGGCCGAGGGCGGGGGGGGGGGGGGGGGCGGGACACCCGGTTACCATTTTAGCTTTCCACAGCAATTTCATTCTCGATGCCTTCCCGGGCGCCTCGACGGGGCACGCCGCCGCTGTCCGCCGCCGCTCCGCCCTGTCAGCGGCCGCCGCCGCGGGCCGGGCCGGGCCGAGCCGTGCGGCCCCTCGGCTCCGCGGCGCGGGAGGCGGGAGGGCGGGCGGGCGGCCGCGCCAGGCCCCGCCTCGGCCCGGGCCCGGCCCCGGCCCCGGCCGCGGCCCCGCCGAGGGGCTTCCTGTTTACCGCCGGCAGCCCCGGCCGAAAAGTTACGGCGCATTCGGCAGTCCCTGCCCGGCGCCGCGCCGGGACCGGCGGCGGGGCTGCGGCCCGCCGCGGACGGCCACCTGAAGCGGGGCGTTCCCCCCGCCCCGGCGTCCCTGGGAGAGCGACAAGGTGCGGCGCGCCCTGCCCGGCTGCTAGCGGGGACGGGGCACGAAGGAAGCGTCTCCTTCCAGGCCCCCGGCCGCCGCCGCCGCCCGCCTGTCTATAGCCGCGCACCGGCGCCCTGGCCCGGCGGAGGGGAGCAGCGGCGGCGGCGGCGGCGGCTGCCGGTGCCGGCGGGCAGGTGCGGGGAGCGGGAGGGCCGCCTTTGGGGCTCCCTACCCGCTGCTGACGGTCTTTGAACCGTTCTAGCATTAAAAAAACCACACCAAAACCCCAACCAAAAACCAACAACAACAAAACCCCACCAAAACCCAAATACACAAAACTTTAAGCCAAGCTTAGTTTTTTAAAAAACCCTATTCCTGCAAGTTTGAAAGTAAGGAAGTGAAAGGTTATAGTAAAGCCCGACACCGCTGCTGGCAGCGGTACTCTGCGTTGTCGCAGTCGTGCTCTGCAGAGCCGTGAGGAGCCTGCCCAGCACTTGCCCACCGGGCAACTCAGGTGGCTCGGACAGGAGCGGAGAGAGGACCTTCCTCCTCCTCCTCCTCCTCCTCCCAGCCAGGCTGTGGCAGGGCAGGCAGCCCCCACCGCGCTAGGCGGGGGGGCAGCCCCCTGCAACTCCATCCTGTGACCATCCTCCTGAAAAAAAATACCTTCCCCTGACAGGGAGATGCAAAGAGTGGGGACAGGGGATGTGCAGATGTGTAGCGGCAGATAAGAAACCGGTGATAAACAGTGAAGCCATGAGGAGCAAAGGAGCAGAGACCTGGGCTGTGCAGTCAGAGATGTGGAGGGGAACAGGGCCGAGTTCCTGGTTTGGGGAGATAAGGTTTAGAGTGACGGGAAACTGGAGGCATGGGGAAAGCATTCCTACCCATTTAACCTGTACAACTGGCATTAGGAAACAAATCCTGACTATTCTCACCTCTCTCACCTTACGAGAATGACTATTCAAGAAGAAAAGTTTCTGATACTGATTCTGTAATCAATAAATTATAGTCTACCATATTTCCCACCTACTTCTTTAGATAGACTAAAACCACAACATCCTTAGTTTTCTTCTGTGGGAGTCTTTTGCTCACAGACCAGCAACCTGTATGAACCACGGCCATCTCTGTACAAGCACTAGCTGCAGACATGCTAAAAGACATCTGTTAGCATGCTAACAGGAGGATCTCAAACCACCTTAAAACCACTAAACTTAAGTTGCCTATTGAGCTCCCTTTAGTTACCTGTCTTTATGGACTTATAAATGGAAGCAGAGAGGAGATGAGTGCACAGATTACGGTACAAGTCAATGAAAGCAGTAAGAATTGAACCAGAGCGTTCAAATCTCCTGAACCTCAGTGCTAACAGCCAGTATATTAGTATATTTACACACAAGTGTTACTATCAGTTATCTTGGGAACAGTGCTGGTTCAGAGAGACTATTATCACTTGCAGCTGTTAACACGAGGAAGCATATGAAAGCAAGGAACATTATTTTAAGCTACGAAACCAAGACTGAGTTGTGTTGTCACGGGTGACCTGATCTGATTATTTGCCAGGCTGTGCATTTAGTTTATTTGTGTAATACCAAAGTGATCCAGAATATGCTGAGGCAGATACAGACTTTAATAATCCGACTAAAATGTATTGTAGCGTACAAATCAAAGTCTAGATTTTCCAAAGTCCCTTGGCTTCTACTGTAAAACTGCACAGAGCATTTTGAATGCTTTAGATTTTGCAAACCAGTTTCCCACATCATAACTTTCAGGTGCGAAAAATGGAGTCTGCCTTGAATTCATGTAGCTGGCCCAGCAGGCGCGCAAGCAGTTTCAGAACAAATTGCTATTGAACAGGACAAACATATTTTAGCGTATTAAAATGGATATCCAGCTACAAGGAATATAACACCAAAGCCAAATAATTATTCTGTACTGAAATAAAAGCTCTATTGTGGTAAGGTGTTCTGGTGGCACTACCATTCCTTTGTGTGGCAGTCACCAAAAAATGGCAGTTATTTCCGACTATTTCTTTAGTAAGAAGAAAATGGCAGTGAGTTAATACATTGGGAAGGGGCACACGTATTTGACTCAATTTAGCTTCTGTTGAATCACACATTTCAGACTGTATCCTTAGGGAACACCTTCTTATGGAGAAACAAGCTCAGGACTTTTCATTCAAGGTAGGGTACAAGCCCTCTCATGGATGATGTTTCTGAATCCTCTTGGTCACTGGCAAGTGACAGAGAGAAGCTCCATCAGGAAGGAGTGCCAGAGGAACACACCCAGTTTAACAAGCAGCAAAAACCTACCCTTTTTATTAATTGGATTTGCCATTAGTCCTGCTTAGAGTTAGACTATTTTCCAGATTATTTTTAGTGAGATACCGTGCCCAGATTTTGTAACATTGAACGCAGACACACCTTTCTAAAAAAAAAAAACACAAATTGAAATCACAGTGAAAGGTTACAGGAGGGACAGTAATCAGGCATATAATTCTGTGGTATATCAAACTGCATCCTACTTTTGTAATAGTGTTTTGAATTTACACATTGTCTTTCATCCTAACAGACCGCAAGGACTGTACGAACAAGCTACTGTATAAGCTGCACCACTGGCACATGCTCACACCTGGGCTGCTGAACAAGAACGTGCAACATGCACAGTGGCCTGCAGGGCAGTAAGGGGAGACAGAAATTTTGGCCAAGGTGATGAGGTCAATATGGCAACAGATAGAAGTATTGTACAAAAGCAAAGAGCTACCTACGCTCTTCCAGATTTGAAGTTGAAATTTCATACAGTCTAAATCACACACAAATGTTAATCTTTACCCCTAGATCTCAGCTCTGCCAACAAGCACCTGAGATGGCAAATTGTTGTTATCTGGGTTTTTTGAGCATCATCCACCCTCTGCTGTCATGGTGCTAAATGTGCTTGTGAAGGTATATATACTTAAAAGGCAGCTATTTTCCAGCTCAACAGATTTCTGAGTGAGCCTTGAAGATGATACATTTACAATGGGATGTTTGGTTCTGTAGTGTCCTCAGTCAGCTCATTTGGGAGGAAAGTATCAGAATTAGCCTGAAGGAAAAATTCATTGTCTATGCTAAGAGTTATTGCTTTTTAAGGAAGAGGCAAAAAAACCCCAACCCAATATTAAAATACTCTGTCTTTTGTAGAAACCTTCAGTATTTACTTGATTGAAATCTTAATCTAGTTATTTTGTTTACTTATCCCTTAAATTAGTTTACATGATTAAGCTTCTAGAAACTGTTTCCATTCACTAGTTTAGCTGCAAGGGGAAAATTGCAAGATGGCCAGGGCAACACACAGTGCAACTTAGTCCGACAAATTAATTTGATCTTTAGCCCCTACCTAGTATGCTAGTTCAGAAAAGCACGTAAGCAGTAGCTTTACTTTAGCATGAGCTTAAAACATTCACATAAAAGGAACTAAATTCTTAAGATTCTTTGATGAACTGGAGTCTAGACCCTGAAATCAAAGTGAATTGCAGGTTCAAACCTCCATGGGACTGAGTATTCTCCCCACAAGAATTACACCAAACATCATGTTGCAAAAAGCCCAGCAATCACATTTTCAACAGATTTTCAGTGAAAAACTGTTTATCCAAATCCTCTACCAATTCTAATATTTGCAGTTTTCTAGTTCCTTGGAAGTCTGGATTCTCCTGATAGTTATCTCACTTGGGAAAAGGATATTTGTAGGTTGGGGTGGTATCTTCATTAAAGCAGCTGGCAGGGGATGGGATAGTGTTTTCCAACAGTATTTGCTTCTTTCCAGCTAAACAAAGATGTCAGTTTAAATATATTACCTCTTTTGACAGACCTTGTCTGTATTTATAACATCAGATCTCACAGCTACAGCAACGCTGTTACACGGAATACAAGAAATTTCTCTCGGACTGGTAGAATGTTTCAAAGTGAATGAAACATACTGTACTGACTACAAATTTAACAGAAGGACCCATTTTAGCTCCAACTCCTGTCATTAACTTTTACCAAAACATGTCTGTGTATGTATATGTAACATATATGTATTTATTTGGTCTTTCAGATTATGCTCAGTCTAGGCTCCTAAACATCTGCCTTATATCCAAACACTGATTATTTAATACTGGAAAGGAGGAAAAGCATATGTAACATTTAACGTCCATTTAGTTGCATTCTAAGACCATTATGTAGTATTCAGCCACTTACTTGAGACCAAGAGACAGGATCAGAATGCACAAGGAAAACATGAAGACAAAGCAGGTTCTGATTAATCTAAAAGATGTTCTGTAAAGATTTCAAGGACCGAAGGAAGCATGAAAAAGAATAAGAACAGTCTGCAACTCGGTTCAGTAGAACTGCTGATTTGCTCTTTTAACAGACTTTAATCATGAAACCGATCTATACCAATGAGCTACACTCATGGTCAACGTTGTGTTAAATATTTGGTTCTTTCCGAATCATGTTCACATGCAATAATACATTCCTGCCATAATCAAGCTCTTTGCCTGCAGTTTCTACTGAATCAGAATTGTTCCTCTAATACGTCAGAGCATGTATTTGCTCCCCCCTCACAACAAGAGAGAAATACAAATCCACTTGTGAATGCAACCTTACACTTCTCACAGTGAAATGTTATATAAGAAAATACTTTGAGGTCTGGAAAGTTCGCAAACTGCAGATCATTGACCACTTACAGCCCAACAAGAACTCACTGACTGTCCACAGAGCAATAAGTTAGTCACAGAGTGATGATTTTTCCTTGTTTTCAGCTGTTGCTACAGCTGGCGTGCAGACACTTTCATGAGAAGACAAAGCAAAAGACCTATAAACCAGCTGGAAATAAAGAACAGCTAGTCTTACTGCCTCTGCTAGGGGCCTAACAGAAGGAGAAGAGGAAACAGAAGTCAGAGATACCCAAATAAGGAAAATATTTGGGAGAGCAAAGGAAAAGGATAAAGTAACCAGGTGATATAAGTATCATCCCAGACAGCTTCTCCATGAGAGAAAGGCATCATGCAGACTAAAAGGAAAGAAGCCAGGTACCAGCAAGCTGCATACATATTAGCTTCACTGGGAAAGGATGCTTAGTGGGAGGTGGGAAAGAAAAACACACAACTGTCTCATTTTTTTTCCAAAAAAGGGAAAATACTCCTTGCATTACAAAAAATGTAAGTTAGGCCATGGTTTCAAGACGTTCCTTTCAATGGCAGTGCCAGCTCAAGCAATTTCCACTCCCTGGTGCTTGATCATGCCAGGGGCTAGAATTGTTTGCGTGTTGGATATGCTAGATGTTTCCTAGTAACCATGCCTTTGCATTAAATTTTTTTACAATATTACCTTTTTTTCTGTTTTTTTCTAAGAAGCAATGGCTACCACCTCAAGGCTACTATCTATACGTGTGCAACTATTAATTGGAAAAGAGAATTCCATGAGACAGTCTGTCTGTTCATCCTGTAGAAAATATGAGAGTCTATCACATAGAAAAAAGCCTGTCCAAAGAGACACCCCTGCGATGGATGATGCATTAGAAGTGCATGCCTACAAAAGGAAATAAATACCGTTTCTGTTAAGACTATCTCATTAATTATTATTTGTCTGGTTTCTCTATAACCGCATTTAGTTCTTGCTTTCTGTTTATGGCACATGCCCTCAATTTGATAACTAACAGGTGCTGCAGACTACAGTTCTTGAGATTGAAACTAATTAAAAAAAAAAAAAAAATCACACACAGATGAGCCACAAAAGCTACAGAATGCAGAGGCTATAGAAATGCAAACACAAATCAGTTTTACATTGTGTTTTAATGACTGTGGACTCTGACCTGTAGTTTGGCTGCAGAGAGCTCTTTACCACAGTTACCATATGAAAATCACCTTTACATTGTGCACACCCGAGTTCCTGCTTTCCACGCAATTACACAGTTAGCTTGTCAGGGAGTGCTTTAAATCTGCTTAACATTTAGTATGCTACAGTCTCACCTACACTGAAGGTCCTTTACAGCACAAAGCACCTCACAGGCACATACCTCATGCAGTCGTTTCCATCAGTACAGGGGCAATACTTTGCACATGCTGCATGCTGATGTAGAGGGTGACAGAGGTGAGCCAGGTCCTCCATATTCCTCATTTGGAAATAAGTTAACTTGGATGTTTGTATTCTTCAAATGAGTGAGATGCACTGTCACTACATGTCAGCCAGTAAGAAAAATTGTTGGGATCAAAAATTAAATTTGAATTTCAAACCACTAACTAATCAAAGCAAAAGAAACATTACATTAAACACTGTATGTCTGAACTTCTACTCTCTGCAACCTTAGCAATCCTTACTCCTGTGCAAAAAGGGAAAAACAATGTTCCCCACTCACTCTGAAGAGAGTTGAAAAATGTGACAATGCAGTAGCAGCTCAGTAAAGAACTAGATACACAAGTTCACCATAATCTGTCTTTGCTGACACTAGAATTAAATAGAGGCCTTCAAGTAACTGGAAATACTAACCAGCTTCATTGTAAAATGCCAGAGGAAATGTAGCAGAGCTCCCATACATAAAACTAAATTAATGATTCATAAGGCTGCATAATTAACAATGCTAAGTCAAAAAATTATGTAGTTAAGGAAGCACATCCAGCCTTCCCTTGACCTCTCATTTCACATGTGATTGCAATTAGATAGGCATGCACTGTTTCACAAACTATGCCGTCCAATAGGATATGGCACGCTTTTGTATAATCTCAGATCTGGGTGGCGTATCTCCTTCAGGAACAGCAAGTCCTTAGACTTCCATTCGTTAAGACTTCAAAGCAATGCTGCTTGCAAAACCAGTCACATCACTGGTAAACTACACCACCTGCAAAATCACATGGAGAAACAACGGCGTATTTTACTCCCTGTCCCTTGAACCTTTTGACTCAAGAGGAGTGTAAGTAGTGCCAGTGTACCTCAGAGTCTGGCCTTATACCTGCCCCCTACTCAGTCTGCAGAAACCTCTCTTGGTGCTTTGGAAACGACCTGCAGGAGCAGAGACAGCAGGTCCTAGGAACTTGAGTCTCAGTCGCACATATCGCAAAACACCCAGAAACTTTTCTTAGACCATAAGCACTTTATGAGGTCTTCTGTTCCTTTTCCAGCCCCATGTGTCCCTGCTGCTTCAAACCAATATCTTTCTCTAGTTTCATGCTGTATAGCTTCAGGTGTTCACAGCAAATCCTCTTGGCTGCACCCTTCACAAGCTTTGAAGGAAGAAACAAAACCCTGAAGTGCATGCTGAGTACATGGTTTTCTAAGGCTCGTAACTCAGTCAAATCACAGCCAAAACTAAGACACTTCATAGTTATGGCTATTTCAATGCCAAATTTTAGCACACAGGCCTCAGCCACTCACGCTGCAGAACTGTTCAAAAGAAGGCAGCAAAAACTCTTTATGGAGGGGAAAAATAGTTTTCCACTCTCCTCATGCTCACACATGGATGAAATGTTTTCACTCAAACTTTCCAAAAAATTCACCTTTGAGCAGAATCCAAGGGCCTCATTTGAACAATTTTAAAACTTTCTGCAAAGAATAAATACTTTAATCATATAAAAAGGCATTGCTCAATTACAAATTTGACTGTGGGTAATTCTCCTGACATCAATTCCATTTCTCCTGATTTACATTGTCATGAGACCAGAATCAAATCCAGTGCCTACACAGAACTAATAAAAATTATTACTCCCTTCTCCAACAAAAAGTTTTGGAAGACTGAAAAGAGAAGGCTAATATAACCAGCAAGCATTATATACCTATAAGAACAGTGACAAAAATAACTGTCATAGAAGAGCAGACCAAAATGCTTAAACCTCTAAGCTTCATAGCAAAATATTCATGTCACAAGACGATGGAAAATGGCAGAAAGGCAAAGCTCCAGAAGTATTTGAGGCTGAAGAGGACAATGGGTCCCCATCAGTCCTCCCCAGCCATGGTCAAACGGAGCTGGCCTTGGCATACAGCAGAACTCCAGGACAACCTGGTGACTTCTTCAGCCAGATGGAGATTTGGATCTTGCAGCAGATCCTGCACGAGCACAGCCCATGTCTTACTCAGCTGATAGTTTAGGCATGGAGTTATACCTGAACTGCCTATGAGTTGCATGAGTTTACTACCATTTCATGATAATTCAATCATATTGCCAAAAAAAAAAAAGGTAAATACAATGTCACATGGTAATGTCACTCAGTAATTTCTTTGTAAACAAGATGGTACAAAACAGCTACAACAGGTCAAGGGTTGAGAACTGAAGAGGCAGTGACCGAAGCATTCAGATCTTGCTCAGTGCAACAAGGCTATCTTGAGGGATAGCAGAGTATTAACAAAGTGAAAGTTGCTTATGCTGTTGAGATCACTCTGATTGTAAACAATGGGACCATGTTCCTTTATCTTATTATTGCTTCATAGAGCAATAGGCAAGCACGCATATAAAGGAGAAGACAGGGAGATAGAGCTCACCAATTTCTTCCTTTTTCAAGGAAAGGACTGATTTACAGTTACATCTTTTATACGCACATACACACACACACTTCCATTTAGTATCATCAGTATCGTAACCACTGAGTTTTCTGCCACAGCTACTAGACAGCATCATAAAATAAGTCAGTCAAACAAACATGAGGAAAAAAATCCTACAGGCATTGTAATATAAATGGGTCATTTTTTTGCATCAGCTGAATTAAGGAAAAGAAAACCCATTTCCTGATTTGTGAATCAAATGGCTCTCATATACAAGTGTCTCTCAAAAGATTGCCTTCTCTGTGTTTCAGATCTTTTTTTTTGCACCTAAGTAAGGTTTAATAATTAAATTGGTCGTGGCGCAAACACATATTGGGTTGGTTTAGCAAAATTCTAATTTTCCCTAATTGCTCTCTCATCTCCATAAACAGGCTGATTCTCCATAAGAAGGTTCTTACTTTCAATACATTTACAGATTTTTTTATTTATATTATTGGCTAGTAGGTACTCAATCCTCCTCCTCATCCCCAAATTACTTGCCATACTTTGTGTTCTCTTCTAGCAAGCTTCAGTTTCCAGAACAAGAAATTTAACTATTTGATTAAAAGAGCTCTCAAAACTTCCCATTTACAAACATAACTTTCTTTTTCCCTTCTGCTCTGTTTTGTTTTGCTTTGGTTACAGATATACTGCACATATGCCTTTTATGGTCCTGTTACAGTATGGTTAAACAGTATAAATCTCTGTTGTCTGTGAGGATTCCCATCTCCTTAATTTTCACTCTAGAGTCTTTTTCATTTTTCCTCTTAAAAAAGAAATATTTCCTCCCCTAGAAGTCTGTATCACTCTGGTATCCTTTAATCCAAGCACTCCCCAGAGGACTCTGGGCTTAATAATTATATTGGAGTGTCTATTATTTAGGATACTGGGAGTACTTCCCACTCTATCTGGGGCCTCCCATTCCTCTGAACAGACTTTTGCCAGCTAACTCTGTATTTATATCCAGCTAGTTCAAAGCCCAAGGACTTTGTCCCTCCCACCCATTGAGTTATAATCAGATGGCATGTCTTAAGTTTGACTCATTCACTACATGCAGACGCAGTTTCCAGAAAGAGTAAATGAAGAGTTTCAATTTAAATGCTGATCCTACAACAAATCCTAGTATACACATGTTTTCAACGGCATTGTATATGTTGGAGATCACAATTAAAATGTCCAAAAGTAACTCCATAGCTTAGACTCAAAACAGGAAAATCTGCATAAACCCGTCTTGTGAATTGTGAACCCCAAAACAAAGTCTGGCATTTCTGAACATTGTGCACAAACACAACACTCTTAACCTCTAAGAGGTCATTAAAATAACAGGGATAAATTAATCATAAATCCTTGTATTAATATAATAGTTTCTCTTATTTGCTTTTTTAATTCTAAATGACCCATATTAAACTTAAAACTACGTCCCCCTTTATTGTGAGACATATTTCAAAATACTCAGAAATCCCTAGACCCCGTTTTAAGAAGCCTGCCAATCATATAAAGGAGCTCTTCTGGATGCTGAAGACTCTTGAACACCACGGACAGATTTCTCAGCCAGATCTAAAACAAATTCTTGCAAGCTTTCATGTAAGATGGGCACTCTGTGAGATTCTCTGGTCTCAGATCACAATGCTGTTAATCCAAGCCAACAAAGGATTCCCAGTAGTGTAACAGAAAACAGAACATAGGCTTCAATTCAGCTCAGAGCAAAGACATGAGAAAGAATCTAATTTTCCAGTTGGCTTGGGCTACTGACCCTACCTTTTTCCCATTGCTCAAGCAACAGTAAGCCAGAGTTGTCATCTTTTTTCTTTTCTTCATTGGGTTAAAAGGGAAATAATTGAAGTGAAGCAAGAATTCAGCTTATCTATGAGTGTCTTGTTTTCTTTAATGCTACATTCATTCTATCTGATTTCACCAAATCCTACAGGGATTTTATTACCCTCTTATAGCCCTGCTACAGAGCCAAGGAGGCACCATCAAATCAGACTCCTACTCCACAGCTTTCTTTTGAGTGCTGTTTGCAGGGAGGAGCAAAGAACAAGAGAGTTGTAAACAAATATGTAACAATTAACATTAGAAATGTATATACTGGTCCCTCTGCAACCACGTAATGTTTTTTTCATCATACATACCACTCAAAAAATTAAAATTTCAGGGCTTTACTAATTACCACATCCTTGAACACAGAAATCTCTAAATTAGAAAGGATATCTTTTGAGTGCAGTGCAATAAAATCCAGGTTTGGGGAGGCTGGGGTTTGGGTTTTTTGAGTTTTTTTCCTGTTTGTTTGTTTTTACCTCCTCTACCTCTAAAATATTCTGTAGTCAGATACAACAGTCTATACACCAGTGACTTGCCTTCTGCGGGCTGTCTGGGCACTTCACATGTTGCTCAGCTGAGCTGCTCCTTGGTGTTCTACCAAATCTCAAAAGAAACAGGTCCCTGAAGGAGAAATTCAGTACCTGTTTGAAAGCAACAGAAAAGCAGTTTTAAAATGCAGATAGCAATACATTTACTTTTAATGTTTATTATATGTCTCTCTCTCTTGTGAAACACAACTGAATAAGATCATTACACAGATAAGGAAGATGCTCAGTCATGTTCATTAGATGCAGTGCCAGCCACTCACAACTGACGGCATGGTTACCTACACCCAAGCCCCCTTCCTGGCTTGCTTAAATTTCTGCTTTCTCTGACATTAGAGTAAGTACTGCTATTGCAGTAGCCTAAACTGGTAACCTAGGTAGCACATCTACTTCTCCCTCTTGACTACACTGCATATGTAATAGCAGTGCTGAGACTTCCTCGATCAGGACACATCTAGATTAAGAAAATTGGTACTAAACAAGTTTCTGGAAGTGACCTATTTTGCTAGGAAAGGGAAAAAGGCTTTTACCAGCATAAGTCAGCTCCAACGTTTTTCCCTTTATGCTGTTATGACTCTTGTCTTCCACCTATTGCAAACTCTGAGCTTTCCAAAGCCCATGTTCCTGCCCTCCAGATCAGTCAAAATGCAGCATTAAGACTTTCTTTCTGATTCAGTTATTTAATATTCACTTTTAAGATCCCTCAGTACTTGATCTCTCTTCTGACTCTCCTTATTTTCATCTCTTAGAAGCTTCTCACCTCTGCTGATGCTTCTCACAGATCAATGCCTGCCAGAAGCTCCCAGTGGTAAAGTTCACTGCTAGGCTTTTTCTTTGATATGCTACCAATATAAACTTGGTAACCTTTTCAAACTGATAAACCCAGCTTTGAGATGCACCTTTATTCTGATGCCAAAAATGCATCTCCAGTTCACAACAGTGACATAAAGATCCTGTGCGACACAAGCAATATTTCCTTTACTAACAAAAGTTTAAATGATTTACAGCCTGCAGTTGATGCATATCACTAGTGATCTATAAATATTTGCTCTCGCTGGTCCCTTCCAACCCAAGCCATTCTATGATTCTATGATCCATAGAGTCCAACATCCAACAGTCATGCCAACTGATGCCGCTCTGGTGCAGATTAATAGAGTACAACCCACTTGAAATTTAGATCCATACCTATTAAAAATTCGGTGAACTTTTGGGACCAGTATGCCCCAGCATGCTCAGCTATCCTCAGCTAAAGAGATATCCCTTTTACTACTTGTGCTCTCGCTACTTGGCTGCTGCTGTAGTCCATATATCACTTCCTTGAAGAAGTGCTGCTAGTGACTTCAGTGGATTCACTTGCAAAGGAAAGGTGACAGGATTAGAACCACAGCCTGTAAACACTTCACTACCCTCTGGGATTGTGTTGTTTTATTATTATTGGCTCATTGTGCTCAGACAGCAAATACATTCATTTAAGGATACTAGTTTCTATTTCCAGCTCTATTACATCTATTTTTGTTTGAACTTATTTAAAGACAACATTATCAGCCCAGAAACAAACGACAGGAAGGAGATGGAAGTCCACAATGCTTGAGACTCTAGACAATGACAGGAAATGCCCTGTGTTTTGACAGTTCCCCCAATTCTCTTCCAGATGATCTTTACTGAAGAATTAGACAAAGTCCAAAAAGCAAAATAAAAACATAAACAAAACTCTGTGAAGGGGAAATCCTCTTGTATTCAGATATCAGCAGAGTGGAAAAGTTTAGAGAGAATCCAGGTCTAGAAAATTATGTCAGAAAAAAAATTTGTCTATATAAAAGCAGGAATGGAACAGCAACACGACAGTTACAAGATGTAACAGGAACAAATGATTCTGTGTTCCACTTGGAGAAATCTCATTGTCTGCCTCGAAGCGAAATTACAAACAAACAAACAAACAAAACAATCATTTAGTGTGTTTTGTGATGGGTATATTAACAAGATATTTGGCTTAGGTATTTTCAAAGTACCCACCATAGTGACAGTTGAACATAGTACATGAACGTTTTAGGTGTATGAAGCTTCACATCCAATCTGTTTCTGAGATCTCCACTAGCTCAGACAAGAAATGTTCTTTAGCTTATATATGCCTTCTTAATAACTAATACATGAACATAAAATCTCCGCTGTGGTAGAGAAAAGTTTAGAAAACCTACCAATGAGCAAGCCAGACTGTAGATCAGTTTTGTGCTATTCTGAACAAGCATCTAGCTTACTGGCAATGGAGCATTACTGAGCAAACTCAAACCCTATGCATTGTATCAGGATGACATTACTAAAGATGTATTTTGAAGTTTTTACATATGCAAAGAGCTAGCTGAAGTCAAACATACTTTTTCCTCAGTAAAAAACAAGTAAGAACTTCAAAATTGGCCAAGGTTGAACATTGTAACACAAAAGTTTGAGCAGAAGCCAACTGTTTTGCTCCCTAGAGATCAGTTGGAAATGCACCAATAAACAGGATGGAAGATACTCTTTTCAAGGGAATAGTACAAACAGAAAATTAATTGTGCAATATGTTACTGTGCTCAGGGAGACAAACCGGATTGGAAATCAAAACCTAGAGCAGATAATTAATAATTATGCAGTTATATTACAAAACACTAAAATACACACAAAAAGTCAAAGAAATATTAAATTCTTTCACTTTGGGTTATAAGCTGAACACTGATAGGATCCATAGAGGAACTTTTCCCACAAGAATTTACTCCATACTTGTCCACAACTGAACTGTCAGGAGCTATATATGCACTACATAGGCAATTTATCAATCTTGGTATAGCCACAGCTGCCTTTCACATCACAGGGATTTTGCAGCATCCTCAAAGAATGAGCTAAAACATACAGTCTTTCATCCACAAATAATTTCTTACCTGAAACTGCCTTACTAGAGAAGACTACTCAAACTGCACGGCAATTCTTTAGTAATACTGCCAGCAAGAATACCAGAAAGTGTCAAATACAATAAAGGAGTTTATAAAGTGGTAACCAGTGCACTGAGGACTGGAATAAACCACCCAATCCATTTCCCATCCAGCAGCAGACAGCATCAGATGGCAGTATGTTTCAGTCATTACAGATTTATCCTGAATTAAACCTGCAAGCAAGAAGTGAAATGACTTTATATCTTCCTCTTTCCCCAAATATGTGTCAATTATTCTTTATGGCTTGTTTTCTTAACCTTTCTTTTGCAAAGCAAAAAGAAAGCAAAGAAGCCATAGCCACCTTATTTTTTTTTTTTTTTAAGAAAAAAATTAGAGAATTTAAGCTTACTGCAAACCACGACCAGACGTGCATTTATCACCATAACATGGTGTGATGTGTCAGTTGATAATCTGGCGCCCACTTAAGAGAAGGAATTCTGCTTATTTTTTGTTCCACTAGCTAATCCAAAACCAAGTGCAAAGTTGCACAATCCCTCCAACTTCGTTGGAGATGCAATAGTCAGAACCAAGATTCACAGAAGAGGGAAGGAAAAAAAAAAGTCCAAGTCCTCTTTTCTGGATAAGTGGTTATATGTTAAAAAAGCAAGACTTCGGCAGAGAAAAACACTGCTCTTTCACTTTCCCAGGCAGGTTTCTTGCTCTTCCAAGTGGACTCCAGACTTCATGTATTTCTTTCCCTCTTTCCCTCCCTCCCTCTCTCCCCCAACCCTTGATGATAGTATTTGGCAGGAACTTTTAATTAAAAAAAATCCAGACTGCCTTTGTGCTACCCCAGCAAACCTCTCTGGGGAAATGATGTTCTTTGCTCAGCAATTCCTGTTCAGCACAGAGTGCCAACACGAGGAAAACAGCTGGAGTGACTTCCTATTCTCCATTCAGGCCTGGCGGCCTAGGAACAAATCCTTACAAAAAGAAAGAGAGGTTGAAACCAACAAAGATTCATTGACAAAGAAATCCACGATGACTTTTGTAAGATGTTATTTTCAGCTCGTGTTTTTAAATTAATACATTCAGTCTCTCACAATAACATTGAACTCATTAACAACCTAATCCAACTACCACCAAAGCTGTGGAAAAGCTTCATACCAAGTGGCAACCAGAACAACTTTAATGAAGAAAGTGGATCGGTTGTAAAGACTATGCAGGAATGACCTGGGCAATGGGCTTGAGCAGCCCTTGCTACAACAGTCTGAACCTGGACACAACCTCCAGCACTAACAAATAGCGACAGTAATGCAAAGCAACAGATACACACTCTATATCATCACCCAATGAATGAGCTGAGGCTGGAGTGCACATTTTCTAGGCCAGACGTGTCCTAATACAAGTGATCCAGGCAGCAATCTTGCCATACATCACAATTTTATCTCATTTTGCATTTTCCTTGAAGAACCTCCTGTTCAGTCCCTGAAAAGTCTTGCCTTTCATTCACATACAAATAATTTGCTATATTCCAACACCTCAATATGGCTCCCCCAATAACTCCTTAAACACCTAAAAAATGAAGATAATGCAAACATTACTACTTTTTAAGTCTTGCAGTTATGTCATCCTCATATGGGGGAGGGAGGAGCTTGCCAGATGGGATTGATAATTATGTGGCTGTAATCCTAACAGCCTAATGTCATTCAGACACATAAGAATATTGTCCAGTTTAATCTGAACACCAAGAGATTTACTTTAAATCCCTTTCCACTCTGTAGAAAAGCAATACTAACTATGCAGCTATCACCACATCTCCCCAGGCTTCAATATTATTTTGATGGACATTATTTTTTTCCTGAGAAACACAATGTCTATTTACATGTGCAGGAGAAGCCAACATTTAATCCAAGGATTACAGCCATGAAGTCCTGCTATTCTAAATCAGTGTGCTCCTTGGGCTTTAAGTTGAAAATCCATATATTACTTGCTAACTTCCTTACATTTAAATCTCAAAATGCAAAGCATCTGAGATCATAGCCAAGTTCTGGAAGAGACCCAACAGTTAAATCTCCAGGGAAGTCAGGCAAGGCTGATAATTGGGTTCAGACAAGGATATATATTTGTTTTTTTACTACACTGATACTGGATAACACTCCAGCTTTGCATTTTTCCCTTTTTTTCAGCTTTGCTCCTTTCTCCCTTTTAAGGAAAGGTGACTTTTTTAATTGCCTCTCATCACTAATCACATCTAGATAATACCAACTAACTAACCCTTTACAATAGTCTGGCTACTAATGGTTTAGTGAGGGGGGAAGGAAGAGAGGAGAGAGCAGTGTTAAACCTCAAAGGCGATAGACTTTACAATTTGAAGACCTGTCCTTTTCCTGAGGCTGTGTCATCACAACACTCACACCGCTTGCATCTGAATGACCGGATGGGTCCCTTTCCTTCTCTCCCCATCTCCTTTTCTTAAATTACCATGAATTTCCCTCACTGTAACCTTGTTGCCAGCTCTCAGCCTACCCAGTGGACAAATGACAGATTCCTTTGGTTCAGTCTGCAGTTGAGGGATGAGGAGAGCAGTTCCTCCAACAGTATTTAGAAAAGAAGAATGGAAACAAACATTCCGAAATAATATTTGGCTGATTATACAAATGTTGATTAACATAAAACTACATTAAAACAAAGTGCCCTGCATGTAACATACCGGGCATATAACTTGCCTGTTCCTACTTGTTTAATCAAAAGATTTAAGAGAAAAAGACACGACGTGTATCACATTCAAGTTATGACTAGTTTCATGATCAGAATACAGCGCTAGCCATCTCCCATAACAGTCATATGACAACACACCTTTTACCTGTGCTAACCTGTCCTCCATAATCTTTGTTGGTCTCCTATGCTTATACAAGAACGGAGTACAACACGCAGATCAAATGCAGTTATTAAACTGGTATGCTAAAAAAGAGATACCACAGCAAAACTTAATTAGTCTCCATGGGAGACAGACACCAGGGGGACTATGGAGTCCCTCTTCAGGACTTTATTATGCTTCTTGTGCTTGTGAAAATGTTTCTTATCTAGGTCACCATTTTACCTTTTCCTACTCAATTATTTGAAGAATTGTTTTACAGCCTCCTTTGATCTAGGTATTCAGGCCAGCAACAATACAGCACAGAGTGGGGTAAATGGTATCTTAAACAATATTTAGCGAAGACCATAGAGGAACTTTTCCAGTTTATCATGTTTCCGCTGCAAAGAAAGGTGCCATTAAAACCGAGAGCACACTTACACAACAGTAGCTCAAGAAGGCCCCCAAGATAAGCAGCTACTGACCTGATTGGGCCTTTCCTCAGCTGCAGCAATCAGTGTGTTTGCCACATATAATCTACCCAAACCCCTGAAATTTATTGAACAAGGAATTGAGAGGATGCGACAACTGCAAACCAATTCTTCATTAGACCTGCAGCTAGAAAGGCATTATGTACGTGTTGAAGAAGAAACTCTAAGTCCAGAGGTTTGTAAGTTAGTAGCAAGTCATAAAACTCCTAACCACAGCAGTCAGAACCTGACAAGATGTTGGGAATGATCAACCTTACTCTGAGGGCTCGGCTGGCTAACTCTTTAAAACAACACTGAAGGAATTAGATCAGTGTACTCTTTCTTTTTTTGGCTTGATTTCCCAGGCAATCACACTGCCTGCCACCCTCCCCCTTAAAACAGTGGATTCAAGCCAGGTTGAACAGAAATTTAAACTGCTGTATGGTTGATGGAAATCTTCTACAGCTGGAAAGGAGGAAAGGCTGGCCCTTCTAGCATCTCATTGATAAAAAATGACCTAATCTTGGGAAATATTTCATTCTGAGCAAACATTATCTTTGAATCCAGAATCAATCACAAAACACAAACTAGAGAAAAAACAGGCTTCATTAATTCTGGCCTCCGTGGTTGAGGGTGCCTGAAAACACATAGTAGGGCATATTTGACAGATGTCGGAAAACCTCATATGTGGAGTTTCGGAACAGATACAGAGACACTCAGAGACTTGGATTATCTTTAAACCCCATAATGCAGACCTGAAACAAATCAGTTTTGTGAGCAAAAGAATGAATGAAGCCTAGCTTCTGATCGATCTGTAACCCAAGTCTTTCATCCCTTCCTCCACATAACTTCCTTACAAACACCTTAATCCTACCCTCCTTCCCACATAGCCCAGGAAAAAAACAACTTATTTTGTAGCTGGTCCCCGCTGCCACTGACTGCCCAACCAGCACGTCCATGCCAAGTGGCCCACTAGAGGAAAGCGGAGGAGAAAACTTTTGGAGCCTCAGCTGGAAGCCTTTCTCACAGTGGGGTCAAGACAGAAGTTCTCTATCCAAGTGCTGATTTTTACGACTGTTGCATTACTACCTGGGAAACATCTACTGCTTTGCTAAATCGAGCTGATATCCGCAAAGCGATTCAAGATTCCATTGAAATACAGGTAAAAGAAGGCATAGTCACATAAACCTCACTTGCTTAGGCCAATAAATAAAATTGCTTTGAGATTAGAGAGAATTTGAAAATGTCCTTGTGAAACGAGATGTTTTGGAGCAAAGTTAGGAAACCTTTAATAAGAGATGGTTTGATTATACAATTGTAACCAAAAAAAAAAAAAAAAAAAAAAAAGAGTATCTTAGGCATGAAAGGGATTTTATACAATATTGACTGAAACAGATGAAGACAATATAAGATATAGTTGATTCTGGAAACAATCAAAAGTCAAAACTAAGACCTTCATAAAGCTTTTACAAAATCAGAATTCAGGCTCTCCCAGGAGAAGGGAGCTGCAGACTCTTGAGACTGGATGACTCACAGCAGTTTACAGTCCCCCCCACACACATACAGTCCATTGGTGATATCCATTTATGCTATTGTAGTGAACTATACAAGTTCTGGTAACTCAGAAGTTGATACATATCCTGTTTGGTCATTTTTACTTATAGGGTCACTAGTTTCAAAAGAAGAGCATGCAAGGTAGCTAAGGGCAGTACCTGCATCTGGCTTCCCAGATAAATTAACTTGCCATCATAAATGGAAATTTTTACTTTTCACTTGAGTTTTAGCACAAAGTCAGAGCATTACATATTCCTTGATCAACTTGTATGAAGAAAGAATGCTAATAAGAAAGTGGGTGGCAGGTGGATACCCTGTAAGCTGTGCAATGACAGAGAGGAGCGTGGGAAATGTGCTACCTGGAAAGAAGTTGGAAACCGAAGGAAAAAACCTCCTGGCAGTTTGAATCCTCTTGTATACAAAGTTGTTGCTTTTATAAACAAGTGAATTGGGTTTATAAAAAAGTCTGGCTCTAATGATATTTTCTATCTAATGAGAAAAGTCTGCAGGAACCCAAAATACTGGCAAGCTGCTTGGGTCAAAATGGGACCACTGTAACAGGAACATAATACAATCGATTACTGAGGATTGGGAGTCAGAGCTTTGGCACTGCCTCGCATAATTTTTGGAAACTTGCATGATTTTAGGAAGAGTTCCCTGTGTTTACCTATATTTAAGGCATGGATAACATTAGAACTGCTCCAAATTTTTCTGACGTTAAGTTTTTTTAAATCAGAAAATGGGTCATCTATTATCATCTATTGAGTCAATGTGATTCATTAGAAATACCTTTGGTTTGAAATATCTTTCCCCCAAACTGAGAGACTTTGCAGCAGAATTCTCCCTAGACTCCTACCATCTTTTTCCCCAGCCAGAGGCTCACCAGTGCTTATGACTCTGGAAACTGTAAATTGCTGGAATAAATGTGTTAATGGAATTAACATAAATGCGAATGGCATTTAAAAAGCCACCAACCAACCAAACAAAAAACCCTGCAGGATCTAGGGGACTTCTCTATTTGTGTGAAATGTAAGACCTAGTTTGTTTGAACCAAAATTAGGCTTTGAAATAAAACTAAGGCTTTCTGATTTTTTAGACACCTCTTTCTGTCCTCACACAGGACAGTATGAAACTTCAGTTACTTCACAGCAGCTTATGGTCCTTCCTCCACTGTTCCTTCCCTCTTCCAAACCAGACAAAATAAGCATGTCACCCCTGAGATCCTTCTGTCTACAAGAAGGTAACCATTCAGCTTTGGCCATGTCCCCACAAAGGAAGAAATCTCTTCAAGGGTTTCCCATTCATGCTCACCAAGAAAATACACTTGCTTCTTACACATATTATGATGGAATCCATACAGCAAACCCAAGATCTAATCCTGTGTCAGACACTTTATAAATAAATACAACAGGACTCTTCCTGCCCCAAGGAGTTTAGTTCCACATCTGTAGAGCACTTTGAAGATATCAGACTGAAGGTACTACAGAGATATTAAATAATTTTAAAAATATTAAAAGCAACTAAACAAGCAGGTTTTCTTTCATGTAAAGGAACTATGCCTTCCTAGCACAACACAAGCTGTATGTTGGGTGGAAATCCAGGTTTTCCATGACCCACTACGACACCTGGCCAGAACCAGAAAACAGCTACATTTTTCCCGTGCAGAGTTCTATTTATTTTCTGTTCATATTTTGAAAATAAGCTTTATCGTCATGTATTTTTACTTTACCTTCATTGCTTTATAAGATCATTTTAATTGTATTATTTCTTAGTGGCAAAAAAGGCAGATATTTAGAGTGCCCCTTCTCCTGCTAAATTCAGAGGGAGAAGGGGAAAATACCCCATCACCCTAGAAGAGCAGAATTGAGAAAAAAAATTATCACCTGTACAGGAGTGTTACAAAGACCATTGAGTAAAAAAATGCCCTTCTCAAAAAACTTGGTTTGGAGAATACAAGAGGTAAACACAACCTTTTTAAAACGCATCTAACCTGTATTCAGGGCAATAGTAGAAACTGCAATCGTGGAAAGTGAAACAATGAGTTACAGTACTACAGAGCAAAAAATTCCCCATGTCCTGTACATGGCAAGTGATACAACATACCATGCAGGCTGGGAAACTGAGAGGCAACAAAATATTTCATCTATTGCATTCCAGACTGGTATCAAAATGGAGACATGGCATTTTATAAATTCAGCTATTAAGCACTTGTACATAAAATAGAGAGAGATAGCAGCAGTCAATTAGGTAGCATCCACAGCTGTCAACCCTTAACCCTTAGCCCATATATATATATATAAACATACATAAAAATACATAAAAATCAAGGATCAAAGTACCAACACCCAACAAACACACACAAGCCATTCTGCATTGTCTTTGCAAGTGCTATTAAGAATTATCCAAGGTATTCTTAAGATCTGATGAGAAATCCAGACACAGTCCTACTAAAGCATTTGAAAACCTAAAGAAAAAGAAAATGGCAGTTCTTTAAGCATTTCCTATATCACAGTAAGATTTTTCTCCCACTCTGGGATATAAAAGCCTGAGCTCTTTGCAAAAGGCACGACTATACCAGATGTACATTTTTCTCAGTCAAATCTGTTTCAATTTCTCTTTTAGAAGGATATGGGTTTACGCTACAGCCTTCATACTGAAGTGCATCAAAAGGTTGTACAGAACAATGAATTACTTTCAATTATCACCTGACTTTGTAGGCAAACCATATGAGCACAAAGGACCCACCATTAACTCCAGCACAGTTTGGGTCATTACAACTTGGGTTTTGTAACATTTAGCACTTTTGTTACACCCTTTATGAGATCGCCTCACATTTCACAGATTTTTACTGAATTGAATATCCCACAATTCTCTAAGAAGCAAGGGTGAAATGTTACAAGGATGAATATTACAGAGCAGGAACTGAACCACTGGCAGTTAAAATACTGGGAGGGACTGTCTCTGTGGAAGAGCCAGGAATAAATCCCAGAAGTATTGATTTGCCATTCTTTGCTCTAACCAGTAGGTTCAGCCAGTGCTCCTCTCCCCAACCACATCGACTGTCTTTGCACCACACATTCAGCAATCGGCCACATACACAGCTATTGTATAGGACAGAGCGATTCCTCCATATCATCTTGCAGGGCATTGTAAACATGCTCTCAGGAGTTAGCAGAGCAATACCTTGAAAGAATTAGCCTGTTATTTTGTACGTAAGCAGCAACACAAAACAAAAAACCCCAAACATCCAAATATAATAAACTGTGTAGTGTAAAAAACCATGTTCATTGAAAGCAAACACACAGCAAGTATATACATAGGAAAAAAATGTATCTTGCTTTCACATATACAGTCTGATTCCATTAAAAGGCAAAGCTCCAGGAAGCAGGACCAGTAAGCTTCACACACAAATTCAACATCGATATGAGTAAGAATCACATCTGCATTACACTAGCTAGAACAACAACCAAATGGGCTGCCGGGCCCTCAGCTTCTGGGCAGGACCTGCCCACTGATGGTGATGTGTAATTCAGTGAGTTACAGGCAAGTCTGGGATTCTCCAAAGTGTCTGACACTGGCCCTTTTTTTTGCAGATGTGATGCTGATCTATTCGGAGTTCTTTGATCTGTTTCTATAAGGGCCAGGTCTAGGGGGATGTGAGAAGGCTACATCTGGCTCCTGCTACAGCACATCTGGCTTGTAATGGGAACAGCTGGTGCATACAAGCATTGGGGCACTGGAAGAAACTGCTGTTCTGGGGAAAGTTAGTCTTGCTGACACAAAGCTGGAAAAATCTGGATTCTTTCCCTCGCTCAGTTAGTAACTCACCTGTACCTCAGTTTATTGCTCTATACACTGAACATAAATGGTTCTGATTCTGTTACACTAAATACTACTGGCACGGTGACTTCATAGATTTAGCTAGCTCAGAGAAATGCGTAGTCTATTTCATTGCTATTTACAAAAGTGTTTTAGAAGTCCTGAAACAAGGGTTATATAGCAGAACAGGGCATCAGTATTTTGAAAATAATCTTTAGTCACATTCAGAACAAAGAAAAAAAAAGATGACATTCCTCACCCATAAGTTTATCCATCTGAAAGGTTAGCAAGCATTAAACCTCCTAGAGTGTCTGAAATATCTGGACAGAAATATCAAAACAGGGTCTTTGAGGTATTTTCAACACAACCAGAAGGAGGAAGGACCAGACTGCAGACCCATGAGGTTCAATTCGAATAGATAACTTCACTGCTTATCTGATCTACATCTGCAATCTGAATCTTTTGAGGTTCGCCCGCCACCACTAAATATGACACCAAGCTGAGAACACAGGAAACCTCAACTGATTTCATCAAGAAATCACGTAGGCAACAAAATGAGGTCATGCAATTCTTGCAGTTTAACACTGGCAAAAGGGAGAAGGGGGCAGAGAAGGAAGAGGGAGGAAGTTCACTATCCCATAAATGCAGGGTACTCCATAGCCAGTGATATTCTCATATTTTTCTATTTGTTTTTATCCACTTTCCTGTTCTGCTTTTCCCCCTCCTCAGAAGCTTCTCAGCACTGCAGCTAACATGAAATAACATGAAACTCAAACTTCCCATTGTCTTAATACCATCAATTATACCAGGAAATGCCTTGTTCTCTCCTAAATTATTCTGAAAAAAACTAGCTTCAATTGCACAATGCACACATCTAGAAACAGGAAATTATTTCATATTACAATTTCTACTGGACCTTGAGGTGACTAACAGAATTTAGGTAGTTTACATGAGTTTTAACCAGACCAAATAAGAGACTTCAGTGCTGCATACAGAAAGAGCTTCCCCTATTCAATCAGCAAGCATGGGGAGCTGCCCTGCACATATCAAAGGAGTCGGAGTGAATTCCTGTCATCCATACTGAATACATCACTTTATCCAACCATGACATAAAAGAAAAAAGCTGGCTCTTTTCTCATAAAAAGGAAAATAGCAATACACTGAAATCACATGTCTTCTAGGCAGCTTGCCAAGCACACTTTGTTTTCATTGACTAAAATAATGCCTAACAATAGAAATTGAAAGCAGATTTTCCTATGCTATAAAAAGTCTTATTCTATTAGAGACCAGCAGATCTTAAATAGTGTTATTTAGCTAACACTCATCTCTGCATAGTGAAAGAACATAGGTCATCTAAATAGAGAAATATTAGTGACTCTTTCTCCACTCTTCTACTGTTTTAATGACTAGGTTAGAGATGGAACTGGCCCAAAACAACACTTTGAGCCCTACCAAACCATTTGGAAATGTACACCACATAGTCCCATTTATTGGTTCCCTGATGACCATTCTTGTAAATAACCCCAAAAGTCACAAGGGCCATAGAGGCTGTTTGGGATGCCCAGGCTCAAAGCCCACAGTTAAAACATCCCCAGGCATCTCTGGGTGTTCCCAAAGAACACCAAATTCTGGCCTCCTCTTTCTTATTGTTGACATACAGCCAGCACTTGTCAGTCTGTTTGATCTGAGTCACCACCAGGCAGCTAGTTTGGAAGGACAAGTTGATAGGTGTAATCATCCCTTATTGCACTAGCTAATTTCTATTTGCCTGGTTTATACCATCAACAGACTGGAATCACAACTCAAATGGGGTTGATGCCAGTGCAACTCCATTTGTTTCAAAAGAAGGGCCCTAAATTAGACAAGTGGAAGTGAGATCAGAATTGGACTGAATATTGGTGCAATATGCTACATGTACACAGCTC
The DNA here is from genome assembly GCF_929443795.1 of Astur gentilis. Classification (NCBI taxonomy): domain Eukaryota; kingdom Metazoa; phylum Chordata; class Aves; order Accipitriformes; family Accipitridae; genus Astur; species Astur gentilis. The sequence continues at coordinate 32,288,044 of NC_064887.1, forward strand.
ATAGTTCATACAAAAATTAAAATGAACATTTCTGCCTGTCTCATGATGCTTACGCAAGTAGTCAGTAAAACTTTCTCTGGCCCTATGCTTCTGGAAACCATCCTAGCTCTACTGCTCCTCACTCAAGCAAATCTGTATACACATTAATCATTTGACCCTAAATCTCAAATTATTTTCTGAACTGATAATTTCTAAGAAAGTGTCGGGGTTTAAACCCAGCCAGCAACTAAGCACCACGCAGCCGCTCACTCACTCCCCCCCATCCAGTGGGATGGGGGAGAGAATCGGGAAAAGAAGCAAAACCCGCAGGTTGAGATAAGAATGGTTTAATAGAACAGAAAAGAAGAAACTAATAATGATAATGATAATACTAATAAAATGACAACAGCAATAATGAAAGGATTGGAATGTACAAATGATGTGCAGGGCAATTGCTCACCACCTGCTGATCGACACCCAGCTAGTCCCCGAGCGGCGATTCCCTGCCCCCACTTCCCAGTTCCTATACTAGATGGGACGTCCCATGGTATGGAATACACCGTTGGCCAGTTTGGGTCAGCTGCCCTGGCTGTGTCCTGTGCCAACTTCTTGTGCCCCTCCAGCTTTCTCGCTGGCTGGGCATGAGAAGCTGAAAAATCCTTGACTTTAGTCTAAACACTACTGAGCAACAACTGAAAACATCAGTGTTATCAACATTCTTCGCATGCTGAACTCAAAACATAGCACCGTACCAGCTACTAGGAAGACAGTTAACTCTATCCCAGCTGAAACCAGGACAGAATGAAATGTGGCTCTCTGAGTCCCAAGAATCATCTTCACTTTAAATGGAAAGAAGTTGAAGCGGCATAGTACTAGCAGTCAATCAGTAGCTGTTTTCAATCTTTTTTTTGTTAAGTTTCTACTTGCTTCATGTGTTCCATGTGAATTGCAGCCAGCTTTGTAGACCTGCTCCATTTTCCAGTCCTGTAAAAACTGATAGGTAAATAGAACCAAACTCAGAAGTATCATTCTACCTTAAAAAAAATAAATAAAAATTTATATATAAGGTCCCTTCTCTTTCCATCTGTAAACTTACGTTTTGGTCTTTTATATTTTCTGTCGAAAAACACAGGCTTTTGGCAAGTTCACTGGCTTTTTCACAGGTCAAGAGGAAACTCGCCCAATTGTTTAACAAACAAAGCATATCGATAACACTTTAGAAAGTAATATGGAAGAATTTCTCAACCGAGAATCTGTAGTGTGACTGTACTCAATAGAATGGGAATTTTTCTAAAATAATCAAAAAGCAAAAAAAAATCCTGGGTTACTTAATCTATAATTTTTCCTTATACTTTTTGCTGTCTTAAAATTTAAACTGCTCATCCTGCTTATGACATTTAGGTATTCTTTACTTGTCATTCACCTTACAGATTGCTTGCTGCTGCAGGACAAATCTGCATTTCAATACAAGAGATTGCAGTATCTGTCTCATGCCTTGAATATGACTAAGGAGGATACTGCCCAATTTTAATGTCAAATGGGAGCAACACCCAGTCTAAAAGCCATCAGGAGGAGAGAACTCACATTTCAGGAAGAGGTGAGTAGGAAGAGCATAGGAAAACCGCCAAAATGAAGAGACAGGTGTCAGGAGAAGGATGAATGTGATTCACTAATTTACCTGAATGGATGTGATGGTGTGTATCTCAAGGTTACACAAAGACCATAAAATATGAAGGAAGACTGCCAGCTTTCTCCGCTCTATGGCACTCACAGCTTATTCTTGACTCGACAGTTTCCTGCTTTATTCAAGATGGACAATATTCCAAAGCCAGCAAGCATTTGTCTTTCATTTTCTCTGGTTTTACCTTTGCCCACTCCAGACAATTGCAATATTTATTTTTTTTTAAGTAACATTCTTGCCTTCTCTTCAATATTGATTAGAAACAATCTGACAGATGGAGTTTTCGATCAGTCAACAATTAAATATATTTTTCTCATTTTTATGATCTCGTTAGTTACATTTTTTAAGCCTGCGAATATAACCAAAACAGGGCCAGATTTTTCCCATATGCAAGCACAGGAGTAACCTGCTGTAACATACAGACCATATAAAAAAATTGGCAAACCACTAACCAAACTGTCAACAATTCATCCTTAGGTAGCAACTGGGGAAAAAACAAACAAACAAAAAACCCCTCAAAAAACCCAAACAAACTAACACCACTACCAATCTCTGTCCAGTGACGTTCACACTTTTCAGAATATTTGCTGCATGGCCAGAAGTTAGGATACTGATAACTAACATGTTAAGTTTCCACTCTGCCTTTAATGGCAATAGCACATATTACTCAGCAGTCACCAGTTAAAAGGCTGTGCACAAAATCATGAAAACCCTTATGTTAGATTCAATTGCTGCAATTTCAGTTTATATTCCTAGGAGAATGCATACATGAGGACAGTATTTTTCTAGCACAAAAGAAAGACATATATATGTTCTGAGCTTTACAAACTGAAGACACAACAGCCTTTATGGAGATTATTATACAGGAGAATAAAGCAAATCTCTCTCATTTACCATACCCACATGTTCCCTGAAACCTGAGCACACGAATGTCTGGTTCTGATCATTCACCCATGTAAGTGTGTGTAAACCATACCTTATGCAGGAAAGGATGAGCAAAACCCAAAGAAATGTATCAATATTACTTGTCTACAAATAAAGCCAACAGAGTAAAAGTCAGATAGCAAATATAGGTATGAACTTCCCCTTCCTTCCAGTGGGCTGGAAGAAACCATGAGCAAAACCACTTGACCAAGTCCTGAAAAAGAGGATGAGAAAGGTCACCCTGCTGATCTGGAAAAAAGACTTTTGAGCACTGCTGCTAGATTCCAGGAAGAAACTGGAAGAATCATCTCTTGAAAAGAGGAGGAACAAAAGATAAGTCAGAAGATGATGACAGCAGTATACTGTGGGTCAGTGTTGTTTAGAAAACAGCTTGTTTCTTTTGAGAGCTAAAGGACTCCAAAAGCCTTGAAGAGGAGCATGACCTGGCCAGGAAAATGAAGTGATAAAAAAGAGGGATGACCGGAAAACCCAGAGCAGCAGGTGGCACATGACAATTTGTAATACCAAACTCCACACTGCAGGATGAGGCACCTTCCAGATCCACATGCAAACCTCACTGATATGGTCAGCATCCTTCCTCTCACCTGTGTCTGCAAAACCAAGTATCCTCGCTGTTATGAAATAAACTGTTTCCTCTTTCCAACAGAAAAATGATACCAACAGTTACTTTCAAGAGCTAGACCTCCACTGAATCCAGTCAAAACTACATTTTCTTTTAGAAGGAAAGCAAGGTGGTGAATTAGGCTGGTGCTTTAGATTACCAGATCATTTGCACTGCTGCAGATGAAACCAAGACAAAAAGGAAAAAACTTTGTCGTACCTGAAAAAGAGACATACAAACATATACAAAGTACAGGCGATCTCACTCTTGGATAGCAATGCTCATACATAGCCCTTGAGATAGGAACCCAGCTAACAAAACCAGACTACTGCTGAAGAACTTCAGTGCTTTTCACTTTTTCAAAGTTTGAAAACTTTTTCAAAGTTTGAAAGATTTGCTGCTGGAAGGCAGATGAGCCCTTTCTTTCAGTAAAAGGAGCTTAACTTTCACACCAGCCTCATGAAGTCCTGAAGGTTGGCAATAATACCAGTGCAAATCTTAGATCCTAATTTATTTGGGGTGTACACAAAGAAATAAGGCATTTGTAGCTGCCATGTGACATATCTTTTTTCGAACGTCTATTTACATTTTTTTCATCTAACCACATATTGATCCAAATTCATATCTGTGACAGTAACAGCAGGTATCAATTTGACCAGTTTCACACAATGTTAACCATCACCCTCAGCAGCCAGTACCCTCCCTCATACAATAACTAAGTAATCTTTGGCAGCTGTTACTATTTTAGTCCTGTACCCTGCAAAGATTTATACATCTGCTTAACTTTATCCATGTAAACAGTCCCAGTGACATTAGCAAGAGCCCTCACATTTGTTAATTTAAATTTTGTAGAATCAGGCCATTGCCTAGAATTCTCACAAGCAAATAAAACCTGAGTCTGAAATAAATATGATTATAATTTCTTCACTTTGTGTTTTCAGGTTCCCATTTTTCATGACACCTTCTCAAGTGGCCTTAGAATCAAATATGTGTCTCCAAGCCCAGAAAATCTTTCAAGGGCCCTCTTAGATGTCTGCCTGTCTACAAGTGAAAGCCATCAAAAGGAACAGCATGATCCTTTGAAAAGAAAACACTTGAATATCAGTTATGGCCATTTGCCTCAACAGTTTTGTAATCACACTGGATAGTGATCGACATAGACTATTGAAACTAAATGAACCAGAGGGTAAATGGCTCACAGGCCAGTCTAGCATACTGCATATCTATTTTTGCTGATCTTGGCCTAATTCAACAGCAAAATTCTATTTAATGGCCACATTCAGGTCACGAGCACCTATCTAATAAAAAAAAAGTAATAAATCAACATTGTTAGTGCAATGGATTCCGGAGAGAGCAAACACTGAAGTATGAGGGGTGCTAGAGACATCAGTTAAAACTGTCTGGTCTTCCTGATTCAAGATCATGCAGTTTCTAGCTGTAACTCTTTTCCTTGGCCATTTACTCTACTGCCTGTAGTAGCTGCTACAACTAAGAGCATGTGAGCCAAAAGATCACCTGCCCTTTATTGCAGTCTCCAGGATTCATCCACAACATGCAAAATATTTTCCCCTGCTTGATGCCAAGGTGAGGGGGCCTAATTCTCAATTCCTCTAATATAGCAAAAATAGAAATGACACAGCTGAAGTGTGTAAATACCCAGTATTGCCTAATGGCGCTCTGCATGTTACAGTCCCAGGCCATTACACATCCATGGACATGCCATTTGGCTCTTGCTGGCTTACATTTTCAAACATTCAGTTTACATCCACAGCGTAAGGTTTACCCCATCTAAAGTTCATGCACATAGTAGGTGAACTTCTGGTATAAAGAACAATTCTGTAGTGAGTCGATCTGTGTAGTGCTATAGTACCCAACAAATTGACACCACCTTCAACAAGAACAAGCAAAGTTTCCATTGTTTTTATATATTTAGCATTCTTAAGCAATTCAGTCAATTCATGCTGAGACCTTCTGACTCAACTGATATAAAATAGGCCTTTCTCTCTTCTTTTTTTTTTTTTTTTTGCTGCTTCTGCAGGGTTATTAGCCTAAAATCCTAAAGAAACAAAGCCTATGCAATCCTGCTGTCTTTCTGCTCCCTACCTCCTCCATCTTATCTGATTTCTGAACTCATTTACTCACTTGAACCCATCGAATGCAGCTGAGAAATTAACAGAGGTCACCAATACGCTGGGCTCCTACTAACTTCTGGAAAAACGGCAGACAAATAGAGATGGAAGAAAATGCCCCCACTAAGGAATATTTGTCAGCGTAACTCATCTGCTACCTGCTCAGCTAGCTACCCATCAGCTGATCAGGACCTGCATGGTTTGAAACACGTCGCAGCCAGCCCCTTTTCCTGCCCAGCTAACAGAGACCTGAGAGACTGCTACAGAAAGGAACAGTTCACAGGTGGTATTAGGGGTGAGATTATAAGCGATGCCAAAAAAACCAACCCAGAAATAATTTTCAGGCAAAGAGGTGGTGATAAATAAGACCCAAGCCCCTGTAGTACCTTCGAAACTCCAGGAGGCCTGCTGCCCATCAGGCAGCATACGAAAACCACAGTTTCATATCGAGTCCTCTGAGATTACAGACAGTTTGGGTATAGCAGAATGGTCTGCCTGCCTAGCAAGGAATTTAATTTTCGTGATCACCATTAGCCGATGTACATGCCAATGTAACAGAAGTGGAAGGCAAGCTGCTGTTCATTACGCTGTTTGTTATCAGAGGCATCATAAAATTTATCAGTGGATGGAAGATTTAAAACTAACTGAAATTTGTGTTTTTAAATTCCACTCTGGGAATTTAATAGACGAGGGAAAAATACTTCTTTTTAGACATAAAGATAGAGAAAGGGAAACAAACAAAATAAAGCAGTGGAGCTCTGGAAAAATCTCTGGAAGCAAGGTGATAATTTAAATCACTTTGAGGCTGGACAAGACAGGTGGGGAAAGTTTGGTGGAACGGTTTTGTGAAGGTCTGACTTTCACACAAGCTCGAGCAGGAAACGTTCCAAACTCGGGACCTAAATCCTGACTAATCTTTACAGCCCGGTGGCAGAATGCAAAATACCAGGGCTCCACTCTGGAGCTGTAAGCCAGCGTTCCTGCAGTCCTAGATATGCCAAACTCACATGCCAAATGAACTCGAGATTGTTGAGTGCGGAGGCAAGTTATGCCACAACAGCTCAGGTTTAAAATGTCCGTGTGGATGTATTTATTAGCAGTTGTGGATAGCATTCTGCTTCTTCCTTCACTTCCTTTGCTTCTTAGTTTTAAAATCTTAGGACTGCACAAGAACGTCAAGTCTCTGGCTGTTTAAAGGACCATGTGACTCCTCTGTACTTTGAACTCAGATAAACTTCTTACTGAATGAAGTCATGTGTAAAATGCTTTCCAACAGAGATTATTTTGAACCAAGCTGTACTAAGAAATGCAACAGAATTTCAACACTCATACTTCAGCAGCAAAACAAGGAACCATTCTTATACTGAGTGCAGCACTTTGTGGGGAAGCACCAGATCCCCTCACATAATGAGAACTACACTTGTACTAGACTATGGAAGTAGATCATAAGTTTGAGTTTGGGGCGTAAAAAAAATCATCATACTTCCATATAATCACACATCAGAAAAAACAGCTTTTGGCTTATCAATGCATGCAACTTTGCTTCCGAAAGACACCTTCATAAATCACAGTATCCCAAGTTTAAATCAGTAAAACCAGTAACAGGTCCAAACTGGCCACATGGGGATGGATCAGAATTTCTGTGTGCTTTTTAGCCTGAAGAGATACCAGGTTTTACTTAATATTTGGATTTTTAAAAAATTCACAGCCCTGATCATTACACTTTTTTTCCCTCAGAGCAAAACATATGGCTTGTATCCTGGCTAACTTCCAATCTGAGTAATTACGTACTGACCACATAAGTTTCTCCTGTGGTTTTAGCTGGATAAAGCATTCCTCTCCAGTTCCTCCTGCGAACATTTATACCTTGTTGTGGAGCACTATTAAAAAGCTACTGCCCTCTGCCCCAAAGATGGCTGCATTTTAGTAATAAGTGAAACAATTTCTTAAAGTTATAATTGTATCCCTGTCCCCTCCAAATATAGTTGGGAGGGACAGGGATATGATTATAATTTTAGATATAACTGGGGGGGACGTGGATCTGTTAAAACATGTTTTAAATTCCTAATTATATCCATTAGACATGATCATCTGTATCAGGATTTTGTTTTGATGCAATGAAATTGATAGATGAAGTTGGTATTTTTCCTAACAACTTCAAGTGTTAAAAGACCTAGCCTTAGGTTCATACGGCATATTTAATAGCAAGCATTTCTTCTGAGGATGGGGAACAGCCTATGAACTCGCAAAGGGCTGTGTGTTGAAAAGCTTAATATTAGAGAAGATGCGGGCAAGCTTTCTGCTCAAACACATGGGACAACCAGACAAAGCAAAAGAACAGTTTGGATATCTTGCTTTTATACCAGGGCATTGACTATTTTGATTTGGATAAAGAGAATGAAACAGAATGAGCTATACACAACACCACGGTCCAGCACATAGCCTGAAGATCTCAAAGCACTTTACAACTGGATAGTGCCAATAGGAGGTACTGGAACGAAGCATTAGGAGAGCCATCTTATAACAAACTACAGAACCAAACTAGGTACCTGATCAGGTAAAATTATTCTCCCCCCCCATCAGAATTGCAAACACTGAAATCAAGACTAAAATTACCAAAAAGGGAGAAGTAATTTTGAGTACCCTATTTCCCAGCCTGAAACCATCTGAATTCCAGATTTCCAGCTTACATAAACTATTAGCTTCAGCTAAAGTCTGCAGCATTTACTACCTCTGCAGATACATCAGGATCACTGTGACAAATTAGGCACCCTGAGAGTCAGAAGCCACTTTAACAATTTCCCCTGCGTGGGATCTAAGTGACACTAAGCAGCAGAAATACCAGCAAGAGAGCCATTTAGACCAGTCTATATTTTAAACACTCGGTCAGATTTATAAACTGCTTTGAAGATGACAAATGCTACTGAGCTGTTCAGTATTACTGAATAAAATTGTGCATGGGAACAAATTCTTTTCTGCAAGAGAGCTGCATGATAAGTGCCCGCATTAGCTACTTAATCCACACAGCTGTATACATACACGCACATCCATATGTACATGCATATATATTCATCAGTTTAAGAGATCTTGTGTAACACATGTGCACCTTTTTCTCTACTTTAGAAAAATTGGGGGAAAAAAAGGAAGAAAAAACAACTTTCTGCTTTCTCGTAAACCAGACGTGTCCATTCTGAGAACATGATGAATGGTCAGCTTTCTTCCATTTTGCTCAACTTGCACTTTTTGTAAACATCCTTCCTCTTTGCACACCCAAAACGATCTGTTACGGGACTGACGTACATGGCAAATGAGAAGCCTCTGCCATTTATATTCACAGATTCATCGGGATTCTGCTCCCCGGCCCTCTCTGCTCGTCAGAGCTGGCAGAGGATTCAGACGTGTGGGAAGGCTGGAGCCTGCAGAGGCAGAGCGAGCAGCCCCGGTCACTGCGAGCCCCAGCCGGCTCACCAGGACAGTGCTGGCAAAGAAGCCTAAGGCTGGTGCAGCACACGCAGAAATGCACTCGGGTTGTGGGAACGCTGTTCCGATTAATCCATCAAACTAGGTAGTTAGGGATTTGACTCTCATCCTGTAAGGTTGTAACACTATCAGTTGAGAAGGCTGAATATTTTCTAGGTTTTGATCAGATTAAACCAGCACACAAACAAAAAAGGGCAAGTTTTAGGGGGAGATATAACATTTTAAGTGTCTCTGGTGGCACCCGTTTAAACACACTGAAACAAGAGTTCAAGCCGTTGCCTCGATCAACAAGCGTAACATGGGATACATCTCTGGTGTGCAACATTGCCATCATGCGGCCATTCCAGCTCTGCAAAAATACCAGCAGAGACAGAAGGAATCGGAACCTTGCCCTATGTTTGCAGCTTTTTAAATTGTCTTTAATAATCTTGGCAACCTACAGGAGAAATGGCGAGGTGGTGATAGCTCTATCCTAACATCCCTCTACAAAGAAAAACACTCCCTTCTTCAAACCTGCTCTTTTTTTGTGTCAGGTGGAAAACACATTTTTCATTTTCTGAGACACGCTGCTGCCGTCATTATGTTGCAATGCACACTATAGACTAGAACTGAACGTCAAAAATGTACAGAAACATCAAAAAAATGACAAGTAGAGCATTCCTGATGTCAGGAAGCCAGTCTTTAGAAGTAATCTGAATGAGAACGGCACAATGGCCTGGGTCAGGAAAGAGCTCCAACACAGGAAAATACATGGAAGTTGGCATAGAGTCAGGAGTGGAAAACAAAGCAAATGAATCAAATTAGTAATTTAAGAAGAAAATTAAATCCTGACAGCCAGAGGCCAAAACAACATGGAATACAGAAGCGAGTTGTAATAAAATATGGAGATGGAAAAGTTGTACATAGTCAGAAAAGTAGTAACAGAATTAAACCAGACCCAGGGATGATGAGTAGCTCAATTAGAGCAGCAGTGAAGAAAAATAATTATCTGCTGGAGTCAGGAGTTGTTCGTCTACACAAAATTTGTGTTTGCAGTCATCTGGAACCCTGTCCAAGCAGAGCAGGCATAATGTAGCCTACTCACAAAATGGCCCACTGCTTGCTTGAATTACAGCCTCGGAGAGGGACACACACAAACTTCTTAGAGAACGGACAACCTTGTTGCCTGTGTACGAGCGCAGAAGTACAGCAGGAGCTCTCTACCCAGCTGGCACAACAGACAGACATACACAGAAATAACAATCACCTGGAAACAAATTCAGTAACATAGTCATTAGAACAACATCCATCCTTCAGCTATAAAAACCTTGTATCAAAACAGCACTAAAGAAACAAAGGAAACTTAATCACTGATGATAGGAAACTAATATTGACAGGCAAAGAACAGAAGTTTAACTACCACAGGTGGCTGGCCGTACAAAAGAAAATCCTGTTTGTATTCTTGTCTCCTAGCACTTGGCACCTGTAAACAACTAAAGGAGCCTGCCTGCCGTCACCATTACAACTAGAGCGAATTTACCGCACTTGGGAAAGATCACTCTACAGCTGAACTGCCAAAACCGGAGGGGCAATAGTAACTCTCTTCTTCAGTGTATAATTTTGAAAAAAAAAAAGCTTCCAATATCACTAAAGTGGAAACTCTGAATCTATTCTAAAAAGCCAGTGAAGAAAATCAGATAAATAATTACTATTACCCTGAGCTGGAGCTGCTGAGATGGTAATTATGCCTTTTTTTTGTTGGTGTTGCCTTGTTTGTTTTGCCAGATTGCATAAGGCTCATCTGCTAATCAATTCCTGAAAAACATGGCTGTTTTTTATTACGCAGTTTCTTCTGTCTAGGGTAAGAGGAAGCCAGAGAAAGCCAGAGGAAGCCAGAGAAGCCAGAGAAATATTCTTTACTCGTGTTTTTAGCAAAAAGGCTAGTTTGTGAAAACTAAAAGTGTTCCCAGGCTGCAAGACAGCTTTGCTCTCTGTGTCATCAACCAAGTTTCTAGGCGCTGCTACAAGATTCAGTATATTTCTGAAGAGACTATCCGCTATTATTTTTGCAGCTTAAGTGCAAAACAAATTGAAGGGCTGAATTAAAATATTGCTTTCCTTTTTCACTCAGGACTGTCAGCTATACAGCACATAAACAGGGAGATTTTTCAACAGAACATGAATCTGGGAGAGAAAACCATTTTCCAAGAATATCTGACAAATCAGGGGACTGTGGTAAAGCCCTATTGCTGGCAGAGACAGAACCACACCTGTGCTAAGTGTCCCTACCACATACGGACTGGTGAAGAAGCGAGGTTGCCTTACGCAGAATTTTGCAAGGTCTTTGCTTTCCCATGCAGATCAACAGCAACTCTCACAACTCTCCGAAATAAACACCTTCTCTTCTACGAACTGAGGAGTTTCTCGGGCAGAGTAGTCCAAAAAGGCCATGCTACAAACTGTACTGACCAAGACAACCATCCAGAGTCTATGCTGTTTGAGATGGGTGGTTATCTGGATGCAGTTACAGATGCCTATGAAAACATTGGATGCATCACGCTCTATTCAAATTACTCTCCTTGTAACGAGGCTTACCACTGCTGCATAAGTAAAATCTACAACTTCTTGCTGAAGTATCCAGGCATCACGCTCTGCATCTATTTTTCTCAGCTTTATCACACTGAAGACAGTTTCCCCGCAGCTGTGTGGAACCGGGAAGCTTTGCGGAGCCTCTCCAGCCTGTGGCCTCGGGTGACTCTGCAGAGACTGCCTGGGGCGGCACAGCATTATCTCCTCTGCAATTTTGTGTACGGCATCCCAGGGTCAACCCTTTATCACCCAGCTCCGCCATCAAGAACCCTAGCAGACGAACAAAATCCACATCAAATTAACAGCTTAAGAGGAATGAAACCATATTTGAGGGAAGCCTTTCCACAAGTGATGCAGGGAAAGCCTGCTGTGCAGCAGAGCTTAAAAGCCTTTTCATCTCCTAGCCTGGCCTCCCAACAGCCTTTCCAAGCAATGCAAGGCAGTCTGCTACCTCCAATGTCTCAAAGAGACTTGGTGCTTTTCCCAGGCATTTTTCTGCCCTTTCAGAGGGAACATCTATACCCCAGACCTAAAAATATCGTAAGGCATTTTAAAATGCCAAAGGAATAATTCAATGGAACTTATAATTCTGAAATGTTTCCAAGCAGCAGACACCTACTCTGAAGATGATATAAATCGAACCACTTTCAGGCTGTAAAACTGAGATCACAGGTGGCAAAAAGAACCCCCACCAATAAAGTCATCTCCTACAAAAGTTAACCCACAGAATAACTGTGGGTCTCAAATAACTGATTATTAAGATAACATGCTTTTATTTTAGTCCTATACCTTTCAAACATAAACCCAGAGCAGTAAACCCAAAACCTCAGTTTCTTCTGATTACCTCCTGCGATTAATTTATTTGTTGCCCTTAAGGCAATTTCTACCAGAAATATGTAAACAGTCCACAAGCTACAACCACAACTACAGCCGGATTGTAGCTTCCCAGCTGAGGCAACTTTGGTGGAACACGTGACGTATCCTAAATTCCTCCTCTATTAAGAAGGTGGTTCTGCAGGTAAGGCTGATATATGAGCAAAGTTTTCCCACCAGCTGTCTCATTAATAATAGGGGGGCTTATATACATATATATCTGTGTGTGCGTACATGGTTTTTGTTTTTCCTAGGGCTGCTGCCTTCCGTTAAGAGGAACCTCACAAAGCTGTGTGATTTTCTAGTTTGTAAGAAATATCTAACAGGATAATACAGATAACAGATCTTTACAGTCCAAGCGTCACTTGAAGAAGTTCCTATCATTTGGAGCAGTGTTTTCACTTTGTGATTCATTATATTTTTTATTGTACTAAAGGTCTTAAAGAATGGGGCAACTGAAGTCAAGAACCTGTTGTTCCCCAGCAAGTGGTGGTTCCTTCCCAGGTAATGTCAACTGTGAATAAACACACTGGCTAATTTGGAAGCAGTGCTTCTGATCCCTTTTTACTCTTTCTGTGGTCACAGCCATTACGTGTGCGAGTAAAAAAAAAAAAGGAGGCTGCTTCCCAGTGTGACCTTAAACACCCTCCGCTTCAGCAGAGGTGATCCCACTTGGAAGCTCGACAGTTTTTCTGAGTCTCTTAGGATGTAAGGGAGGCGGAACTGCGCTAGCATCTGCCAGGTCCCTTACTTTCACGGCACCTAGGCGCTTTTTTAGAAAAGCTTTCTTGAATTAAATCAGACTCATTCCGCACTTTCTGATAAAAAGCTAACTAACACCATCACGAGAAGCTGCCTGCACTGTAGTATCGGGGTGGTTACTTTCTTTTGCCGAGAAAGACAAGGCCAACGCTATCTTTCGAGTCTTGTGGTAACAGAGCGGTGTTTGAGCGGGGGCTCCCAGGTTGGGAGCCAAACCCTGGTTGGGGCACACCCCACATCGGCACCAGGCTGTGCGAACCCTGCTTCGCACCCCCAGCAGGCCCCGGACAGGGCGGTGGCCCCAGCCTCGCTCGTACCATCTGAAAACGGGACCCAAGTCGATCCCGCATGGCATCGCGAGCTGCCTCCAGGTCCGCAGGGAGCGCGCTGTCGCGGTCTGCCAGGGGACGGTAAACCCGCACCTTCTCGGCGGCCGAGGGCCAGACGCGCCCGCCGCCGGCTCTGGCGGTACTGCGCGTACCCGTAACCGTGGCGACCGACCGGCCCCGCCCACGGCAATGACGCGGCCCGCGGCCAACCAATGGCGGCTCGCCTCCCCGCGCCATTCCGCCCCCGCCTCTCCCTCTTGCGCCCCCTCGCGCCGCGGGCGGGAGGTCGTCCCTTCAGCGCGCCTGCGCGGGGCGCTCGCCCCCCCCCCCCCTCCCCCCCCCCCCCCCGCCTCGCGCGTGCGCCCCGGGGGCTAGGCGGGCGGGGGTGGTTGGGCGGAGGGCGCCTGCGCGGAGCGGAGGGCGGCGGCGGCGGCGGCGGGGAGCGGCGAGACCATGGCGAAGCACACGGTGTCGTCGGCGCGGTTCCGCCGGGTGGATGTGGACGAGTACGACGAGAACAAGTTCGTGGATGAGGAGGAAGGAGGCGACGGGCAAGCGGGGCCCGACGAGGGCGAGGTGGACTCGTGCCTGCGGCAATATCCTTCCGCCGCCGGGCGGGAAGAAGTCCCGTCAGGAGCGGCCGCGGCGGGGGCGCGGCGCGGGGCGGGCGGGGAGCGGGCGCGGCGGCCGGTGCCGCCGGGGCTGCCTTTTATGGGAGCATCCGTGCCCGGCGCTCCCGCCGGGGGACGGAGCGGGGCGAGCCGGCAGAGTCCTGACAGGAGGGCGGGAAGAGTCTGACGGGCGGCCGGGGCTGAGAGGGAGGAGGAGGAGGAGGAGGGCGGCCGGGGCTGACAGGAGGAAGGCGGCCGGGGCTGACAGGAGGAAGGCGGCCCCGCTTCCTCTCTCAGGGCAGAGCCGGCGGTGTCCCGGGGCTGCGGTGCTTGGGAGGTGTCTTATGGGGGGAGGAGGCGGGCGGCGAGAGGGATGGAGGAGGGGGGATTCCTGTGGCGGAAAGGAGCGCTCCGTCTGCCCGCTGCCACTGCCGGCTTCCTGGGCTGGCTGGCTGGCTCCTGCAGTAGCTTTTCCCACCGGCCGCTGCTGGGTTGCTGCCGCGGCGGCTGGTGGAGGTGGATGTGCCGAGCTGAGGCCCGTTCTGGAGGGCTACAAATCGCAGAAGCGATGGAGAATAATTTCTTTTACTTGGATCCTCATTCAACAAAAGGCCCAAGAGGTATTCTGCAATATCGGAACTGTACAGCGTCTTGTTGGTGCTGCTCCTTCCTCAGGTGGCCTAATAATTGCTACCTTACACTGTAGTCTATGCTATCTGTTGAGGGAATCGTTGCATCCACTGAACCTTGAGTATTTTCAGTCACGCACAAGCCAGCTACAAGTATCGCTGTCCTGGAGCTGGTTCTATTGACTTCCAAATACATGGTGTCTAGTCCTTAACCATCTGGCACAGGGAACATGATGGCTGCACTACAGGCAGCTCTGAAGAACCCTCCTATCAACACAAAGAACCAAGCAGTGAAGGTGAAAAATTAACTAAATCACTTACGGGTCACTCCTTAAAAATCCTTTCCTGTTTTTATAACCCCCGCCCTGCCAGGTGTACTGAGGAAGCCAACGAAGCTGGTTTTAGGGTATTCCCCAGTGTCAAAACATCCATGACCTCCGGTGTTTTAATCTCGTTTAAAGTACCATAGCTTGGATGTCATCTGTCCACACACCTTTAACCTGGTGCTACATCAGGTCTCGTGTGTTCTCCTAGGTGCGCTGGTGGTGTATTTTGTGCCCTGGCTAACTAACTCCACACATCACCAGGTGCCCATGTCTGATCCAGACCTGGCAGCACATAGATGTAGTCGGTACTGAAGAAGCAAGGAACCACAACTGCCGTAGTCACCTCTGAGTAATGAAACTCTGCTAGCACAGCCAGATCGTGAACCTACAAAAAAGGAAGAACTGATGGTTATTGCAGCCAATCAAAATTAAGACGTTAAAACCTCAGAACACGCAAGCACTCCCCCTGTGACAGAATATAGGAGCATACTGTTTGCATGTATTTCTGAATCACCCCAGAATAAACCTTGAATGGCTCATGACTGCAGCGGCAAGAGGAAGAGGCAGATAAGATATGGAGCTGCCCAGATGGTGCCTGCAGAGGTCTGTACTCCCTGCTTGAAGAGAGCCTGATGGTCACGTTTCTGTGCTGCTCATCAGGCCACCGCTGGAGATTTTTTCACCTAGCCCTAGCCCTTTCCTGAGGGTTTTTACAGGGTTTTGAGATCCAGCTATCTGTTACAGATAGTGCTGTATAGAAGACTGAACAGCTTTGTCCTCACATTAATTACTTGTTTCCATTAGATCTATATGGATGTATTTAAGAATACACTTTGAAGGCAGTGGAATTGAAGAGAGCAGAGTGACTGAATTTTGATGTTTGGCTTCTTTTTTAGTTGATCTCATGGAACTTTTATGATTTTACTTATAGCTTTTCATGTGAGGTCTCGCTAAGCCAAGCGGCTATGGGATATTAAATTGAACAAGAAAACTAACATCCATAATTTCTGAAGAAGGAAGCTGCTTGAAGTATTTGTATAATGGAATTATCCAAAAGTCCAACAAACCCAAGACCTTTTTCTTTCATCCTCCCTCAGTTAAGATGGATGAACAGGAAGAGCTGCTTTTTGCTGATTACATGGCTAATCTGCTGCTGTAATCATGCCACACACGTTCCTGGGCCTGAAATGACATCCAGGTCAACTTCCAAATGGTTATTAATGCAAAATATTAATGCTGCCAGTTTGCATCCAGTGTGCGTGGAACAGAAGTTGACTGTACTGAGAATATGTGGCTTCCAGCATTCACCTCTTCCAGGCCTGGCCAATGGCACTTCTGTGGGATAAAATAATTGCATCACATTAAACAGTACAAAGGCATGGGAAAGGCTCTGAGACAAGGGAGGCCAGTCAAGTACTTAATTGTTATAATTCTTTTGGAATTTGCCAGACCTTGAGTTTCGATATGAAAATTTATTATTTAGCCATAACCTCATTTAATAGGTGGACAATTGCAAACACAAGCAGAGAGGCAGAAAACCTAGAGCAGGACAAACGTGTAAAACTCCTTTATGCTGTTTATCATTGGGAGGATGTGTCTGTTATACATTATTATCACAAGCTTTGTACACAAACTGCCCTATTCAAACAGATTTTAGAATTGTTTAAAAAAAATCTAGTTTTGTTTGTTGGAGAGACAAGTAATATTTGAACGCACCTTATATGAGAGTGAATGTATCTCTGCCCTCCTTATTTTTTGACAGGATCGTGCAGAAAGTATTGTCCTGAAGGTCCTCATCTCTTTCAAAGCCAACGATATTGAGAAGGCGGTGCAGTCGCTGGACAAGAACGGTGTTGACCTGCTAATGAAGTACATCTACAAAGGCTTTGAGAGCCCCTCAGACAACAGCAGCGCCGTGCTGCTGCAGTGGCATGAGAAGGTGCGTTTATAGGGCATGCTCTTGCCTGGGTTGTCCGTGGTAGCAGGTTCTTGGAGCCAAGGCATGCTCACGGAGCCTGATAAGAACTGCGTTTCTGTCTGGTAAAACTGAAGTGCCATATTTCACACTGTGAGGAAGGTACGGTCGTGTGAGCTCGTGCCTACTTCTGATTCCTTGGGTAAAGATTTTACAGTTAAAAATTGGTTTTATGTTAGGCTGAGGCAAACAAAATGGTTCAATCCAGTGATTCAAGAGGATGGAAGTAGAATTTCCTTCCTAGAGGGAAGCAAAATTTGCGACTTGGTTATGCAGGGAAATAAAAGCTTGTTAAATAACTGTCTTCAAAGCAAATGCGATCATCCTTTTGTGGCATCCTGAGTGTGAGAGTTGTTTTTAATGTAAAGAGTGGGGAGATGCTCATTTGAAGTACAGTCAGGAAGCCTTTCTCATCAGCAGTCATTTCAGCCTGTAGCTACCTTGACCTGGTGTTAATTGCCGTGTTTCTCTTCTCAGGCCCTGGCTGCTGGCGGAGTAGGGTCCATTGTCCGTGTTTTGACTGCCAGGAAAACTGTTTAAATCCAGCAGCTGGTGGTTGTCTGCCATCCACGACGTGGGAAGTGCTGGTACAAAACCCAAACAACCAAATGCCATTGCTGCCCTGTGGGCAGCGCCTGTCTCTCAGCTTGCCTTCTTGCTGCTTCTTTCATACCTGACAAATAACGCATATCGTGATCTCTTTTTTGTTAAATTCTGGAAAATTATGAAGGTGCAATTTTATTTCTAACAGGAATATTTGGTACTCGCGGACATTTCAGTGACACGTATAACGACATATACAACTTCATGTTTAGGGTGATTTGCATTTGTGTATAATTATGGCAGATTTGGACCTGACTTTCCAACCAAATGCTGAGGGACGTAGGGCAATGTCTTAATTATTTTCGCTAGCCAAGCAGTGTTTTGATGTAAGATCTATATTTTGAGAAGTGGGGCAGCTATTAATATAGGTAACTGGACCATGTTTCCTTTGGTCAGCCTCTGAACCTACACCCGTTAATAGGACAGAAAGCAAAGGCTCCATTCCAACCCCAATTATCATTCCAGAGCACTGAGTATTTTCCTTAACCTCACATCTCACGGCCTGTTCAGATTCCTTGTGGTCAGTCAAATGCTGGGTCCACAGCGGGGAAAGTCACAATGGGACGCAGTTGTCCGTCACGCAGTTTGGATGGTAGAATTTAAAAGGTTGATGGTCCATTTACACTGGAGCCCAGCCCAGTGAACTCTTTTTATTTTGGGGAGCAAAGATCCTGAAGAGAAGAAGAAAAAGCAGCTTTCACACAGCAAATCACCTTTCAGCAACTGGAAAGTGATTTGATTTTTGTCAAGCACAACACAGAGGCTGCCTGGGGTAATCTGAGAAACGCATAGTGGCATCCACGCCATCCTTGCAGAGCTCCCGTATTTTGTTTTCTGGATGTATAGGGTCTTAATGGATACCAGGCAGTTGACATTCCTGTTGCATTGTGCCACAGCATGTTAGCTAGTGGGCGAATTGGGTTCCAAAATAAAGAGGACTACTTTAAAAAGAATTAGTAAAGCCCAGAGCATCCCAGGCCACAGATCACCGTTGAAGGTTTAGGGCCAGGGCTGAAATACATGTGTTTTACATTCACCATTTTACTGCAGTTCAGTTGTGTAAAACTGTTGGGGAACTTGTGAAATCTTTGCTGTTTTTTGATATCTGCTTTTTTTTGTAATAATAATAAAGACCAGACAATAAATCGTCACTGAATATTTACTTGATGTCTGAAATGCCTTGAAGTTTCAGCAGGCTGCTGTTCCAGGATGGACAACAATGAAAAAGCAAGCCCTAAAACTTTTGCCTTCTGTTATTTTTCTTGATAGGCTTCCTTTCTAGTGGTTATTTGTACCTGTGTGTAATGGCAATACATGCACAGCTTCATCCAACTGAAAAAGACGAGATTATTTTAGCAAGATATTTGAACAACAAAAAATGATCCAAACCAGGACTACTAAGAGATGTTTCTGCCTATGGTAAAATTGTAGCCAGAGAGCAAGATCCTTACAACCACTAATGTTAGATGCTTTCTCTAGAACAAAAGAAGGAAAAGGGTAATGGCCTAGCAGGGCTGTTGTGTGGAGCAGAACTCGACTTCACAGTTGGGCTTTTATTTGTGTCTCTGCCTGCCCCAGCTCCAAAAGATTAAACATTTAATTGTTTGTTTTAATAATAATTTAAGGACAAATACAGTCCTGGGCTTGTCCTGTGTGTGTCTACATCATCACTTATGGCATATGTACTCAGCTTGAACTTCTGAAGGGCCCAGCTTACAGAAACCTGGTGTTGAGCACTCTGACATCTGAAGGGCATTGCATATTCGTTACCCAAGTCATTGCTTTGGGAAAGCAGAGCTAGTGCCTTCAGGTGGCTCAGACCAAAGCGTTCCTGATGCGCCACATTCGCTCAGGAATCAGTAAGAAGGCAGCCTCCGTAAAAGCCTTTTTTCCATTCATCCCGCCTCCTGCTCCCTCGGTTTCCCCAGGACAGTCAAGAGACCTGCACAGCTGCAGCTGCCACGTGTGGTGGACACAGGCAGGCATGGGCAGCCAGCCCGGTGTTGCAGCTGGAGCAGCAGTGCCTTTCTGAGCAGGGCTGCAGAGCCCTGTCACCCCGCCTGTCTCGCTCCATCGCCCACGGGGCCGGCGAGGGGCACAGTGCCCCATGTCGTTGCGGCCTCAGCGCAAACAGGAACTGGCGTGGTTACCCCTCAACCGTTTGGTGCCCTCCTTCCCTTCCTTCCTAGGATGCTTTTTCTTGTTTAACTTCTGCAGAAGAACATAGGCACAACAACAGGAGGCACTGGGCACGCAAAGTGGTAGACCTGGCCTTGCTGCAGAGACCACAGATGTCCAGGTTTCAACCCCACGTGCATACAGAAGCCTCAGCCTCCTGGGCACGTGCGGTGATGGCTCAGTCCTTACAGCTCTCCCAATGACTGTGTCTGGCTTCTCTGTTGCCTTCCGTTTGTCCAAATTTGGTTAAGAGGCCCATCAATCCTCGTTTAAAAGAACAAAACAACAACATTAATAAAAAGCTGTAATCCCAGAGAAGTGAAAAATATTTTCCAAAATAATGGATGTCAAAGCAGGTCAGCTACCTCTAGGTGGCATTAGGTAAACCAAGGCAACAAGAAGAGCGATCTTAAGATTCTCCGGTTTCCCCTCGGGCTAGGCTATGATGTATTCAGAAACATTTACAAAACGTATACATCCTCTGCATCTGCGTTCAGGGATGTGCCAAAAGAAGATGCACCGATGTGGGGGTAGTAGTGCAAGATTTGCAGGAAGGCATCTCTCCTATTAACTGATAGACAGGAAGGTAAAAAGTAAATCTAGTTTACATTAAAAAAAAATTACCTCTTTTCTCCAAGGGGGTTTTTTAATCCTTTGAGTAATATGGCACAACAGGTTTCTAAGAGGAAGACAGAGGAAGATGGGCATGGAAGAAAAAACCCTAAACAAATCAATTTTGCAAAATGCATTTCCCTGCCTATTATGAGAAGGAAGCCTTCAATGAAAAATACTTTACACACAGATCAGACCTACTCAAAGGGGGACAGCGTTTGCAGACTTCTACTAGGAAGGCTCAGCACACTTCTGAGGTTCGCTTGCAAACCTCCCACCGCTGCCTTTGCCTTTGACCGGGATGTGTGGCAACAGCACTTTATCAGTCACATCCTGCTTTTGTAACAGCCAAGAGAAACTGCTGTTCTCCCTCTGCCCGGAGCTGCGGCCCCCGCCAAGCCCTGGGCTCCGAGTCACCCATCACTTGGCCAAAGAGTTGCCTCGGGATCCTGCCTCACCCCCCGCCACTGTTAAGGGAGTGAGCCAAAAACTCGGGTCCTGTGCAGAGAGAGCACTCAGACCTGCCTTCCAGGGAAGGAGCTGGAAATGCTCAGTCTCCTCCATTCCTCCTGTGTTACATATCTCCCAAACAACAGCAATCCCCTTGGTCTTTCTTCATGTGTAATGTTTCCTAGTGCACAGATCAGTCTTTTTGGGGGTCTCTTCTCTCCACAAATGATGATAAAATCTTGCATACTGTTGCTGTACAAACTTAAAAATCACTGCTGCACCTTAGCTGGATTTGGGGCGTTTCTATGTATATCTTACCTGTCTCTTGGCAATCTGCATTTGTGCCAGATTCCAAGAATCTCCCATGGGAGATGTCACCATCGCTGTTACTTCCTCTTGGATGTTATCGTAGAAGAAACGTTTGCCTACTAAATCAACTTGATAAGAGAAAGGGGAACAAGAGACTCACTCTTATTAGATGGGTTGTGTTTATGGCAGCTTTGAAATTCCTTGAATGCTACATTAAAAATAACCAAGCAGAAGTATAGCTGCTCTGAGCATTTGCTGCGCTTGCATCTTTCAGATCCCATCCTTCTGTGAAACGCAAGGAAAAACACTTGTCACAGGGGTGATCTCGCATCCTCCTCCAGCTCCCCTTGTACCAGTTTTGGGATCAACCTGATCCTACTGGTGTGCCAATTCAGATAATTAAATGAGCAGAAAATTATCCCTACAATAAGGTGAACCATTTCCTATGAGCTGGGGTCTCCCATTCCCCAAAGGAATGAGAAAAGGCGTCTCGGGTGTTTTCACGCTCACCATGTTGTTATTCCCACCCCTCTCCTTCAGCATCACTTCCGCTGGTTGCATTTCCCTCCGCTTTTCCGGAGCTCCTCCATGGAGGAGAGTCTCCTCCATGCTCCCATAGGAAGCCCACGGGAGCCAGCTGGGTGCACAGGAATGCCAAGGGCACACCTACAACTGGAGAACCAAAGAGAGCCCAAGGTTGTACTCCGTCCTACTTTTGACTGAAAACCAACTCCTTGCTCTTCAGTGGCTTGGCTTTCTTCCTGAGCAGAAGTTAAACAAAAGCCTCCTCCACAGTCTCCCTCGTGCTGTTGGCATCGTAATTTGCTGGGGAAGTGTGAGTAAATGCACGAGGGCCAAGTCCTCCTGACTTATTTTAAGCTCTTACAAAACACCAGCATCACTGGTAGATGAGGCAGAGGCAAAGTACTTCCCAACCTGCTTTGAAACCACGTGTGGAGCACCCAGCTCCAAACCTTCTGAGTCAGCAGGTCAGACCCCAGTCGTCGCTGCCTTTGGAGCTACCACACGCTCAGTGTCCCCCTACCCTCCCAACAGCGCTCCAGAGCCAGGTTACGCTCTGTTGGCCATAAAACACCTCAACAGAAGTGACCTTGGGCTGAGCACGAGTTAACCACCGCTGCCGGAGCCCAGCGTGGCACGGCCGCTGCCCCCCAAAGCCCCATCCTTGGGCAGCTCCACGCACCCCCAGCAGCGGAGCTCCTCACTGGGGCAACACCGTGGGGGGACAGGCAGGACAAAAGGTTTCCCAGGCTGTGCCTTGGGCTGTACCTCGCCTTCTGGGTTGGGCAGGCAGGCAGGACAGCCCCAGCCCAGCTGCAGGAGATGCCTGTGGGAACTATTTAGCAACTACCTTCATCGAGGACCACGCTTTGGAGGGCACAAGGGGCTCGGCTGCAGCGCTCGCCCTGTGGCTTTGCAACCCTAAATTTGACTGATCAACCACCCAGCCGACAAAATCCATGGCTTTTCATGAAAAACCCGGAGAAGGAAAACCCAAAGAGGCGAGGAGCTGCTGCCAGAGAGGAGCTGGTGTGCAACCCAAGGCAGCGCCGCGTGGAAACTCTCCGCGGCTGAGGCAGCCTCTGCCCCACTTCCCCATCCCGGGGCTGTTTCACTGACGTGAGCGAGGCCACTTCCTGCCAGGTTTGCAACACAGGCAGCAGGGAAGGCAGAAGTACGGGCAGAAGGGAGCTAGAGAGAGCCTTGAGCAGCACCGCGGGAAGGACGAGGAGAGGGGCAAAACGCCGTTCCCACCGCGCCATGTCCCTGGTTGAGACGATCCGGCTGTGGCAAGAAGGGGTGTGCGCGGCGGACGGGAAGGAATGGAGGGCAGCCCTGGGCGCCTTCATGGCTGTCCAGAACCCCCCTGCCAAAATCTGCTTTAACATCGGCTGCATCCACCTTGTTCTGGGGAAGCTGGCCGAGGCGGAGGAGGTAAGGTACAGTCCTTACAGTCACTACTCTGCTCACAGGCACCAGCGAGTTTGCACGTGCACCTGCCAGACAGACAGATGCGCTGGGAAAGGGAGGAATTAAGGGCCGTGGTCTGACTAAGGGAAGGATTCAGGGCCTTTTAAAGCGGGGATGAAGTGTGACACCCCTGGGCTGTTCCTGCTGGACCTGTTTTCTCGGTGGATCAGAGGTGAAGCAGCAGAAGAGGTGCACGGCTTGCTGCTTGCACTCTCTCCCTCCCAGATGTGACAGCAGGGCACTAAGCTGCTGAGCGAGCAGTAGCAGATGGTTCCAGCTCAAAAAAATTAGGAGCCTAGTACAGGCTCCACCATCCAGTGCCCAATGCTGTAGGGAGCCATAGGCCAAAGCCCAGCTTAGGCCACTGAGCTAAAGCAGAACAGGTATAACCACTCTACACCCTCATTTTTTTAAAGCTTTCTCACCCCTTTTTTGTCCCCCTCCTACCTCCATGCAGGCATTCACCCGGAGCATCGGCTGTGACAAGCACCTAGCAGTGGCTTATTTCCAGCGGGGGACTGTGTTTTACCGGAGGCAGAAGTGAGTGGAAGGGTTTAAAGTTTCTTTTTTTGCCACTTGCGGAGATGCCAGCCTTTGGCTGAGGACGGTCCCAGGCAGGTTGGTACCCCGGGGCCAAACTGCAACCCCTTGAGGTAGGACAGGCTCCTGTTCATCATCAGTTCAGTCCTGGGATTAACACCAACCTTGGAGCATCTCTCTTCCCCCTGGGGTATCCAAAACCACTACAAGGAGATAGGAGAGACCCAACCAAACTCAAACAAGTTTAAGTAAAGACTTAGAGGCACCTGCGAGGGGTGCCACCATGAGGTGGTGATGTCCTTGTCCTCTGCTCCACAGCCATGAAGATGCCATCAAAGATTTCAAAGAGGCACTGGCCCAGCTGCGAGGCAACCAGCTGATCGACTACAAGATCCTGGGGCTGCGGTACAGGCTTTTTGCTTGCGAGGTGAGAAAGACTTGGCCAGCAGTTTTGATCCCAAAGGGTTGTTCACCATCTCAAGAAATCTAAGAAGAAGACAGCCAACCTCTCTTTGTGCCTTGCAAAAAAGCAAGCAAACTGGTGCAGTGCTCTGTGTGGTGCCACCACCCTGCTGTCCTCTCCTTCGCCACACTCCTGGCCATGGTCTGGCTGCTCTAAAAGCTCATTTCCTTGCTCCCATCCCTCCGGCAGATACTCTACAACATCGCGCTGGTGTACGCCACAATGGAGGACTGGAAGAAAGCTGAGGAGTACCTGACACTGGCCATGAGTATGAAGAGTGAGCCCCAGCACAACAAGATCGACAGGGCAATGGAAGCCATCCTGGTAAGGAGGAGCAGGTCTTGCAGCCATCATGTTTGCTCACAGCAGCCCCACAGGGAGGAGTGAGATAAATACCAGAAAAATACCAGCCTTTTACCTCTGGCTTTAGCAGAGCAGGAGAAAACCACAGTGGGCTGACCAAAATGTGGGTGTCATAGTGAGATATGAGTTGGTGGGAAGAGCTTTGGGTCACTGGGGAGGCAGGGACGGGACGGGAAGATCAGGTTAAATTGGGCTGGCACGGTGGTGTTTTGATTTTACGAAGCGAGACCTTAACCCCAGAGGTAGAAAGAATGGGACATTAAGCAGTCCCTGCTCTCACCTCTGAAGAGTGCTATGACTTCTCTGTGCTACAGAAGCAGAAACTCTGCGAGCTGGTGGCCATTCCTGCAGGGAAGCTGTTTAGACCAAATGAAAAGCAAGTGGCTCAGCTGGAGAAGAAGGACTACCTGGGAAAGGCTATGGTAAGAAAGAAGCATCTTATTTATTTGGGACAAGCCTGTGGGCTGAGGAGAGCTGCTGACCGCCCTCTCACCACCCCTCTGAGCTGCTGTCTGCTGCCTGGTGGGCAGCCAGAGCTATGAGGCTGGTTCGTGCCTCAGGGATCCTCCCAGGCATGGAGGGAGGGGTGGCACATAGACGTCTCATGGGGAACAGGGACTCTGCAAGAATAGAGGAGCTAAAAGCATTTTTCTGCAGAGCATGGCCTATTTTCAGTTTCTCTCTTTAGTGAGACATAAGGGACAGTCAGTCAGCAACGAGCTGGAAAGGTTCCGCTGGAGCTTCAACTCGAGCCAAGATTTTTTTCAGGGGGAAAAAGAAGCTATTTAACATCTGACACCCACAAATGACCTCCAGCTCTTCCCCTGCTCCATTTGAAAGGAGCTTTTCAGCTCAGAGAAGCGAGTAAGCTTTTCTCCCATGAGTGTGCAAAATCCAAGCACTGGGAGATCATCCTTGAGCTCAGGTCCCGGGAGGTAGCACTCCTCCAGAAAGGGAACCATTGGCTGTGCAGGCACTGGGGAATGTGACGACCAAGAGCTAAGCAGCTCCTTGGGTGTCAGGGGAAGCCCAGAAACATGCACACAAACATTTAGGAATTTTCTAAATTATGTTTAAAGTCACCTATAGGAGGTAAAGGCTTGAGCTGGACACTTTGGCTCCCTTCAACATTTGTGATTAAAACATAAAGGGAAACTTTTAGGTTATAATGGCTCTAACCACAGTAACAACAAAGCTAAGAGCTAAGAACTTACCACAGCTGAGAGGTGAGCTTTGGTGCCAGAAGCACTCAGCCTGTAGTCAAAGATGCTTAGCCTAAAATCACAGCCCCTCTTGAATCTGAAGCATCCTGAGGACTTTGGCTTGCCCAACAGCAAAGGAGAAGGGTGGACATCAGAGGTCTAAGAGAGGTCTACAAGCACCAAGTCATTAACCTGTCTGTCTTTGGCTCTAGGTGGTGGCATCCGTGGTGGACAAGGACAATTTTTCAGGATTTGCTCCACTCCAACCACAGGTAAGGCACCACCAGTGAAAGTTCAGGGGGACGTGGGGATGGGTATCATCTCGCAGCTTGCCGAGGGCTCTGGCTCACAGTAGGGAGCAAATAGCAGCATCTCCACTGTGAACTTTCTGCTACTGCTGTGGGGAGGAGGCGGGCACTGCCTTCACATCTCAGCTGCTCTCTCCATCATCTCTGTCTAAGCTTGAGTGGAGAAACAAAAGCAGTTCTGCCTTCATTCTCCATCCTCCTCCCAGTTCCTGAAGCCCCTTACATTTTCCGTGCCATTTTCCTGATGATGTAGCAGCATCTTCCCATCTCTAAAGGCGCTCGAGAGTTTTTACAGGAGCTTTTTGGAAGGATACAGGGAAGTGCAGCCGCTGCAGCCTACGGCACCGTTACACAAGATAAAATATGCTCTTCTCAATGCAACCAAGTGTTGACACCTTGCTACAGGAGTCAGGCCTATTTCAAGTAGCTTCTTCAGAAGCCAGAGACCTTAAATTACCTCGGCAGGAGAGACCATAAAGCACTACAGCATGGGATTTTACAAGCAGGGTAATGGGAAAATACAGGGAAGCACAAGTTAGTTTAAACCAGCTCAAATCTCAAATCCTTGATCTCAACACTCTGTGAGCTCAACCCAAAATCAAGAGTGAAAACAGGATTGTCTCTGAAAACCAGCCACAGGTGGAAGAATCAGGAAACTGCTCCTTAGAAGGAGCAAAGCCAGTGATATTCTTCATGGCACTTAAGGCAGCTGCTTTATGCATCAGGGTGGCAGAGAGCCGAAAACCTACTGTAGCCAGCTGCAAAGCAGCAGAAAACTCCCTTTAGGTTCAAATTGTCTGACCTGACACCAGCCCAGGGAGGAAGGAACTGTGTAGGGGTGATGGCAGGCATGGTAGAAGGCTGCAGGACATTTCTGCAAAGCAACTGAAATCCTCCAGGTTACTGATCATTTTCTTTTTGTCTTCTTGTTGGCAGGCCTCTGGTCCCCCACCCAGGCCCAAGACTCCAGAAATCCTCACGTAAGTTGAATGAAGGATGGACAATGATACTAACCCACGCAGCCAGGTCCAACCCCATCCTGCACCATCGCAGCTGAGTGTCCACTGGCACCCAAAACTCAGGGGGGACTGGGAACAGATCATAGAAACATGGAGGTAGAGGTCTGGGTTCCCCCTACAAAGTAAAACAATGTCACCTGCTTTCCTGACCTGTCTGCTGCTCCCGCACCCAGGGCCCTCAAAGGGCAGCCGCACCGCGTCCTGTACGAGTTCATCCCCGAGACCGCTGAGGAGCTGCAGGTCCTGCCGGGAAACATTGTCTTTGTCCTGAAGAAGGAGAAGGACAATTGGGCTACAGTGATGTTCAACGGAAAGGTACCGGGACGTGCTTGGCAGGAGGGGGCAGATGCTGTGGGGTTCTGCAGAGGACTTGCAGGGCGAAGCCTTGCCATCAGCAACTGAGTTTCTGACTTAAGTCCCTTACATCCACCCTGGCTTAAACCACAGGGCTCAGTGAAACCCATCCAACCTGCAGCAACTAACCTTCAAGCCTCAGGGACTCTCCTGCAGTCAGGGTAGGGCGAGGACAAGCTCAGTTGTGTCCTCCAGCAGTGGGTTGCCTCCTTGCCAAGCAATCCCCACTCATCTCTCCTTCCCCCACAGAAAGGGATCGTCCCCTGCAACTACCTTGAGCCTGTGGAGCTCCAGAACAAGCTGCATATCCAGGTGAGGAATCCCAGGAGGAGATGGTGTCCTGGGGAGAGCAGATCCCCACACATGCACCCACCACCTATTCCAGGCCTTCCAGCAGGACCCATACCTGCAACTCCCTCCCCCTCGTAATGCTGGAGTTGGTCCTTCTGGCTCATGGTCACCTTAACACGAGCTCAGAGACCTCCAAAATCTGGGCAGATGGTGTGTTGATGGTCCCCTGGGTGGTGGTTGGCAATGCTGGGGAGATAAGGGGTAGCAAAGTCACCCCTCCCCGGTTCAAGACTCCAAACAGGCCTTGGGAAAATAGGGGGTTGGAGAGTGGGCTCCATGAGGCAGCAGTACCCCAGCTCCCTTAGGAAGGGTGGGATTGACAGCACTACCTTCTCCCCATCCGGCACAGGAAGAAACCCCTCTTGAAGCAGAGATCCCAGAGTCACCCAGCTCTGCCGCTCCAGAGAAGCCGCGGCGGCCAGCACCAGGTCAGTGAGGGGGAGCTGAAGGGATGGGGGTGCCTTAGGGGCAAAACACCCAGCAGCAAGTTTGAGATGGTTTCCTTGGTGCCATGTCCTCATGATTTCAGACCAGGGCTAGGGCTTATCTCCATCTTGTTCCCGGACCCAGGATGGGGAGACATTAAAGCAAGAAGCAGAGACAGCAGCTGAAGTACTGAGTAAAATAGAGCACATGGGTCCCCAAGGAAAGCAAGTCCCTCCATGCTCTTAATTAGCACAGCGACTAATCGGAAAAAGGACCTTGGGATAGGAATGGGGCAAGAGACCCCACTTGTCCAAGTCTTGAAGTAGAAGGTTCCTTACAGGTTTCTCCTTAGAGCAGGGCACCTCCGATGATTCTAGTGCTGCTGTGAGCTGGGCTAGATTCGAAGGAGCTCTCGTTGCCCTGGGAAAGGGATTCCTGGCCGATGCTACCTGGTGTCCCATGTCCCAGGCCTGGGGCACTAGGGCCACTGCATCGCCCCCAGCACACTTGTTTCAGGATGTTGGGAAGCCAAAACAGGGCTCTGCTGCCTGTATCTGCGCTGCTGCAGGAGCACTCAGGTGCACGGTCCGAAATTACTGTTCAAAGCTGGGGATTATGTGTGTCTTGGACACATGAGAATGCGAGTTCAAACAAAGAGCTGGGAAGAAGCATTGTGAGTTGCCCTCTCCAGAAAACATCACGCGGTGCTCAGACGTAGAAGCTCCACACCACTGCAGGAAAAACACATTTGGGGTAGAAAATACCACTGTGCAGAGACTGTACTGCACAGGTGTTAACCTGCTGCAGTTTATTTTGGCCACCGATGGCCAACCTGCCAAAAAAACCCAGGAATATGTGGACAACCAATTGCCAAGTCCCCTGCTCTGAGGTGGGCCTGAGCCAGTCGATGGTGGGAAAGACCACTAATGACAGGACAGGGCTCATGTCCCAAGCAGCACAGCCTTGTAGGCGGTGCAGTGGTAAAGTTGATATAGAAGATGGCTGCGGCTCATGGGAGTTAAGGGAAAACAGGTCAGGCACCCAACAACCTCAAAGAGCATCTTTATGGCACCAAAAGCCGTTGCAGATCTAGCAGCAGGACCACATTCAGCAGCATAGCTCCATCTCTTCCCATAACGAGCACAGTCGTGTCAAAGCACTGACAAAATGGAGAGCACATCCTTGTGAAGAGAATTCAACGGATTGGCATAAAATCACCCTACCTGGAGGTCTGAATTTAGCTTTACAACCCCAGAGAAGGACAGGGATTGCCTCTGGTTTTCAGTGTAGACCTAGGGAGATCAGAACAGCAAAGAGCAGCTCAAGTTTTTTGTGTTTTTTTTTTTTTTTGTTAAGTCCACCCAGGAAGGACATCCCACCCCTAAAGCTCCCATCCCTGTAAGAGGGAAGGCACAGAGCCCAAACCTCTGCTCGGTGGTTATATCTAAATCTTACAGATGAAGCCCATCGCAGCTGATGCTGCATCCGTTCAAGGGACCACTGCTGGCTCCGGGGTTGGTTGATGTTGCTGCAGATCATGATGGGTGTTGAGGAGAAGGCATGCAGGAGATCTGAATGTGTATTTAGGCACAGAGCAGCAAGGCCTACTCTGTCCCACTTGCTCAGCCACCTCCTTCGTCCTCCACAGACTACGTTCCTGCTACTGCAACGCAGCCGAGAGACGCAGCAAAGGTAACATCTCATGAACGCAGACCCTGAGATCCTGTTGGCATTACAAATCTGCATTTATTGCATGTTGAAAAGTGCTGGCATGCCCTGCCAGCACCATGGCCCTGGAAATGTTTCAGGTTTTCATTGTTCAGGAGCTTGTCCAAAGCACCACAACAGAGCTAGGGACCAGCAGGTCATCAGGACCCAAAGAGGTGACTAGGGTTGCTTTTTGTGAGTTCTCCTCCAGGTCCACTCCCCAGTGGACCCGGGGCTGTCAGCAGACCCGTTGTACGACTCTCACCTTGGTTGACCAGCGGCATTTGAGAAGGGAGAAAAAGGAGAGAGCTTGGCTGTAATGCACATGCTCTTGGGCAGGGTCAGCACATCAGAAGCTCACGCTGGGGAGAGAGATGGAAAAATACAACAAACCCAACTCAAAAAAAAGCATGAGGGGGTTGGAGGGTAGACACACCTTGAATTTGGTCACCTGAAAGCCAAAATTTAGTTACCAAGTGCCTAATCTCTTACTGCGCTCTCTCCTGGGACGAGCCCAGGGCTGCCAACCAGCGCACATCCAACCATAGCTTGGGTGGCACGGCCGCTGACCTGCCCCAAGGGAAGTACCAAAGGCTGTACATGCTAGCAGAGAAGTCTCCCCAACCAGTAGCCAGTTGACACCCCGCAGCTCAGAGTTGACTGAAGCGACCACAGTTTCCACATCCCGGTCCCCTCTCCCTGCCCTCACCAAGCCACGCAAGCTCTGACATTCAGTTTACCACCTGCAGGAGGCCAAAGCAGCCATCTCCAGCCCCCACATCCTCAAGGTGCATTACAAATACACAGTCGCCCTGCAAGTCGAGCCAGGCCTCTCCTACACAGAGCTCCTGGACCTGGTTTGCAAGAAACTGGAGCTCCAGCCCGAGCACGCACAGCTGAGGTGAGGTGCTGCCCGCTGCAGGAGCTGTGTTTTCAGGGCTCCCACCCTTTACCCTACGTCCTGTGCACACCCAGGTACAAGTCTGCAGAGAGCCAAGCGCTGGTGACGCTGAGCGCGGATAACCTGGAGGCGGCTTGGAGGCAGAGCAAGGACAACTGTCTGACAGTCTGGTGCGACATCACAGAGGTCAGTGATGGCTGGTGGTGGCGGCCAACTTTTCTGCCCGCTCCCGGCAAGGAACCTAAGCAGACGTTGCCTTTGCTTTCCTTGCTGCAAGCGCAGGCTTGTGGCTTTCAAAGCAAGGCAGCGACCTCATGAAAGGCAGAGGAGCAAAGAGTGGGTGAAGAGAAGAAGCAGGGCTTGTGTCTCTTACCCTAGTACAAATAAAAAGGAGAAGCCAAAAGGCGTCCTTACCAGCTTATTTCCTGCCCTAGGGAGAAGGGTTTTTACCGGACAGCAAACCAGAGGAGTCGCTGCAGGAGCCAGTGCCGGAGGAGACAGGACCAACCCAAGTTGTAGCCCAATACAGTTATGAAGCTACCCAACCTGAAGACCTGGAATTTCAGGCGGGAGACGTGATACTCATTTTATCCAAAGGTAATCCTGCTCTTCCTGCGATAGGGGAGGGGAGGGACCTCCCAGCTCTGGTGAGAGCATGAGTCTGACCCCGAGATGCTGAGCACCTGGAACAGCTGCTGCTCAGTTCAGTGGAAGTTGTGGGTTCCCAACATCTGCCAGTCAGGCCAAAAACTCAGGTATTTGGTCAGACACTGGATGCACGTTCTTCAGTGGATCCTACAAGCCTCACTGGGGACTTTGATCTCTTTCCCCAAACCCTCCTGTCCTCCAAACAAACTGTTCATGCTGCAGACCTGCAGAGCAACAGCCTGGTTCAGGCAGTCTTCACTGACAGCAAAGCTCTCCTGCAAGTTGCAGTTTGTGACATTTAGATGGAAGACAGGCTGCTCAGATTTCTGCCACAGGGCACTCTGAGAAAGCTTGCATTGCATGCAAACACTGTACAAGATGGGTTAGAAAAGAAGCTTGCAGAGATTGCATGAGCATGAGGTGGCAGCTGGAAGCCAGGGGAAAGGACAACCCAAAGACACGTGAGAGTTGCTTTCCTCCACGTTGCTAAGAGCTTTGTCACTGCACTTTCAGTTTCCAGATTCACAGGGCAAATTTGCTCCATCCCCGTGAAAGAAAGAAAAAAAATAATCCAACCTACTGAGGTGTTTCTAGCTTCTGCTTTGCATGCTCCTGCTGAAGGACAGGGTTTTCGGCTTACCAGGCAATTCTCTGGAGCCACAAGACAAGCAGGAGCTGAAGTCTGCAAGATTGCTTTCTACAAGTGCCTTCTTCCACCACAACGGCCTTGTGCTGTAGCAGCAGCAGAGCCCCTCCAGCTCTACCATGGGCTTCCCACCCAAGCATCAGTGTTACACACACTTCTTCCAACATATTTGGATCACACCCCCATTTCTGCCACCCCCTTCCCCAAACACTTTCAAGGCAGGAGAGTTTCACTTGAGCTGTGTTTAAGCTTACTGATCGCAGTTTATTCTTTTAAAGGAGATGCCTCATTTTGGCTGCCACCCCCGCAATGGGAAAATGCTCCTACTCCTATTCCTCTCAACTGGCACCTTTTTCTGGCTGGTTTTCTTTTTAAGGGTACAATCTTCCATTAGCCTCAATCCTCTTCAATATTAGTCTTCAGTGCTTCTATGAGAATTGAGGCTTAAATACAGACTAAATCTCAGCAAGATCTAGAACATGTTTTTGAGTTGGATCTTTTCAAGCCTGTGCAGAATGCACAGGAGGGAGGACAAAGTTACCATGCTTCAGCAAAAAGCTGCTGGTGAGCCCGTATCAGGTGAAGAATTACGTACAGACGCTGCCCAGGGCATTTGTTTCCCTCCTCAGTTGAGCGTGAGTGAAATCAAGACATCAGGAATAGTTTTAAAGGCAAAATCATTACGATACTTTGCTATATGTAGCTCTATCACTAATTTGTGCTGGCTGGCAGGCTTCAACAGCAGTACACAAGCTATCGTAGTCCTCTCTCCACTGCTGTACAGATGAGTTTTTGCACTGTACAACATTGATGACTCCCCCCACCCCAGGGAGGTATATATATTTCCCATCCAAAAGTTGGTTCTCACCTTATTTGGTTCCCCACAGCAAGTTTTCAGAGCTCCTACACTTTACTCAATCCAGGGTAGCAGACAGAGGGTTTTGCTTTGGGTGGGTTTTGGGTTGGGTTTTTTTTTTTTGCTTTTTTTAATACAAACATGGAACAGCAGGTAAAAATACACTTTAGTTGGCATCTTGAAGACGACAGCCCAAGGTCTCAGATCCTTGCTTTGTTTCTGTGGCCTTCTATTCAAAGTAGTTTCTAAGCCCCTTGGTCTCTATTTTTGTCTACTTTCCCCAGTTTCATCTGGCAGTGCGTTCTTTCTTACCTTACAGCTTTGGTCTCTACCTCATTCCTCCCCAGGCCCTTTCTCCACATACCTCTCTTTACCAAGCTTTAGCACGGCTAAAAGGTTTATCAGTAGAAAACCTTAAAATGGTTATGTCAAGCCTGTCTGTAGCACATAGAGGTTATTATGCTCCTGTATATCCCTAGGGTGACAAAAATTGTGTCACTTTTATCTTCCAGTGAATGAAGACTGGTTAGAAGGCCAGTGCAATGGGAAGATAGGCATCTTCCCATCCGCTTTTGTTCAACAGTCTAACACTAAAGACCCAGAGATGTGATTTCAGAAGAGCTTAAAGTCATGGACATGGAAAGAAATTAATAATTCAACTGTTGCAATTAAGAAGTTTCCATATTAATCACTGCATCTGAAGATGAACTTTAAATATTATTGCTACTTGTATTAAAAGCTTTATTTTTTTATTTTACCTTTTGCATTGTTCTCTAAAACAGGTACTTATTAAAAAGTTGCTAATTGTCTTCCTGTTAGGAATACATTCAGTCCTAAAACCTGTGCTTGCCAAGAGACTTGCTCTGTCCCACCAGCCCTACCCTTAACAAAGCTTTTATACAGACATGCCAGCAGCCAGGAAAACCCTCGAGAGGGTGGTGCCACTTGCATTTACAGCCCTGCCAACAGATCCAGAAGAGGAAGTGGCATTCAGGAAGCTACAGACCGGGCAAGGCTGAACAGCGTTTGCTTCCTTAAAACATTACTGCCAACCCCAAGAGCTTAAGGGACACCGTGCAGCCTCACCCTGCTCCAACTGACAATGCACTTCAAAAAATCACACTGACTTTGAAAACCCCCACCAATAAACGTATACACATTTTGCTTCACCTTTGGGAGCCGTATCTCAAAGCTTTTTCTCAACAGTTAGAAGAGACAGTAACTGAGAAAGACACTGCCTGGAATCTCAGCAGGTCATACAGCATTGTCTCTTTATAAAAGCCTACACAACTTTGATGCCCCATTCCCTATTCAAGAGGTTTGCCCCCCTCTGTACTTGGCGCTACTTTCACAGTATTTCACCTTTCCTGGCTGCTGACAGCTGGTACTTCTGGCATTTTAAAATTATCTACCTTGCCCCATCCTCAAAACACACAAGCTGTAGGTATGGCCAGCCACCTACAGCATTGGGAGCGCTTTCCTTTAAAGGTGCTAAGGGCAGCGGTTTCCCCTCTTCAGATCCTATCACACAAGTTCAGGACAACCCCACTGTCCCAATAAACTAAATATCATATTTATTTTTAAAGGAACTTACTCTGAAGAGTTGTCTGGATACAGTGAACACATGTCATTTCAAAACCAGAACATCTCTGTAGTGTTCTTTGACACATTTAGAAGTATGCCGTTTCAAAACTGGCTGCAAACAGTCAACATCCCGAACTGCAGGCAGGTCGACAGCAGAAGGATCTGTGTCCTCCAACTCCCCCTGCCTGTGCTCTATCTGGTTCAGTCTGCAACTGAAGAAGAGCTTTGCAAGCTACTCCCGTCCCAGATTTTTGGTTTGGTACTTAAAACGCATTGCACACAGGAAGTACAAAACCATGATCCAATTATCTTGCACTGAGCCCAAGCCAGAAACTGTTATTTATTTAGTTCTCTTTCAATTAGAAAAAAAAAAGAAAAAAATCAACTTCTGACTTCTCCAAAAAAATAATGCATTTTTATAAGCCTGCAGCCAAGTTACACAGGAAATAAATGCTACACACAGACCTGGGTGGAGAGAACATGGTTTAATTAAAGGCAAAGCTGATTTCAGCAGCTGCAGTTCTTGCACAGACAGACAATAAACACAAAAAAAGCTTACGACACAAACCAGTTTCTGTTGGGGGCCCCTTCCCTCGCTCCCCCAGGCATCGGAGGGCAGGAGGGGAGTCCCAGCCAAGAGTCGGACACATTCCCGAGGCTGGATGCTCATGCACAAGTGGAACGGTGCGGCTGGGACCCTGGCACTGCCGGGAGTGAGATGGCGAACCTGGTTAGCTCGTCTAGGGTGCAAGAGTCAGTGACGGTTCAAACACTGGAATGTCGCAGCTGCCTGGGTGCACAGCTCGATACACAAACCAGGAGGGCTGGAGGGAAGTACAGAGAGGTTTGGTTCACGTTACCACTGGGTGGGAACTTCACTTTTTGGACTTTTTAAAGGAAATACAGCTTTGAAATGCAACGAAGAACAGTGATGTTGCTAAGGTGGAGATCGTGGGGGAGCTGCTCATACCCCAAGAGGGGTATCGTTTCTCCTCCGTCTTCCCTTTTTGTATTTTTTGGGGCTGCCCAGACTCCAGTGTCACTTCGGCTTCTGCATGTGCTTTGCTCTGCAGCTGACTTTCAGCTCAGAGATCCTGAATCATCACACAAACCCCTACTGCTAAACACAGCAAATGGACGTTGAGATTGTTTCCGTAACTTCCCTGGGAAACCTAACAAAAATGCTGTCCTTTTCTTTAACGAAGCTTCCAGTCTTCCTTCCCCCTAATAAATAGCAAATAAAACATTTTCCTTTTCCCTTCTGCACCTTTTCATCTATGAACAGCACTATGCTTTCTTCCGTGTGTGGGTTACACACGTGTGTCCACGGGTGCCTTGAATTTCATTCTGGAACTGAAAGTTTGGGGCTGCAGCTGGGGGCGGGGGGGATGGGGGGGACAGGTTTCTGCAGAGCTGATGCGTGCCTGCGGGGGTGCGTACATTCCGCACTGTCCACGCTGACTGTCGGCTTTACCCAGCCCTGCTGGACCCCTGACTATTTTCTGCAAGATGTTGCACATTGGTAATGAAACTACTAGCATCCAGCAAAGATAGGAGGATGGAGAGAGAAAGAAAAAAAAACCCCAAACAAAAACCACTGAAAGCTTTCTACCTACCTATTAAAATGAGTCAGGCTGTGAATGCACAGACTAGCTTGCCCTTTGTGGGGCTAGCCACTATGCTACAGTAAAATGTACAGGAATCAAACATTAATTTAAAACCCCATAGCAGTTAACTTGCTTGTCCAGCAGAGTGCTGCAATGCCCCACGTCACCAATTATAGCTCAAACACCTGCTGAGAGGAGGGCATTTCATGCTGGAGTCTCTAACCCACCCATGGGCTGGCCAAAGCCTTTGGGTGAAAGGTGAAGTGGTGCCAAGTGCCAGACTCTCCTTCATGAAACTCCTTTGCTAGCCCAGGAGATAGAGCCCCACCTTGCCACCAACCACCTCTGACCAGAGCAGCAACTGGGGCTTTCATTGCTACACACTGACTACGAAGCACGTCTGTGTACGGAAGAATTCAGTGTGATCTTACTACTGAGATAGTAATAAAGATGTTTAGGAGTAATTTCAACTACATTCTCAGTCAGCAAAGCAATCATTAATGGATTCCTATTTTATCTCCCCAAAGAGAGGAAAAGGATTGAGAAGTTCTCATTGGCTTCTCCCATCTGCCCTTCATTCTCAGCTTTTACTTCCCATGTGGCTGGGGACATGCACGATGGAGAAGGTGAGAGGCGGTGATATCAGGTTACTGAGTGAGACAAACAGCAGTTCCTCTCTCCCTCCAAAGGGCCCAGGGATGGGAGAGTTCCTGATGTTGTTTTCTTGCACTGCAGACATTTTGTGCACACTCAGTGGGTTGGTGGAGCACTTACGCCCTCCTGACAGCAAGGAACAGAAGAGAGGGCTGCCACCTGCACAGGACTGTGTGGGCCAGTCCTGCAAACCCAACATGCCATGGTTTATGGAGCCTTCGTTTGCAAGGGTTGCCACCTCTGTCTCAATGCGGCGGGTTCATGGTGCCTTGTCCGCGTTGCTGCTTCTGCTTCTGCTGCATTAACAGCTGCTCCAGGGCTGAGGGTCCAGGATGCATCATGGAACTGGACCAGATGGACTAAAAACAAACAGCCAACACTAGCACCTCCTTGCGTTAGACAGCCCCCTCTTACAGATGAGAAAGTGGAGATGGTTTTCTATATTCTCCCTCTTTATCACTCATACCTGGCTTATCATGAAAGTTATCCAGACTTCAAAGAAAGCTTTCTAAAAAGAGGCTCCCTGGAAGAAGCTCATCCTCCTCCAGAATCCTCATTACCATAAATATTCATCCCACATTAACAATTACTAATTTGAGACTAGTCAAAGCAAATGTTGTAATTTCTTCCAGTTCTGCCATCCTGATCTCGTTCTAGAACATATCCTAGAACAGCAAGAACTGGAAAACTGTGACATCTTCCAGCACTGGTCACACCTCCCACATTGCCTGCATAGGTCAATCTGCAGAAAAAGCCTTTGGTTTCTGACACTGAACTCTGACACCTGCAATAGGCTAACACCCATCACTGGATCTTCTGGCCCCATAGACAAGCACCCTGAGCATTCCTGAGCACAGTTTCAGTCAAGCATACCTTCAGGCTCTCCATAAGCACAGCTGAGGAGTCCTCCATAGCGGGAGGGCCTTGCGCTGCCCAGGTGCCACTGGGAGCACTGGACTGGTGCCAGCTGCTCTCTGAAGATGACGATGTTGCTGGGAGATAGTCCAGACCAAACCCTCCTATTGCTAAAACGGGAGAAAGACAAGTTCAAAGGAAACCACTGCAAAACAAAACTGTCAGCTGGCTTCACGCAAGCCTGGAACCCAGCACTTGCCTGGCTTATCTGTTTTCCAGCGGTCTGCAACTCTCCTGTCTCTGTTGTCTGGAGTCCCAATAGGTCCGAAGTTGGAGAAGGGAACAGAATTGTGGTTATGGGTTGGAGGGGAGCTTGGCAAGCTGCTAGGGTTGGAGGAGTGAGGAGACTGGCTGGCTGGTGTCGAATGATCTAGTGATTACAAGGCAAGAGGAAAAAGGTCAACAGAAACAGCAGGAGCTTCCTGATTTTGAATTTCTTAGTGCTGCTGCAAATACAGCCATCACCCAGTTTTCTCCAATACTGAAGGTCAGTTTTTATTCCCTCCATTACACCAGCATAATGCAAATTCCTAAGTTTTGAGTGAAAATTTTTGTGCATATAAGAACAGAATGACTGTGTTTAATGAATACATGTGCTTACCAGAAAAATCAAAAACCAGGAAACCTCAAAAGGGCTGGCTAGCCAAAGTGAGTTTTCCCCATGTTTCTTGAAGAACTTTTCTCAAACTGAAAAAAATACCTGTCTCTAAGCTTGACAAACCAATTTAAAAAAAAGACATTAGACCTTGAGGAGTTTGCAAGTTTACAGCTCAAACTCCCAAGCCTGTGAATGTTTATGCTTCTATGAGTCTTAAAAGCAATTCAGACCAGAACCCAATACTGAGCAAGAGAGGAGAGCAAGCATGGAAAAGCTTATCTGCAGGCAGGAGAAAATGATGCCTGAAAACAACACAGTATAGCAGAGTGGCAGGAGACTATGCAGTCTTGAATGAAGAGGTGAAGGGAGAGAAAGCTGAAACCACGTGAGCCATAAATCCTGCTAGAATAAAAGTGCTTTGCAACTCCTTCCATTTCTCCCACAAATGGTTATTCCTGGTTCGTTGCAAAAGTTTCAGTGCAACCAAAAATCTCATCCAGTGCAGATGTCATTTAAAATCCACTCATTACTTAGATTCAACTAATTCCTCCCCTCACGCTCTTCTGGATTTTTAGTGAGAATAAAATAATGACATAATAGTTTTGTTTTATGTCTTTAATATAATTACTGGGGAAAAAGCTGGTTTGCTTTGTAGGCTGCTTAATAGTAAAAAAAACCCCCCAAACCCAAAAACCCACTGTCATATTTTCCACCACACCATTCAGTCATATAGTTTCTTTCTCTTTCCAATATCTACATTATGAAGTCCAGTTCTTCCTGCTTTTTCCGAAGTAGCAACACTGAAAGTATATGGATGCTTGAGTTAAAGCCCTACCCCCAAATGCTTGTCAGGAATCTAAGTTAAAGACTTCAGGATTTAACACCTACAACTTTTATCCTGCTCAACTACTTCAATTAAAATCCAGGTTCTTACACTATATTAATTACAGAATCCCCTCATATTTCTGAAGATATATTAAAAAAAGCAAAGAGAAACCTTCAGATACCTTGTCAAGCAGGTATTTTTTTAATTTCCAGTTAAATGTAACTTGCAGTAGGTTCAGAATTAACTCAAATCCTCTTAAATCACTAGACACAAGAAAAACCATACCAAGATTACCTGAGCTGGCTGGAAGGGATGGAGACCATGGAGTCCCTTCAAAGAGAGAATATAGTGAAGTCTCCTGATGAGCAACTGAAGGGGTGACCTCTGTTTTTGTGCTGGTATTCATGTTTTTCCCATATACCTCATTGAACATGCTGTTATTTGGATATCTTTCCTGTAAAAAACCATGAATGTAAGAGTTTTGGTATTGGATTTATTTCAAACACTGAGACTGTACAAAGGAAACAATTATAGATCAGAATATTTTCCTAACTCATTTTTCACTCCCCAGCCCCCTCTTCTTTGACCATTTTATTTAACATGAAGTCCATCATATTCTGAGTCAGGACAGATTTCTCCTGACTGGACTGCAAAGCCTTCACAAAATCTTTAAATTCCCAGTACTCACAAAAATTGTACCAAGACCCTGCTCAGTTCTCTGGAACAGAACAGGCAATCCATTGCTCAGGAAATAAAAACCTACACATCATAATACTTTGAGATGCACCTTTTCAGTCAATTTCACAATTCTGCTAAGAGCAAGGGACCCATGAACTCTGCAAGATTCAACAGTATGTCTGCAGAACTATAGCTAGGATGAATTTGACAAGACAACTGATAAAGGCAGAGATAATCTTGCTGATACAGACTGCAATTAGGCACCCATATAGATTTCTTTCAGGTTTTCCATTGGTTTGAACTAAAGGTTATCCCCAGAGTTCTGCCATGTTACCTAGTTTAATGGTAAGCTCAAACAGCAAAGGGCTGCAGACTCTGGTCCTCACTTACCTGATTAAGAGAAAAGCCACTGAGGGACAGGAAAGACGACGACTGAGACATCAATTCTGATGGTTTTTCCAGCAGGGACTTCTTCAGAAATCAAAAAGGGGAAAAAGAGCAGTTAGCATTCAGTGTAGTGAGCAGGAGGAAAGTATGCTACCAAAAACTGCCAAGGTGTTTTTGGTCACATTTAAAACCTTCTTAGTATTTTAGCTCCAGCACGCTGGAGGACAGAGGGGACAAACTAACAAATGCAGAAAATCAGTAGTTTCCCTACTAACTGTAATTAAAATCTAAATTAAAATCTGAAAACCAACAATCACAACAGCTGAGAGTCTCAGGCAAACCCCCACTGCCAGAACAGCTTTTCAAATCCTAAGTGTAATACTCTGATGCATCTAGAGGGGAGATTCCTGCCAAAAACCCCTATGGTTGTGTAAAACTTTGTACAAATGAGACAGGATCCTTCCCAGTGATCAGAGGACTCCTTCAAACACGATTAGACTCCTGTATGTTGCTACTGACAGAGTATTTTTCAGTTTTGAGTGCATCCCTGCTGTACAGACATTCTTGGACAGCAAGAGCAGCCAAGTGCTGTGATTTCTTAATTGGGTTAAACAGTCCAAGTTTCATTTAGCACTCACTCATTTTCATTATAAATGACTGTAGAGAAGAAGGAAAAAATGCCCAGCGTTTAAAACAGAGGTCCTAA
Source organism: Astur gentilis (assembly GCF_929443795.1). Lineage (NCBI taxonomy): Eukaryota > Metazoa > Chordata > Aves > Accipitriformes > Accipitridae > Astur > Astur gentilis. The sequence continues at coordinate 32,328,815 of NC_064887.1, forward strand.
AACTCTCCCTGGGGTTCCACATCAAGATATTATGGACCATGACCTTTTCCATCATCTATGCCACACCCTCTCATACAGCTGTTATTGCCAGCATAATATTTCTCAGCTTTCTCTTCAGTTCTTACTATGATTAAGCAGTGAAAAAAAGCATCTCTAAAACAAGCCTATTTAGGGAAGAAATGGGATCAGTTATCATCAATACAGAAACCAAAGAAAAATTATAAGGCTCAGGTGCTGGATAATGAACACCAACAAATTTAGGCTGAGGATCACCAAGCCATAGAATTAGCGAAGCCGTAAGAAAAACTGTGCATGATCCAAAATGAAAGCTGTAGTCTTGTTCCAAATAAAAGCCCTCTTGCACTCATACCACCTCAGCATGTCAGATGTTTTTACATTTATTGTTCAAACAACCACAACCTGAACTAACATCCCTCTCTCTTTAACATGGTCTCAGTATCTGAATATCTTTGCTTTTATCCTGCAAACCTAATACAAATAGCCTCATTTTCTTGGCAAGCAGCTCCTAGCTTGTTAGATTTTCAGTGACAGCTCATTACTTTGAAAGCACATTTTAAAAGGCAGACAAAATTCACACTCTGCATATCCACACAGCTTGCACAGAGAAGAATTGCCTTCCATTTGTCAGCAGTCAGCAACAGTAGGAGCTTCAAAGGAAGCTGCTGAAGAAGCAGCTATTAGTTTCTTAGCAAAGGTATCTAATGAGACAGAAATGGGTGTCTATTTTGCTACTGGCTCCTTGGGATGGCACGTAAAATAACTGAGGAATAGACTTAATCAGAGATTTCAAGTAGAGTCACAAGTAACTCTTCTTTGTTACTGCTACTAATCTGAAATAGTAGTATTTAATGGACATGCCTGTAGCCATACTAGAAAGGCGTACTGCATTTTCAGAGGCAGTTTACAAATTCAGCAGCTCTAAGACCCTCCAAGCTACTGAACTAGAAAGGTTTTAATACATAAATGTAGGAAAAAATCTGTCAAAAATTACTGTATTACTATTGGACTTACTGATTATTTAGCCAGTTGCTTGCAATTTTCTTCCAAAGCCATCTTGCTCTTTTACAATCTCTTCTGCATTTAGTAGGGCAGCTTCGCCCTGCCTTTATGGAATTTTTATATGCAGATTATAATAAGCCACACTTGTTCTGATGACTTCCCACAGCTGAATCTGTGCTCCCCCTTGCCCTTATTACTAAGTCCATACAACTGCAGAAGAATGAGTGCATTAAATGATGCACCAACATCTCTCCTGCAGACTGCACTTACAAAAAACCCACTGTTATTCTGATTTCTGAACAAATTGGGCCTGGATTCGGCCCAAGAGCTATACCGTGGGCCTTCAGCTGGTCTAAGCTCTCGCCTGAAGACTAGGCTCAAGGATGAGGGAGGGAAGTGGACAGGAGGGATGAGGGAGAGAAAGGAGTTTCACATTTCTTATAATTTCACAGAAGAAAGAGATGCCAGTTAAGAGTGAGAAGCAGCAGTATTACATCAAATACATACAAATAGGCTTCGTCCAGGAAGAGAGGCGAGAGGCCCCAGCAGAGCTGGGTAAAGATCAGGAGGATTAGAGAAAATCAGCTCTTCCTCCTCCTCCAAGGCAGCCAGACTCTTTAACAGGTCCGGAGGAAGCAGAGGGGAGCTCTTGGGGTCCTAGTGACAGAAATGAGCACAGTGAGACAACAGAAGGCGGAGAGGGGATCAGCAAGAGACAGCAAGGAGAGGCTAAGCCACAGCAGGACAAAAAAAATTAGCAAGAGAAAGGCAGAAGGTGGCATGCAGAAATGCAAGGTGAGAAAGTGGTACAGCAGAAGCGTGTCGAGGTACACAGAGAGAAAACGCTGAGCAGAAAACATAACTAGCCACGTAGCCTAATTTGTCCTGGGAGGAGCACCGTACCATCAAAACGATGGGCAGCTAGTTTTAATTAGCGGAGTGTGTGCTTCCCATTGCATCTACGCCAAATACTGAACCTGCTTCACATTCAAGGACAAGGAACACAAAATCTTACAATTATTCTTCTGTAACTGACCTGTGAATAATTTCAGTTTCAAGTAAAGTTAGGTTTGCATCTTCTTCCCTCCTCTATTTGTGGAGTTCAAATCCCACAAGAGATATTTCCAACTGCTACACCAATGTACAACTGACCAGAACACTGAGGCAAAAAACCCTGCGAAGTGCTGGTCAAACTTGACATCTTGACTTTTGTGAGGGATGCTTAAAACACAAGCATCATGGGTGCAGCTTCTGTCTGTACTGCACTGCGCTTGCGCCAAGGCAAGGTTTCCCTTTTAGAGATGAGAACAAGGCTTTGATCCCATCTCCATCTAAAAACCACAACCTGACATCACGGTAGAGGCAGACTTCTGTATATTGTCTGGCTTTTCTCTCTGAAGGATAAGCCAAGTGATCTCAGCTGACCTTCTTTCTGAAAATCCTGAGTGTATTTACAGAGGCGCATCCGACCAAAGGTTTAAAGAGGCCTCTAAGTTTCCTTATAAACATCACCAAAGCACTCACAGACAACTTCAGGACTGTTAAAAAGTAACAAAGATTGCAGGTTTATAAGCAGCAGCATGAAGCACAACCGCATGCACAGAAGCAAAGAATTCCATTATTGCAACCAAGACCTAAGGAAGTCATTCAGCTCCCTCACTGTGTGGTGTGATTTGCAGGAAAAACAAAAAAAATAATCCAAGACAAGACTGCTCCTACCATCCTCGATTTCCAGCCTCAATCTGACTATTGCAGCCTCAGCCATTCAATACACTCAAGATACTATATGGGTGTTAAGAGTTCATCTAATTCAACTGCAGCTATTTGGATAGCTTTTATGGTTTTCGTTAGTTGCCAGACAAGAATTTTCCCCAAAACTATCAGCTGCCATGTTTCTGGACCTGACAGACACAGTGCAGAGATCAATGTCACACCTACACTGAACAAGACTTACACCTACTTGAAACCAAATCTTCAAGAGCTGGATCCCACACACAGCCAACTAAAATGGAGAATTCATCACTGTTGGCTGGAATCCCACTTACTGATACCCCGCTCCCTACTAAAGCTCACACTGACATATGTAGGGCTACAGGGCATTCCTGAAACAGGCAAACTCCTAGAGCTGTCAGGAATATCAGAGCCTTGTTCGTTTTCACCACTTATAGCGTGGATCTTTACCTCAAAGGTCATCCTGGAGACAGCATCTTGCTCTGGGCGGAAGACTCCTTGCCGTTTTCCCCTGCGGTCCATGTTAGACTGCTGTGCCATCACCCTATTGTCAGCCATGCCATAGGAAGAGTCCCAGTAATATTCTGGCACCTTGACTTCTGAGGGGTTCTGGTTATATGGCTCCATTGGGAAAGGCTTCATTTTTTTCTCCAGAGGTTGCTGTTGCATCACGGGAGGCTGTAATGACTGTTCAAATAATTTTAGAGGGTCCTGGGCCTGCAGGTAGTAGGACTGCTTTACGGGTATGATCTTCCCCAGTGAGCCTTGGACTTGAGGTGGGTTCCAGAGCTGCTTTGATGAGTCTGTCTGCGGATACTGAGGAAGAGACACATTATTTCAGCAGCGGGTAGGAACAATTAATGTTAACTGAATGCCTAACTCCACTCAAACTGTCAGTCTGGCTCACTTGTGACAGACATTCCACAAACATTGTGATTTGCTAAATTATTCACCAAAATGCAGTCTCAATAAGCATCTAATACTCCCTATTCAAGCCTTATGCCAACAGCCAAGTATAATCCTTACTCTAATCCAGTACCTTGTAAACACCTTTACTAAGGTACTGAGCCAGCATTTTGCTGCCCAGAACACCAGGAAGGTCTCACCATCAAGTCCAGACATGCCAGAAGGGAGATTTTCTCCTGCACAGTATAAGCATAAAATAAGCTGTGAGGGAACTGACACTGCAACCCAGTTAGCCAAAAGGAGAGCGCAGGTGAAGGTTCAGACTCGGTCAGTCCTCATTAATCACACAATGATACTAGAAAGGCCCAAGATAGAAATACCTGATCAGAAATATCACCTTCATACCTTGTCTATAAACAGAAACACACAGAAAACAGATGACCACTTTCCCATTCCAGTTCCCATACCTCCCTCTCAGTTACAGAATTGTACGTTCATACCCACTAAACTTCAGCGCTTTTTCAAATTTGCCCAGAAGTTCACAGATCGAAATTCCACACTAAAGTCTTTAACGATGGTTTTGAAACAGCAACCCAGGAACCTAAGTCTTGAATGTTGCCATTTATTTTTAAATTAAGTTTAGCACATTGCATTAGTCAAGTTTACCTGCTGGAATCCGGAGTGGTGTGGCGGGCTCTTCCCCAGGCCCTGCACAGCTTTTGTAGGGGACTGTTGCTGCTGTTGCTGGGCCAGAGCTTGGACCTGTAACTGGCTTGCAGACTGTGCTGTTGCCTGAGCTGGTAAAGATGAGAGGGGTTGCTGGGAAGGAGGTGGTGTTTGCTGAGGTCCCTGGGTCATTGGCCCTGGTCCAGAGGGCCGTTGCTGGCTGTAAGGAATGTGGGACTGTTTCCCACCTTGCACCTGGTTTCCTGCAGGCGAGTGAGCTGTGGGCTGGAGGAAGGTTCCTGGGACAGAAACGCCACCTGGGAAGGTGTACCCCGTGCTCATGGAGAAAGCCACAGGAGGGGGGACAACGTAGGTTGGAGGTGGAAACCCTGGCAAAGATAAAAATACACCTTTAATCAAAATTTGGCAGAGCAGGTAGCTCCCTCAAGAAAACATTTAGTGTGGGTTTTTGGTGTTGGCTGGTTGTGTATTTTTTCCTATTTTGCTCATTTAGACCATGAGGACAGAAAACACGAAGTACAGTTTGTATACATGCCCCATAACGTCTCACCTCTGCATGCACATACATAGCTGTGATCAAAGGGTTATTCAGAGTTTGTTCTTGAGCTTTCTTACAATATTCCAGGCACTGACAACAGTCAGCCAGGGCAGTATCTGGGAGAGTCATATGCTTCCAGACACACACCCCCCAACCTCCTTTTTTTTCCCTTGCTATCTTTTTCCTTCACCATTCTGGGGTTTTGATGCTTTACCCCCAAAGTTCCCTCCCCCTCAAACATGCATTTTTGGGGACTAAGCTTCTGCAGCAATGGACAGAAGCAATCAGTAAGTCTACTGCCTCCTACCAGAGGATCACCAGTCTCAGAATCAATTTAGATAGAGACAGATGGTAAGCAAACAAATCCTCATATCCACAAGATCAAGATTCTTTCTTGTAGAAAAGCTGGGTTTGGAAGGCAAGCTTTAATTCTGCGTCTCACAGGCCAGATTTTATGCTGACTTTGGGACAGGGAAGATGTCCCTTTGTCTTATATTAAGCAACTACACCTAACAGCTGCAGGGAAGATAAAGCTTCCAGCTATTTTCTGAACAAACGTGGACAGCAAGGTATGACAGGAACACTCCACAACAAAATGGGAACACGCAACGTGGCAGCAACAGCAAATGAGAACACACAAATTACAGCTTGAAACACGAGCACCACTACAAAAGAAACTGAGCTTTAAAGAAGAAAGCAGTGTGATTGATCTTTTGTAATGGAGTCCTATGCACAGAGAATACTTCCTCCTGAGCTAGCAGAAGACTTTGTCATGTTTGGACTAAATTCAGAAACAGCCTACTGTTAAGTTCCTTGATCTCACACCCACTAACCAAAAAGGTGGCAGATTTCATGACATACCTTGATTCCAAAGCATAAGGAATCTTATTTACCTCATTCCAGCTCTGCTATGCCCCTTCTTTACTACTTTGTAAGATTATCAATGTGAGAATTTACGCTCATTAAAACAGCTCCTACCTTCAGAGGCTGTAACAACCACTAATACAGGATTTGCTTTGCAGTCAACAGTAAATCACACTTCAAAAGAATGCAAATTACCGGGCCGGCTAGGAAGGGGAGGGAAGGCTCCTGGGTGATGAATGGGGATGAACTGAGAACTGCTGGCCTGACTTGGAGTCTGAGTTACAGGTGTTTTCCTGGCTTCAGACACTGGAGTCTTCCTCATCTCTGTCTGGGATTTCACCTAATACAAAAGAAAGAAGAAATTAGGTAACTTTTCCTGTAATTACCCACATCACGTCTCAAGCCAAAAAATGAACTCCCAGATTGTCTGAGAGATTATTTTCTTTTCCCTAAGCAACTGGGAGAGGTTTGGAACACAGGAACACAGTTCCCTCCTCACTGACCTCAGCTTGTCCTCAGGCATTCCTTGCCTCACAAAAGCACTCTAAGGATAGCTACCCAGAAGACTGCAACAGGCTCCTTCTCTAGCAAGAGAGTGGGAAGCAGACATCATAATATCCTCAGACCATACAAAGAACTTACCATGCTGCTCACCTGCAGTGCCCTAAAAACAAAACAAAAAGTGCAGATGCTATTATGCTTCTCCTAGGGCACTGCTTCAACCTAACACATGCTACTTACCTGCAGCACCTTAAAAAACAAACACTGCCACATTCTTCCTAGGGAACTCTTTCAGCCTAATCCATACAGCGACGTATATGCATAAACTCCTGCATACTATGAAATTCTTTTGACCAAGAGCATACAAGACAAATAGCAGAAGTGCTTAACCTCTTTCAGTTTACTGTGTAACTGCTGTATGTTCTGTTAAAAAGAGCTGCACCAGTTAAAGGCAGAGAGAAGAATGTAATGTAATGTTTACCTGATTCTGAGTCTGCTGCAGTCTGGGTCTTCCTGGAGAGGAAGACAGAGGGGAAGACTACTTTCCCTTTCTGTTCAGCTCGGCAGAACTGCCTGGAATGCAAGATGGAGCAGGCAGGAAAAAGACAGCAAGCAAGGAACCCGGGCAATACAGAAAGGGCCCAGGAGCAGATCTGATGCCAAGCCTCAAAGGTGGTTGAAAGAAAGGGTTTTATCACGGACCAAATTAAAAAACTCCAAACCAAACAAAACAAAACTGTGCGCTGTTTATTTCAACATTTAATGCTGCTGAGTTGAAAGGAGTTAGAGGGCAGGTCTTTTCTGCCAAAACACAGTCGTAAAGGGGTAGATGCATTCAAACACTTTCTTAAGTTGTTTTTCAAATAATTCTGAATTTCCCCACTTAGACATTATGGGAATGTAGTTTATTTTTTGTGTTTAATTAAAAAAGCAGATTGTAAGGCTGGGAGGTTTGGGTGTATTTTTGATCTCCCGCTAGAAAAAGCCAGGAGGGAACTCCACCTCAAGGTTCTGGCTGATGCTAAGCACCATGAATGATGCAGCCCCTGCTCATGCCACATCTGTTCACTGCCCACCTTCACCCTTCATCACATTCTGTATATTCAACTTATATTGTGCTGTCTCTTTTTTCTCCACAATGAGCCAAGCATTTTTATAACTCATACGGAGAGCTGTGCATTCTTTTATAGCAATGTTGGAGAATTCAAAGACACTCTTCCTGCCATGGGATTTTAAAACATGAGCTCTAGTACATCATGAATTCAAAGCTGCTATGACACATTTCCAAAGGTGGCTTACAAAACACACCTCCCCCCCCAGGATTTATAGTCAACTTTTAAAAGCTAGATAACTAACATTGATTAATCAAGACAGACAAGTTTCAGTTGCTTCCCTGCTTCTACTTGACCTCACTTCAGAAGTGTCAATACTACAAAATATTTACTCCCCCAGCGGTCCTGAGGGTTCCTACACGGTGCTTGAGGGAAGCACCATTTCATCACAGCAGCCTCTTAAGAATACGTTATACCTTGAGCAATTCTGCATGCAACCTTCCTTGGCATGTAACATTATTTTCCCTAAAGAGCAGAGATTCAGCCTATGACATGCTTTCATGATCCTGTCTAAGTGTGGAAGTTTTCAACTTATCTGCGAAACAGGATTAATTACTTTTGTATAACATTCTTAACATTTTTGCTAAGTAGGAGCTGCAACATTTGCAGCATTTAGGCTTTGGAAGGCAATGAGCTATGGAGAAGATAAAAGCTTGAAATATCAAGGAAGGCCAAAGCAGAGCACTAACAGACCACCAGTCAGTGCAAAACCTACACTGGTTTCTCCTCAGCCAGAGGAAAGCAAACCTTCCCCATCTTCTGGAGTAGGTCTGGATAAATAAGTCCACCAAACTATATAAAACAAAAGGCATTTCATTGTAATAGTTGCCGTAACAAATACAGCTGATGGAACTAAAAAGTAAAAATTAATTTCTATTCAACAAGAGATGAAGTGACCAACCACATCAGAACAGATTCCGCTACAGTTGGGTTCGAAATAAGTTTTTCCTGGGTTTGTTATCTCTTAAGACTAAGACAAGCAAATTTCTGATAAATCAGCTGGGTTAGAATTAAAATACTTCCCTATCCAGAAAACTACACGTACTTCTCAGAAGATCTGTTGGTTTTGATCAGCCTCAAGTCCTTATTTTGCAAGACAGGGGCACGAATACTGAAACTGGGAGTTGTGCTCAGGCCTGCAACCACATTCCAGACACGTTCAACAAATAAATAAGAAACCTGCTATTCTAACTCACCTACCTAAGTTGCTTTCCAGATACCAGACTCTTGTTCAGTGACTCATGAACGATTGCCACATGGTTCCTGTAGGCTACTCCCCTTTACAGCCCTTGGTAGGCCCCCCTGCAAAACCAACTGAACAACACTGCCAGTTCAGACCCTCCATTTCATAATGATGGTGTTTAACAGCAAATAACCAGGAGAAGAACAAGAAGAATGATCCAGGGGTCCTAACATGACAAGCCAGAAACACTGAAAGAGCTGGTTTGTCTAGCCTAGAGAAAACAAGACCTCAATTACACAGGCCTTCAGAACAGTTGCAAAGAGGAAGACTTAAGTTATTCTGCAGACCTGTTTGAGGAAGCAGTAATAGGCTAACACAGAGGCAAGGGAGATGAAGTGCATTAGGAAATGATTTCCACTTACAAGAACTGCGAAGAACTAACAACAGTTTCTCTAGGGAAATAATAGTCTCCATCACTATCACTAAATGCCTCCAGGCATCATCAGGGAATGACTGAGATGCAGCCAAACTATCCAGGTATAGATCAGATCAACCCTGAAACTCTACACCCTATTTACTATAACTCAATGGAAGTCAGACCAGTAAATTCACTATCTACTTATAAGGTGAGCATTTTTGTACATAGTGCTCACAGAAATAGGGCAAAAAAAGCATGCCTCAAAAATGTGACTGAGAAAAGAGCAGCTGATATGAAAACCAAAAATTTTGAGCAAGCGTCTGAGCACAGAATTACAGTTTAAGTGCAGTGTGGCTTTCCGTACTTCCAGAGAGCCACCTGACTGCACGCACAGTATGGAGAGTCTTACTCCACACAAACAACTGGGTGGTTTTGCGATGAGTTCAATTTTTTGAATATGCACAAGTCAACTGAACCAAAAATGCAGAGTACCCAGTTCCTTCACAAGAGACCAAGAGCATGACTGTGACCTGGCCATGCAATGCCTTGGAAGCCTGAATAATTTATGGAACAACAGGTAGAAGTTTGTTTTTAAGATAGTTAACATAGCAAAATCACCTTTCATTGCTCCCTACCTTTTCCTCCCCAACAAACTGAGACAGCATCAAAGAAAAGGGCAGAGACCCAAAGATCACTAATACCTGGTCTTTGAGATAGATGTGTTTCTGGTTTTTTGTGCATTAGCTGTACCTGCAGGGCCCACAGTGAGACCTTGACTCTGCTGTACTCTATACAAGCAGCGACGACCCTGACACAAACATTGTACTGCCTAAGACGCAGTATCGCTTTGATCTAAAGGCTTACCTGAACTGCCACGTTCTGCTTTCCTGCTTCCTGCATCTTATCCAAGCCGCACTTCTTGGTCTCATTCTTTCTTTTATTGTTGTCCTTCTTTCCATCATTCTTATTGGCTACTATTCCTTTGCTATAGTCCCGTCTTTCCCTACCTACATCTTTAGGGGGATAGATTCGCCCTTGCTCTCTGTTAATTTCCCGTGGCTTGATGTTCTCTTTGAATGTGACCATTGGTTTTTCTCCTGCATCACAGTTGTTGTTCAGGCTTCTGCCAGAGGACAGAACTGATTTGAGTCCAGGGCTCCCATCTGTAGATAGTGGGTCTGCAACAGATGTTTCCTGCAAGGCGAGACTCTCTTTGGCTTCACTAGGGTCCTCTAGTAATAGTTCTGGGATTTCTGTCAAAAACAACAGCTTTCCTACCTCATTTTCACACTGAATCAACCTGAAAAAGAAAGGAATCAAAAAGCAAGTATATTACTCCAAATACATTCCTTATCATAATCAGTCAATGAAGCAATGGCATGCTGACCCACAGAACATGTTACTAGCGCTGTCAGCATCTTTTATTCACATTGTATCTAATTGCTGTGTCGAACAGTGAGAAAAATAACATTCAACTCTGGCACCTGCATTACCTAAGCTTACAGCAGCAAGTGAAACACAGAGAAGCTACTTGCAGTTACCTTGGCTGGTTATCAGCGATCCATTTGCCTGTGAAGATCAGACGCTGTTGCCGTATCCGACGTTGCTGCCCTTCCTTATCTCCTGTAATTGCCTGGTGGCCTTTGGAAAAATCCAAGTTCCTAGTATTAACATAGGAGAGGGAATAATATTAACTACACAATTACCCTCTGCAACATCGTATTTCTTCAGAAATACAACTGGTCAGCATTACTCTACTATAAGCTGTGAAATCTCACCAGATACTACTCAAAACTTCACTGTTACAGATGTCTGACTTACAGATGCAATTCTCTTCTGGTAAGATGCACCTACATTAAAGACGTTTGGTGGTGTTTTTTGAAAAAAACCAAAAGGTCAAAAGCTTATCTGTGTAATAGTAAAAAAATCACAAAAATAATAGATGAGTGAATACATCTAATATTTAGTCAGCATTTGTGCATGATGTTAGGTACAGGGATACAGTTAAAAACAGTAAAAAACAGCAAAGTAAAACCACATCAAGCAGTTTTCATGTAAAAGTATTCCCTTCCTCACTTCTTAAATTTTTCCCTTTCAATTTATTAGTCTGAAGACTACAGAAGAAAAACAAAAAAGTCAAGAGCAATATTATGAGCTCATGACTTTCCTACAGTTTTACTACATTGTCTATTATAGTTGTTTTGAAAAGATACCTATGTCAATCCATACAGTAGTAAGTATTCATAAATAAGATACTGTAGAGAACAGGTCAATGTCTATCAAAGTAGTGACATCAGCAAGAGTACCATTTCCTTCAACCGTCACCCACCTGAATGAAGGCCTCAGAGCCAAGAATCCTTGCAACTCAAATTCTTCTGGAAGTGGGGTTGCTGGCAAATAGACAGTAAAGAGCGTAAGGAAAGCATGAAAGCATTAAGTACAGTATAAGTAGATACCTCAGCAAGGTCACTACACACAGTGGAGCCTTCTATGAACATGCTCAATTGTACTGGTCCACCCTGCAATCTGAGGAGCTCAGCAGTGATTAAGTAGAGCAAAGTCTGCTCAGCATGAGAAAGCAGCATTTGCAAGTATTCATATGCACTAATACTAGAATACAACTTGCTCCCGTATTTGCTCTTCAACTGCAACTCCCCAGAACATCAGGAAAAACATTCATCATTCCCAGTTCTTTACAGCACAGACTAGAACTATACTTACCATTATTACTGGATAGATCTTCCTCATGAGGCTGGAAGCTGTTCAGAAGAGAAATCAGCCAGGGCCATATGCTACAAATCAGAAGACAGACAAACTCTAAGTGAAAACTACAAAACATGCAATCTATTCACCAAGAAAACACTGAACTGTTACACAGCCACAGCTCCTATGAATCCTCTGATTCCCAAGAAAAGGTAAAGTTTCTCTCAAGTGTCAGGAAAAAGACCACTTTCTTGAAAAAAAAGCAGTGTTTTTAAAAAGCCAATCTAAAGTTACAAAGGAAGCCAGGCTCTTGCAGCATAGTGCTCATTACCCAGCAAGTCAGAAAACCTGCTATGAATTTAACTAGACAAACCTATTGCATGAGCAAATGTTCAAAGCACCTGTTTGCAATTCATTTTGTCCAATTCAAAGCTGACTGGTCTCAAGGCACAGTAAATTAATCAGTTGGGAAGCAAAACAAATTATTAAGATACAGCTGTACATAAGTACTTCTGTTCTGCAAACTTTAACACAGTACTGTAGTACTGAAACAGTTACCAGAAAGAAAAGAACATCTAAGTAACAGTTGCATTGAGTAAGACCATTAAACTAGATGCTAACTGGCAGTCTCCCTGCCTTGCACTGGCAATACCAGTACAAGCAATAACTGGAAATTCTTTAAAAAGGCCCTGAAGCAAATAATTTAAAAAATCACAGTGATCACTGCATAGGTGGTTAATATTTAACTGCCACCAACAGGCTGCTTTCTCCTATTTTTTAAAAGCTCCAACCCAAAAGTCTAAGCACCCTTCTGCTTTAGTGATGGGCACCAAGTCCACAGGGGCAACAGAAAACTATTTTAGGAAGGTGCCCACTGTGCTCAGTGTTAGTGAAATGAATCTGTCCTCCCTCAGCAAGGCTTTCAGCCACCATCCAGCACCTGGACTGGAGAATGGAACGTGCACCTGAAAGCCTGAGGTCAGCCACTTTCCTGCACTGCCGCAGGGACTGGAAACATGATGTTTATGCTCATTCTCTACACTAAACTAAGCATTAGTTCCTTCCCATGACTGACAAGGAACAGAAGGAGGAAAAAAGGGAGAGTGCAAGTCTGTTGCAACCCACAGTAAACTGCAATCTTCCTGTACAACGTTTGAAATAATGAGATTTCATAATAAGAGATCTCTAAAGAGTGATGTCATGACACATGTGAAAACCTAGACCTAACGTGGCTTCCACAGGGCAGGTTTGGAAAACTCATTTCCAAAGAGCACACACTAGTACTGATATAGTCATTTCTGTCCTCAGTTCTTGCCTTCAGGTTAATCTGTTTTTCTAGGTAAACACGTTTCCTTCCTATTTCAGAAGTTTGTACAGTTTGGGGTACAATTATCTACAGGAAAATGATAAGCATAGAGTGGGGACAACTGAAAGTTTAAAAAGGAATAAGGATTATTTCTTGAACAACGAGCACAATCAAGTACAAATTCAGAATAAGGAAGACTCTTCAATATAAACCAGACAAAGGCATGCATGTGTGTAGTCTGCAAAGAATGACTTTCATTAGGATCTTCCAATAGAAATATAAAGAAAACTCTCATCCTCACAAATAATGGGAAAGATGGACAGTCATCTCAAATTTTAGAGCCAACAAATGTAATGGCTACTAACTAATGCCCATTTTGACTATTCTTAGCAGTACTTCCATTTGAAGTTCAGCTGTGCACTTTACAGCTGTTTGCTGCCCACTTCACAACTCCTTTGTATGACAAGTACCTCAGAACATCATGTTATCACACCACAGATTTAAAAAACAGACATGTTCTTTAAAGAGAGCCTGATAGTTTTATGGGCAGAAGGACCTACTCTGGCTAACTCAAAATTTATATTCAAACCTGATTATTCATTTTGATACTCCATAAAGTACTGCCTGCATCTCCTTTCTGCAATGACTTTACACCTAGCATTATCAATCTTTCCTATTAAAATACTGGTATAAAGTCTTTCTTCAGAATATGCATACAGTAATACATATTACCATCTCAAAACAATTTGTGAACTCTTATTTTTCCTTAATATTGCCTTCAGGAACTCTGGAATTGAAGTTTGCAAAGCTCCAGGGCTTTAGGTTTTACACACGTCTGAGCGAGTCTTATTACTCGTCTAGCAAACTGAGGTTGTAGGGACCCCTGCTCCCCACACATCAATGTACAGAAAATATGACCCTTGGCTAGAATCGCATCTTACAGCACACACTGCCAAGACAGAGCTGAAACCACTGTGGCATATTGCACAACATCAGCTAAGCAAGCTGTTTTCACACTGTTTTCCTTAAAGTGGCCACCCTAGGAAAAACACTCATCCACCTGTGTCACTAACAGTCACTCTGATTTGAAGAAACACCTTACAGGTCAGAAACACTTTATTGAATTACTGTAATTTATGAAGAGTTAATAGGCTATAAAAAAGTTGGTGAGTTTTGAACTATTTAAGCCTAAATTTATGAGATTAGAAGCAGAAGTGAAAAATCAGAGCAACAGTCCAGAACAATAATGCCTGTGCTGACATTTAAAGACCCCCTCTACTAAATTCAATTTAATTCCTGGGTGATGAGCCAAGAAAACTGAATTCCAGCACTGCCCAAGAGATGGCTTAATGCATGAAATTAAGGCAAGTACTATCCCGCCACCTACCTCAATAAATCTGAGAAATCATTACAATAGATTAGACTAAAGGTACACTCAGTAGTTCTGCTCAAGTCAGACATTATAAAGTAGATCCCTCTGATCTTAAAAAAAGTTACATGCAAACCTAAAGCCAATTAAAACAGTGAGTTTGTTCATGTAGCTCACAAGTCTCACATTTTGTTTTATGAACTTTTTAGCACATACATTCTCTTATCATTTTGATGTCTGTAATAATGAGTTATACAATCACTTTTCCCATTACTAATTTGTGGATCACCAGGTATTATTACTTTATGCAATCAAATGTATCAAAAGAAAGATTAACACTCACTACCGTCTTTCATCAACCACTGCCTCCTGGAAAACACTGGGCCTAAGTTTCAGCCAGTCCATTGAAACCTTCACAGCTGGAAGAGGATATGCAGCCCCAGAGTCCTCCTGGTAGTCATTTTGTAAAGGACACTTGCACAGAACTCCCAGAAAGGACACTAGAAACAGAGCAGAAAAAAACAAACAAAAAAACCCCCAAAGGATGAGGGAATGACACTTTAAAGTTGACCAAATAACCTAACCAAACGCATCCCACCCATAAAACACTATTTTTAAGAGCTAGTTCTTTAGAACAAAGCAGCCCAATTACTTAATCTTAAAAAAATCCACCAGCAGATCAGAACGCCTTTTTTTCAATACAGAGTTTTCTACCATGAAGCAGAATCTTGGTGTTTTCTCCCCCCCCCTCCTTCTATGTGTCATGGCAAATCATTTTGGTAAGTTAACAAAATCCGGTGAGACAAGCCCATTACAAAAATATTCATTCATTTATTTATTAGAAATTATCAACTCAACCATCTATCTGCATTTTATCCGCTTTCCCAGGTCAGCAAGCACACAAATCCACCAGAACTAGCTCTGCAGGCAGCCACCCAGCTCAGACCCATTAGCGCACACAAGCTGACGAACAGTAACCACACCAGTGTGACCATGGTGCTTTCAGAATCAATGCCAGGCTGGAACCTGGAGAAATTCAGCTATTCAGAAATTTAGGTGTTTACAGACAAGGCCAAGCAGCTCACGGGCCGGATCAAGTTAAGCAAATCAGCATTATGCAGCTAGAGTCTAAAATGCTCTGCACTCCCACTTATCTCCTAGTCGATATTATCAAGAGCACAGAAGCAGTTGAGGTGCTAGTTCAGTCAGCTTCAACTTCAGTCCTGTTGAATCAGAACTAGCTCCATTCAAAGCAACTCAAACCACATTGCAGCCAACTGCAGAGCAGCCCCACCAAGTCGGATCCAACTTTGCACCCAAGTTAAAGTGTTCCTTCAGAACCAGGAAAAAGATGCAGAGTTCTGTAAGGCTTCAGAGTAAGCCCAGGGCACATAAATCCAGTGTTAGTCAGCACTGCTAGACATAAACGATCCTGCACAACCATCTTCTCTCAACTTTCTCCCTTAACATCTATTCTCATCACTTACATCACCATTAAGCTAGATCCTGACAGCAAATTACTAATGAATTCCATTACTTTTCGTACTTACTGAAGAGAGCCAGTAACTGTGTCCAGCAGAGCTGCTCATCCTGGCTGTAGCTGTGCTGCTCTGTTTCATTGCTGAAGTCTCGCAGGTGGTGTAGTTGAAACAGATTGATAACAGTAATATGTACTAACTGCTGAGAATTGAAGGCCTTTTGGAATAACAACCTCTGCAACAGACACATGTACAATGTATGTATTTTTATATGGTAAAGCACACGCTTGAAAGGATTAGTAGTTGCTATTTCACTGCTTGACTAATGCTTCTGCCCTTAAGGCAACATTCATTCTAGATTTTATTTTCGGGTCATCCCTATTAGCACAGCACTGGGCTTCCCAGGAGGACATGGGCAGATGCCCACTGTTAAGCCCAAGGTTTTTGCTCACACACCAACTCACATACACGCACAACAAATCAACACCCCCTTAGATATGGTTCTCTTTCAGAGCAAGTGCAACCTTAATGTGCAATGACAACATTGCAATGCAACTGCATGAACTGCAGAGGCATGTATATCCACTGTATTTTTCAGTCTTCTGAAGAAAGAGCACAGAGAAGGTGACATTTGGGGGAAAAAAAAACACCTAACACCCCAGGAAAATTTAACTACTGTGTGGTTATGTATTAAAGACTAATTCCACATCTGACTTCATGGGTCATGGAATGCCACAGTGGACTAAAATAGCATGAGCTATTTACAAATGCATTTCAGTAACTATGCTGTAAGAGACACGTTTATCACAACAGGAAAAGAAACTTTAATGCTTTTTTGGAACATTATGATGAAAAAAAAAAAAAGGAGATATCCTAAACCATAACCAACTTATCTTCAGACACAACAGTCAGGGATGCAAGTGAATTAACCAGCGTAAGCATCAGGAAAAGGTTTGAGCTCCATGTTCAGCCTTGATTTTTAGTTAAGGGCATGAAGCACTGTACAGCTGACAACTCAAACTGGCAGAGCTGTCAGCAGCAGAATCATGGGCTTGGCTGAACACTCTAACCCTACAACTGCTCTCCTCATTCAGAGGTAAAATCAGCTACACAGTTAAAGTGATTATCCACCACACAGCCAATTTCATATCCACATTCAACCCATTTAAGTCAGAAGAGTTGCTCTCTAGTAAATTAAGCCTTATGTTGCATAATATAAACAAAAAAGTAATCTAAGCAACAAAGCAGGGCTCAGTTAGCCCTCTTTTAACACCCTGGATCAGTTCAGAAAAGTAAGACTGTTCCACGTGCCTGAGCAATGCCCACAATTATTGATTATAAGTATTGTGGAAAAAGCAGTACTTGTTCAACAGCCAACATCACACACAGAGAGATACAACTGTATAATTTTGAAACAACATTACTTTAACTCCCAGTGTTCATGCAGCTCACATTCAAAGCTAATACAATTCACAAGAAGTTTTGCGTTTTTAAAATTTATTTTAAACACAGTTTGGACCTAGCTGTAGCAGCCCAATTCAATGCAAAAAAATGCAAAAAGACACTGTAACGAACATTTGTAATTCTTTATATTGCTAAGACCACCTTCCTCTTTCTTAATTTGGAAAAGCATCAACTGCTCTGTTGAACGTATCCACGCTACCTGTTCATTTTCCACAAATGAAGATGCTGAAGCAGAGCAGTTTCCAAAAGGCACCTAACAGTTAGTATGATGTCCTCTTTGAAATTGTACTGCTCTGTATAAATACCTTACAAAATTCTCTTTGTTTCAGTCTTTGCTATATTGTCCAACTTAATGAGCTGGCTATATAATTAATGGGTACTCCTGGATTTTCCAGAGGAAACGTGTTCTGAATAGTTCTAGTCTACACACAAGTCAAGGTTGTACTGGCATACTTTTTAAAGGCAAACCACTGACAGGAGAGGCAAGTTGTCTGAGGAAGATTAAAAGCAGCCTTAATAACCAGTGGGAGTGAATGAATGCCATCCAAAAATGAAGCTCTCAGAATTCCTCAGGCAACTGAGCCAACACTTCCCAGATGAATCAAGTGCTTTTCACAGGTATCCAAGAATCATCCAGGTTAAAGAGTAGAGAATCAGTCGTCATTGATTTCTCTTGTATCTCCACCAACAACGCACCACATGTCAAATGGGAAAAATCCCTACTATTTGCAGAAGTCAACAGAACTATCCGCTGTTACCTGCAATGCAAACCTTCCATAACTGGCTACTCGAGCTTCCTGTATTTTAGCATGTGAAAAAGTTATTATTGGACTGTAATTTCAGAACTCAGTTGCTAAAAATATTCTCCTCAACATACTAATTAATATGTTGTTAGAACTAACCTTGAACTGTTCTTCCAGCTTTTCTCGAAGTGGGCTCAGCTTCTCCAAGCTCTTACTCAGGTACACATGGCCATGGAATTTAATAAATGCCTTGATGAAGTCAGACACACTCCATCGAGTCTTCACCTCATCACGACTATATTCAGAACAGAAATACCCAACCTCAGTCTTTGGAATTAGACCCAGCTGCACATAACATTACATACTTTTTCTGTGAAGTTCAAGAAAGGTGGAATGTCCACGTAAAGCTACTTTTTCATGTCAGCACAATATGCCTATTTCCTGCATCCACTATTCATGCTCAGGAGAGTCCCATTGTTCCACACATGTGTAAGGATGCTCTGACTGGACGGGGGTTGAGGAACTTCTGTTTCTACTACCAAACATGAATAACTTCTGGCAAGGGAGATAGATTTGGAAGAAGTCTCCTCCATCTTATCTGAGCGGAAGTATATTATGCTTAGTCTTACCTTTCCAGTGCTTTAGAAAGTGCTTTCTGTAGGTTAGTGGAGGCAGCTGGGAAAGGAAACTTCACAGCAATGCTTCTGCAGTAGTAGAAAATTGTGGTCAAGTGGTCTCCTTTGGAGGAAGCTAGAATAGCCAATTGATTATAAGGCTGACCTAAGGGAAAAAAAGATGTTATCCAACAAGTTGTCATTCAGTAAAGCATGTTAGATTTCAGAATTATGTGGTTACTTGAAAAGGGAGCACAAAGTCCTAAATTCTTCAACAGACAAGGTTCAGGTTCATTTGCTGACCCTTTTACTCCAGCCTCATGTCAGCATGACTCAAATGAAAAAGCTTCTAAATTTGTGGTGCAGTGTTTTTGGTTGGGGGGATTGGGTGTGGGGTTTTTTGTTTGGGTTTTTTTTTTCCTGGTCTGGGGTTTTTATTTGGTTGTTTTTTTACACACATCCTTTAAAACTGGACAACAAATATGGCTTAAAGGTTTTTGTCTAAATAAGAAGATACTGTCAAAAGCAAGCTTTCACCACCAACATATTTATCTTCATCTTTGCACAAAATCTAGCCCAGTTTTATCTCATGAGGCAAACCCAACTGTCAACAGTTGTTCATATTTTTTACCTATAGAGTAAGAATTTCTATAGTTAGAATACAGAGAATTTTTCAGTTAGAATATAACTGGCTAAAAAACCGGAATTACTGGTTTCAGCAGCCTGGCTCAAAAATTATTTATCCTTCTCTCACTATCTTTACATTTTGGACCACTGTAAACCAATAGCTAAAAAAGCTATATCCCTGAACTAAAGAAGCCCTTAACTTGCATGAGCAACTTGAAAAAAACTTATTTTAGCTACTTAACTTTACAAATTGGCATGTGAACAAACAATAAAAGAAATAAATGCTGGTGGTAGGCAAGTTTTCATTAATTGTACTTTATAACATATGAATGTAACATGGTATAATGAAGCAGTCAGTGAAGCCTTGGAGTGAAGCTTTGTATTACCTTCTTTGTTTCTAAATCTTCACATAAAGGAGACAAGTGATACAGATCAGGCAAATAGCTATTATTCAAATGATTTACCAACAGTTCAGGCTTTGTTGCATGATTGCTTTGTGTATTTGGGGAGGGAGATTTATATAAAATCCCAAGTTTCCAACTGCCACACAAGAAAAGCAACACCCCAAATCTTCCTTTGGAATTATGAACCTAAAAGGTATCCCAGACTCACCATTAGAAGGGACAAGCTGAGCTGCATGTCTGTAGTAAGACTCTGCCTGGCTGGTCTGATTCCTATAGCGAGCTAAGAAAACAACAAAACACCCAGGTTGAGGCATAAAAGTCAACTATCCTGCACTTTAATATAACCCAGTTTACCTGAAGAGCATTTTACTATTATTTTAGAAATAAGCATCAGAAGAACATACAATTACACAAAACAGCATGAAGATTCAACACGTTTAATTTTGAAATGTTTTTTCCTCAGATCCTATGTCACAGCTTATCAGTTCTTACGTAGAAATATGTTGTGCCAATAGCATCACATCCAGACAGCTACAGAATATTTTTCATACTTCTCTGCACAAATCAGCAACTAGATCTACTTTTAGGTTGTTCCAAAAGCAATTGCAGATTCCTATGAATACAGAACTTTCTACAACACACAGTTCTACTCTAATCAACAAAAAAATAAACCTGTTGAACTTGATGTAAAAAAGAAACCTTGTTTATGAAAGGCTGGATTTCTAACTGCTGCCTTTGTATGTAAGATTTAAAAGTAATGTTCCGAAATGGACAAGTATGCTAGCCTGCTGTAACAAGCTTTTGTAATAGTTACTGGTTTTAACATTTCACTATGCCTACCAGCTATAATATGATTAGTATGCTAGAAGACAGATTCTAGCAAATCACTAGAAAGCTAGTGATTAACTGTCTCCACGCATTAATGTGTAACGCGCATTACAAAAGTCTAACAGCATTACTTTCCGGACCTTTCCCCCTGCAGCAACCACCAAACATACAATCAGCTACTAGCTACTGATTTGGAGCACACTTGGTCCAGCAGTTGCCCAGAGTATGTCCAGATCCCTCTTCGTGCAGGCTGAATACAGGTAGAACTCAATGATCCACCTCTTCTTCCTTCAAACACTCACCAATATCTCCAAGGTGGACAAGGCAGTGCTGGCAGATGTAAGAGCAGGAGCTAGACTGCGGCTTCACTATGGCGCTGGTGTGCGTCTGTTTATTGCTAATGATTCCCAGCTGGGAAGACTTTACACGACATGGCAAGTCTACATTAAAAACTGTGCACAATTCCTGTAATAACTAGAAAAACAGGTCTAGTTTAGTAGCAGCTAGAGACAGTAATCAGAAAAGCACTGAAACAATTGACAAAACTAACAGAGCATCACTCGGAGGCACAGATTAGCTAAACATATTTGAAGTGAACAAGCCTAGGTTACTGAAAGGGAGACTTTAATTTACATTCTCCATACAGAAGTCACTGAGCTCCATTTTTCTGCCCAGAATCGTAACGGGAAGTCTTACTTCTCTTCTGTAAAAAAGAGCTGTGCATCCCAAACCAGTAAGCAACTCAATTCTCATGATACTTAAATTACCAAGCATGCATCAGTGGAGATTGACTATAAAAGGTCTACAAATCTTGTTGGTTTTTGTGATTTTGTTTATTTTGTTGGGGATTTTTTTTTTTGTTTGGGGTTTTGATGCTGTTTTTTAAGTAGGACACAAGAGGAACACAGTTTTTTACACCTTGATGAAGTGACACCATTCTCTGAAAATAATAGAAAGGAATGCCACTCATCGTCTGAAGAAGCTTCTTCCAACCTAAGAAACAGCACTACCCTGACTTAAAATTTAGAGAGAAGCCAGAACAAAACCAAGTGTGTAGGCAATGCAAGGCAATAGTGGCTAACAGCTCAGTGGCCGAGTTGTCAGTAAATATTTGTCCTAAGCTAACAGTGAGACTCTTCCAAAGAACAAGGCATCAGTTACTTGTTCAAATATCTTGAAAGCTGATTGAATGAAAACCTGAACTTTGCCATTCTAATTAGTGCTTTTGAAGTTTTTCCTAATGGACCACAGCAAACACTCTGGAAAGTAACAGTAACCACGTAGCAATGAAAAGTGCTTGTTATACTGTGTTACAGGGTTAAAAATGCAAGTAAGAATTGAGAGACTTTCTCCCAGCCAGGAACATACTCAGTGTCCAAATAAAACAGACCTGCGGCAGAGCTCCACTTCCAGATAAAGGCATAAGGAAAGCTGAGGGCTGACAGAGATGCATACTCTGTCAACTGCTAAACATGCAATGCGGTGCTTTTGCTTGCTGCAGAAAAAGGTTTGCGTTACACTTCCCTCCCGTTTTTCTCTTTTATACAGTAGATAAAAATCCCGAAATGCAAGGGATCTCACACCTGAAAGCTAGATAAAAGAGATAAACTTGACATCTTCCAAACATGCCGAATTAGAATTCATGCTCTCTTTCAAAGGTGTCATTTACGCAGGCCTCACAGTTAGAGAACAGGTATCTTGCCCGAGCAAAATCTTTAGACTAAAAATGGGACAATTAACATCACAGCAAACAGAGAAAGATGAACCAGTCTGTGATGTCATACACAAAAAGAGCAAAAGTCCCTGATACACTTCAGGGAAGAACAAGGCTTTTGCAAGACAAATGGTGGAGATGGTAGAAAACCCTTGGCAATCATGCTACAGCCTGTCAAACTGGCTGTTTCAAATAAGCAGCTTTCCAAAAAACAATGCTGAAGGGGAAGAAAAAAAAAAGATAATCACGCAGATCTTGGAAGAAAAGCTGGGGTTGCCTTGCAGATGTTCAGAATCAAAGTAGGAATTGATACAGTAAGAATGACCTACTGTGCATGTTGTAACCTGAAGACTGTGCAAACTAGCCATGACAGAAAGTCTATTCAGACCACTACTTGAGATCAAGGATTTAGCAGTGACAATGTTCCTGAAGCATACACCAAAGGAGGGGAAAAAAGGAAAGAAAGGCAAGTTATCTTTAAGGCCATTATCACACACCAACTCTTATTATCCATAATCTACAAGCTGAAATCTAAGAGTGGAAAGAGTGTACGCAAGAGAGCAAAAAAACAGCAGTAAGGAATAAATACATGAATAAGAATCACACCCCTTTTGCAATTAAATTAAAACCTTGCAAAAAATACTTAGTGCAAGACCACTCACCAATACAGCTTTGCTTAAGGTGAAGAAAAGCTCCTGTAACTGAAGTTAGCAATTCTAAACAATCGTTGACAAAAATATAGAATTAAGACTGAAGATGTGCTTGTAAGCCTGGGAGTCTTGATCAAAAAAAAGCAAGACATTATATGTTGTAAATGCCACATAATATTCTTGGGGACAACCACCCTACTTAAATGCACAACCGTGGTGGGCACTAAATTAGGTATTATTCAGAAAAAAGCTGTATTCCAATATGTAGAAAGTATATAGACAGTTCTCAGAAAACATTAACTCAATGCTCACCATTGGTGTTAGGAGTTACAAGGAAGGGACACAGAACAAAGTACGAAACATTAAGGCATCCTACATATCCTCAGTGTATCTCCATTTTGGAATTCAGTTCTGGAATAACTGGAGCCCAGAACAAAACCAATTATCTTTGCTTATCCTTTGTTATATAAGGGAAGTACCACGTTTTTTAAAATGAAGAGGAATTATGACAATGGCCCACAAATTCATGCATAATAATAAGAAAGTGAATGGGAATTTTTAGAGAAACAGCAGAAAAAAGAACTAAGAGTACAATGAAATCATCAGTTAACATGTTTGTTCAGCTTGACATTTTTTTGTGTCATTGTTTCTCTCAGACATTAGAACTAAAATACAGGATTCTTCACCACAGATCACTGCAGGGACCAGAGTAAATGGCTTCAAGAGGGACTGGAGAGTCAGTGAAGGCTAGACCTCCTAATAGCTAGATGACTCAGATACAAACTAGCTCAAGAAGGCAACATACCCAACAGGCAGAAAGCAAGAGACTAGAGCTTAATGCGCACTCTAAGCAGTCACAGCAGACTACTGCAAGAGACAAAAATATGGGGCTAAATGGACCTTTGATCTTACCCAAAGCAGTGGGTTTTAGGCTTTAAAGCAGATTCTATTAGAAGGGAACTTAAACTGTTGCCATGTTTTTATGAAGCACCAAAACCAACTACTAGATTCACAGAAGTTTCAGATCAACTCAAGGCTGCAGCTGACGGAAAGAAAGCACATCACCAGCTTTGTAGTCATGTTCTACTGAAAGCACCAGTGTTAGCAAGGTACACTGCTTGATCCAGAACAGCAACAGTTTCCTACGCTAAGAGAAAAGAACAGATTTTCCCCACCTGAAACCGATTCTCCTGCCCTTCCTCAAAAAGATTAATACTAGTTCTTCATGCTGGTATGGTATCAGAGCTCATCTCTCATGGAGCGGCACAGGAGAACTCACCCACATGCAAGCAGCATAAGGCTGAAGCCTGCTTGCTTCCAGACTATGCAAATATACCACAGCCAACATCTTTTTTGCAACTCACCTGTGTGTAGAAGCCACTAGCTGCCTCTAAGAACAGAGAAAGGTTCGCCTGAACTTCACTCCGATTTGGATTTGCTCTATTTTTCGCCTGACCCTGTAGCGTTGTGATCTGATTTTTAAAGGCATGATTCCAACTGAAAACAAAATAAGTGTTGTTTGTTTTTTTACTCTGGAAGTGTCAATGCAGATAGCATAAGCAACAGGAAAGAACTGTTTAGTTACATAGCATCAGACATGAAAATGAAGTATATTCAAATTCAGGCAACATTCAGATTACAAATAATGTTAAATACTTAAGAAATACCTTTTCCCCACCTCTCATAACTAGAGAAATCAATCCCGATACTGTATAGCCAATACTGTAACAGCATTAATATTTGCTTGTAATTGTTTTGTTTTGGGCAGCATAGTGCTCTCTTCTGAAAACAGGATGTGGGGTATAGAAAGTCCAGTTAAAAATCATTCAGCATCTGGAGGCATGGACAGGACAACTCAGCCAGCCTACTCATCTTGCTTCCCTCAGAGTGCTGGAAGAACCACACACCTCTCAACTAAACCTGTTACAACCCGTCTTAAATAACAGGGAATGGACTCAGGGCATGAAGAAAACTCAGCAGGATCTTCCCCTGATACTGGGGTGCTCATGGCACATTAAGAAAAGTTCTCTCCTGATATTCCTCCCTCTGCCCAGCCCTACCTCAGAGGGCTTAAAGCGAGGGTCTTTGGCAGCTACTCAACTCCTGTGAGACCTTGCTTAAAGCTCCAGGTGATTACATCAGGCAAATTTCCTCCTTTCTGGAAACTCCAAACTTCGGCCCTTCCGTGACAGCACAGAAGACTGATGTTTCTTTGCTCTCTCCTTTCCATGTGGCTCACCAAAACCTGCTCCTGCATGACACAGCTGCTGCTAATTGCCAGAGGTAAAATACTAACCTATTGAATGCTCTTCATCAACTCTGCAGTGCATTCTCATGTTTCATCCACAGCACAGCTCTCATTTTAAAGAAAATAAGACAACCATTTCACAGGATACAATCGCTTTTCTGGAAGCCTCAGGGTTTCCTGCTCATCAGCCCAGATTACATATAAATATATATATATACACACACAAATTTATTGAGGTACTTACAGGTCCTGCTCCACTTTTTTATCTAAAGCATATTCCAAATCGGTCACTAGCATTTTCTGATATAAGTCCTGTAGAGCCTGTCTGGACGTCCAGACTTCTGCTGGACCCAGCTTTGAATCTGAGCAACAAGAGAAAAAACAAAGACACAACAGTTTTTGCAATACTCAAACTTACTGAGTTATTCCAACTGATTTTTCACTCACCCACCAAAGTAAAGAACTTAGCACAGTGTAAGACACCCAATGCCAAACACGTGCTTTTATCACAGATTCATCAGAATGGTGAAATACAAGAACTACAGAGGGACTGGGATCACTGATTAACTGATCAGTCTCCTACAACACCAAAATTAGACATAAGCAAAGTCAGCAGCTGGCAAGTTAAAAAAAAAAAAAGAGACAGAAGGAGGTGATTCTCTGCAAGTCATTAAACTGCAGAACTTCTTGCCACTAGATGAATTTAGAAAAATTTCCAGAGTAGCCTGAAAAAATTAGCAGAAAAAGAAATCCATCAAGGGATGCTAAGTAGGACAGTCCCTCAAGCCAATACTGTTGGTATTTAGGAGAACATTGTGGACAAGTACTACTGCACACTTGCCATTTTCTAACTCTTTAGTAGCCATCTGCTTTCCATCACCAAGGGTGAATGCAAACACTGCTCCCTGCTATCTCCAGTTACAGAGTCCAATTTCCCCTGCCTTGTAAAATCACCTCAGCTGGGGCTGTGGGAGCACAAGGGATGGGCCCCACCCCTGAGAAACCACTCTGCTGATGGTGTAGCCGCTCCTGCTGGGTCAGATGAATCCAGGCAGTTATAAGGTTCCTACGGGGACTACACCAACCAGCTACGTGTACTTCGCCAAGGTGGTAAGCACAGCTGAGCACAGGTTCATTATGCAAGCTGCTTGTACTGCGTGGCTGATACATTAATATAAAATATACATATTCCATAAACACATACAGCTTAAAACATAGCTGGTAGCATTTCATAGCATCTACAGGCTGCACTTTCATAACACATGTAGTAGCATTCAGATCAACATTTCCATCACCCAGGTTTCTCAAAACCATCCAGATTCTTGCTAATCCCAAGTACAGCAGTTCCTGTGGTAGTCTGGACAGGAGTCTCTGGGAAAGGAGTAGGGGTGTGACCTCCAGCTCCAAATGCTTTAAAACACCCAAAGTCAACTTTAAAAATACATGTATTTTAGATACAGGAGAGAGGGGCACAGTTGTTAAAATGCTATTTATTTATACACAGAGAACAAACCTTTAACATAACATCACACACTTTCCAGAGAATTCTTAGGAAAGATAAGCATAAGGAACACAAAAGGAAAACAAAACCAGGAATCAAGTATTACCAGCTAGATCAACTGCATAATAAAGGCAATTACCTGTCATGTCAGCCTTCAGGACTTCTGCCTGCCTATAAGAAAGCAATAAAACAATAAATTAGAAGCAGACTGATCAAAATAATCGAATTACGCTAAAGCACATTCATGCAGCAATGAGCAGAGAAAGTGGGGCCAGCTCTGTAGAGGCAGCCTACAACCTACACTGCTATAGTTTACCCCATGCAGTATGAATTTGAGCTACTGTTGTTTAACAGTAGGATTTCTTCTAATTCATACCATAACAAAAGTCAACTGTTCACTTTTCCCTGCTTAGCTTAAGTCTCTTTCAGAAAAAATATAAAGTAGAAAACCCTTACACAATATTTTAAGCTTTACCTGCCAGCAGTGTCCTGCCAATATTAGCAATACCTGCTTACCTGTAACTGGAAATTTGATAGTAACTCTAAGTTGTCACATGTGAAATGCAGTAGCCAACACACAGCAAAGCAAACTCCCATCAGTGCCTGGTAGCACACTGCTACAGCCCTCCTGCCCCTCTGTCCTGCACCAGCTTTCCTTAAGGAGAGGTGATAAAAGACTTTGTATTCCCCAGTTTCCTCTCTTCCTTGCGCTGCCTCCTGAAAGTCATGGTTTGTTCAGATTTTCAAGAAGAAAACATACAGAAAGAATGGCAACTACAGGTGACCAACTACCACTCCTTCACTGAACATCTCTGCAAATCCCCACTGTTCATGGAGGCTGGCAAGCAGTTTCTCAAATAGAGGAACATCAGGACACAGTCCTCATTAAATAAATATTTACAAATGGTCATCAATGGCTGGATGGAGCAGGCAAACAAGATGCTACAGTTAAGCACTGTGTCAGTGGTACATAAAACTTCAAGGGGCAGTGCTGCTGGCCTCTCTGATAAACACAGAATTAACACAGGGCAGGCAGAGGCACAAGGGACACAAGGCTGCCTGGTTTGGCTAGGTTTTTAGTGGAACATATCCCTTTATTTTGCTACACTCAAATGTTTACATATATTTGCAAAGAGTGTAAGCTTTCCATACCAGACATGAAATCCTTCTAGCATATGAAATACCCACTTCCACTTGCCTCCCTCAGCAAAAAAACTAGATGGAAGTCACACTGTGACTAACATGAAAGTCAGATGCCAGCTTAGGAAATAATGGAGAGCCAGGAGAAAGCACCACCTAATCCCTAAAGACGCTTCAGAAACAAGCATATACTCTCTCTTGCCAATGTGAAGTTGTGGTGACTGTAAAAATAGTTTTTCAGGTTTTTCTGGGTTCTACCTACTGGCCACAAATTATAGGGAAGGTTTTGAGATCCACATCAGGATTAAAAAGATATCACAATAGTTCCAGCGCTTCACTAGGAAGATGTATACAGGTATGTCCCTTCATAAAACTTCTATTTATTAAATGCAAGAATTATCTGTAGCAACTCAGCACAGTCACCACAGTATACCATCCAAGAAGCAATGGGATGCTCCAAGGGCTCTAATTAAGTTAAGAATATCTTAACCGGTGCCAGAAGTAAATCTGTACATTCCTCGCCTGCTTCACAAAGTTACTCTATTTAAGATAACTTCTTTGAGTTTATTTCTTTCAAGAAGGTGTTAATTCATTTTTTCAACTCCTAACAAGAGGGAACACTGGAAGAAGAGATAACCTATTATTACTGACAGAGAGACAAGCAAGGAAAATTGTAGATATTGTGTCATGAGAAAGCTGAAAGGCCAAGAAACATTTCTGCCTCATCCACATGGAGGTAATGAAAGGGACTCTCTCCCCATCGCTGCAGCTAGCAGGATGGGAAAGAGCAGATCTTTTCCCCCACACAGCTAAGAACCACCAAAAAGGATGGCAATCTCCTCTGCGTGCTGTGCCTCGGGAGCCTCTGCGACGCTGACCTGCAAGTCTAGTCAAGCACAAAGCTGAGCCAATTCTGGGATGCTATGACTCGGCAGCTAGAAATGCCACTGCTCAGAAGGAAAAGCTGACTTGCTCAGGTGCTGAAGTCTCTCTTTTTTTAACGGCCAGCCAAGTTAATACAGTTTGGCTCGCACTTTAAACACCTGCCAGTTGTGCAAACTTTTTATTTGAGCTGAGAACACACTCTGTGTTGCCAAAGCCATGAATCCTACTGAGAGGCTCAGCCCAAGCGGGACATGCAGTACTGCTCCAGCAAATTCTCCTCCAGGCAAAAAGGCTCTACCCTTTAAAAGCCAAGAACTGCTACTCTGAAAATTACTTGTGCAGAACTACCTTCCACTATGTTAAGCACTAATCTTTAAAGGGGGAAATACAAATAGCACCACTATAAAGGCTTTCTTTTTATAAAGTTTTGACTAGCTGTTGCCTGGAGAATTTAGATGAAGAGAGCCTCAACCCCTACATCTGTGCAACTGCTGACAGATGCTCTGTAAATGCATAGCCCTAACAATATCTCTGGACCTGAACTTTCACCAAAACGTTTTTTTAGAACACCTTTTTTGGAAGACAATACTCACAGGCTTACAGAACAAGAGCCTTTAGCGCCAGTCTCTTCACTGGCCATGAAGCAAACTGCCTTTTATATTTTATAAGCTTGCAAGAAGCTACACTAAGGTGATTATCACTGTTTTAATAAAATGTATATAAGTTATTTCAATACCTCCTAGAGGCCAAAGGAATTAGTAAAGTATATCTAGCATTAGCATGCTCTGTTTCTCATTTCCACCTAAAACCAACTTTTATTTAAAACAGCTGAATCTACCATGGCTAAGCCAGGATAAGAGGGGGCAGCCTGGCTACCAAACTTGTTCTGCATCAGTGGCAAACTATTAGCACCTCAAGAGAAAAGATGCATTGCCTGTTCCTCAAACAGGCTTTACTGAAGAGCTGATGCCAATGCTCAGAGTCCTAGGTGGCACAAATCAGAGTTCACCGATAACGGCAAGAGTTCCTGACCATGCAAATGGCTCCTTGTATTGTCAAGCATCTTTTAACAAGCTTTTTTTGTCCATATATTTTCTTGCACTGCCCCATATTGAATTTGCGTTAGAATGACTCATTCTGGTGCAAAAATATGTTGCCTGCCAGCAGCAGACCTGGTACAACTTGCTTACGCATTCTATCATTTCAAGAATATCCTCTGCCTCCTTGCCCAGTTGGACTCAGCCATTCAGCCTTCAAGTCAGGTTTCCCCAAGTTTATTGGTCCAAAGCCAAATAAGCACGAACCATAGTTCAAAAAATCATATTTAAGCATCACTGTTAGATGATACAGCATTGTGATAACTGTTCTTTGTAATTTCCTAACCAAATATAAATTCAGCCCATGCTTTAGTTCAACTCAAAATTCAAATACAAAAGCCTTCCACTCAATTCAGTAAAATAGTCTGACAGCCAAACAAATTTTCATTTTATGCAAATACTTGAAAAGCTTCAAAACTTTAAAAGACAGTAGTAAGGACCTTCTTTTGATGTTACAAATGCATAACATACATTAAAATTTAAGTACCCACAGATGGCAAAGGGAACTTTTCTTCTCTTAAAAACCTGGCTGTATATAAAGTCCAGGTTTGCTGTAACTCAGGGGAACTCAGACACTACGTTTAGCCTGGAATGAATCACTGGATTTAGCAAAGGAAGGTAAGACAGACACATTTCATTTTTCCGTTTTCAAGTTTTTACCATTCTTGATCAATTTAGTCTTCCCTAAGCAGAAAAAGAAAACAAATTGTTCCCCTTCAGCTGATAAACACTACAGAAGCCCCACATATATAGGGATGATTCTCCCACACACATTTTAAAGTGTTTAAACCATCACACTGAGAGCTTGAAAGGTATATTGACAGATCATGTAGTAGGCCTTACACTTTCACACTAGGATGGGTTGCTTAATTTGCTCTTAAAATCCTACAAGAAAAGATCATACAACCTCCCTGGTTAACTATTCTATTGCTCAGTGATAGTCCAGAAGTTTTTTCTGAAACACCAACCTAAAGCCCCACTGCTGCAAACCAAGTCCTCTCCGCAGCATACCCAGCTGCCATGCAGAGCTCCTGATCACCGCTTTTGTCTAACAGCCACTTGGAAAACCAAAGACTTAAATACATACTTTGAACAACCAGTTCTCTCTTCCAGGCTAAAACATCAACCTTCATAAATCAAGTTTTCTAATCCTCTTATTGCCACCCAATTTCAAACTCCATTCATGTACCACTAAACTAAAGGATCTATTTTACTGTCGCCCCCAAAACAGCTCATCTCTGTTTCAATACATATTCTTCAGTTCTGTTATAATTCAAAGCATGCATAATAACAAATTTTCAGTTCTGCATACACCACGCTGCATTTGTAAGAGGGTAATATCAGTTCTACAGAAGCACAGTTTTGTTAACAAGCTTCATTATCAAGCACAGAAAAGCAAATAAAATTAAGCTCACATTTTCAACACAGGAGTCTTGTGTTACCCAGTTAACACCTGCTATTTCTGAAAGTCCAACAGGTCAAAGTCAAGCTTCACTTACACCACACTTATTTATGCAGTGAGGATGAGCCAGGCATGACCTGCTATGGCACAACAAGTTCTACAAAAAACGTGGAAAAACCCCCACCTCACAAAAAAAAAAAAATCAACAAAAAACCCCACACCAAAAACCACCCCACTGAACACAATACTCTGCTTTCCATCATGTCTAAAGGGGAACTCCACTTGGTTTTCCCCTGGCAGCCCTGAAGCATCAGCAGCTGTATCAGTTCCCTTATCAAATCTCAGTAACACAAACCCCCTGATAAGGAATTGAGGATTTTCAGTACTAGAATGGGTAATGAGTCCAGGCAGCTGGGCTTATAAAAGCAATCAGAATCCAAACTAAAAACCATATTAAATGGTCAGGGTAGTTTCACTCCAAGCAGGAATTTATATGCCTGCAATTCTCTCCCCCAGAGGTACGCGCAGAAATTGTCCTGCAATGAAAAGTGCCCACAGCCTAGCGAGACTTAGCAGGAGGTGACTGATTCAAAGGCTCATCAAGGGCACTGCCAGGAAGTGTTCCTTCTTCTGAAACTGAAGAAGAAGATATAGAACATATATAAAAGTAGGAAATCTATCATTTTGGGTAAGGAAGGAAAATTTTCCATGCTAGCATACTAAAAAGAAAGTCAAATACACTTAATACTTAAAACAAACTAATATTCTATTTTAATCATTCCAATACATGGCAAGGCTCACACCCAGAAAGAACTCCAAAGCAACATCCAGCAACTAATATTTTAGATTTTCCTCAAAGTAATAGTTAACTTCAACAAAAATTTATAATGGCCTCAGTGGGTTTCTTGTTTGTATTTAAGCACACCCATGCTGATCCAGGGCAGTGGAAAGCAGTAGAAAAGACTAACAGCACAGGCACTGAATATTCTACAGCAGATTTAGGGAAGAGTTGGTTTGCTCAGAAGCCCCTGAACACTGTACCCAAGACAGCATTCACATCTGGAGTTCAGCACTGAGCAAAAATTACTGTCTGATACAAGTGGCTGACAGTTTTATGGGAAATAAGCATTCTTCCTTCCACTCCTAAGAGTAACCACTAACACTTGCTAAAATATAAAGCTTTATTAGCAGTTTTTAAAGACTCACTGGGCACTAATGCTTTACAGCTGGTACACTTTGCTAAAGGTTAGATTTTGAAAGATACAGAAATAACTGACTTCCCTGAACTATTTTGTAGACAGCAACTGTGTCTCTAACTACAACCTCCCAAAGGAAAATATTTTCATAGCAATCTTAGGATTGTGCACAAACCTAGATTTTTATACCTGAGTAACAGTAACAGGGAACTTGCAGTTAAACTTCATCTTTGATATTTTCTTCACCTTTTAATTCAATATCACCTGAATATAACAGGCTTCAGACAGCATCTCCAGTTAACAGCCTGACACATCCTTTTCCTGAAAGGGTATCTGGATGGAGTCAGGATTGGGCTGCAGTATAGGGAGTCCGATATAGATTTTACTTACTTATTTGTGTATAGACTTTACCTACTCACTTGTGCATCAGATATGTACTGTTTAACAACTTTTTTAAAGCAGCTTTATCTTTATTGAACAAGTTCTTAATGTTCCAAACTTGCAAGTGTTGCCACCTAATTTAAATTACTGTAGTTTTTTCATAAAGTGCTGAAACCACTTGCTTCAGAGCAAGCAGGTTTTGGTGATGTCAGCTCTTAATGACATAGCAAGAGATCTTCAGGCTGCGAGTCATCGAGTTAAATGCTCTATGTACCTTTGACACTGAAAGGACACTCTTCAGAGATATGGCAATGAAAACCACCTTCAACAGTACTGCTTTATTGTCAATTTTACGTGCTAACTAGTTTAAAGCTTATTATTCCTGTTACAGGCAGCTGAAGCCAGTGTACAGCTAATTTCTTTGACCAGTGGCTTTATCAGATTATAGCTGTAGATCAAAGCCGCAGAAACAATTAATTCAGCATCAGTGTAACTGCAGGTAAAAAAAACATCTCTGCAAACAGATGCTAAAGCAAGCAATCACTACCCGAATCCAAACCCTCTCCACAGGGAATCCTGCTCTATTACCTTCTTGTTACCACCTCAGCTGAGAGGAATGGTGAGAAACAGGGACACAGAATAGGATTATTTTTTTAATCCCACCTTCCCCTTTTCTCCTAGTCCAGGCTCTATTAGAAGCAAGTCATAATAATCATCCTCAAAAAGCAACCACCAAAAGCAATCCTTTCCAAATTTTATCAGAACTGACAATCCTCCTCCCTGGATAAGAGTAAAACTACCCTCAGAGTCAGCTTCATTCAAACTCTTTTTTTCCCTCCAATTTACTTGAAGTCAGTTGCTTTGCCTCAAGATGTGCCCAAAGATAAAAGCTACCCTAAGGGAAGTTTATATGTGCTTACTCTCCGATTTAACCTACAGGGAGGGAAAAACAAGTCTCCTACCCTGCTCAGGCTTCCAGTGTTCAACTGTCTCCACTGAAGTCGCCACTCGCTCTCATTACAGCCTAGAGCTCACATAAAGCACAGGAGTGAGCCTGAGCCTTGTTAGGAGAGCAGTGCTGCAAAAGTGAGCCTCAGAAATGGGATCCTGTCCCTATAGGCTGTCATTCAGGATCAGCAATATGCCTGTGTCTATTCCATAGAGTTCTAAAATTTAAGTCAGGAGAGTAACGTGCAAACTAAATACCCAACAATCTGTATTCTTCAATTCAAACAAAAATAGCTTGGAATAAATGCGCAGTTTTAAGACTAGCTCAGGAAAGCTCAGCTGTGTTTTCCATAGTCAGTGCTTTGTAAAGATATTTTAAAAATACTATGCTGTTCTTCAACTTTCCATCTTGACCTACTATTTATCTGGAATTTTACTGGAGCCATAAGGGAGAAAACTAACCTCTAAATGGATGTTGCCCATGAAAGAAAAGCACAAGAACTCCAATCACCTTTACTTTGTTTACCTTCCAGAAGCTGACAGCGTAGGTCCGCAGGTAACCTTGACAGTGTTTTCAGTATAGAAAAATTAAAAGCAAATATCTTTTCATATTTTAAGGAATACCTTTAAGTGAAAGTTTCTAATAGGAAACAGTCAGCAGATGAATACACTTATGGAATACTCCGTTTCCTTATCAGCATCCATACAGTAACACATCTACTGCATGGTCTGACAACACATCAGCTTTGCAGTTGACCTGAGAACAAGTCAATGGCAAAATGTTTCACATAGAATATATAATCCTTCTGTGTATCTCCTTAAACTTTGCACTATCCATTGGTCAAGCTAGTTTTTGAAAACTAAAGCAATCTTAAAGGTGTGAAGGCACAAAAAATTCTTCAAGATTGCCTTGCAATCCACTCAACCATTGACAGCCAGCTCCCTTAATCTACAGATTTTGGAGAGAAAAATCAAAAAGCTCTGCTCACTCACTACCCACAATGAGGAACTTTTGGTAAGCACACAGAACGGTTATTACTTCTTATGACTATGGTGCTAAGCAGGATGTGAGAGGTTTGCATCTGAACTACCTTACTTCCCGTGGTAATTCCCACAAGGTTTTGAGACTGAGCAAGGAAAAGCAATAGAATTACCTTCTGAACAAACAAACAAAAAAACTCCAAACAAAAAGAACGCCCCCTCCCCCCCCCCCCGCAACAAATTATGCCCTTGTAATATTACTATCTTTGCTCTTTCAATTCTGCCCTGATTAGAGTGCACACAATACCAGGTTTCAGCTGTGATAAATACATTGTAACAGTAGTACTCATTTGTTATATTACAGTTCTTAACACCAGTGAAGATTTTATCAAGAGCTGGAAACTGCAAAAAATAGGTGTTAAAATAAGTGAACATTATTTAACTTCTTTTAACAGCTTTTGCATTATGAAAACCATGTCCAGAATTATGGAAAATGCAGAAATCAGAGCACTGAGATCAGATTCAGATGGATATCATCACATCAGTTTCAGAAAGTTATGCTATTTAAGTCAGCCTTGCAGCAGCCAGATCAGCTAAGGTCAGGCAGCAGATGCCAACCCTCCCTGGACATTGTATGAGATCCCCCAGGCAAGTGTACAGTATTCAGTTCAAAGGCTGGTACTTACATAGTCAATTTAGTGACATACTCTTGCAACACTGATAAAATATGCCCTCTTGCCTGTCTGTGGAGCTGAAGAGCAGAGCACCTGCAGCTAGGAGTTAGTTACAAAGGTGACATACATTTCCCCTTGGGAAGTTCACCCCACTTTGCATGAAGAGAGCAGTATTTGCAACCCTGTAAGTCCTGACTTTCAGCTCTAGCAGCTTCCTGCTGCCTCTAGCCTCCACTTATAGCTTGGGATATAAAACTGAGATCTTGCTGATTTTCAGTGTTTCCTATGGACCCCTTTCTTCTCAATCCCCAACTCTGAAATTACCCCTTGCCCAGCAGCAAACACTGATCCATACGCTCAGTCAAGCTGAAAATGACTCACATGTACAGAGGAAGGAATTACCATTAAAGAGGATTCAGTTATTGGGATTTCAAGATACTGTCTTCCCTGCTGAGCAGCAGATGGGGAAAGAGCAAATATATTACACGTTGCCATCAGAGGTGGCAAAAATAAAGCGCAAGTAACCTGTCATACTGTGCTTGTAGCAAGTTCACTACAATAGATACAGTGGAGTTCAGCATTTTGAACATGTGCTTTCCAAGCACTAACACTGAGATCTATGCCCAGATACTCAAGACCTTCAGAAACACAGGGCCTAAAGCAAAATTATTTAAATTATTCATTGCAGTCATTCAACAATTGTATGAAGCTGGTTTTTGCCCAACCCCATTCATTTTATAAACTCACAATTATGTAAACATCACACAAAACACATATCTATGCACAAATGTGACATACCCAGAAGTTTTAAAATAGCTTTTAATAATTAAGAGATTTTTTCAGTCTGGAAGGACACTGCATGGTTTAGGCAAGCTATGACAAATAACACTCAGATTACATCTGAGTATGATCCTAATTGCAAGCTGCATCTTGGAAATTATTTTCAATTCTCCATCTCGAAACTAAATGCAAGCCACACTCTGAAAGCACAGCAATGGCACGAAGGCTGAACACCAGTCAGGGAGAATTATATTGGCCATTTATGATAATTAAATGGGTACTCAGTGCATCATTGCCAATAGTTTACAAGAGTCTCATTAGCTGCTCCCCATTCTCTATCAGAAACACATAGGCAACACTGTTCTGAAACATACTTTTCAACTTGAGAATATTCAAAGAATTATTTTCCAAAAAAAAGTATGGAAATAAGAAAAAGAAAGAGGTGGAATCTCCTACCACCACAGGTTTAATGCAGCTTTATCAAATACAGTAATTTCTAATGGAAACAAAAAAACACAAAAACCACCACCAAACCAAAAAACCACAATCATTAAATTA
Organism: Astur gentilis; assembly: GCF_929443795.1. Taxonomy (NCBI): domain Eukaryota; kingdom Metazoa; phylum Chordata; class Aves; order Accipitriformes; family Accipitridae; genus Astur; species Astur gentilis. Next base: position 32,365,466 of record NC_064887.1, read on the forward strand.
TCACCTCAAACCACACAACCAGCAATATTCACCACATATTTCAGCAAAAGTATAAACATGACACAAGGTACCAAGGATACCTGTTTGAGCTGCATGGAGCTATGGGAAGGAGAGTTTGTTACTGAACCTCAGACTCAGCTTCTGTTTTATCAACACACAACTGTCCCAAAGCCCTCTGCTCTTGGTTCTCTTCAGTTTGCGAGCATCTCATCTAGATGGGCTGTCCGCCACAAAACCCAAGAGTCCACCACCAAAACACACATACTCCTGGAACATGTAGAAGTTGCTCTCCTATATGTGTTCAGCTGAAGGCGAAACCTATGACCAATCCAATCAGCTCAGATCTAGCAAATTTTATTAGCTGACAAGGAGTGAAGCAGCATGGATACACTACTACGAGTACTGCTCCTCTCTAGGAAGGGTGTAGCTTGAAGCTTTTGAGCCCTGTTGAACACAAATGGGTCCTGAGGAAAAGCAACCTGGCTGAAGTGGTGCAGCTCACTCGGCCGAGTCCAGCTGAGCTCCACAGCTCTGCTTGCAGCAGGTCCAAACTGCCTTCGAACGGAGCTGCCACCACCACAGCCACTGCCCTGCGCAGCACTCTCAGATACTGCCAGTTAACCAGTTACCTACCTTTCCCATTTAAAAAACGAATTAATTGGTTAGGGGCAAGTGTCTGAACAAATTTCTAAATTCCAAGGTTAATCCTGCTTTTAGGGATTAAACTTTTTTATAAAAATAATTTTATTTCAAATTTAAATCTCAATACCTTAGCTGCAGAACTAAAAAGGACTGTGCCTTAGAAGTTCACACAATGTTCAGCCAACTACAGATCAGCATCTGCTTTAGGAATCACGTATGGAAAATTTTTTGGGTTTAGCACATCTTTATTGAACATAAACCAAACTGCAGTTTTCCAGACTACAGTCTCCCTTTCAATAGTTAGACCAGATTGTTCATTACATTCATTTTACCTTCTGCAATGGCTGAGGAACAGACTCCATAGCAATAGACTAACACATCTGGCCTGAAGATCAAATCTTGAGGCTGCAAAGGACCTCAAAAGATTATGTAGCCCATTCACGCCCCGATGTTATTCCTGACAATCATTTGCAATGCTTGTTTTTTAAGTCCTCCAGAGGCAGATACCTCCATACCCCAAAGCAGCCTACCCCAGCCACCTTGCTAAACCATTTCCACATGGCACTACGTCTTGCCTTAAAGAATCACAGTATGCCTTGGGTTCACCCACTCTAGCTCCTTCCTCCCACCAAATCCCTTAGCAAACATCACCAGCCTCGCTCAGTGCACCCCTACCTTCATAAGGTGGTGAAGACGCAGGGACTGTCCTCACCTGGTTAGATTGAGAAGGCATTTTCTGAATCTTTGCTGCATATTAAGCAAGAATGGATGATGCTGGGAAAAGATTCAGCATGTGACTACACAATTACTGATTATTAACTTAACACTTGTGCATTACTCAGGTTGCACAAGCCAACTCAGCCCTGGCATTTCACTTTGCAACCACAATAGCTTGGATCTCATCAAATGCTTTGTATAGTATACCAGCATGTCCAAAACAAATTTTAAAATAGAATAATTTTGGCACTGTATTTCAGCATTTGACAATAAAGCATGGAAACTACGTGAATCATGCTGCTCTAACCCCAAAATCTGAAATCCATATGTTCAACAGCATTTTCAACCATACAAATAAAATTTCCTGGAGCTGAATCTTTAAGGGCCAAAGATCTTGTCTTTCTGATCTGTCATTCCTAAAAACAAGACAAGACACTCTTGGGCCACGTCACTTAACAATTCAGCACAGCAGTTTCTAGTTTTGGAGTCCTCAAAGAACTGTTTCAGGAATTAATAGAATCAGTTATACATAATAGAAAATACATTTTTTTTATAACCATCTTTAATGCAAAGAGTACAGCATTTTACCTGATTTTGAAAGAGCATCCCAAATTCTGACTAAATAATGTAATGTTACAGGTAGACAGATCACTTTTTTTAGTGTTCATTTCTGCCTAGCTGTCTGTAATGGAAGCTACCAAAATAGTCTGTACTTGCACAAGCAGCATCAGCAAGCATTTTACACCTTCATTAGAAAGATACTGGAAATGTCTTTCCAGAGAGTTTCAAGCTTTAGATGTTATTTTAGTCCTTGATATCAAAACCAGAAGATGAGTACTTCAGCTGAAGCTGGACTGTACACCCAGCAAGCCACAATCCCCTGCAACTGTCTTTGCCCCAAGCTCCATAACTCCTGCAGTTTACCTAAAACCAAAATCTCTAGAATGAAATAGTCAGGCTATGTTCAAAGTGAGTGGAGAAACTCCCAGAAGTTCATGCCCTACCATAAGCTATGCAACCTGCTCCTAAATTAAGGCCTTCTGTATTAATTCAAATGAATGTTGACAATGCATATTCGGCATTTTACCACTTTTTTTCTAGTTAAAGATTTCACATATATGTTCAACTTCATGCATATTAATGGTATTAAGACAAACTGAAACACCTTCTAGATTTTTATTGTAAGTTTACTCTGCATCTTTTAATAATTTAATTTATAATCATCAACCCATGTAGAAAGCTCACCTTTTTCTTCATATTGAAGTAACATTTCCTCTATTTTACTTAGTAACTGCAGCAGGATGTTGGAGCTCCAAGAGCTGCTACAGTTTTCATGTTTTTATACATTCAGTGGGTCTTTCTTTAGTATTAAAAAATGTGGCTTAAATCCTTTAGACACTATTCTTATTGCCATTCACAAAAAACAGACCCACTAGTATATTGGCTTTTTCCAGGGAACAGCTGGCTAGATCAAGCCTCTATGCTCAGAAATTTTGTCACAGCATTGTCCTCAACAAGTATTTACACTACTTCAAGACAGACAACTAGCACCTACTCAACAGACAAAAGTCTCATCCCATCCTTCTTTCTCCCCTTCTTCATAGGTACAGATGATTAGCATTTCTACTTTAAGTTGTAATTATTAGACTAGTCTGGAAAAGCTACCCTGAAGACCCCTCTTAATAGCTCAAGTGTACCTCAAATTAAGAGCACAAACGCTCAACGGCACTGCCAAAAACAGTACTGACTGCAGAAGGAACTGAAGCTGGAGGCTGTCAAAGGTTCCTTGCTGGCTACAGGAAACCCTGGTTTAAAAAAAGATTATCACAGTCGCGGCTGTTTGACACAGCAATATCCACATGCTTTCTTCAAATCAGTGAGACTAAGACAGGACATGGCAAAGCAAATACCAGGAGACTTTCATTGCAACAGAGAGTACAGTAACAGAATTTATAGGATTATCATAAAACAAAGGGGAAAAAATAGTCTTCCCAACAGATTTATTGAAAATTCCTTTCCTTCTCTTCCTGACAACACCTGTAAGGAAGTCAAACTGTGATAAATAATGTAGCACAGACCACTGGGGAGTCCAGGGGGCCCTAGAACAGGCTGGCTGCAAACAAACTGCCCTTTGCTGTAGCCTGATCAAATAGGAACAACTATCAAGGCCTCATTAAATCAAAGCCCCAAGAACACCAAAGTCAGTCTTGAATAAAGATTCCTGATGCCCAAAAGATCTGTTTTACTGCATCCAAACAAAAAGTCTAATCTCTGCCTAAGGTTCTATAAAGTAACTTAAGAAATTTTCCCCAAGTTCATTTAGCAGAATCAATCTTAAACATTTCACTGGAAATATTCAGAATTAATTTCTCACTTCATAACAGCTAGAGAGCAGCTCTCTGAGATAATTCAGCCATACGACAAGTGGGGCCTGCAGACTCAAAACAGACAATGCTTCAGAGGGCGGGGGAGAGGAAATAAAATAAAAATCGGCTTACACATACCAATATTAGATGAGGCAGAAAACTGTTCAATAGGGCTAAGCACTAGGGGATACTTGCAACACCACAGACAATGAAATTAAAATATGAGAAATAGACTGCTGATGTATTAGAGACATCATAAGTACTTTCAGAAAAATGACATTTCTTTTCCCTAAAGGTGGAAGAAAAAAATAACTCTAGCAGGACTCCGAAGTACCTCAAGGGTATCTCTGATTTGAGTCCCATCAGTGAAATTCAGTCTGTCACCCACGGCTGTGTAACAATCCCAAGAGACTCCTCAGCCTTCTGGTTCCTTATGATAATCCCTTGAGTGCAGAAGCCAGTGTGAATAATCCGAGAAAAGTCCTACTGGAATACAGAAAGAAGAGAAAGCAGGCCTAATGTTACTCAAAAAGTTCTTATTCCACCCCAACTCACAGCATTACATTGATCTGAACAGGTAGCTGCTGATTTATCTCAGAAGAATTTAAATACACAGCATCAGAACACTGCTTAAGCCATTTCCCCTTTGTTGTTGTCTACGAAGTCCCCAAGCTTACAAACAGAAGTTCTTCTTAAACTCAAATGGGAAGAAAAGCTGTGGCCAGACAAGTCTAGAAACATGGCCTAAAGGCAGGACTCAGAGCACAGCTGCACAAGTGGAAGCTGGTGATGAAACCAGTACCACTGTAAAGCTACATTCAACAAGATACTGCATGCAGTACAGCGAGTGCTCAAGAGGCACATACAAAAAAGCCACCAGCCCTCCCTCCTCTATGAAACAGTGAGAAACTATGGCCCACAAGTCAGCTCCATGATTCCTCATGTCACTCCACAATAAACATTGTTAGCCCTCTATTTTCACTGCAGTAAGATGGAGAATTAGAGTTAAGATGCCATACTCCATACTCCTCCCTGAGCACAGGAAAACTTATGCTTTACCAAACACCACTGAAATCTATGACCTCTCTAGTAATACTTTAAGAAGTACAGGACCAAAGTATGCAAATCTGCTAATGATTTAAGGAAACAAATCTGTGGTTTTATTCCCCTCCTGCTTGACAGCAGCTGTGCAGCTTTCCAGTGAGAGGACAAGCCTCAAGTTCAAAGTAATAAAAGCAGTAACTAATGTCCTCCCACATACACTCCTTATACATTATAGCTGCATTTCTTAACTGCTCTTCCACCATTCCTTACTCTGAGGACTCTGCTCCTGCTAGTGGATCTCTGCTGCTGTTGTGAAGACCCAATGGTAGTCATAAAGAACCTTGTCCTGGTTTTGGATGGGATAGAGTTAATTTTCTTTCTAATAGCTGGTAATGTTTTGGATTTAGTATGAGAATGATGTTGATAACACACTGATGTTTTTAATTGTTGCTAAATAGTGTTTAGACTAAGTCAAGGATTTTCCAGGTTCTCATGCCCAGCCAGCAAGAAGGCTGGAGGGCCACAAGAAGTTGGGAGGGGACACAGCCAGGACAGCTGACCCAAACTGGCCAAAGGGATATTCCATACCATGGGATGTCATGCCCAGTATATAAACTGGGGGGAGTTGGCCTGGGGCGGGGGGGGGGGGGGGGGGGGGGGGGGGGGGGGTGCAGGTCACTGCTTGGGAACTAACTGGGCATCAGTCTGCGAGTGGTGAGCAACTGTATTGTGCATCACCTGTTTTGTATATTCCAATTATTTTATTATTACTATTGTTGTCATTTTATTATCATTATTATTATTTTCTTCCTTTCTGTCCTATTAAACTGTCTTTACCTCAACCCACAAGTTTTACTTTTTTCCCCCAATTCTCTCCCCATCCCACTGGGTAGGGGGGAAGTGAGCGAGCAGCTGCATGGTGCTTAGTTGCTAGCCGGGATTAAACCACGACAGACCCTTAAAACTCTACAACCCCCAGCAGCTCCTCATCCAACCAAATCAGCAAACTATCCTCTCCTCCTTACCCAGCCACCATACACACAGACATGCGATTACTCCTCTTCCATACTGATTTTTGCTGGCTGAGCAGCACAGGGAAGATGCCAAGGCACCTGTCCATCAAGTCTTCTCCTATGAACCCAAGCAATCCTGAGCAGTGACTGCAACCAGCCTTTTCTTCTCAAATGGGAAGCACCAAGATATCTGAAAATGCGTGCAATAGCCAATGTGGCAAACTGAAAAGCAGGGCAGCTTCACATTCCATATAGATTGATGTAAATAAAGCTTTAAGTTGCTTGAGGTAAAAGTTAGCAATACAATTCAAGTGCCCAGATCAGCTTATTTGGAGGCAAAAAACATCTCACTGGAGCAGGCTAGGGTTACTTCTTATAAAACTGATATGTGGAAGATAAACTCTTAGGACAGAAGGAACAGATTTTATGAGTAGCTTGAATATCACACATGCTTTATATTGAGCACTTAAATAAAATAGCTAAGCATTCATTAAGCAAATTTTAACAGGCAAATGTATATTACCATGCATCAAAATGAAGAAACTCAGCAAAACCCCTCCAAACCCCTATATTCAGGGAAGGGGACAGCCTTCTGAAAATGCCTTGCTGCAGCTTACGTGCCCCATCAAAACTTCAGATAAGCATCACCTGGTTTCGCTGCCACAACAGAACCTTCTCCTTTTCAACTACATCAGAACATGCAGGTTAGAACAAGAACTAATTGCTACAAGAATCATCCCTGCCATCAAAAATAAATACAGCTGTAACTTTACTTACACTAACCTGCACTTCTAGGTCACTGGAACAGTGTTTTGCAAGTAACCTCAAAGCACAGCACAAAGAAAGCCTGGTAACAGCGTCCAAAATAAGCTGTGTTCTGCAGCAAGAAAGAAAAGAAAAAAAGGGGAGACTCTCAGCCCAGACTGAAAACAGGGGTACTCTTTGTGACAGTGATACCAGCTACATTCTCTACATATAATATTCTCTATATATATTCTATATATAGCTACAGTTATATTCTAGGAAATGAGGCATTATTTACTAGTGTTATGGGTCAGTGAGTACTTTAATGATAGTGAGCACTAGAAGAGGCAGTCCCACCCTGCCCTTACTATTAGTCCCTCATTCTTGTTGCACACAACCTCACTCCTTTGGTCAGCACGTGTGTGGTAAGATGATGAATGGGATCAGGAAACCATCTCAGGCTAAATGCCATAGGTAGAAAAACAAAACAAAAGCAGTTTTAACCTAGTGTAGTTCCCCAGTCCAGTTCACTGAAGACCTGGCCATAAACTTACACCATCAAACCAGGGCTGAGGGTGAGAGGAAGAATGACAAACTTCTGTCAGGAGCAGTTCAAGTTTAAAACACCCTTTGTCTATATGGCCAAGCTTTTGCCACGTACTAAGCAAGCAGGGTCAAGTACTCTGATTATTGCAGCCCTCTTCCCTCTGGCACGCATTCATACATAGTCACCTTCCTGCCAGTCCCTTCACCAGAAAAATATGCCCACCACCTGCTAAACTGCACATGCATTCCAATCCTCGCTATTAACTCCATACAGAGGAGCAAACAAACTCCATGCACAGAAAAGCACATGCCACGGCTGACGTGAAGCTCTGCACGTGCCGATTTACACCAGCTGAGCTCTGCCTGCTTCTCTCTCAACAGGCACACTCATGTGGATCAGTCTTCTAACTAGCTAACTTTGATAAAGTTAATGGCAAAAATCAACTTTGAGACTTCTATCCCTCTGTTGAAGACTGCTAAAATTTCTTAAAGGCATTTGAGAAAGAGGAGAAAAAAGGTGATAAGCAGTACATTCACACAATCCTTGTTTCCTTAGGAATCTAGGCTTGAAAAAAAGTATCAGAACTATGATAGCACACCCAGCCAACTGGTTGACTTTAGCACAAGTTGACCCTGGGTGGCAGGATGCTCAATAATCCAAATCCCCACGACAGGAAGAAGGGAGCAAGTAATAGCTGCCCAGAGACCTGAGGGGTACGGTGCGTGTCTTGGGGCTCTCAGCAAGATGAATTTCCTTAAGCAGAAAGCTCAGAGGAGAACTGCATAACATTTTTATTGTAATTCTTTTTACTTCATAAGTCACCACAAAACCATTGTTGATCAGTAGTAAATAGTAATCATCATCAGTCTTATTTGCCTTTTTAAACCATTACCCTCAGCCTTAAAGAAGAAGAATAAGTGTTGCTCATACTAAATATTGGCAGCAATTCTAGTTATCAAGTGTCAGAAACACCTTGTATGGTTAAAAAAAAAAAAAAGAGAGACAAAATAAGAAGGGACACTTTCCCTTTATGTTCCCCCCAAAAAAACACTGTGCTATGAGGTGCCTCCTGAAAGGCCAACACAGTATTTCATCTCTCCACTACTTCTCCCCTGTTTAAAATTCAAGAGTAAACAATGTATGAAAGTAGCATTAATCATTTCAGAACATAAAAAAGCTGGAGGGAATACTTTCCAAGACTGACTGGTCTTGTTCAGATAGCAAGGCAAATCAAGAAAGATGCAGATCAACTGGAGCAAGGTCTGCAGAGGCCCCCAGGGCAGTCAGAGCTGGAGCACTTGCATTTGGGGCTGGAGGAGAGGCCGCAGGAGTGGGGCTTGGTCAGCCTAGGGCAGGGAAGGCTTCAGGGCACCCACAGCAGCCACATGCCTGCGGGGAGGGGATGGAGAAGATGAAGCCAGGCTCTCCACAGTGGCATGTGATGGGAGGATGAGAGACAATTGGCATAAGATAAAAATATGAGAGATTCAGACTGGATGTGAAGAAAATCTTTTCCATCGGAGGACAGTCAAGGAGTAGCACAGGCTGCCCCAAAAGGCTGAGCTGTCTCCATCCTTGGAGGTTTCCAAGACCTGAGTGGATCAAGCCCTGAGCAATCTGGTCTGACCCCAGAGCTGCCCCTGCTTTGAGCAGGAGGTTGGACAGGCACCTCCTGAGGTCACCTCCAGCCCAGTTACATTGTGATTCTATGAACTCCAGGAAGCACACTGTAGGCACACATTACAAGATTCTCTATTAAGAAGTCACATTTACTAACTTTTTCCCCAAAATATTCTCAAGATAATTAAAAAGCTGACTGCCTGTCTCGCTGAGACTCATTCTGGGTTTCAAACAGTATTCTGGTTTGTGCCTTTCCAGCACTGACAAAAATCAACTCTACATCATCCTGATCAGGAATCAGTACCAGAACATGCTCACATCCACAGACTGAAGCACTAAATTACTTCTGCTCTACCCTCCTCCATTAACAGTGAAGAAACACTGCAAGAGGTGTGTCACAGACTGGCAGACAGCAAAGGAACAACCATGAAGAGACACAACAGATGCAGAAGTTAATGGAGCTACTGATGAGTCTTTGAAAAGAGAGCCACAATTTAAATTATTAAAGCAGTCAAACCTTTAATGAAGTTGGTTATAGCCTCATCATAAGACTACAGGAAACTACCTACTGGTTTGTCAGCACTAGAATTTCTAAGCAGTGTTCAAGCCCTGTAATTCAAGCACTTTTTATTCTATGTTTACGGAGTGGCAAAAGCCACAATTTACCAGGGTAATGCAACATTTAACTAGTAACTAGAGTTCACATCTTTGTGAAATGCAATTGAGACACTCGTATCTCAGTCAAATTGCTAAACTTCTTAATCCAAGTTATGTTTTGAACATTAACATATAAAATTGGCAATGAAGATCATTTCCATAAAGTGAACCAACGTGGACTAAAGCTCAATACTGTCTCATAAAAAGGATGCACTTGGAAGTTTCTGTGGTATTATGCTAGAAATCCTACCTGTAGTGATATTTTGCTTAAAAGTGACATCTTCTGTACCTAGCAGGATACGCAAAATGTTTACTGTAAGATGACTGCCCCACAAGATTAATTTGATTTATGGGGAGTACTTGTAGATTCCCAGAGCTGTAGAGATGGTATGGGTACAAATTTTTAGCCAGATGAGACAAATACGTTCACCTAAACGAGAGGTGCGAACCATGCCTCTTTTTCCTAAGAGCTCTTTGAAAGAACCTTCAGAAAGGTCTACTCACCTGACCAGATGTAATGCAAATCTTTGAAAAGCAACTCAAACAATGACCAGAGAGAATTATCCAAGAAACTGGATGGAACAGAATACACTCCACTACTCTTGAAAGGTGACCTTGAAAAGGATAAGATTAGGAAAGCAAAAATCCCAATGCTTTCTTACAAGATATGAAGATGACTTAAAAACAGACTCTCCTGCAACTCTTTAAAAGACTTGGTACATGAAGTCTGACCTTTGTTCGCTCTGGAAGTGTAGGAGTCTCAGGTGTTTTGCAGTTCTTGCACTTCGATTGAAGGGGTACAATCTTTTAAGGACAGCGTTTTAAAAGTCGATTCCTGTACATTATACAGAAAGCCAGAGACTGGTAGTGGAGGAGTTAAGGCAGTCCAGCTAAAAGACCTTTCTTCCCTGCTCATTTTTTAAGCATCTCGATTCTTGCAGAGTCATTATTTCACTAGTTATTCAACCATTACGTGGTCACCTTAGAAATTCAGCTCTCTTCTGTCTAAACTTCAAATACACAGAGAAAGATTTCTCACAAAAACTTTTCTGTCCCTCCATAGTTTCAAGATGATGAAGACGAGCAGAGACTAATTGCTCCACATCTTCTTTTGGCACAATATTAAGTTGCCCTTTCATGTAATTATACTTTTGCCTATTTATTCCTTCATCATTACACTCGGATTGAGCTTGTAATGCTAGACTAAGGAGGATGCCCTCCTCCTTAAGGCAAAGGACTAGCAAAACTGGCTCTGAGAGTCTAAGGCTCTATTCCCAATTCTCTTTATGAGCTTGGGCTGCAGTAATCCGCAGCTCAATTTCTGCCCTATGCAAATCAAACAATTTAAATATACACTCTGTGGAAGTAAAAAGCATTTCACAGCTTTTAAGGAAACCGCCCCCGAGCTTACCCCAAATGTTCTTTAGAAGGAGAAGGTGAAGACTACTGACTATAAAGTGCTTGAAAAGTTTGGGAGGGTCCTGTTGTGGGGTTTTTTTTAGGAGATAAGGTTCTTGGTGACAAAGACAGGAGTCATTACTTGTAATACTTTAGTGCCCAGATGCTTCAGTCTTGCATTAGGCACAATAAAAACAAAGCGGGCAGAGGGGGGAGTGATAAAGGTCCAGGATGAGCTATGGTGTTGGAGGAACAAAGCTAGGAGAAATAGGTGATTACTGCCCACATGGCTGCATGCAAGGAGGGTCTCCAGCTTGGTACAGCAGAATACATAATGCTAATAAAGAGCCCAGTGGTGCAGGAAGGCAACTGGGGCAGGACAAGCACAACTTCAGCAGTACTGCCTTGTAAAGATGCAAGGCAGCTGAAGACTCATAGTCATAGGGAGGGAGAGGGGAACAAGAGATTACAACATTATTAAGACATATACTAAAATACAGAAGCAAGTCTTTTACTGGTAGAGGAGAGCTAATAATAAGGCATTTAAGAGCTTTTTCCATAATGCAGTGGGAAAGAAAGACTGAAGAAGTTTCTAAGACAGCATAGGTTCTAAGACAGCGTAAGACAGCAGCCTGACAAAGGCTCATAAACTCACTATTAGAGAAGGGATTACTACTTTTTTTTTTTCTTTTCTTTTCTGAAAAGATAAACTTGAGTCAGGATCTGGACTACCAGGAGGAGGCAGAGATACAAGACAAGATGAGGAGGAAGGAGAGGATTTGGAGAATCAGTAAGGGGAGGCAGCTGAAGTGTTTCAGAACCCTGGATAGAAAGTGTTTTGGAAATGTAAAAACCTCCTTGAATTCACTCCTTAGAAATCCCTGCCAAGTCCTGAACTCTTCAGAAAGAGTGTGCATGCCCTTTTGGCACATCTACACTTTTCCCATGAGGTGCTCTGGAAGGGTTGGAGGGGGACAACACGTGAGGGTTCACACGATATTTAGCATTTTACACCTTACTGAAAACCCACTTGTACCTCAATGCTCCTTTCCAAAATTACTAAAGAAAGAGCGTTTCACACCCAAAAGCTAAGTTTACCCAAAAGCCTATCAAAGTTCTGCTCATGTCAATGTGAGGCATCTAGGGTTCTGGACTTCAGGGACTCAGGAGCATTTTCGTTCAGCAAAGCATTTCAAAGAAGCACGACCCCGGCAGACTCGCTTCTCCCCCGAGCCCTCAGCTGACCGTCTCCAAAACCGATCAACTAAGCCACGACAGAGGACTTCCCGCAGGCCGCGGGCTGACTGGTGAGGGCTGAGACACAACTCCTGCTACTCCCGTTCTGCCAGAGCACCTCACGGGGCTGCGAGCCCAGGTTTTGCTTCACCGCTGGGGTCAAACTCCGCAGTCGCTCCGCAGTGGCGGGTTATCACGGCACCTACTCGAAAGGGGCTGGAGAATTTCGTCAGGGAAGCCGGTGGGCTCCCCTTCCCTCCCCGAGGCTCCAAGACACCGGCTTGACCTTGCCAATGAGCCCTCGCCGCGCCGGGCCGCCCTCGGCAAACCGGCAGCCCGGGCCGCCCGCCTGCGGGTACGCGGTTCCGTCCCGCCTCGGCCCCCGCTCCCCGCCAGCGGTGTGGGGCTCGGTAACGTGGCGGCCGGGTCGTCCCCCCCCCCTCCTCCCCACACCTCCCCGGTCACATTCCCCTCACAGCCCCAAGCTCCTCGCTGCCGCTGTGAGGCCTCCTCACGCCCGAGGGGACCACGTCCTCCCGCTCCCCGCCGCCTCCAGGGCCGCTGGCCGCGGCCTCGCCTCAGAGCAGGCGGCGATCCTCCCCCCCACGGCCTCACTGCTTCCCGGCCGGCGCTCACCGGAGATACTGCGCACACAGCAGGCTCATCCTCCGCTGCTCGCCGCCCCGTCCCGCCGCGGGTCTCACAGCCCGGGCCGGCCTGCCGCTCCCGCGCCGCCGCCGCTGCTGCTGCTACCGCTGCCGCCTCCGGCCGCCGCCGCCATCTTCCCGTGCAGGGCCTGCCGCCGCGGGGGAGGGGCGACAGGAAGGAAGGGGCGGGGGTGTCCCCGCTCTGCGCTCCGGCCGGGCAGAGACGGCCCGCGCCCCGCCGGCCCCGGCAGCGCCGGTCCCAGCAACCTCAGCGGCCTCGGCAGGCCCCGGCAGCCGCCGCCGCTCGCTCGCCCGCCCTCCTGCCGCCCCGCTGAGGCGCCCTGACCCTCCCGCCGCGCTGACCGCGCTTCCGGGCCCGACCCCGCCCCCACCGGCACTTCCGGCGGCGCCACCGGCAAACCCTTCCCCCGCGCCTCCCCCTCCCCGCCGACCCGCGGCGGCGCCCGCCGATTGGCTCGCCTGCTGCCATAGCAACCGAGGGGGCAGCGGGGCGTCGTCACGGCAACGGCGGCGCCTTCCCGCCCGCCGGTGCCGGTGCCGGTGCCGGGCCTGGGCCTGGGCCTGCAGCCGCCGCGTTAAACGGCCGCTCCCGCCCCGGGCCCCTCGCAACGGCACCTCGTTTTATCAGATTCCCCTCCACGGAGCTCGGGGAGGCGAGAGGGTCGGCTTGCCGAGAGGCGGTGGCCCACGGAGCCCCTGTCCCTCAGCGCGAGGGCGGCGGTAGCGGCCCCGCGCTTTCCTGACAGAAAAGGTTTTAGTGGGAACAACGCTAGTAGGCCTGGACCTCCCACATAAACCAGACTGCTCCTTTCCTGCCTGCTTGCTCGCCCACACTGAAGGATACCCATGGTTTGGCTGCTCAGCTGTCCAGCCCCGAGGGTCACCCCAAAGTGTCCCGAATGGCCCTCATCTCAGACTCCCTCCATTACCCAAAACCACTGGCAGCACCAGCCCCAGCACCTGGGAGGCAGCAAGCTCAGGCTCAGGGTGGGCTTTGCGCCAGGGATGCAGCCCACAGCCCCAGAGTCAGTACTGCAGTCGGCAGGTCTCGGTGTAGGCGGTAACCTTGCGTGTCTGTACAGCAGCTTATCACGTCTAAATATTTACACCATTTACACCATGTGGTGCCGCCTCCTGTGCCAACTTGGTGACTCGTTTTATGCGCAAACTTTTCTTTTGGGGCAGGAAAAATCCCACTGAGTTCAGTGACCATTCTTCAGGGCCAGCCTGAAGAAATGAGACAGATGACAATCTGGGAGCAGATGAGCGCTGAGGAGGCTGGCTAATGCAGTTGTGTTATTTGAGCACATAAGTGACCCCGAGGACAAAATGAAAGATCGTGTTTCAAAAATAAATCCCTCATACTTTTTCAGGTTGAAACGAGAACGTGTTTAGGGAAATTATTTTCAGGGCGCCACACATTTAAACAGAAGCTTCTCAAGGCTGCAGAATCAGTTTCCTGGTTTCAGTGCAATCTGGGCTGGGCAGTGAGCCATGCTGCCAAACCTCCTGTCGAATCCTGCGCATCTCCTTGGGCAGACACCGCACCAGTGCTCAGGGCTCTGCCTCCATCCCTGCAGGCTCTCGGCTGCAGAGCAGGAGCAAACTGGTTCAGCACTGGGCAAACTGAGGCTGCTTCTGCCTGCCCGGAGCCTGTCCTGGGCTAAAACAGACAGGTTGTGTCCACACAGCTGGCACAGGAACTCTGTGAGATTTTTATCTCTTGTTTCAGTGCACAAATGCAGCTCTTCTAGGCTGCATCTCTCAGGGCACACTGTCCAGGACTCTCCACAGACCCTTCACATTGCCAGTGTGATCTGGAGCCTTGACCCCTGGCTCCTGAACTGGCACACTTAGGCCACCCTGCATTGTGGAGGAGATCCCCAGGCAACACTAACTGCTGCACAGATACCTTGAGCTTGCCTCTATCCTGCTCATATTTTTCCATCCATTCCTTCTCCTTACGGATGAGTTGAATAAGCCAAGTTTTGAAAGTAGAAACACCTTAAACTGGTGCCGCTTTCCCTCCCACCAGCCCCTCACTTCCACCCCCTGTTTGCAGCCGGATCCTTCTCCAGTTCCATGTTTGCAGCATCCCAGAGCAGTGGAGTGGTGCTGTGAGAACAGCTTACATTGGATTAAGCAGCAAAAGCCAAAACCTTACAGGAAGGAATGCAGACTCCCTGTGAGCCCCCCCCCCTCCCACAGAGCTGACCTGGGATTTTCCTGTCAGTTTTCTCCATTACTCTTCACCCAGGGGCTGTTCCAGGGACTCCCCCTCCCTTCTTTAGCCTTGGCCAAACAAACTGTTGCTTTTCCACTTTTTTCTGCTTTTTTTGCTGGAGAGGATCCCCTGCCAGAGACTTTCTCCCAAGCAGAACAATGTCATACAGCCTGACTATAAGGTAGCCACCAAACTGCAAAGAGTACTCTGGCACATCCTCTGCTTCATGCCTTCCTGGCAGCGATGTTATTGCTTAAAATAAAATTAATGTTAACCCACACTGTTATTGCTTAAAATAAAAGGTGATTCCTTATTTTTCAGTCCTCTTTAGCACCGTGCTGGACCTTAGACAAAGTCACTGGCGTGCAGGCTGTTGTTCTCCGCAACTGCAAGTGCACTTCTGAGCTCGACAGGTTGGATCTGTGCAAATAGGACTTTCCAGGGCTGCCTCGCCCTGACCTCTGCATTTGCCTATGGATAGGAGAGGGGAAATTCAAAGGCAGAAGCTTGATTTGGGGGCATTTTGTCCAGGGAGGGGGGTGACACTTTCTGGCTTTCTGCAGTATCTCTTCAGCCAACGAACACAGGTCTTATCCAGGAGGCCACAAAGTGCTTCCCTGAGGCATCACACTCATGCTGCGTCAGGCAGAAGCAAGGAGTGGGCAGCGTTGACTCAGTGGCTGTCTTGTTTGGCCTTGCCTGAGTCCAGTCCACCTCCAGAGCCACCCCAAAAGACCCAAGAGCTTCGCATGGGGCAGAACTGGCCTCTGAGTCTTGAGCAGTGGGGAAAAGGTGGCCCCAAGTATTTTCAAGTGAGTCTCATGGGTGTTGTTGCCAGTGTTACTTAGCCTGTTTAATGCCAATATAAATTGCTGAGCAGAGCCGTTCCTCAAGGCAGCTGTATGAGGGAAGCTATGGCCCATCAGGGCAACCTGCCTAGCCACAAAGCCTCCCTTTGCCTTTTCTCGTTCATCTTGAATATCTTCCAGCCACAGAAGCAAAGAATATCAGACCCTGCACAGGTTTTTCTGTGTTTTTCAGGGCTTGTCCTCTGAATTGTGGAGTCTTTCACTTCCCTCCGAGTTTCTGTGCTGTTGGAATGGATCTGTCCATTAGGAGAGTGTGTCCATGTGTTTCTCTCCCCTGCTTGCCCTTCTTGCCTCTTGGAGAGCTCTTTCACATTCCCCCCGCCTCCAGATTTGGCCTCAGTTTCTCCCACATGGCGTTTTTGAGGACTTGGCATTGCTGCTGATCACTTTGCTGTGTTCCTTATCAATTTCTACTCCAAACTTTTTGTGCACACAGCAAGGGGGCTAATTTCCTTCCATTTAAAGGCAAGCCACAAGTCAATTTCTACTTTGTTTTGTTCCAAGAGATTTGTGATAAAAGCCTTATCTTCAAAGAAGCAGATTTCTTATAGAGGTCGACACATATTATTATTTTTGTCATTAATGGGTCAATAACTGTGGCGTACCATTTTATTAATTACACAGCATCAGGAAGTATTTGACCCCCTGATGAGGGTGGTAGACCAGAGACACTGTGAACCCAGTGAATAACCCTAGTCCTCAGCCAGCAATGCAGCCAAAATGCCCAGGAGCGAAGCTGCTCTGCTCTCCAGAGGGAAAGTCTCATAATCCCAAATGTGAATCTGTTTTAAACCTTTCAACAGCCTCTGTTACCGTACAAGCTCAGCATTTCACGTGTTTATTCTCAAAACACTGATCTAGCCTGCTCTAAAAGGAGAGTGAGTGACCATCCCCACTTAACAGATAGAGGAGCAGAAGAGATTTCCTCAAGGTCATTTCAGACAAGAGTGGAAAGGTGGAGGAAACTGGGGCCCCCTCTCATCCTTCTTCATTAACACTAACATCTTTAATTGTCCAGGAACACCCTGTGAGCCTTGCAGAGTACAAGGTCTCCCTTTCGTGTGTGTAAACTCTCTCCCTGTTTTCATGTACAGATGTGGCCGCTGGACAGCCTTCTGTCTCAGTGCCAAACCTTCGCTTTTAGGTCTTTGAGACATCACATTTTCCTGCTGCTCAGGGTGAAAACCTGGGATCAAGGAAAAATGAGAGTACAGCTCAACAACTGAATGATAAAATGCCAGATTCTCTGCAGGTTTGGTGATTATTTCAATCTAAATGTTGTGAATGTGGGAAATTAGGACTCAAAAGCAATTGAAGAACTTGAAGGAAGAAACAAAGTATGAATATACCTAAACAACCTTAATTTTGCCCTGTATTCATCCCTCTCAGTAATTATGTTACTGTGATTAAAATGTATTTGTTGTCATCCCAGATTATACCACTTAGATTTTTAATTGTTATTGACAAAAGCCTCATCTTACTCTAATTATAACCTCATTTCTCCAAATATAGCCTATGCACAAAACTTCAGGAATTTTGACTATATAAAGGTTTGTCACGTCTTCATTATTCCCTTGCAAATATCACTCAGAACAAAGAAAAAATTGTAAAATAGGCTGCATCTCTTAAAGAAATCTCTTTTAATCCTTATAATTCATAAAGTATCTAATGGATTTACTTTTAATTCTTTGAGAGTAAGTGCTGTGCATTCTGGAAAGAAGTACCCTTTCACGCTAAATAAAAGCAAAATCCCTCTTGGAAGGGAAAGAGAAAGCAGCTGTTCCTGGGGAGCCACGCTGAGTGCGTCCTCCTCACATCCCCATCCCACATAACCCAGCTCAGGTTGTGACTGTGCAGATCGATCCATCCTGCACGGCTGAGCTGTAACCTCAGACAGAATTAGAGACATTAAAATGCCTGCGGAGCTAATTGCATCTGTGGCCAATGCTCAGCTGCTGAATATGGACGAGAGAGAAATCTGTTACCAAGCTGACCTTCCTGAGGAGATAGCTTGAAAAGTCAGTCCAGTGTCCTACAAACGCTGCACAGCACTTGGGATCAGTTTGCAAAGGCCACCTCACCAGGGTGTTAGGTCCACAACCTCAACACATCTCCAGGAGCCCACGGGAGCTTTATCCCATGGCACCCTTTGGCAGCTTCTTCCAGGACATGATGAACCATGCCCTGAGAAAAGCTCTTGAGCTGGAAGAGGCAGTCACTGGTTGGGCCCTGGCCATGCTCCCCAGGCTACCCATGAATTTTCAGACCTCAGTTATAAGTCATCTCTTTAACTGGCTGCCCTTCAGCCTTGCTGACTCCTTCCTTGTTTGAATGTCTGCTCCTACCTTGGATCACCAGAAATGGAAGGTTTCTTCCTTTGGGCCAGGCTCTCCCATCCCATGTGGCCTCAGAACTGGTTGCCCTGGGTTCAGCAGCTCCCTCCAGCTCAACCAGGCTCACACCATAGCAGCTACCTCTGACCCTTGCTCATGTGCTTCCACTTACTGTCCTGTGCAGTTGCTCCATGATCAACTGGTTCAGCTTGGCCAGCCCAATCCACCAGTCCAGTCTGGCTTCCTTATAGTTGCAAATCCTTTCCCTCGCAGGGGCTGGGCTTGCAGGCCTGAGTTTTGTTTAGGTACATTCATGTTAGATCTCAAAAATGGGTGTAAATTAAAAAGCTGGTTTTGTGGGAACCAGGGTGTCCTGGTTTCAGCTGGGATAGAGTTAATTGTTTTCCTAGTGGCT
Source organism: Astur gentilis (assembly GCF_929443795.1). NCBI lineage: Eukaryota > Metazoa > Chordata > Aves > Accipitriformes > Accipitridae > Astur > Astur gentilis. Next base: position 32,383,959 of record NC_064887.1, read on the forward strand.
GGTACAGTGCTATGGTTTTGAGTTAGGTATGAGAAGAATGTTGATAACACTGATGTTTTTAGTTGTTGCTAAGTAATGTTTAGTCTAAGTCAAGGATTTTTCAGCTTCTCATGCCCAGCCAGCAAGAAAGCTGGAAGGGAACATAGCAACCAGTGATGAGGAAAAGGCCAAGGTACTTAATGCCTTCTTTTCCTCACTCTTTAATAGTGAGTCCAGTCATCCTCAGGGTACTCCACCCCTTGAGCTGGAAGGTAAGGATGAAGAGCATAACATACTCCCCTTAATCCACAAGGAATTAGTTAGGGACCTACTACACCATCTGGACGCTCAGAAATCTATGGGACCTGATGGGATACATCCAAGAGTACTGAGGGAACTGGCAGAGGTCCTTGCCAAGCCACTCTCTATCATCTATCAGTGATCCTGGTCAACAGGGGAGGTCCCAGAGGACTGGAGGCTTGCCAATATGACTTCCATTTATAAGAAGAGTCGGAGGGAGGATCCGGGGAACTACAGGCCTGTCAGCCCTGACCTCAGTACCGGGGAAGATTATGGAACGGTTTGTCTTGAGAGCACTCACATGGCAAGTCCAGGATAAGAAGGGGATCAGGCCCAGTCAGCATGGGTTTATGAAAGGCAGGTCCTGCTTGACCAACCTGATCTCCTGCTATCACCAGGCGACCCGCCTAGTGAATGAGGGAAAGGCTGTGGATGTTATCTACCTTGACTTCAGCAAGGCCTTTGACACTGTCTCTCATGGCATACTCCTTGAAAAACTGGCGTCTCATGGCCTGGATAAGTGCGCTCTTCACTGGGTGAAAAGCTGGTTGGATGGCCGAGCCCAGAGGGTCGTGGTGAATGAGGTAAAATCCAGCTGGCGGCAGGTCACAAGTGGTGTTCCCCAGGGCTCGCTGTTGGGCCCTTTTTCTGTTTAATATCTTTGTTGATGATTTGGATGAGGGGATTGAGTGCACCCTCAGCAAGTTTGCAGACAACACCAAGTTGGGAGGCAGGGTCGATCTGCTTGAGGGTAGGGAGGCTCTATAGAGAGATCTGGACAGGCTGGATTGGTGGGCTGAGGCCAATTGTATGAAGTTCAACAAGGCCAAGTGCTGGGTCCCGCACTTCGGTCATGGCAACCCCATACAGTCGCTACAGGCTTGGGGAAGAGCGGCTGGAAAGCTGCCTGGCAGAGAAAGACCTGGGGGTGCTGGTTGACAGCCGGCTGAATATGAACCAGCAGTGTGCCCAGGTGGCCAAGAAGGCCAACGGCATCCTGGCCTGTATCAGAAATAGTGTGGCCAGCAGGAGCAGGGAGGTGGTTGTTCCCCTGTACTCGGCACTGGTGAGGCCGCACCTCAAATACTGTGTTCAGTTTTGGGCCCCTCACTACAAGACAGACATTGAGTTGCTGGAGCGTGTCCAGAGAAGGGCAACCAAGTTGGTGAGGGGCCTGGAGCACAAGTCCTGTGAGGAGCAGCTGAGGGAGCTGGGGCTGTTTAGTCTAGAAAAGAGGAGGCTGAGGGGAGACCTTATCGCTCTCTACAACTACCTGAGGGGGGTTGTAGTGAGGTGGGTTCTGGTCTCTTCTGTCAAGTAACTAGTGATAGGATGGGAGGAAATGGCCTCAAGTTGAGGCAAGGGAGATTTAGGTTAGATATTAGGAAAAATTTTTTTACTGAGAGGGTTGTCAAACATTGGAATGGGCTGCCCAGGGAAGTGGTTGAGTCGCCATCCCTGGAGCGCCATCCCTGCTTTCCCTATTTAAAAAGCAAGTGGACAGGGTGCTTCAGGACATGGTTTAGTGGGCATGGTTGATGGTTGGACTCGATGATCTTGAAGGTCTTTTCCAGCCTAAATGATTCTATGATTCTATGTTTTTATAAGTTGGGATGGGACACAGCCAGGGAAGCTGACCCAAAGTGGCCAACGGGGTATTCCATACCATGTGACGTCACATCTAGTATATAAACTGGGGATCGCCGCTCAGGGACTAACTGGGTGTCGGTCAGTGGGTAGAGAGCAATTGTGTTGTGCACCAATTGTATATTCTAATCCTTCTATTATTACTATTGTCATTTTGTTAGTGTTATTATCATTATTAGTTTCCTCTTTTCTGTTCTATTAAACCATTCTTATCTCAACCCATGAGTTTTACTTCTTTTCCCGATTTTCTCCCCCATGCCACTGGGTGGAAGGGAAGTGAGTGAGCAGCTGCGTAGTGCTTAGTTGCTGACTGGGGTTAAGCCACAACACAGGGATTTTATTCCAACTGGGCCACAAAGTGAGTGACTCCCTAATTAAAGATCTTTTCCTTCTTAATTCTCAAGGAAAGGCTTTTTTTTTTTTTTTAAATGTGCATTGTTGCATTACAAAAATTTCTTAAGAGTTACAGGGCTGGTGCGTGGGGAGCAGAACGGAACCCCCTTGTTAGCTCTAGACAGCAAAGGCTCTGAATTGCACCAGGGTAGGTTCACAACTGGTTTAAGCTGCTCTAACTCCTTGGCTGGACCTCACAATTGCTCAGCTGTGAGTAACATGGCCAAAGGACTCGATTTGATTTGTGCTTGCTGGGTCCAGCAGCAGAGAGTAGGCAGTGGGGGGCAGTGAAAGGATACCCAACTCAGGGTCACTTCCCATATGGCAGGTCCCACCTGGGATCGGACTGCGAGGAAAGGAGCCAGGAGAGATGTGAGGAACCTCCTCAGGGCCTCCATCCTCTGCTTGGGAGTTGCTTTTAAGCTCACGTCCCTGCTTGCCTGCCCTTGCAGAGCAGCCTCTCCCACTGCCCACCCTGGCAGGATTTTCTCCAATAGATTTGAGTTGTTTTACAAACTGTCAGTTTAAAAACCTTAAGCTGGAAGGTTTCCCTTCCTCCTACTGAGCCCAAGGGGAGAGAGAAGATGAAAGGCAGTGCGAAAGGGACCAAGGAGTCCCCATCCCTCACCCCAGCGCGCACAGTCACAATCTTTCTGCTTTCCGCTGCATGGCCCCACTGCTTCTGGGGCCCCTCTGCCCAGACAGCAAAGAGCTGGACAGATCTGCATGCAGAAATACCCTTCGTGTGAAACATAGGCGATGTTTCAGGTGTGCTTAACAGGTCTAGCCTCGCTTCTCAAGTCCCACAGGCAAGGATTTTGCAGTGCTGCTACAAGCGCCCTGTGTCAGGGTAGGCAAGTTGCTGCATTTCTCTGTGCTATTTTCTTCCCTGGAGAATAAAACCAAGCTATTCATCCTTCTACCCTCTGTCCTGCTGCACCAGCTCCACAGATGGCAGATGGCTGCTTGCCACCATGGGCTGGGTTGGAGCCCAAATCAGCTGGGGGTCTCAGGGTGCTCCGGTACTGCATGGCAATCACGGTGAGGGCTGGCAGGGAGCATCTGGCTCCTGCAGCTGGGGCCGTTGTCTTCACCAGTAGGAAATTTGCACCCACATGTTCACAGAAAGCAGCAAGGAAAAGAAAATAAAGGCTGGGTTGGAAAACACTGGGCGGGGGAAAAGGTGAAATAACCTCCTCCCGCACACGTAGTCTGTGTTGGAGGTGAGGAGCCTCTCTCCCTCTGCACCCCGGTCTCTACCAGGCGCTTGGCTCTGGGTGCACATTTTGGTGGGCTGTGCCTCAAACCCGCTGCCGCTCCTGAACCAGCAGCGTTGCTAAGTGACAGCTGATTTACCACATCGCTCACCCACCCCAGCATGCAGCAGGAAAGCAAAGGGAGAGGTACGGGCAGCGCTGGCCAGACCTCATCCCCACCACGGGTAACCCACATCTGGACAGGCCACCTTAACCTTTCACTATCTGGTGTTTAAGGTCAAACCACCGCATGAAATGGAGCAGGCAGAGAGGTTCCGCCCTGCACACAAGCTGCTGGTGGGCGCAGTGGGCTGTGGTGGGGATCACCAGGCAGCAGGAGAGCTAGGCCACACACGGTTTTCTCTGTTTGTGCCTTCTCCTGCAACAGCAGCACCTGATGCTCCTGTGGCTGCAGGTGGTGCAACCTATGGAAGGCTGAAGATGCCTCCCCGCAAGATTTCCTGTGCAAAATTAGTGGGGAATGGGGTTAGGATTAACAAAAAATTCATTTTCAAGTGTCTTACCTGAGCTTCAGTCTCTTCTGTATGAAAGAAGCCAGTGAAGGGGTCTTGTAAAGGGCACTCTCCCACATTTCATATCAGTGCAGAGTTGTACAACCCCAAGGGAAGGGGGTAGGACACCATCTTAGGTGGGAACATGCAGAAGAGAAGCACCATGTTCCCTATCGACAAGACCTCTTGCAGCTCTGGGCTTGAGCCAAACCAGTAGTGTCACAATGCCATTCCCATCCAAAACCCGCACTGACATGCAGGGGGGTGAGCTAAGGAGCTCTGGGCCCATCACTGGGGGGGTGGCTGAGCCCAAGGTCGGCTCTTGTGCAGGAACCGTGGCGGCTTGCAGCTTGTTCCACTGCTTTACTCAAGCAATGATTGCTCCCTCTGGTAGAGACACTAGAGCATCCACAATGGAAACAAGCACTGTTATCCCCACCTTGCCAACGTGGAAACTAGCTTACCCAGAAACATCTCATAGTTCAGCACCAAAAGCATGGCAATTGAGGTCTCCCTGCTTTCCAAAGGAAAAGAGGTTTCTGTCCCTTGGTGTATTAGACTCCAGCTTTTGAACCTGTTGGTTAATTTTTAACAAAATTGGACAACAAGTTTTGTGAAAACAGAGAGAGACATGCACACACAGGACCGGTCAGTCAGCACACACATGGGACTGAGAGAAGCTTGAAGAACGTCCTCTTCCTCTGCTGTCACCCCGAGGCTTATAAAAGCCAATTAAAGCCTGTGGCTTTAAAGGCAGAGTTATACTGGGCACAGCACCAGTGTTAAACAGCAGAGAGCCACAATTTTTCCTTAAGTAGCTTATCTCTCCCTTTTGGGGTAAGCTCGGAAGAGCAGCACAAAAAAATCCAACACAACCCCCAAAACCTCATCCCATTGAATCATCAAATGTCCATACAGAGCCAGTAAGAAGGTAGAGCACCACTTTCTGATAAAACATAAAAATGCACCATACCTTTCCTGACTTGATGCTATTTGTTCATTTATTTATCACCATTTATGCACACAACTGATGAAAAGAGATGGATCTGCTTCCCCTGGCCTTTCTGAGCTGAGCAAGCAAAAGTGACACCCATGTTTTTCGGACACCTTTAGACCTTTGCATGAATTAGGAGTCACTGCGCACATCTAATTTGATGGCTGACCTCCTTCGGCCTTGCACCCAGGTCATGCTGCCACCAAGATAGTTTTTGGCAGGGGTCAGGGGAGGCAGCTGTGCAGGCAGCACCTCTACCAGCTCAGCAGGGAGGTGGTTGGGCTGCCATTCTTGATCCCACCTCATCCCCCAGCTCAGCCCATCCTGCAGCCGATCTGCCATGTCCATGTCACCTACCAGCCCATCGTCATGGGGTTTGCTGGGCTTTGAGACTCACACCAAGAGCAAACCTCTGAGAACCCAAATAGTTTTGTGTTTGCAGCAGCAAGCTCCCCACGTGGATTTCTGCTGGTGAGAAAACAGGATTCCCTGAAGGATTTTTGCCTGTAGCCAGACATTTACACCCTTAATACCATTTTTTCCTCCTACTTGAGAGTATTTGACTAGTATTTTTTTTATTTTTATTTTTTCCTGGCTGTAAGAACCTCTGGCTAATGCACATAAACTTCTTTCTCCTTTCCATGCTGCCTGTGCTGTCTGGGTGGGGTTTTTAATGGTTTGTTTAAATTCTGGCAGCTCTGCCTGCCTCCCCCCCGGTCCCCATCCTGCAGCCTTCAACCTGCAAGGCCTACTCAAAGGGGGCTGGGAGCCCCCAAACACCAGCGGGTTTCGAGCTGGCTTGTCGCCAGAGGAGCACCCTGGTAATATGTCCTACATCTCCCTGGGGATCTGGATGGAGTCAAAGGGAAGAGACAGGGAGCAAGGAGCAGAGCACACCATCTCTCTCAGCATCCCTCTCCCTCAATGCTAGCTTAGTCTGAACTAGAAATCACCATTAAAAACAAATGCCAGGGTGTGTTACTGCACCCCTACGTGGCCAGAGAGACCAGCATTTGCTATTGTGTGCTCCCAAGGCTATGACTGCAGCCAGGATTTAAAGTTTCCCTGAGCAAATGGACTCAATGTCTTCTTGAGTTCCTTGTCTGGGGGTGTTGCTCCTTCATATTGCTCAGGGATAGGACCGATGAGCATCCCAGCACCCAGTTGAGCTGGCAGGGCAAAAGTTTTGAAGCAAAGGACTGGAAATAATTTCTTAGCAGGACAGCGAGGAATACACCCCCCTGCTGTGGGCAGGGCTGGAAGCCACCACCCTGGGAAGGCAGAGGGGAGATAGCAGTGGCTGCGAAGCCATGCGGTTGGTACCTCTTAAGGACAGGGAGGGAGGGAGGAGGACAGATGAAGGAAGGGAAAGGGAAACCTTTTGCTGGCAAATAACTCCTTGCTGGGAGGAAAGGCTGCCTGTAGGAGATGGAGGGAAGCAACAGGACAGAGACAGCCTTTGGGAGGTGGCTGAAGGCAGCTGCCCGCAGCTCTGTCCACAGAGGCTGTGAGCAGAGAAGGCTCTGCCAGCCCTTTCTCGGGAAGAGGAGCTTCTTTAGGAGAGAACAGCAATGCTGCAATGATACAAATGAGAAATGAAGACAATCAGTCAGTCAGTCTGGTGCTGGTTTACCTTGCCATAAAGACTGGTTTTCTCTGCACCCACACCAAGTGTTTGATGTTTGCTTCCTTCAGACAGTGAAATGGAGGCGCTGGGTGAAGCCAAAGCCTCCCAAGCCAGTTTCCCTACAGGGCCCCAGAAAAGAGCGTTGCAGTGATGCTGCCCTGGGGCTGGGGTGGCTGGGAGGCCTGTGTGGGTCCCGGGCTGGGCCTGCAGGAGCTGGGGCTGGGGTCTCTGGGGTCATCTGAGCAGGGCTGGGGGAACACGCAGAGCCTAGCTGCTCTTGAACACTGAGGTGTGTGTGCGGGTGGGTGTGCATTACATCCCCTCAGCCCTGGGGATGCCAGTGTGTCACCGCTGCTTGGGAGGGGGGCGCAGCCCCTGTGTGTGTGTGTGCGTATGCGCATGTAGGTATCTGTCACCTCTCCCCGGCCCTCCTCGTTGGAGGGATATGCATGTCTGTGTGCGTGTGCGCGCACACGTGAAGTTGTGCACGTGTGTGTGCATATGCAGGGGGCGTGCATGTGGACGTGTGCCCATATGTGTGTGTGTATGTATGCGCGCACGTGGGTGGGCGCATGCCTCTGCACCTGTGCGTGCACACATTCGTGCCTCTGGAGATGGATTCGTGCACGTGGGTGTGCGTTCGCGTGCACACGTGTACGTGTATACATACATTGGTATCTCTGCCTGTACGTACCGGGGTGTCTGGCCGCAGCCCCCAGCCCCTGGGCAGGGGCTGCCCTGCCTGCCTGCCTGCGCCTGTGTGTCTGGGCCGTATCCGCGTGTGCAAGCGTGCCCGGCCACCCACCCGTGCCCCAGGCGGTGCGGGGGGGGCGGGGAGGCGGCTCCGGCCCCGGCCCCGGCCCCGGCCCCGCTCCCGCAGCCGCGGCACCGCCCCCGCTCCCGCCCCGGCCCCGCTCCCTCCCTCCTCCCTCCTCCCTCCTCCCTCCTCCCTCCCTCCCTCCCGCCGCCGCCGCAGCCGCACCGAGACACAAAAAGCGGCTGGGGCCGGGCTGGGCAGGGCCGGGCAGGGCCGCGCCGGCACCATGACGGAGACCACCAAGACCCACGTTATCCTGCTGGCCTGCGGCAGCTTCAACCCCATCACCAAGGGCCACATCCAGATGTTCGGTCAGTCCCGCCGGGACCCCCGGCAGGGGGGCGGGGGGGGGGGGGTTGGAGCTGTATCCCGGGGGGTGTGGGGGAGCATCTGGGGGGGGGGGGGGGTGTGTCCCCGTTCGCGGGGGACCGCGGCGGGGGGATGGGGCGGGAGCGGCGGGGCGGCCCCGGGCCGGGCGCTGTCCGCGGCGGGCGGTGCTGAAGGCGCCGCGGGCGGAGGCCGACCCGGCCCCCGGCCCCGACGAGAGACGGCAGCGGAAGGGCTGGCATCCAACCTGGGGTTACGTTTCCCTTAAGATAGCTGGGCTCCCCCCGCCCGCACTCCCCTCGTCACGCTACCGCCCCCACACACCGCCGGGGTCGGTCCTGGCAAGGGCTCCCGGCCGGTATTTGTCATCCACCGCTTGGGTCTGCGAGGCTGCGGCGGCTGCAGCAGTTTTGTATCCTCTCTGAGCCGGGAGGGGGGGAGCGGGCCAAGCCGCTAAAGCCAGGTGTGGCAGAAGTGAACAAAAATACGGGCGGTTCACTGAAACATTAGAATACCCAACCTCTAGATTGATGACGGGCCGAAGGAATCGGCAACGTTCCTGTGAGATGATTGATACTGCTGAGCATCCGTGAGATGATCCAAATGACGGGGATGCTAGAATCACTGCTACAGCCTGTTCAGGCAAGACAAGAGGGAGGCAGGGAGAGGGGGAGGGATGGAGGAAGGGCAGTCTCTGTCAAAGGCAGTCTGACATGCCATAAATACTGACGGTTCAGGTGAAGCTCAAAATGCCTGGAGATCCCTATACAAACAGTGACTTCCCTGGGGTGGGGAGGAGTCCTCTGAGAGTGAAGTGTCCACTGCAGACCACCAAATAAAACGGGAGTAGAAAGATCACTTCCTCTAACAACCCTTCTTGGAGTGTCGAGAGAGGAGCCATCCTTGATGTCTGATAGGAGATTTGAGGCTGGGGAGCAGATGCTGAAGGTCTCGTGCTTCAGCTGCAGAAGCATCCCTGGGGTTTCTAAAAGCTGTACATAAGTTTCCAAGTGCAAAAATAATTGAAATCAGCTTGGGGTATTTCTGCATCAGACCTTGTTCTTGTAGATCATAATGAGCTGGGCAGCAGGCTAGAAAATGATGGTTTTCTAGATGCAAATGATCACATTGTTATTCCATTTCATAAGTGCCACCAAATGTAGTCCTGGGCACCACTATACCTGAAACGTCAAAAAATCCTATTCCCTAAGTGAAAAGCAATTGTGAACAAGAAGAAACAAGAGGAACTATTTACAAGTAAAAACAATAATTAAATGAAATTACAGGGGCTTGATTGATAGACGCAACTATTGATAAAAGATTTCTGTAATCCACGTTATTTAGTCTTAGATGATATTTTGATTAAGAAAAGTAATACTAAAAATACTAACATGGCCCATATTCAGTGGACTAAAAACCAGTAACAAGATATAATTTAGAAAATAAGGATTGGTGAGATGTTGGTATCCAGCAGGTGTTTTTAGTAGACTCCTGGTGAGATTTTTTTTTAATATTTTTTTTTAACTCAATACTGTTCAGTATCTTTATCAATGACCTGCAAGAAAATGTATAATCCCTGCTGGTAAAAACCGCCAATGACCCCAAAGTGGGTAGAATACTGATTAATAATGGTAATGAGTCAGTTGTGCTGCCTGACTCGGATTGTTTGATAAAAAGGGCTTGTTCAAACAGCGAAGTCAAATGCAAAGTCATATGTCCAGTAAAGAGAAACGCGTGTCAAATATAAACAACAGGCAAATGTCTTCTGCGAAGCAGTGACTGTGTCAAGGACTGAGGAGTGATTGTGCACAGCTCACTGAATGCAAACCCTGTGTGACGCTGTAAATAAAGCAGCAAATGCAATCCTTGTAGAAAGAAGCAGGGGAATATCAAGCAGAAGAGCAAGGTTGTATTATTTTCGTGAACAGCATTAGCAAACCCCTTTTGGAGGAACAGTAAAAAGAATTACATTAGCTCCAGAAACCAGGCTTTGTGGCAAGAGTCTACAGAGGCTCAGTCTAGATCCATACTTAAAGATGTTAAGGTGCAACTTGATCATGGCCTTTAAGTATCTGCTTGGGGAAAGGATATGTGATATGTGGTGGAAAGGGACTCCTTTATTCAGCAGAATGAGGACCTGTGAGATGCCAGGAGCAGGTTTAGATGCCACACAACTTCAAACTACAAATATCATGTGTGGTCTTGAGTGAAGGTAATCAAGTAGTAGGAAAAAGTACTTGCATAGCTGATGGACTCTCTGACACCTGAAGGCTGTAAATCAAGACTCAGACATCTTTCAGGAAGATAGGTTTTAGCTCAAAGAGGATGGCTTGATGTGGAAATTTTCTTTGCATATGTCCTGTCGAGATCCTGGAATATAAGTCTTGAGATACCTGATAAGGACAAATGAGGCCTCCAACGAGGAAAGGACACAAAATTTAGCTTCTAAATCCATGTTCATTTTTGTTTGAGAAACACTTCCCCCCGAGTCTAAAAGAATAATCATGTGAAGCCATGGGAATCTCAACCAAAATCTGCATTAGTCCTTTAGGTCTGTGCTATACAAGTCCGAACAAAACAGTACTCCATCCTGTAAATGTTGCATTTCAAACAGCTGAATTTGTGCAAAAATATTCTCTTTATCTTTCAGACAAATATTTGAGCTTTGTGAGCCTGATAGAAGGATTTTTTTTTGCTTAACATAGAGAGATACAATGTATCTATTTAACACATGGCACTAATCAAGCCAAAAGGAAGTATAGGGTTTGCACTGGAATGCCACTGTAGACACAAGATTGTATGCCAACCATCATTTCTCTCAGTTTGGATCTTATCATGTTTTATTCAGGCCAAAAGCCAACCTTTTCCCATAGGATTTCTGCCTGAATAGGAGATGGGTTAATTATTTTGAAGTCTCTAATAGTGGGAGAAAGGTTCCTACTGGGTTATTTTTTGCACCAGTCACGTGAAGTTAAGACTCAGTATCATTGCTATCCTTGGGTTTCCAGAAAGCTAGGATTCTTGTCACAACCCCAGACATGCAACTGCAACCCACTGCTGACCCTCATGTCTGTGTGGAGCTGAACTTACTGCAGCAGGGCTTCCTCCGGCCTCTGCCGGTTACAAGGCTGGGTCACTAGGGCTCACCAAATGAGATTGATTCATGTCTGTGTATATAAAATGAATAACATACATATAAATTAATAATTAACATAAGATACATAATATATAATAAAAAAGTAGGTGAGATACAGTGCTGTACAGCCATCCATACCAAGGGGTTGAGACAAACACCCACATAGCCCTGAAAACACTCTGAGTTATTTGTGGTATCAGATGTGCTTTGAGATATATGTATGTTCTGAGTCACAATTTTGAGTTGTATTTTCTAGCTTTATGTGGCTATGAGAAACAGTTTAGGATGTTAATGTAGTGGGCAGGAAAGGCAGGAGGAGAGAAGAGGGCAGAGCTTGTTTCTCAAACTTGACATGAACGTTGGTGGGCTTTAGCCTGAAATGAAACTCCATTTATATCCTAAAGAAGCACGGAGAAGGAAAAGCAGATCCCATGCAAAAGGTCTTAATAATTCAGATTCAGAACAAAGTCCTGCGTTAAAGCCACATGAAAACCCCACCACTGTTCGGTACCAGGGAGCCCAACTGCTTAGGTCGGCCAGCACAGCCAGCACACACCCAAACTCAAACCAATTCACTTTAATTTCCCACTGACACTCGGAGAAACAGTGAGCACGGAGTAGATGCTTAACCCTCCTCTCTTGCAGCTGGCTCAGGAGGGGAACGTCTGAGATGTCCCCATGCTGGCTTCGGCATCTCAGTGCTGAACTGTTGGGGACACGTGGATCGGCACGTCACTGCTGGCAGTGGGATTTGCTGCCTAAAGGACATCTCCCTCCATCTTGGCCTTGCCACAGTCCACCTCCTGCTTCCTTCCCGTGCAAACGATGCCACCCAAAGGACAAAAGCCAACGAACCAATGTCAAAACCAAAATCTCATCCGCGCAGCCCTGCTAATGCACTGAAGCCTGTGCTGGCGCTTTTCCAGCTGACAAGCTTGTGCTTGCTTTGTCAATTAAATCATTTCCCCACCTTGTTCCAGCTCAGGGAACCCCTACATGACTGTGTCCTCCTCCTGCCTGGGGTTCAGAGCATGAAAACCAAAGGGCAGCCCTGCAGAGCAAGGTAGAAAGTGTATTTTTCAACCAAAAATATGTGGTTCACTTTGAAGATGGTCTTGGGTAAAATACTGGCATTGAAGGCATCAACTGCCCAAGGTCAGAGGCTCCAGGGTTTGCGTGGTTCTCCCTCCTGGTGTTTCAGGATTGGAGAGGGAGCCAACAAACTGCCAGAGCTGGAAGGAAGATGCTGACTGAATTTCTTTGTAGTTCTGCAGGGGAAAGGGCTTGTACTGTCCCATGGATATGTGAGAATTGGAGGCTTGTTCTGATGATTTCTGCAGACTGAAACAAGAGGGATTTGGAGGGGGAAAGATGGTATCAGGTCAATTGAGATGCAGTGTTTTGATATTGATTTTTTTTTTCTATTTTCTTTTTATTCATTTTTTCTTATATTGTAGAAGAAAAGACCTCTCTGCAAATGCCTCTGTTCCCCACTTTGGCACGTTACACATTTTTTCTTGCCTTTTTCAAGTTCTGAAATTCCTCACAACCCATCCTTCTGCGTGCAAACTTCTGGCTTCAAGGAAACGGCCTTGCTCACCAAACATGGTTTCATTTCTGCCCAGCTCTAAGAGCAGCTTGACACAGCTTCATCTCCGGAGCTTGGGTCATCTATCAACCTGAACTCTTTCTGACATGTCTCCGTCCCGCTTTCCACCTCTGCTCATCAGCCTTTGATTAGCAGAGCTTTATTAGGCATCTCCCTGCCCTTGCAGAGGAAGGTTTCATGCCATCCTTCCCCTCTCCTGGCTGCACAGTGCCCATGAGCTCCAGTGACGTGGAGGTGGGGGGCTGCAGGGGTGCTGAGAGGCAGAAGTTTGGGTGACCTCCAAGGAAAGGGTTGGGACATCATTATTTGACTCTGTCAGAAGCACTTGGCCTTTTTTTACAGCTTTTTTCTGGATTTTAATCAACTCTGTAGCGTCTGCCTGTATCCCGGCTGTCTCATCTCCTGCACATTGGTTTATGGAGCGATGGGCTGCTCCAGGTCTGCTCCTGTCCAAGGAAGGGGCTTGCGAGATGTTGTTCAGATGTGGCCTTCTTGTAAGGAGCCTTAGTACCTTAGATGTTTTGAACCTGTTTGGCCATAGAGTTTCCCACCCACTTCATTTCAGATAGTGCCAGGACCTGGACTTGTGCAGAAAAACATAGCTTATAGATAGAGTGAATCATGAAAGTCAGCAAATCTCCACAATCTTCCCTTTCCTCACCCTTTGTGTCTAATTAGAATTAAATTGTCCCTATATCCTACATGCCTTTGTTATTGAAGACAGTTTGTATCCCAACCAACAGCTGGGTAAAAAACATTTCTGACGCAAAACAATGAAAGAGGATTCTGCCATCAAAAGTAAAACTCGCCGTTGCATGGCTTCTTAAGAAAATTTGAGCAATTAAAAATCCCAGCAGGCTGCTCTTTGATTATTCAACGCAGTCCTGGTAGAAGAGCAGCACTGAAGTCTGCTGCATCACATAAAGTGGGTTTTGAGATAAAGGGATGGAGTTTTGTAAGTAAAGAGGGAGGAAGAGGCAGGAGCTGAGGTTTTTGTTTTTCTGTTGGATTGTTTTAATATCCTGAATTTCAAGAATCACTTTTTCTTTTTTTTCTTTTTTTTTTTTTTTTTGAGATGACTGAGCTGCAGGGTAGTTTAATGAGACCATCGCAGCCTGGGATGGAGCTGGGAGCAATGCATGTGCAGAATGATAACTCGCCCTTTTCCCTTTTGCTTAAATGTGAATATATCTGCAAATGACCGGAAGAAATATTTCCCCCCAGCCCCCATCTAACAAAAGCTTGTCAGGAGCTCGAGAGAGGCTTTGCCTCTACCATCTGCAACATGAGTAAGAAGTCAAGGCCTCTGCAAGGCTGCCTCATGTTTCCATTTCATCTCTGGGCTGAAGTCTGAATGCATAATTAGCCAGAGCAATCGATGGAGTAAGAGGTGGCTAATGGGATTCTGGGAGGACTTGATGGACAGGGAGGGCCTGACTGAGCCCTGGCTTTGCTCCGCATGGCGTTGGTGGGGCTCGGGGACCACAGGCAGCACAGGCAGCATGGCAGCGGGAAGGATCCGACCCAGGGCAGAGCCAGGACAGACGATACTTATAACACCCTGGGTGATTTATTGGACGTGGGGAATTGTAGCATTCGTGCTCATCTCTCAGCAGCTTTTTAAGGTAATCCTGGCCGGGGTCTGCAGCCACGTAGAGCAGCTTCCACTGACACCCAAGCTGGTGAAATGGTAGCAGATAGCCAAAATCTTTCATAGGTAGAAGGGGTCTGGGAGGGCAAGACATGCCCAGCCTGGCCAAGTGCTCCTGGCTCAAAGGGGTGGCAGATGGCAAAACCAGTCAGCCCAGCTTTGTGTCGTGGTGAGTCACCGACACGCCCTCGGTCCCAGCACTTGCCCAAAATGTGCCGAAACTACAGTTTCTTGGGTGCTGTGCTGGGAGGGTAGAGCAGGACTGCAGCACCCATGGCTCATTTGGGTGCCAATAAATATCAGTTAATGTCACATTCCCATCACTGCACCCCATACAGACTCTTTTTTTCACAGCTGTTATCACCAGCTTCCTCCATCTCAAGCATCTCATCTCCTCTTTATGACCCACAGAGAGGAATAGTTTCCCCAAGCACCAGATTAAACTCCATCAATAACTACTCAGGGATTCTTTTAAAATATTTATAAGGTCTTAAATATTTAGCAGTATTTATTACGGTCTGTGAGACATTACACTGTCTCTATGACAATGCCACCTCCCAAAATGTGCCACGTACCCTCTCTTACTTCCACCAACTATAAACAAAACCTGCAGTGAAAAATCCAGTCCTACAACCTCATTCAAGAAAGAAACAGGGGCTTCGCTTCTATTTAAAACTCTTTGTGCTTGCTAAGATGCTCACACCTCCCGCGTCATCTTCTCTGATACTTTTTAACAGCAGCCTGTGTGATGCTGAGGGTATCAATTAGCTGAATGCTAAACCCCAGCAGTGGCAGTCCACAACTCTTGTGTGACCTTGGGCAAGTCACTTAATCTCTCCCAAGTGGTGCAATGAGGGGGGACTCAAGTCTCGACTTTCCCTGCCAGGCTGCTCTGGGTTTGTGTCAGGTACTGCAGCAATGGGGGACACAGGTAGGAACGGCTCGTGATTAGGCTGATGTTCATGCACCTGAGCAGCTGGTAGCCCAAACCAGACATCCTCATCCCTGCACGGTCTGGCGTCCGAAATCCCATCTGGGGGCAAGGCGGAGAGTCTGCAAGGGGTCCCCCAAGCCAAGGAAGAAGGCATAGAGGTGCATCAGACCTGGGGTCAAGACCACATCCCACCACTTGCAGCCAGGGGGCAAGGGGCGAGCAGAAAGAGTCCAGCTGTGCTGAATGTGCCTCACAACCCTAACCCTAACCTTAACCCTAACCTCCACCTGGGACCAGGGAGCCCGAAGCAGCTATGGAAAGACCCAACAACCTCTAAGACAGAAAAATCAGCCTAAGATGGAGATAAAGCCAGGGCATGTCTGGATTTTGAGATGAGCATGTCGTCTCTGGCATTCATAACCCCTGAATCCAAGGGCTCCCGGGGTGCCACCGGTGTCCAGCCAAGCAGGGCTGGATTTTCAGGGTGCTCTGCGTGGAGAAAGTCAGGCAAAATATGTAGTGCCCATCACAGCCCTGAAAACAAACCAGGGCCAGGGCACAGCTCTCATCCCCCCCACAAAGCAGCATTGCTCGCACATGTTGATGGTGCACAGTCATGCCTGGAGAAGACAACCTAGGTTTGGGGCATGTTTTTTTTCTCTCCCTTTCCAGCATCAACTAGTTTCCTTCAAAGCCTGAGCTACTGGATGTAGCTTGGTCATACCAGAAGAAAATGGCTAAATCTGTATTTTGGGAACAGAAAAACCTAGAGTCTTTAGAAATATATATTTCAAGAGCCACTGTAGGGCTTGCCCCAGGAGGAGATGAACTGGGATGTCTGTTTTGGAGCTGCAGCAAGAGACAAACACAGAGGAGTTTCCCACGGGATGGGTGGAGAGCTCGTCTCTGAGCCAGGCAAGGAAGGACTTGCTCAGCCCCTGCTCCACAAACATTTCTATTTTCACTGAAAATCCAACAGCCCCTAATTGAGCTTAACCCCTCCCTGAGGAGATCACGTTATTCTAGGGCTAATTGGCAAGGGAAGTAAGAAAATCTAGTTTTCCCAGCAAGATCTTGCGAGTTGGGTTGGGGATGCTGAAAGGCATAGCTTTCCTTCTGGCACCTTTTCTTTGTGCAAAGACATCATCAATGCTTCTTTTGGGGGAAGTGGCATCTTGGGAATAGATCTGCAAAGAGAGAGGGTTTCACTGAGCTGTGCAGCCAGGCGAGACATAGCTGCAGTAATGGAAATGTGACATCCCTTTGGTGTCACTGCGAGGCTGAAGTCCTACCTTGCCTACCTCAGCCACCCCATGTTGTCACCAGCATCCCCCCGGCCTTTCTGCATGTCTGTAGGTGGGATGTTGTCTACCTGCATGGTCCTGGTTCAGCCAAAGCAGATCCCTGCCAGGGTCAGCATCTTCGGATGCTTTGCCAGCAAAGACAAGCCATGGGTCAGACTCACAGCGTGGAGGTCAGCCCCATGTATAGGCAACCCAAGGCCTCTGGGAAAATGCCTCTGGGAAAATGCTCCCCATCTCTGCTCCATGGGGAATCAGGGACCATAAATCCTCCGCTTCTGCTAGGGTTGTGATCCCACTGCACATCAGCCCGAAGGAGCAGCACGACACGCGCCAGGGCGTACAAAGCACTGCCTTTGATGTGCTACAACGGTTTGGGAGTGAAAACAAACAGAATGCTTGCACAGGGAAATTAGGGCAGCGGAAAACAAGCGTGGAAATCTGTTTGAGTTTTTTCCCCCCTTTCTTATTTAAAAAAAAAGACACTGGGTGACACTGATTTCATAGCCTGTGTCTGGCTGAGATGGGGACTGGGACCTCTCCAGGGATGAACATTGAGGTGCCTGTCCTACTTTGGCTGAGCCACCCGCATCCTGGCAGAAGCAAAATAAGAGCATGGCAGAATAATGAAAATATTCGCCAGGTGCCTTTTGCTGCTACCTGTGTCCTGTTTGACTCTATCCATGGGCCCAGGGTGATAAAAATCATTTCAAAGAGAGCAGTTGGGGCTATCTGGAACACCCTCCCCTTTGCTTGCTGAACCGTTTATTTTTGCTCCTGATATTTAGACTCTCATCAAAGCTGAGATACAGCCACAGAATACCAGCTCCAGGCCAGATTCACACCACAAATTGATGTTGCTTTACTGCGGGCCATGCGTTTACATCACTTTACACCAGCTGGAGAGCTGTTAGCTTCCAAAAACCCTATATGAGGGATTTCAGCTGAAGTTGCTCCAACCACTTTCTCCCCCCTCAGCCGCAGTGGTGTTCACTCCCCTGGTTTGTACTTAAATAAATCCCAGTGCTCAGAGGGGCATTTTACCCTGAGCGCTAGCAAATGCACATTTTAGCACATTTCTCTCTAAAAAATGAGGGAAATACTACACTGGAAAACTCACTCCCCTCCACCATGCACCATGCTACAGTGTGCACAGCTCTTGCTGACTTGCAGGGCAGCCAGCTTGTGCACCAGCCAGGGAAGGGTGGCTCACCTCTCACTTTTCACTTCAATACCACGCGTATGGACACTTGGCTTACCTAGAGATGCTTCATCCTTCTCTAAGGGCTTCTAAGCAAGGTGTTTCAGTGCTGTCCCATAGCAGGGAGCTCAAAAAACATCCTTCTTTACATCAAGTTGTCTTCTTCATCCATTTTTATCTGCTAAGAGTTGCTTTTACCAGGTTAGATGCTTCCCCTCACCTTGCCAGCACCAAGACCTCTAAGAGGCCAAGGCAGCAGCTCTGGATGTCAAATACCAGGTGGAAAGTGGTCCACTTTGGCAGGACTCAGCAGCCCATCCTTCAGGTGAGACCCAGCAAGGTGCTGAGCATGTTCCACCTCTCCCTGTGATACCAGGATGGAGATCCCTGGGCAATAAATTATACCACTTAGAAGTGGTGAGAGTGACAGCACTGTGCTAGTCACCTGCCTGGCAGAAAAGTAGGTCCAGTCCCTACCTGGAGGAGCTGGTGGCAACTTCAACTCAAGCAGCAGCTCCCTGTATTTGTCCCCATGTTGCTCACCTGATGGGCGTTGTTTGCTCCCACCTGCTCCACCCCAGCAGGGAAAAAGTGCTTTGGCTTGGGTTGCTTTGCGAGGCTCTTCCTCAGATGCTTCTTCTCAAGCTCTGGGACCTGGGGAGTTTCTTCCCGGGCTCCTGTGTGCCTTCTCACACGCACCACCTCTTGCAATAATCCAGTTCTGAAATAAGGGGAAAAAATAGGATGCCTTCAATTTCAGTTTCGATGATATCAAATAAGCTGTTCCTCTATGGCTTCATCTAAGAAACACAGATCATCTGGGACCAGCCAGGTCCTCTGCCCAGGCCCTGTCTTGTGGGTCTTCAGCAAATGCTCTGCTATTCCTAAGTCAGCTCACTGTGACTCAGTCTTCAACCTTTTTTTTTTTTTTTTTTTTTGGTTTGGTTTAAACATCTAGTTTCACTTTTCTGCCATGAAGTCAGAAGTGGTCAACAGATGGTGATAGCGTGAATCTCGTTAGTCATCACTCGGGTGGCACTCGGAGTTGGACACTGGTGGGGGGCCTGGGTGGGCTGAGAGGTGGGAGGATCAGGTGCTGCAGCGTCACTTCTCTGGGGCCTTTTGTAGTCTTTGCTTCCACCATGAATTTCGAGTTATTTGGTGGCCAGTGCTTTTTTGTGCTTATGAAAAGCTGTTAAAACAAATGTACAGCAATGACTGAAGCCATTTAGCATGGAAGTCCCTTCCAAATTCATTACTTCTACAATGCCTGGGTGCAGCTATGGACTAACAGGATGGGGGAAAAGTGTGTAACAGAGCAATTAGCTGAGAGATGAAAATCATTAAGCATTAGGGGGCTTAATGGGATTTTTCTACCAACCAAAAGTCTCCTGGGAATCTGACTGAGATCATCTCAGAGGCACTGAGCTCGAGGCAGAACAGGTTGTTTGGGTCAGTGGGACACACTGGGATCTCCCCAGGCTTGCCTTGGGACGGGTCAACCCCATGACGAAGAACCACTCTCTGCCCCTCCTTTTGCTTCTTCCCAAAAGAGAAACCTCCCTTGAAGAGCAGTCAGGGCTTGTTCTTCTAGTAGTAATGTTGTCCCTCCAGGAAGTGCAGGGAATGGAGGTGCCAATGATTTCCCCAGCTCTAACCAAGGTCTGGCTGTAGGCGGTAGGTGGGTGAAGATACTGGTTGGGGCAGAGAAAGTGGCCCTGGGGCAGGCGGGCTAGCTGGGCTCTGAGATGAGTACATCTTTGATGAATACATCCCTGATTTGTCATTCAGAGTTATAGGCATTTTTTAAAAAAAATTAAAAAAAAAAATATATATATACACACACACACACACACACATACCCCTCAATTAGACTAAGAATAACTGCTGGCTCCTTGCCCAAACTGGGCTCGGGGTAGGAAGCAACATTTAGGTCCTGCAAGTGCTGCTAGCTCAAGAATAAAACAAAGTGTGCTGGCGTATCTGGGTCACTCTCCCCTGCAGGAGAAGGTATTTTAGACAGTGGGAAAGTGCCTGCCTTGCCCTCAGCACCTTGTGGCCGCATCCTGCCTCTCATCCAAGGATGTCAGAGGCCAAATTGCTCGAAATGAAAATGAGACACCTGGGAAATGGTTTTGCCTTCTCTATTACTCGTGGCTGTGCACCCTCCTCTGCCCTGGCTTTCGGGGAAGAGAGATTAAGATTGTGCAAAACTTTCTTGCCTCTCTGCTACCTCATGTGTGTTTTCTGCAGGCTGGTGCAGAGTATGAGTGGGCTGCAGCTTGAATCCCCCATGGGGAGAAGGGCATAAATCAGAGCTGGCTGGTGGCATTCCTCCATAAAAAAAAAAAAAAAAAAAAAAAAAGAAAAAGAAAGGAAAAAGGAAGTCTTAGGGGTGCAGGTGAACCAGGTACAAAGGCAAAGAAAATACAAGCTGAAATTGCACCTTGAAAAATTGAACATGAGGAATATTTGATTTCATTAACATCAATTTAGGTGATGGAACAGTGCCAGACGAGCCGAAACATTGTGATTAAATGTATTCAGTGAGAACCACCATAAAGAAACATCTCTTAAATAAGCACTGATTTCCTACTGGGGAAGCAGAACGCTATTTTTTGACACAATCCGGACAAAATCATCGCTTATCATTTTTGTAGCCCTGGAGCAGTCTTTCCCCACTGTCATCTTGCAGGAAAGCGGTAGACCCAAAAATATTTGAAGTGCATTTGCAGGGGAGGCGAGCAAAGCTGGGCTGGGGCAGTAGGGAGGTGTCACCAATGCTTGGGAAGGGTCCAAGTGTCATCCATGTCCCTTCCTTCCCCAACATAGCAAGGCTAAGGTCAACCACCAGCTGCCATGGAAGGGCTGTGCCAGGAGGCATAGACCCTGGGAGCCATGGCTGAAAGCTCTCCACCACACAAGCACGCAGCCAGTGGGCTAATGGATGTCTTGGCAGGGTCCATTGCTGGTGTTTATTTATGTCAACAATATTTAAAAGCCATGCAAGGCTGTCTGGAGCATTAAGGACAATTTACACTGGAAAAGAAATGAGCTTTTCTCTTCTAAGCCAACATCCTTGCATTGGTGTTGCAGGCTATAAAGTGCTCATAGAAAATGAAAATACTGGAGGGTGTTTTCTGGGGTCCAGCACGGTCTCTGGACATCACAGGTATTCAACAGGCAAGAAATGTGCTGGGAAAGGGCTGGGAAGCTGTGACAGAAGGCTGAGATCAACGACAATGAACAGGCCAGAAAGCCAACAAACCATCAGAGCAGTGGGACAGAGAGTCCTGAGACTGATAGCTTTTCAGCCGAAAACCTACTCTTCCCAGGCAGAAATCTTTGCACAAGCAGGGAGGGAAGGTTGGGAGCTGCACAGGTGGCTGACCGTAAGGAATATGGATGAGAGGATGAATGCAAAGCTACTGCACTGTCTTTGGCCTTAGTCATGTCTGCAGGGGGACCATGAACCTGGTCC
Source organism: Astur gentilis (assembly GCF_929443795.1). Taxonomy (NCBI): domain Eukaryota; kingdom Metazoa; phylum Chordata; class Aves; order Accipitriformes; family Accipitridae; genus Astur; species Astur gentilis. The sequence continues at coordinate 32,405,124 of NC_064887.1, forward strand.
CCACAAGCAGCGTATTTTGCATGAAAGATGCAATGAATTTTGTTTAAAAAGGTTTTTGCTGAAAACATGGACCTGGGAGTCTGGAGGAAGCACCACAACATCAGAGCAGCAGCCACAGCAGTTCAAAGCGATGACCCACCAAACCCAGCGTCCCAATTCCAGAAGCCCGGAAGACCGACTAGTGCCGTGCTTGGGTGTGGAACTCCTCAGCTTAGCCTCATGCTGTGCACAGCCCCGTTTTCTTCAGGTTGGAAGACTCAAGGACAGCAGAAGACCCAAAGGCAGAAGGAGCCCCAAGGACAGAAGGAGCCCCAAAGACAGCAGGAGACCTGAGGACAGCAGAAGACTCACCCTCTTTGCCCTTTCTGTGCCAGCCATGATCTCCATCCTGTCTCCCTGCCCTTGATGCCCAACTCCTAGTTGCTCCTCACATGGAGCCATGTTGCTGATCACAACATCGTTTCAAGATACTGGAACCCACACCTCCTCCTGCACATGCCAAGGAGCACACGCTGCGGCAGGAGGCACTTTGACCTTAGCCCAGAGCAAGGAATGAACCACCAACATCCCCAGGATCTCTTACAAGATCTAAAGCAGTTTTGTCTTGCATTATACAGAGGATGGGACTCAAGGCTTGATGAGCTAACGTGTTTAGACAGGCTTGACTATGGCTACTGGTCGCCCTCTCCATTTAGCCACTGAAGAGTACGTCAGTCTAAGAAGACTGAATCTGTGAGGAAAAAGAAAAAAAAAAAGTTTAAATGCAGCATCATGATTGCAGTGCGGATGCATCTAGACACTGCAAACTAATGCTGCGATCTTGTGCCACCCTGAAGCCATGGTGCCACCTGCCCCGAATCCTCAGCCACCGTCCTGGCAGTGGTTACTCCCGGTGGTTACTCCCGCCACAGTCCCAGCCCCAAATAGCAGCACAGCTCCTCCCCAAATGGGATTTGAGATGTCATTTAAGAAAATGCAATCCTTTTAAAGGCTTTTGCTTTGGAGTGGATGGCTGTGAATATCTGGGTTAGCTGATGGCTACATGAAGAAGCGAGCCAGCAGAGCCACAAGTGAGTGGACAGAGCTGCCCAATGGACATGGCCCTGCAAGCAAATGGACATGCTCTGCCCCAAAACCAAATGAGAACAGACCAGTCTGGGACATGAAGAGATGCTCTGCAAGTTGTAGGCAAGGCAGGACCAGAAGGCAGGTCTTCCCATTCCTGGGTCAGCCCTCTGCTACACCGTACTGCTGCTTCGTAGCCCACATGTTTGCCCATATACTTCCCTTGCAGAGATTTAATAGTCAATAAATACATTTTTTTTTTCCATGCATATTTAAGTTCTGTTTGGTATTTCTGAGGTAGACAACAAGCTCTTGAAAATGCAGATCCCAACATTTCTATATATATTTTGGAGAACAGCATCATTTTTACAGGTTTCTCTAAATAATATTGTGCAGGTTAAAAACAAATGAACAATTTTGATGGTGACACAGAGAGCAGCAACATCCATCTCCTCCCAGCAGCACACCCCTCTGTGAGTGCTGCAAGGCCAGTGGCACATCAGCATCCCATAGGATCTGTCCCGCTGAAGCTGTTGGCCTTGCTGTAGAAACAGGCAAATGCATTTTCTGCCTGCAGTGACAAAAACTATATGGGTTTGCTTGGATGTCCAATCCTTTCCATGCATTTGTAGGAGATGAACTGTTTTCTGCAGGAAAAGGTGTTTTATGAAGACAGGCAGGCGCTGGTGGTAGAGTCGGCGTGAGCTCCTGAGAGCTGGAGCCGAGATGACGTGCCACCAGCATGGATCACATCCCCTGAAGATGCGGGCCTGGCACTGGGCTGTTTAAATACAGACCTTAAGAAATTGATAGCCAGGTGAAATCACTGGCTTTTGCCACCAAAAATTCAAGGCAAATTAATACCATCAGCTGTCCTTGAGAATGTGAAGCAGAGGTTACCTGCAAGGAGTTCAGCTTGTCTTAAGAGTGAACTTTATGAAGGAGCTGTACGCAAAGGAGAAGCCATGGAAATGAATGGGTCAGTGTTTTTAAACTTCTTTTGGCAAGGAAAATCAAGTCGGGGTGAAGCATGGCATAATGAGAGGATGTGTTCATTTCAAACTTGATGGCATCTTTTTTGTTAGGGAATTTCTTTTTTATATTAATTTGCATTTTAAATTGCATTATGATATAAGGGTAGATGCTGGTCCCTCGATCTTGGCTCCTCTGCACACTTGAAGCCCCAGCTCTCCTGCGTCCAGTGTGTCGGGCCGGGTCCACTTTGGCTTTTCCAAAAATCATGCCTGGATTTTGCCCCTGTGTGGTGGCAACCAACTCCAAGCATTTCAGTTGTCTTCTTGCGTGTGCTTCCAAGGTGGTCAGGATAGCCTTCCCACAAACCTCCTCTGCTTCTAGGCTCATCCAATAACATTTCTTCTTTCCTTTTAATTCCTCTTCCAACATCACGGCTCAATTCTTTTTTTGCTATAAAAGTCTCTTGATACTGTTTTCTGTAACTTATACCCTATGCAGTCATCTGTTTTTCAATCTAGAAGAGGTCCCAGGACATGGTTTGTGTGAAAGATGCCAGAAAGAGCAGAAGCAGGAAAAAAAATGGCTTTTTTTTCTCTCCCTCTTGATTGATTAACCTTGAAGGCACTGATGGGAAAGCTGGTAGCATCAATAAAGGCGAGCACAGAGCATTGGAGAGGGAGAAGTGCTGCTGGTACCCCCTGATTCCTCTGTTTAAAATGCAGAATGGAGAAGAAAGAGAAATTTTTTGCACATTTGGCTTTCTGGGCAGTGGTTACAGAGGGCTGTCATGGTGGGCTGCAAAGGGAATCCCACCACCCATGGAGTTTTGTGCTTTAATTTATGATGCTGGTTCAACCTCAAACCCCCTTGCCCATGGGAAACAAAAACCACCAAAAAACCACCCAAGAATATTGTATTTTTCTGTGTGTGCTCCCCCATAGGGTGCTTTGCTGGGTACCACTTGGAGCAGAGAGTCACGCCCAGAGCTAGGTTCCATTCCCTCGCTGCCCCGGGGAAACCCGCTGGCGGATGGAGATGCTCCCACACAGTTCCCTGCAGATAAACAATGAGCAAAGACGAAAAAGTATGGTTCAGACTAAACTGCCAGTGTTAACCCCTTTTTGCTCAGGATTTTGAGGGCAGGGAGGGAAACTTTCAGTACATCTAATCCAGGCAATTGAATTTCACTCCCTGCACCGATCGAATTATTTAAGTGTGTTTTTCTCTCTCTGGGGGCTGGCACACCCAGGACACAAGAGCTGGGAAGGAAGCCAGGGAAAGGATTTTGGGTGAGTCTGAGGAAGAGGTTTTATTGAGGCTGGCAAACCTCCCACAGGCTGTCACAGGGGCCTGGGGCTGCTCAATGCCCTCAAGCGGGGAAAAAAAGTCCATGGCAATTATAGTTCCTTAATTGACTTTTAACTGACCTGATAGCTAGTAGAAATTTCAAAATTTGGAGGAAAAAATTTTGTCCAAGTGGTTCTTCAGTGACATCCCTACTTCCCTTCCCTGCTTAGCCCCTCTCGCCTCCCTTGACATACAAGCACTCTTCATCCATCCCAAGCTATTGCAAGGGAGCTCTAAAATAATCTTAGGGATGAATTTTTGTCCTGAAGCAGAGCAGGAGCGAGGGCACAGGAGCTGAAGAGATGCATAGCTGGGAGAACTGTCCTTTCCTAAACAGCACAATCCCATCCACACCACCCAGAGAAGATAATTTGACTGGGAAACATGCAGAAAAAGCATACCCATCAATGTATCTGTGGAAAAGACCCTTTCCCCACATGTGGACCTGCCAGGCTGTGCTCTCACCAGCCTGTTGTGCCAAGCTGTGGCCCAGGGCTCAGCCACCGCTCCCACATGCTCAAATCCAGCCGGTGTTACCCTCATGGTGCTGGCAGACATGAACAAGCCCGTGGCTAATTTTCAACCAGCAGCAGGACAATGAGGTGTTTCTATTGCCACTAAAAGCCCAGGAGCCCCAGTTCACCGCAGCAGCTCCAGAAGATGCAGCAGGATCCCCTGTCCACTCATGTTCTTTGTGCCCCTCAATACCATACTTGCATCCAGCAAACACTGAGTGTTCTCCTTCCCCTCTCTTTCCCTATTTCTCTCTGGGAAAGTTTCTTTTGGAGGGGAAGCAGGAACGTGGCTGCTTTGGCAAAGATGGGTTTGTAGGGTGGGCCCCCTGCCCCAACAGCTGATGCCACGTTGAGGGGCCAGGATGGGGAAACTTCCCCAGATGGCAAGAGCTTGCTTTGCTGCTTATTTCCAAGGAATAAAGCAGCTACACCGCTAAGGGAAGCAGGACCCATCCCATGCAGACTGGAGAGCTTCGCATCAGCTTTAGTGGGTGCCAGCTGGGGCTGGGTGCAGGTGATAGGAGGAAGGTTCCCTGCAAGCGTCTCCCTGCTGCTGCTGCATGGGAGGGCACCAGCCTTTCAGGCAGGGCTGCTCCCCCTCCCCTGGGGGAACGCTGATGGCTGGAGCAGGGTGGCTGTAGAATACGATGTGCAGTGACATCTTGGGATGGCTGATGGATCCTGAAGTCACCTTAGCTTCAAAAATGCTCGTTTTCTTTGCAAACACAAAATATTTTTCTAGATCTTCCGCTTGCAAAAAAAAAAAAAAAAAAAAAGCGCTTTCTAGTGACTCATCGATCTTGTCTCCTTTTTTGCTTTTACCTTTTTTATCTTTTATTCTTTCTACTATCTCAATAGCTGGGGCAGGCAGTGCTGCACTGTGCACTCCCCAACCACCCTCCCCATGCTTGGCAGAGGTGGCAGGGCCAGCCCGGCCATGGCGGCCACCACCACCACCACCGACCTGCCCCACGCTCGCACCTCCCAGCCTCTTCCTCCTCGCTTTCTGTGGGGCTGCAACGCCACGGCAGTGCTGTGGTTCATGCACAGGCTGCCTGCCTGGGGGACAAAGTGGTTGCAATGCAGCCAGTGGGAGAACTCAAGTAAAGGGGGTGGGTCATACAGCTACAAAAGCCTGGGGGGGCAGGAGGTATTGTTGTTGCAGCATGGGATGGGACTTTCCGTCCTGAGTGTTGGTGAGGAACCCTTTTTTCTTCTCTGAGAGCATCTTCAGAGAAGCATTGGGGCACAAACGTGTGTGCTCCGGGCAAGCAGAGGGAGGTCAGACACAGCGTAGGAGCCCACAGGAGTTTAGCAACTCTTCACCAGCATTTTGATCCTCAAATGCCACCTTTTGGAAATATCAGCCCAAGACTGTGCGTCAGGCTGGAGGGACTCTGGCAAGTCTCTTGGCATAGTGGGGCACAGGCAACGTGTTGACACAGGGTGGGAGTGGTGTAAGAGCCATGCGGCTGCTGGGGGACCAGCTGGGGCGTGGGTGCTGGGTGCCACGGGAAGGGGACCAGGGGAAAGCCCCAGGGACAATGCGGCTGACATTTAATACCATGTATCAGCAGGGAGCAGAGAGAATTTGAGGGAGAAATGGCTGAAGGCAAGGGAGCCAGATGCATCAGTGGATAACAGCATCACTGCAGCAGAGCCGTGACAAAGATGGGTGCAACCCTATGAGGCATCAGCAAAGAGGTTTCTAGAAGGGGAGGACATAATCACAGTTGCCCAAATCCTGAGGCAGCCCTGCCTGCAGGCAGGGAGGGAAGCAGGATGGGTGGCTGCATCAGGACCAGCCAAAGGAAAGAAGGGAAAACTGGCAGGGGAGAAGTGCCCAAAAGCAAGAGAGACTTTGGGCATCGGCCAGCAGCCACAGCAGGGACCATGCCATGACTAGCCCTGCCATTGCTCTTGCAGTGGACCTACCGTTCCCCGACAGGATGGCTCCATCTGTCTGTCCAAGACCACACAGGGTAGACGCCAGGAGCCCACATGCAGGGCATTTGAGCCTCCCATTCTCCAGTGCATGCAGGAAGGGTTCTCCCCCATCCTGGTGTGATGACATGCTCTCAGACCAATATTGTCTCTCCTCTGCCAAGACTTAGTCCTGCAGCAGCAGCTCCCAGCAGCTGCTGTCCATGAGTTGGATCAAGCAGGGCGTGAACAGGGCTTGAGCAAGCAGGATACAAGCAAGGTTGGTGCAAGCAGAGTTGGAGCAAGCAGGGAGCAAGCAGGGTTAGAGCTAGAGGTGGGGAGCTCACCAGCAGCAGCCCAGTGCTTTCCAGCAGAGAGGAGCAGATGGGGATGAGCATCTTGGTCCTGGTGGACTGGTCCTCCTGGTGAACCCTTCAGGATTTCCAAAACAGCGGCACATGAGGTGTGGGTCTTGCAGTGGGGGTGGCAGGGATCTATCCGTGCTAAGCACCCATGTATGCAGCCCCGTGCGTGATGGCATTTCTTATTCAGGCTGTCAACCAACAGCACATCTTAGAATCACAAACTTGGGTTGTGACGGACCTTCAAATATCATCTAGTCCAACCCCTCCCCACCATGGGCAGTGATGTCTTTCATCAGGTTGCTCAAAGCCCTGTCCAACCTGACCTGCAACACTTCCAATGGTGGGGCATCCACAACTTCTCTGGGCAACTTGTTCCAGCATCCCACCACCCGTACTGTAAAAATTTTTTTTCCTTATATTTACCTTAGATCTACCCTTGCTTAATTGAAAACTGTTGCCCCTTGTCCTGTTACTGCAGGCCCTGATAAAAAGTCTACATTCTTTTTATAAGCCAGCTTTATATATTGAAAGGCCACAATAAGGTCTCCATGGAGCTTTCTCTTCTCCAGGCTGAACAACCTCAGCTCTCTCAACCTTTCTCCATAGCAGAGGTGTTCCAGCCCTCTGACCATTTCCATGGCCCTTCTATGACAGACACATGTCTGTCTTGTGCTGGGGACCCCAGAACTGGATGCAATACTCCAGGTGGGGTCTCACAAGAGCGGAGTAGAGGGGAGCATCCCCTCCCTCAACTGGCCATGCTGCTGGTGATGCAGTCAGGACGTGATTGGCTTTCTGGGCTGCGAGCACACATTGCTGGTTCATGTCCAACGTGTCACCCACCAGAATCCTCTTCTCGGCAGGGCTGCTTTCAACCCATCCACCCCCCAGTCTGTATTGACATCCTCCTGCAGGGAGTTACGGCCAGCCACTGATGCATGAGCTGGCAGAAAGTTTTCTGCTCATAAAACCACGGGGTTGTCTCCACAGCCCAGCAGTGGTGGAGGCAGCAGGTTTTGTTATTATCCTTGTTTTTTTTAATCTTGCCCACATCTAAGGGGTCCTTGTCAGAAGCGATGCTTGAAGTTAGGGGAGCCATCAGCCACCTTCCAGCTGCTAAGAAAGCTTTTGGCTGGTAGTCAGCAGCAAACTGTAGCAGGCGAGAAAGGAAGAATTCATGGGGAGAGAAAGGGATATAGTTTATGGGCAGGGAAAAATAGAAAGGATTTGTCTGCAGGCAGTGAATGAACCAGCTTCATGCATCGCCTTGTGAGCTCAGTCTGCCTCCTCCAGGGCTGACAAAAGAGCCCATCTCTGCTGAGCAGCTCTCAGCAGTGCAGGCTTTGGCTGCCCCTCTGGTGCCCTGGTGAGGTGGTTGAAGGTGATTTGGGGTCTGAATGTGATTTAGCTTCTGCTAAAGACTTGCCTTCTTCCACCAAATCCCTTCCCACAAGATTTGGGGGTCGCTAGGAAAATCCATGCTCAGCATCACCAAGAACGGCACTGAATGAGACAAGCCAGCCCTTCCCTTGGTCGCCTTGCCCATCTGGTGCTGCCTGAGCTGGCATGAGCGGCTCCATGGGCTTTGGGGAAAGCCAGTGGGTGGCAGCGGGGTATTGCAGGGCTCAGTGGGTCCAGCTGAATCCCCCTGCACCCTTTTCCTTGTCCTCCTCCTTCAGAGCGAGCCCGGGATTACCTGCACAAGACCGGACGCTTCATTGTCATTGGTGGCATTGTCTCGCCTGTGCACGACTCCTATGGGAAGACGGTGGGTCACTTGCATTTTCCCTTTCTGCCTCCTACGTGCAATGGTATGTCTGAAGCCAGGGGTGAGCGCTAGGCAGCACTGCCTGTACCTGTGGTCCTTTCATGGACCTCTTCTGCCTGGGGCAGCTCCTGACCACAGGAATGTCTCCAAGAGGAAGGAGAGTATTAAACCACCCACTCTTTAGATAAAAACTGCAGCAAGACCCTACAACCAGCCAAAGTGCTAGACAGCAGAGAGAAACATACTCACCCAAAATGGTAGTGGTCATCTTGTTGGGTTGGGGTTTTTTTGTTTGTTTGAATGATTTCAAAGCAAATTTTATTGTGGGGATGGCAACAATGCAAATAGCGACCTTTAAAAGCACTTTCTGTGGCAGGAGAAATCCAAATTAGGTGCGGAGAGATTTTCCTCTTCTCCTGAAAGCTGGAGAAATTTCATCAAGAAAACCACCATCCCCAGGTCCGACCCCACTGCAGCACAGGGTTGAGAGTGGTGGTGCTGAGCAAGTCTTACCAACTGGTACGTAACAAGGGCTGAAGTAAGGCAGGGACTCCTCGCCTCCAGCAAACAGGACTTTAAATAATTTTTTGTGGGCAGGAAGAAATCCTTCTGGCCTCTGTCATCTGAGCGAGCCTGATGCTCTGCCTTGGGAAGGTTTGTGAGCCCAGGCTGGCCGGGGCACGATGCTTGCCTCCTGTAACTGTTCCTGAATCACCCTCTCTTGCAGGGTCTGGTCTCAAGCCGGCACCGCCTGACCATGTGCCAACTGGCCGTCCAGTCCTCTGACTGGATCAGGTGAGTGGCAGAGCCCGCACCCGCTGCGGCACCAGCAGCCCCTGGCAGCCCCTGCCACTTCCCCAGCACCGTGGGGGCAAAGTCACACGTATGAAGTGGAGATGCCACAAGCTGCTAGAGCTCGAGGATGCACTTTCTCCTCTCCCTGCCAAACCTTGATTAAAAACTAGAGGCCTTCCTCTCCTAGTCTAGCAGAGAACCAATGAGGAGTGTTACACCATCCTTCAAGGGGACCCTTTGGCTTCAGAGGGTCTTGCAAGCCCCCCGCTGAGTCTGTGGTGTCTGGGTGAGACCCAAAGTCACCCAGCGCACCCCAGCCTTGTGCCGTGGCACCTTCCCTTTCTACATCTGCAGCAGCAGCCCACGGACTCTCCCCTTCCCAGCATTGCCATGTGCCCTCCGGCAGCTAAGGTGGGACCAGAAACATCTCTGGGCTGGCCTCAGGAAACAGGATTGTAACACGTGTGGTTACATCCAAGCCAAAGGAAAGCTGGTTAGTTGGGTACCAAGAGTGGAAAGGTGTCCAGGCACACATTCAGGTCCCCAAAGCTATTAAGGAGAACTGGATGTCCAGAGGCCATGGCAGAACTGGGGGAGCGATAGTGGCTGCTCATGGCACTGCTGGCCAGCCTAGTGGGGAGGAGGTGGCATGGCCAGGAGGTCCAGGCAGTGGCCATTGGCCAATACTGTTGCCTTGCTGTGCTCTCTGCAGGGTGGATCCCTGGGAGTGCTACCAGGATACTTGGCAAACCACCTGCAGCGTGCTGGAGCACCACCGCGACCTGATGAAGGTGAGGCAGCCTCTGCACCGTGGGTGCACCTGGGGTGAGGGTGTGGCCAGAGTGCAGGATTGGGGTTGCTCTTGCACCGGCACGTGGACATCAACAACCAAAATACAGCCGGGACAGACAGAGAAAAGACTTGCAGGAACGCACCCAAAATCCTGACCTGGAAGAGGTGCAAGATACCCTGTCACAGCCGCTTTGAGCTCCTTGCCCTGACGGTGAAAGCAAATTGAGCCCTCCAGCCAGAGCCAGCAGCTGTCCCAGTCCCACGCACACCAGGAGGGGAGCAGGGTTGAAGGCAGAGTGGGCATAAGCCCAAATCATTAATGCCGACCATTTGGTCCACCCTGAGGGGAAGGAGAGGTAGATATGGGCATCCCTACTCATCAACTGAGCCAAAACTGCTGCATGAACCTGACAGAGTGACCCAGTGGGAAATTCAGCATCTGAGAAGTCCCTGGGGAGCACAAAACGCAGAAGAAAGTCCCTCCGAAGCCCAGGGAGGCCTGAGAGCCGAGGAGGAAGGTGATTGCCCTTGGGTGACTGCAGGGACAGGGAGACCAGGGCTGCTGCCAACACTTGGATATAGCGAGCAAACCAAGGAGGGGAAATGGTTAAAACAGCATCATTCAAACTCACATGCACCCCAGACAGGAGGCACAGGAGTAGCATTAACCAGCCCAACGGGATGTCCAGTGCAGCCAGAGACCATGGTGTCGAAGCCAGAGAGCCCCTGGAGCTGCCTTCTCCTGCAGGGGCCGGTGGAGGACAAGAGGGCATGTTTGCTCCCAGGGTGATGTGTAAGCTGCTGGCTTTGCACAGCTGATTCATCAGCTGCTGTATTTTTATTTATTCATCAGAATTTATGAGCACCTCCAGCCGATGGGGGCGATGCCTTCCCGCAGGCAGCACAGCTGCAGCCTTGCCAGCCCCATGGGTCCACACAAAAAGTTAATCCCACCATTCCCAGCCTTAATCACGAATCATTATCCACAGCCTCCTGCTAGCCCCAGGTCCATCCAGTGAGGTCGGATGGGACAGGAGATCCTAAAGTGAGCTTGGACATACTGTGACTGAAAATAACCTTCAGTCTGGGGTGCGGAGACTCGATATGGGGGTTGTAAAGTTTTTGGGAGGTAGCTGGAGTGAAGGCACTGTTCCAGCTACATCTCTCCTTCATTGCAGAGAGTGACTGGCTGCATCCTCTCCAATGTCAACACGCCCTCCATCACTCCTGTGATCGGCCAGCCCCAGAACGAGTCCTCGCAGACCATCTACCAGAACAACAATAACGTCTCCAACAAGCCCACTGCGGGTAAGCGGCAGCGCGGTAGGGAAGGGGGGATGACTATCCACCCCTCACCTCCCAGCCAGGGCTGCCAAGCATTAGAAACAGTGCTCCATCATCTTACTTTTGGGTCAGGTCACTCATCAGGCTCCATGCACCGAGGCCAGGGTCAGGTGGGGATGCAATGGAGGAGTTAGTTAGCATCCAGCACAGCAAGGGGAGCCAAGAACAGCTTAAAATGGCTGTGAAATCTCACTGGACTTCAGCTGGATGATGTTCAGGCAGTGAGATCAGCTAAGAGAAAGCCTGCGTGGTACCCATGGGGTGCATGCAAGGGATGAACTAGCAGGAGCAGTGACGTGGCTGGATCTCCCACAAGCCGGTGGGATGTGGGACACGGAGGTATTAGCCGAGGAGGAGAGGGGACATTACTTAAATCCCATAAAAATTAACATCTTGTGATTTTTTTATTATTTTTTTTTTTAGTGATTTTAGCTGTCCACCTGGTCCCTTCAAGGCACAGCATAGCACTCTTGGGAGTTAAGACCATGAAAGGAGGTGGTGGGGAGATGCTGAGAGCAGTTCCCGCACCTGGGCACAGGAGTATGTCTCAGGACCAGGGTGGCCAAAGTTCTTGCGTGCATTGGTCACACAGCCTCTCTCCCATTAATTTTTTCTTCTTCACCTTTAGCAAAGATCCTGGGGAAGGTGGGAGAAAGCCTGAGCCGGATCTGCTGCGTTCGCCCACCCATGGAGCGCTTCACCTTTGTGGGTATGTAGAGGAAAGGTCCAGCATCACCTCTGCTTTAGCTCCAGCCCCCAGCCTTCCTCCCAGACCCCTCATCTAGGCCACACACCAGCACCTCTCTTTTGCTTCCCTTCCCCAGATGAAAACGCCAACTTGGGGACGGTGATGAGATACGAGGAGATCGGTGAGTATGCAGCCCCCCCCTCCATGTCGCTCCGGCTCCTCTGGGCCAGCGCTATGTGTCTTGGGAGCAGCTGCACAGCAGAACTGGTGGCGAGCAAAGGACGCTGGATCACCTCACCCTGGTGCCAGCTATCGAGGCTCAGGAGCGAAACAGGAGCAGTGCTAAACTGGCCTGAGCCCATTCCTATTGGCAGACAAACAGCCTAAAATAAGGGAGTGAGCAGTGGGGACCCGGCTCCCAGCAATAGCACATCCTGCCATGCCATCATGCCTTAAAAGTCACCCCAAGTGCCACCAAATTTGCCCTCTCGTGGTGGTGTCACCCACATGCTCGCATTGCCTGCAGCCCTGCAGAGCTTTGCGTGTGGCAGCAGGAGGCATTTCAGCTGCCCAACCAGCCACGGTGCCCCTTTCTCTAAAACCCTTTAGGGGCTTGAGATCCACTGGGCTGCCACACACTTGGCACCACAGTACATCACCCAGGGCTCTGCATGGGGAGCTTGCTGGTGTTTCTGAGATCCATTTCATGGGCTAGCGCACACACAGCCTGGCACAACAGTCATCCTAGCACTGGCACCATGCAGAGCCCAAAGGCTTTGGCCACCTGGAAATGCCAACCAGGGAGACACCTTCCCATGCAGCCACCTCTTCCCACCCCTCAGGGCGGGTTTATGGCTTTCCTCTGGTGATTGTGCAAATAAATTAATCTTTATGGGCCCACTGGAGCAGAAAGCTCCTTTCCGCAGCACAACTTTCTTGCTGAGCAGCAAAGCCAACTCTCAAAGCAAGTTGTCGGCAAGCACCAGTCCCAGCCTGGGGAGAGGAAGGGAGGACATGGAAGTCCTCCAAGATGAGCAACCCACACCATCAGCTTTGCTAAAGCAAACATGGCCATGCCCAGGGCTCTGAGCAGTCTCCGGGGCTTTCCCCGTTGCCCCATGGCTGGAGCCCCTGCAGCAGATCACAAAGCGATTGTCAGTGCCCATAGCATGGAGAAATTACTCCCTTCCCCAGGGATACCCCACCTCCAATACTGGAGCACAGCCATAGTTGAACAGCATGTAGCAACGTTGACAACAACCCAGCAGCACAGGAGAGAAGCTGAAATAAAGTAGGGTGGGGGGTATTTGATGTTTGGCACCAGTAGAGATGTGAGAAGGACCACGGGATCTTTAGCAGGACTTGCGTTGGCAGGAGAGGTCTGTGCAGAAAAGGATCCCCCCGAGCAGTGCAATGGGATGGCAGGGGGCAGGGACAGTGCCTGCTCAGCCCTGTTTGCTCCCACCTCTGAGCTTCTGTGTTTCTTTTCTTCAGAGCTTCGCATCTTACTGCTCTGTGGCAGCGACCTGCTGGAGTCCTTCTGCATCCCCGGTCTCTGGAATGAGGCAGACGTGAGTCACTACCGCTGGGCACCCCTCCATGCTCCTCTTCCCCAGGATCCCTTCCTCCTCTTCTGCTTCCCACACCCAGCACTCCTGGGAGCCACTCAGGTCCCTTGGGATGGCAGGAACTGTGCTAACCATCCCCACTGCCTCCTCCATCCCAACCCTGACCCTCACCTCCCCTACCCAAGGGCAGCCCGAGGGACAGGGTCTTCTGCTCCAGGGTCACCAATCCTACCCAGCCTCCCCTTCCACAGACCCAAGCCCTGGTCCCACTCACTGTTCACACAGAGGACTTCACCTGGGGTGCAGCGTAAGCCTGTCCCGAGGGATTTTCGAAGGCTGCCCTCCCACTCCTTGTCTCTTAGAAGGAGCCAGCATCCAGTAGATGCCAGTCTCAGCAGAGTGAAGTGTGGAGGTACAGAAAATAAAGTATTTACAAAAGTTGGCCAGACCTCAGAAATTAAACACGTTTACAGCCAAATCAACAGCTTTTACTTAATAAAAGGCTTTTCCTGCAATGCAGGGTACCCAAGTACCCATCTTTATAAAGGCCAAGAAATAAAACCATCTTGACTTCTCAGGCAGATGATGCCTCACACCAACTCACAGCTGACATGAGCCCATCTCAGCAACTTCACTGCCACAACTCAAATGGACGAAATCCACTACCCACCCCTCTGTGGGCCCCCCCAGCCCCCTTAGTGAAGGACTGCAGCAGGACACCCAGCACCCTGGACACTGCGGTCACCACCTGAAGATGCCCTATTTTCATGGGAGGACATCAGCCCTAGAGAGGGGCTGGGTCACTGACCCGCATGCTCCTCCCAGCAGTCAGAGTTGTGCTGGCTGTGGGAGCTCACCTGGCTCTTTACTGAAATTGGGCGGTCAACACAATCCCCCCATTCCCTCCATCTTGAGCCTCTCAACTATTTCTAAAATCAGTTACCGCATCTTCAATCCTAAGTGTTTTTTTAAAACTTAGCTGGCAGATATCTCCTCTGAAAGGCTGCAAAACCTGAGATGAGGCAAGTCTTGAAGCCCAGCACAAAGGATGCAAAAATTGGATCTCAAAGCATAGGCAGAAGAGGCATTCTGCCCCAGCACCACCTCACAGGCTCCTGCTGCCTGAATTTGCTGACCCAGCGCTCTTTCAGATGAGCCTCCTTTGTCTCACCTGAGACAGGTGTGAGCAGCAGGAGCTCTCCCCCCGCAGTGGCAAACTTGGCCACCGGCCTCGGTGCAAACAACTTTGCAAGAACAACCCTACAAGACCTCTGTCAGGACCAACATGTCCGTCCTGCTCATAAACCCTTCCAGCGAGGCAGAGGCCATGTTCTTGGGCAATCTCTTCTGCCACCACGGTCCTTCTACCATGACAAGTCCTCCCTAAAGCCTAACCTCATTTTCTCATAATAGGATTTAACTCTGTGCGTTTTTACTTCATCCACTGCAGACCACTCACCATGCCTTAATTCCAAGTTTCTGCCAAAGGCTGTTGAGATATAGCCTCAAATTCACTTTCTGTCTCCATCCAGACCATGGCCCAGCTTTCATAGTGCAGAAGGGTCGGCAGACAGTGGCAGGTTTTTCATGGGGTGGCTATAAAGCTCTCCCTGCTTTGGCTTGCTCCTAGATGGAGGTGATCGTCGGGGAGTTTGGGATCGTGGTGGTGCCCCGGGATGGAGCAGACCCCGACCGGATCATGAACCACTCCTCCATACTCCGCAAGTACAAAGTAAGTGAATACATATGTGGCCAGGGAAGGCTGTGGGAGGACCTGCAGCCTCTCTTTACCCAGGCGAGCACTTCTGCCACAGGGCACAAGATATCTCAAGGCCAGATGCTCTCAGCTGCTAGGTGGGATCAGCAATAGGGCCACCATGCAGCAGCCCCCTGAGGCCAGTGGGGTGGGGGGGGCTGGCAGGGCAGACACCCGCTTTCAGACCATCCCTTCACTCCTCTCTTCCTTCTTCCCCTGCAGAACAACATCCTGGTGGTGAAGGACGACTCAAACCACCCCATGTCAGTCGTCAGCTCCACCAAAAGCAGGTGGGTGATGTAGGGGGACTTCCACTACGGAGTGGGGAGATGGCTGCCCCCAGCCAGCCCCTCCATTTGCAGGGGTATCTGACCCACCCACATGGGCTCTGACCCCCTTCTCTCCCCCAAAACCCCCAGACTGGCCCTGCAGCATGGAGACGGACACGTTGTGGATTACCTCTGCCAGCCTGTCATCGACTACATCCTCAAGAGCCAGCTCTACATCAACGCCTCTGGCTAAGCGCCAGAGGTCTTGCAGCGAGACAGCCCTCGTGTCCCGCCTGCCTACAGCTCTCCATCACTCTTTTCTCTCTCTCAGTCCGTGTCTCCATCTCTCTCCCCACCCCATGGCCTCCTGCTCGTGTCTGCCTCTCTCCCCCGGCGCCAGTGCTCCATCGTGCAGCAATGTCCAGGGAACTGCAGCACAGCCCCGAAGGGAAAGGTTTGGTCTCTTTTTTCAGGGAACTGCCCTCCCCCTCATATGTGGGGAGGGAGGGGGGACCAGTAAGAGAGTGATGTGCTTGGTGCGCTCGAGGGGAGGCAGCTCTGGCACCCCCCTCCCAGCATGTCACTGGGAAATGGTCCCCCCGGTCCATCCTCCCAGCATGCTCAGAGCAGGGGCTTCCTCTTCTGCATCATCTTACAGTACTTAAGCTCAGTAAATCTAGGTGGACTTTTTTTTCTTAAATAGTTTTAGTGCAAGCCCTCTGGGCCTCTCGACACAATGACCAAATGAATCCTGGCTGGCAGCGGGCAGTTGCAGCCCAACTGGCTCGGTGCCCCATGGCAGGTGTATCACTTCAGGCCAGCAGTAGGACAAGCCAGCTAACAAAATCCTCCTTCTGGCCCTGAAAAATCATGGAGAGGGCATTGCTGAAGGGGATCAGAGGCCTTGGCAAGCATTGCTGCCAAAGCATTACTAGGGGAGGATGTCATTACCTTTCCTTGGCTGCAAGTGAACCCAACCCACCCCAAGGCAAGTGGAGTTGGGGTGATGCTCTACTCAGACCCAGTGTCAGAGAGGGCACCCCACTGCACCTAGAAAGGGACCTGCCATTTATGAAGCCAAGAAACAAGGGAAGAAGCAGCGAGCAGGTGGTGACCCAAAGCCTCTGGTGAGAATTTGCCCCAAACCTGACTGAGCTTTGTGGAGGTTGGGTCCAACCCCATCCTCTAGGCTCCAGCTCTCCATTTCTGTCTGTAAACTTCCCCCTTCTCCCTCCACTCCTACCCTCTTCCTCTCCTTGAGGAGTTTATTAAATGCATGATACTTTCCCCCTCCCAAACCAGCTGTGGCTACTTTGCACATCCCTTGGGACATGCCAGGCTTCTGCTCTCCTCCCTGTGACATGCTCCCAAATACCAGGGATGGAGCCTAGTGGAGACGCTCGCATTAAAATCAGGGCAGGTAACAAGGAGCAAAAGAAAATTAAGTCCTGCAGAGAGGAGTGTTGCTGAAGCAGGCCGTTGTCCTGCTGAGCATCTCTAGGGTACAAGGACCAGGCACAGCCCCTGGGAAAGATCACAGCCGCAAGGAAGAAGGTACAGTCCTGCTTTACTCCTCACCTTTTCCTCTCCCTTTGCTCCATCTAACCTTGTATTGCTTTGGATATAACCCTGCTGCCTATAGCTCCTAGAAATCTGCCCACTCCCCATAATTTTGGACTAACTAGGCTCAGGCTAAGCCACACCACCACACTCTCCCAAAGCACGACCATTACCCATGCTGGCTTTGTGGCTTTCCTAGGGCAGCGCTGTGACTAGCTGCTGGTCCCCAGCAAGAGACAGTGTTGTGTTGAGACAACCAAGGGCTGGGAGTGCTCCAGGGTGTTTCAGGGAAAGATCAGAAATTACCTGAAATTACACCCCCCACAGCCCGTCCCCTTAAAAGTCACAAGCTGCTCTCATGGAAGATTGCACTAAATTTGGTGACCTGCTGGATGCTGCTGGCATCTCTATAACAGCAAGCAACTTTGGACAAAACAAGGTAGCCTACAGCCACAGGCTCCTTGCAGCAGGCAGGGTTTTACGAACAGTAGCTGACAGCTTCTCAAGGAGGACACAGCTCTTCCCAGAAGGGAAAGCAAGAGAGACAGAAGTGATGTGACATGCCCAAAGGCCAGAAGAGGTCTTTTCTTGCCAGGGATTTCCCTCCGCACAGAGAGACTTGTTCAGGAACTGTTGTAAATTCGGCAGCTGAATCCCTCAGTGCCAGGTCTGGTATCTCCAGGCAGTTGCGTACGTATCCCGTGGGGTGAGGAGATACGCAGACACCAAAGCAGAGAAGGTGGCAAGAGTGTGCGGGACTTGGAGTGCAGGGACGCCTCTTCTCCAGAGAAGTCTTCAGCCAGTTTGAGCGGCTCACAAGCATCCTACTGAGCTCCCTTAGCTAACACACTGGGCAGGTGCCCATGGTGGGACATCTCATCCATGAGACACCCAACATATACATAAGCCAGTAGCTAGAGTCCTCTCCACCTGTTGTTCTCACATGTTCAGTTTTTCAGTCTCTCCTCCCTAACACAGAAGTTATTACAGAGAGCAGCCTCCTTTCCTTGCCAGACATCACCCATGTTTCTTAGCTCCAAGCTGGAGGAAAAAAAGCAATGGTGGCGACTAGCCTCCAAAACACATACACACACATAGAGCGGGATTTTAACCTCCTGGGGGAGCGATGCCTCTTTGAAGGGGGAGGAAGGACAGCGGGTTTTAAGTGAGGAAAAGACACAGGGAAATAAAACAAAGGAGACAGAGAAGGAAGGCAGGCAGCGTGTCCGAGAGCCATCTCAGATCCTCCCTCCCTCCCTCAGGTACGCAAGATGGGACGCAGGGGAAGCCAGGCGGCTTCCCATCCCATTGCAGTTAGGACGGCATGCCTTAGAGACGTAGAGTTGTGGTACGGATGATGAGTATATTCTGTTTTACTAGTCTTACCTGCGCCTTTGTGTATCTGCTCAGTAAAACTCACAGTACAGGGGGGGTGGGATGGGGGGGTTTGTAACAGGTCATTCAGCTCTGGGACCAGTTTGGAAAATGTCTTTGGGTGGGTATGGAGAAAAAAAATAAACATCCCTGAAGATCCACGTGACCGCCAGGGAGGTGAGGACTGGGGTTTCCAGGATGCAGGGGAGGGGTGGGAAGAAGCTCGTGGGTTTTGGTCTTTGAACCTCCACTTTTAAACAGTGCAATTTGCTGAAAGAGAAATGAACTTCAAATGCCTTTTGGGGGGGGAAAAAAAAAAGGGGGTGGGGGTGGGGAGGGGAAGGGGTTGAAGTTGCCATGCCACTAATTTCACCTTTGTCAAAAGTTTTGGAGCCTAATTTTTTTTTTCTTCTGTTGCTATATGAAAAAAATGGTCATTGACAAAAAAACTTTATCAGCAAAATGTTTAAATTATGTAATAAACAAAACAAAACAAAAAGATGTTACTGGTGTCATTTCAAAACAGCCCCAAGATCAAGTCAGCATGAAGAGTGCAACTGGCTGTACTGCTGGGAAAACCAATGGCCAAACTCACCCAAAACAGGGAGCTAGAGAAAACAAACCAGTAGGCAAGATCCAGCCAAAAGTACTCATTATTTATTGACCTTCTTTCTCCCTTTCAAAAAACCCAACTCATGGAAAACTGAAGTCAGGTCCATATCCCTATGCTGTACAATGAGAGAAGGAAGACATGCCAGAGGCAATACATCTCACTTAAATAAAAGTATAAGGCAGGCATATTACTTGGTATATCCTTATCAAGCAAAAAGCATGGGAACTGCGTTATCAGAGAATCAGAGCCAACGAGGGGTGAGCATGTCCCCAAAGTGTCCTCCTCCATCCCAGACCTCTTCTTTCACCACCACGCAGGTCAGGGGGCTTCAGCAGAGTTGACTTCCAGCATTTGCTGGCTCTTTTTCCCCCTGAAATGGCATCTAAAGGAAGCTGGGAGTGGTGTCTGAAGGGAGCTGGACCCACAGGAAAGCTGTGGGTGGGTGACGGGAGCACTGTGATCTTCAGCAACTCCAAGCTCTGCTCAGATGTACGGTGGGAAACCCTGCAGACCTGAGCCTCTGAGAAACAGCCAGCACCACGTGGGAGGGAGGGTAAAACTGGCAGCACCAAACCAAAGGCGGAGACACATTCAAGACATCATCAATACTTTTAAACGGATCAAATCAGGATGCTGGCAATCCAGCAGGATGGGGCCAGGCTCTCAGACATGAGAGCCTGTGGCTGCAGACCCCTAGAGAAAGCCCCTGTTCCTGTGACAAGTGCTGCAGGGTCCTGGGTGCTTGTGCAGAGGGGACACCACCTTGCTTCTCCTGGGCTCTGGGACACCCAGGAAGCTGCCTGGTACCAAACTGACCGCTCTTGGAAGGAAAGGTTGTGCTTGAGTGTGTAAGGGGATGGTAGGGAGACCTGTGTTTGCCCAGGAGGAACTTGGAAAAGAAAACCATCCCTGAGGGGCTTTGGGACTCAAAGAGAAGTGTGGGAGAAAAAACAGGGGCCCTATCCTCCTGGCTGAAGGGAGCAGGTAGAGCAGGAAAGGCTTTCCACTTGAGAAGCCCCAGCAGTGCTCTCCTCCTCTGATAACCTGCTAGCCTAGGATCCCCTTCTTCCTCCATCCAGCAGATTACCCTGAGCTCAAAACCAGCAGGCATCTTTTTTTTTTTTTTTTTTTCCCTTTAGCAAAACAGTAACCACCTCACTGAGAAGCACCATGGAAGATCTGCAGCTTTATGAAAAAGGTCAGCAGCAGCATCTGATGCTGAATCTCCAAGCCACAGCAAAAGCCACACCAGAGCCGCTCCCAGGAAGGTAAGGACTGGGCAGGCTGGGAGAAGAAAGCCACATGAAGCGTCACTGGTGTCACAGATCAAAACTTATCTCCCCTAGCTGCCATTTCATGCTGCTCTCTCCCTGCCTCCTGAGCTACCAAACGTGAGGAAGACCCTGCAGAGAACATGAGGAGGTGGTGGTGGTGGCAGTATCAAAAGTAAGAACAGAGACTCTAGTCCTTCTGTGTGTTCCAGACGAGGAGAGGAGATCCACAGGGGATGGAGAACCTCTCAGCCATGAACTCCAGGCTCTGAACCGTGCCAACTCCCAAGGCTGACACCAAGCAACCCCCATCTGCACCTCAGAAATGTTGTAGAAATGGGATGTTGGGCAGTCAGTAGCACGTTCATGCAACCAGGTGTCTCCTTCCTCCTGTGGCCAAGGGACATACCACTTTGAAAAGTCAGGGACTCTCCAGGGCCAGTGTGATGATGTGAACTTCAGCTGCCACACTGAACTTGAGGGTAAGGATCAGTTCAACACAATCAAACACAGCTGGTCCTGCCAGGTTTGGGGACGGCAGCTGGGCCAGGCTCTCCTGCCTTCACAGCCTGGCAGGCGCTGCAGCCTTTCGAGCTGTCTCACGGCAATTCAATGGCTTTTGTGTTGTAACAGCCCGGAGGAAGACTCTTCTGGATATTCTCCAGGTTCTTAATATCTGCCAGGATCTCGTCAATGCTGCTCTCCAGCGTCTGCACCCGGGCCTTCTGCAGTGCGGCTGTCTGCTCCAGCTCCAACATTTCAACCTTCAGCTGGTTGCTTCTGGTTTTGGCTTTGCTAAAATTCACCTCGAGCTGCTTCAGGCCTTCCTCATCCACAGCACCAGGTTGGTCTGTTGCACAGGAGGAAAACAAGGAAGAGGGAATGATTCATGGAGGCTGAGGACTAGATTCTCCTAGATACTCCATCTCCACCCTGCTACTGCCCAGCCCGTTTACTGGCATCACCTGAGGCAGCTTCCCGCACAACTCCCGGCATCCCTGCCTAGACCCCAGTGGGGACCTGTCTCCATCCATGCCCTGCAGCAGCAGCGCAAAACCTACTCATCAGACGCAGCAGCTCTTCCAGGGTGCTCAACGTCTCCTGCACGACCACCCCTGCCCGGCCAGCCTTGGCATGGACCTTCTGAGCTTCCTGAGCTGTCTGAAGAAGGGAAGGAGGCAGCTGTAAGGTGAAGTCTTGCCCAAACATCGACAGGGAAGGGGGCAAGACAAGGGAGACAGGGACCCACCTCCTGTATCACAGTGGCATCCGCCTCGACCTCCAAAAGCTTCCTCTCAAATTCGCCATCCACTTCCTTGGCCTCACGCTGCAGGGTGGCCACTGCCTTCTCTAGGGCGAGGACACCATCAGCAGTCTTGTTGGCTTCCACCTTCAGCTGTGTGATCTCCTAGGAAAGACAAAGGGACTTTCAGAGGGGCAGAGTATGGCTGAA
This sequence comes from Astur gentilis, assembly GCF_929443795.1. Lineage (NCBI taxonomy): Eukaryota > Metazoa > Chordata > Aves > Accipitriformes > Accipitridae > Astur > Astur gentilis. Next base: position 32,426,565 of record NC_064887.1, read on the forward strand.
ATTGGTCTGGGTGCACTGGGGTGTGGAGCTGGTGGGAAGTGGTTCCTTCCACAAGGACCAAAATTACTGCAGGCTATCCATCGTCCTTCATGTGCTCCCACCAGTTGCTCCGGAGAGTTGTTTCTATGATTATGGCTCAACCCCTCCTGCAAACATCAGTGAATCCCTTGGGAATTACAACATACAGTCTGGGAGTCGAACTCACCAATGCCAGTTCTGGGAGCTCACAAGCCTGCCAGCAGCTCAGACTGTGGAAGTAAAAAAATCTCCTTGGGTCACCAAAAGGTGGCTACAGAGATGCCACAGAGATCCTCACAGGACAAGCATGCCTGCAAAGATCCTCATGCGCCCATGCATCTACAGGCAACTCTGTTACCTCTGCAGGACCCACTATAGACAAACGTCAGCCAAAAAGTCAACACATCAGGTCCAACAGTCAATGCATCAGGTCCACCATGAAGGCCCACTGGAGTTGCAAACCATCTCCTCTTCTTCCATGGTTTTCCCTTCCAAACCCTTTTCTGCCAGCAATAGCACTAGGGCTGGCCCTCACCTGCTGTATCCCCGTGGTGATCTCCTTTGCTTCCCCTGCCACACTGCTGGCCGCCTTGGATTTGGAAGCGGCACTGCCCAGGATCGCTTCAGCTTGTTCCATCTTCTCCCTGGCACTTGCAACCATGCTGCTGATAATCGGCAGCCTCTTCATGGCATCTTCAGCTTCCCTTCTCTTGTCATCTGCTTGCAGGTTAAACTCTGAAAGAAACGCGTGTGGAAATGAAGCTGCGCTACCTTTGTGAGATCCCAAGGGAAGGGAAAGGAAGGCTTTCTAGGACATTACCCCGGAGGCTCTTCAGAATCTGTTCCACCTCATAGAAGGTGGCGTTGCCAGCACTCACGGCTTGCAGGGCTGTGCTCCTGGCGAGGTTGGCTCGGGACAGCAGCTGCGTCAATGTCTGTGACAGGCCAAAGGGACACAACAAGCAGATGAAGGACACAGTATGGGAGCATTGGACAGTCCCAGAGCAATCTGCAAGGAGCTGCAGAGATGGGAGAGAAGACCCACCAGCTTGTTCCCAAAATGCCTGCTCTTGCCCCTGAATCAAGGCTACCACAGCCCGATCTGTCAGCGGAGGCTTGTGCCAGTGCTCCTTAAGCAGCTCCAGCCATCCTGAGTCATCTTAGCTCTAATCTTTCCAAGACCAGGTCTTCAACCTGCCTTATATGGAGGAGATGTGCGGTGAGACCCCGCATCAGCAGCTCCACGCACACGGTGAGGTCTCCCACCGGCTCCAGAAGACCAACCCCAAGTGGCTGCTTTTCTGAGGAAGGGTACTATCCTGCAGCAGGCGGGCAGAGCTATGTCCCCTTTGGCAAACAGGCTAGGACAGCTGGTAGTAGCGGTGGTGCCACAGGCATCCCATCAAGGCTCCAGCTCACGCTGAGGACAACTCAAGCCGCAGCGCCCCAGCCAACCTCTTACCGCTCTCTCGCCCTCTCCCCTTCGCAGCAGCTGCTTGATTTCTTCCTCCCAGCGCCCCGTGCGGCTCTGCAGCTGCCTGTACTGTGCCATGTAGGTGTCCACCAGGCTCAGAAGAGCACTGGCATCCTGCTTCAGCCGGGTTGCTTCCCCCTGAAACAGAGATACGATGACTGGCTGGGGGTCCCAGCATCTCCCCAGCGCTTGCCGGGAACCACGGCAAGCAGCGACGGATACTTGTCTCTTGCTTCTTGTGCCGCAGCCAGCTACAGGGGCAAAAGGGTGGGAAGATGGATATCCAATGGCTCTCCAATGGAGATGGAGCCCTGGGAAAGGCTGAGCTGCTGGCAGGGTAGCAGGGAGGGCGTAGGGGAGAGCAAAAGGGGATCTCCTGGTCCCACAGGCACAAAGCCCTCACCTCAAAGGACCCAATGTCGGTCTTCATCAGGTGGGACAGGGAGCTGAGGAGCACCAGGCTGCCCTGATATGCATTGTCTGCCTCAGAAGCCATCCCATCGGCCTCAGCCTTCAGGCCTCCAGCCAGCGACTTCAGTTCCTCATACCTGCACGGATGTGAGGTTGAAGAGCACGGTACCAGCCAAGCTGCCAACCTCCCACCACAGTGTTAATACTGCCTCCTACATCAGCTGGCTCACGTTCTCCAAGGCCACGTGCAGATTTATCACTCGGGGAAAGCTAATTGCAAACATCCTCCGCATCCCAGCCCCTCTGCCAAGCAGGGCATCTGGTGAGTCCTTGCTCCCGCTCCAGAAACCAAAGGCGTTTCACTCCAGCTGAACCCTCACAGGCTCCATGGTGTCTCTGCTAATCCCTGCCCTGCCACTGGATGTTTCCTCCTACACATCCCCATTCAGCTCCTTAACTTCGTTCAGGGCTGTTGCTCTCACCCCACCAGTGGTGTGCAAAATCCCAGCACCATGGTGGGCTCTGGAGAGGCACCAGCCCGACCAGGAAAGCCACCCAGACCAAACCCAGGGCTAAATCTACCCTTGGGCTAAACCCAGCCCGGATCCGCAACCATGTGTGGAAGTAGTCCCCAGGAGCTTGTTCACATACACGGCATTAAACCCCTTCCCCCAGCTGCGTGCAGGCCCCTGGGAGCATTGTGGTCCGTGGGGCGGGAAGCAGATGCTCCGCAGAGCTGCCGACCCTCCATCCCCACCACTCAGAAGTGCCAGCGACCAAAGTCCATGCAAGTCCCTGCCCGCTCTGCCTCCAACTGCATGTTTCTGCTACTAAGCTGGGGAGGCAGGGAAGGGGGCACAGATGCTTGGCCACCCCGTCCTCCCTCCCACGTCCCCCCCACAACACACAGGAGAACGCAGCCTTCACTCACTTCCCGAGCAGCCCCTGCAAGGAGCCGGAGGTGGCCGTCTCTCCTCTGGCGGCCGCGCTCACCAGCTCCAGCGCCTGCCGTGCGTCCTCCCGCGCCGCCTTCGCGGCTTGCTCGATGGTGTTGGCAGCTTGCGTGTGGCTGCAAAGCACGAGGGGCGGGCTTGTGAGAAAGGTTTCCCACTCGAGTTTTCTCCACCAGCTTCTTTTACCGTTGTATTCAGCAACGCTGGGTCACACCCTCTCGGGAAACGCAGCGTGTTTGAGAAGGGGACCCATATTTTGCTTGTCCCTCCTGCATCTCTCCCAAGGGTAGAGGAGCACCAGGGGGAGGCAGATACTGCCTGTTCCAACTGGCCACCCATGGGCCAAACTCTGACCCCAAAGATGCTTCTAAAACACACACAACACCACCTTCAAAGGCAAACGAGGACAGATCTGTAGGGCAGCGAAGCCAGCCCAGCAGCTGCATCTTCCCCTGCCCCAGCGCTGGCACAGAGGTTGTGGCAGCTGCAGCCCGGTGACTAGGCAAGGAGCCCCGAAAAGGACTTTCTGGGCACCCAGCAGGATCTCAGTCCCCTTTCCCCTCTCTCAGGGCTGACAGTGGGAGCAACTCACCTGTTGGCCAGTCTGAGAGCCTCCTGGGCCAGCATCAAGAACTGATTCGAGTCCCCAGGAAGGTTTGAAACGGGAATGGTCTGAGGAGGGAGGAAGAGAGGCATGAGTGCTTTTCCCTACCCTTCATCTGATTCAGCAGCAAAAGAGGCAACTGCAGCATGTTAAACCTCCACAGCCCCCCCAAGACCCCTGCCAGCACCTCTCCAGGTCCCAGCCCTACAGAAAGGGCCACCAGAACATCATCTGCACTCACAAAACAAACATATAAGTGGCATACATTAAATTCTTGCTTTGTCCACGGACTTTTTTTCAGCCCTGGGCTAGACTAGGAATGCGTTGCACAGGGATGCTCTTACCACCCGACGCAGAGTGGCTCCACTGCGGTCCAGGTCCAGCCTGGCTCTCTCCAGCAGCTGCCGGGTATCCTGTACCTGCCTCTCGTACTGGCCCCCGAGAGACCTCAGCCTCTCCACCGTTGCCTTGATCCCATCCAAGCGGCTCTGGGAGCTGGACCCTTGCCCCTTCATCCTGGCCACATGGCTTTCCAGAGACCTGTCAGAGGCTGGTGAGAGGGAAAGAGGAAGGCTGAAGAGAAACTCATTGCTGAGCAAAAAGTCACAAGCAGCAAAACCCTCTCCTGATACAGCGCAGATGGACTCAGAGGGCAGCAGATGGGTGGTACCTTGCAGGCTCAGGGCTTCCCCGAGGATGGTCCGCAGCATCTCCTCCGCCAGCTGCATCCTCCCCTCCAGCTCCTGGCTCTCAGCCCCACCGCCAGCTCGCACCTCTGAGAACAGCAGCTCCAGCTCTGCCAGCTGCTGCAGGTACAGGTCCACCTGCAACCACAGCAGACCAGGCCATCAGCCAGCGGGGGGCCAAACCCACAGTGGAAAGACCACGGTGGGAACCAGGTCCACAGTCTGACCAGAGAATGGAGAGCAAAGCGAGTGCTCATTTTTGGGTGGGGCACAGCAGGCCAGCAGCTCTAGGTCATTGGGGTTTTGTTGGTTGAATTGGGTATAAACACAAAGCTCAGGCGCAGCCTGCAAAATCACTTCTCACTCGCACCAGGAGATGCTTGAAGAGGCCAGGAGGAGATGCTTGAGGGTAAGCGTATCGCTGCACCCCTTGCCGCTCAGAGGCCCCAGCGCTGGCACAAATGCTCACCTGGGCTTTCACCTGGCCGTAGCAAGCCGGGCACTCGCTCTCTTCACAGGTGGGACCCTCGAAGCCAGGCTTGCAGATGCAGCTCCCATCGCTCCCACACTTCAGGGGCTCGGCACCAGCCGAGTCGCAGGCACAGGCTGCAGGTCGGAGCGGCACAGGTTCAAAGGAGCTTGTCCCCACCTCAAGTCTCAGCAAATCCTTCCATCCACCCTCTCCCCCTGCTCTCCTCCCACCGTTTAGACCTGTGCTCCGGTTCCTGCTCCTCACTCCCACTTTCCAGCCTTGGCTTTTATAGCATCCCCCTTCCCATCAAACCACTCTGCACTCCAGTGTGGATTTTCTTACTCATCCCCAGCACAAACAGTGCCTGGCTTTCACCTCTGCACTTGTCAGCAGGATCAGGGGCCAGGGGGTTCCCAAAGAAGCCATCTTTGCAGCGGTCGCAGTAGAAGCCGGCGGTGTTGTAGATGCACTTCAGGCACTCGCCCGTCCGGCGGTCGCAGTTCCCCACGGCATTGGGCTCCACGTTACCATTGCACTGGCACGGCTGGCAGGGCTGGGAAGCCACTGGATCTCCAAAATAGCCGTCGGCACAGTACTCGCAGTTGGCCCCTGGGAAAAAGAGAGATGGGGCAAAGCTCACGCTCTTGCTTAAAAACAGAGGCTGCCTCGCTCCCTCCGCTCCACAGAAATGGGGGCATTCGGCCCCATCGGGGCTGACACAACAGCACCTCCACTCTCCTCACCACCACCACCAACACACAACGCTCTGGGCAGGCTCTTGAAAGTGGGATGCAACAACTGACCTCAGGCAAGTTGTTTCCTATTTGGTGGTTTTTTCCCCTATTTTTCCATTTCCCCTCCCTCTCCACCTATCCTTTTTCCAACCATGTTATCTGTTTAGATAAGAACCTTTCCTGGGGCAGGGCAATGAACATTTACACAGCCCTTGGGGCTGCATCACCCCATTACAGGCAAAAGCAGCAGTGCTGTAGGCAAGCTGGGCTGAGAAGATGAGATGATCCACCCGACTGAGCACCCTGGCCTGCCGATGCCTGCATCTCCCTGTACAGCAGGTAGAAGCTCTGGAGAAAGGCAGAGCAGAAGCGACCTGCAGAAGGGCATTACCGGCAGCTCCAGCAGGGCAGTGGTCACAGATGACCTCCTCGCCGCCCGGCACCACTGAGCAGCCTTGGCCATTGCTGCAGGGACATGCCCTGCAGCTGTGTGGCTGCCAGGGGTCTCGGTAGAAGCCAAAGGGGCAGCTGACACTGTTGCCCACGTTTTCATCTCCTGAGTAGCATTCCCCTGGAAGGAGGAAGGAAAAGGCTTAGGGCAGTTTGCTCTCACCCCTGGTGGGACAACCTCCATCAGTCCACCTCCCAGCCACCCTTTGCTGGTGGCCACACCACCCTCTGCAACACAAGCACCCATGGTCCAGCGTCCTCCACCAGACCCCTTGAGATCCCCACACCTGCCCATAACATGGTCCATTTCTGTGCCCATCAGTCCTTCACCATGCGGGAAGGACCATGCCCTGCTCTTACAATGGGAGCCCAGCAAGACCCCACCGGTAGCCCACGCCAGGGCAAGAAGGCTGGCTATCACCACCCAAAGATGGCTGTATCTCATTTTTCACAGCTCATATAGCTCCCGAGAAGCCACATGTTGCTTTTTGTGCCTCCTGTTCAATGCTCAAATATTTGGAAATTCCAGTTCAGACTTAGAAAATACTGACAGCTTAACTTTGCATGGCAACACCATGGGGTATTTTAACAAGACAGTAAAACATGTTCACATCGCTGATATCTACTCACACCACATAGAACCAAGGAATAGTTTGGGTCGGACCCAAAGGGACCTTTAAAGGTCATCTAGTCCTACCCCCCTGCAATAAGCAGGGACATCTTCAACTAGATCAGGTTGCTCAGAGCACCATTCAACCTGATGGGTTACCACGCTTACCTCTAAAACAAAAAGTCAGAAGAAAAGTGTTTAATGCTATCCAGGCAGTAGGAGATGCTTTTTCTGTCTCCAATGAGCATCATCTAAACCCAATTTGGTCCAAAGGCATCTTACCTGTTTTTCTGTCCACAGCACTCCTAGGTTTTGAGGAGCTTTATCCGTGATGTTCCCCACACTCCAGCCCCCCAAGTCGGTGATTTGCCCCACTCAGTGCCTCCCCCCACCTCCCTATAGCTCAGTTCTCAGGATGCAGGCAGCCACCCTGCAATCCCATAGACCTTACAAGCACAGCATAGTAGTGGCTTCTCTTACCAGTGTCGGGATCACAAATTCCTCCCCCCTGGCAATTGCACAGCACGCAGATGCTGAAGGGCCCCAGGCTGGGAGCATCCCTGCGGTAGCCAGAGGCACACCTCTCGCAGAACTGGCCCCGGTACCCCGGTGGGCACTGGCAGCGCTCCACCCAGGGAGCAGGGACTCCAGCGATGGGCTGCGCCGACACCAGGGTGACATTGTCGATGTAGCCGGTGCCTGGAGGGAGATACGGCCGGTCACCCGCAGGGGCCAGCAGCTCCACCTGCAAGTCCCCCACACACGGGACCTGCACGGGTTGCATGTTTCATTACAATGCCCACAGGCTGATGGACCAGAGCCAAGGCTTTGCTGTCCCCGCTGTTGCCATCTTGCTCAATCTCTTCGTAATTTATTTTGTCCATCTTGGGGCACATTTTAAAATTATTATTATTTTTTAATACCTGTTAGCAAAGGTGTCTCCATCTGGAGACTTAGCGTCTCCAGCAACGAGGAGAAGCCAGCCTCGTGCTTGCGTGCTCTCCCCCCACTTACTGTACTCCCCAAAGGTGGCTCGGATCCAGAGAGCTGTCAGGTTTCCCAGCAGCCTGCGATATTCAAAGTGATTCAGCCTCGGGCTCCACTTGCTGCTCGGGTGCTCATCCAACCTGCAGTGGGAGATGGGAAAAGTGGAACCGGTTTCAAGAAAACGAGATACCTCATCAAGAAAATGCAGCAGCCCTCGCCCATCTCCCTCCCGAGCTCAAGGCTTTGGAGAACAACCTCCACCCATGCAACTGACCCCGAGCAAAGTACCCAGCCCAACCTCAAGTCAGATTTTCTACTGCCTCTTTCACAAAGTAAACTCCTCATCTAGGAGAGAAGCACCTGAGGTGCCCAAACCAGCCCAAACCAGGCAACCATTTGCCACCACCAAGGGATCACAGCTGAATCCAGGAGCTCCTTGAAGCTGCAGCCTTTCTTGCTCACTCTGCCCCAAACACCCCAGCATCTCCCTTTACCTGAACACGTATGTCTGGCTGACACCACAGGGCAGGACCTTCCCCTGGGGCAAGAAGGGGGCAGTGACTCTCAGGCCATCTCCTTCCAGGACCACGTCATGCGGTGATGGCTGGCGTCCCCCTCGGTCCAGGCGGTAATCAAAGGAGAGTGTTTGGCTGTAGCTCAGCTGCTGGTTCCCAAGGAATTTTGCTGCAAAGGGAAGAAAGGGAGAAAATGAAAGGCTTAAAACCTTGCCTTCCTCCTAAAGGCTCAGTTCACAGGATCGGACCAAGCAAAGGGGACACCGTCACCTCTCCCCCTCACCAATCCTGCACCTACCAGGTGCCACAAAGTATATTGGCTCCGATCTCCTCGCTGCTATGAAGGCATCCTGATGGCGTGGGGACCACTGGACCTGGGCTGGGGAGCCACTTTCATGGACACCTCGCCAGCCTTCAGCACCTGCAGCACCAACAAGGAGCAGTCAGCAGGGACAGGGAAGCTGTTTCCAGGACTCCAGCAACTTTCTCAAGCTGTGTCTTACCGAAACCCTCCAGCTTCCTACCCCTTGACCTCCAAGGAGGTAGCACAGATATCCCTGCGCCAATACATCTGTAAGTAAGCCAGGCTGGGCATAGAGGTTTCCTCCCAAGTGGTAGGAAAGACACGATAAAGCAAGCTTACGCTCCACCCCACCCTCGCACCCTACTTCTGCCTATGATCAAGCCATCCCACCCATCAAAGCACAGGGATTGCCAGCAGGGCTGCGAACCAGGCAGGTCCTCCAGCATGTCAAAGAAAAGGGATGGCAAACACCCCCACGAGCCGTAGGGACGTCCTGCTTGGGCTTCACCTTGCTGGAAGGTGGAGGTGATGTTGTGGATGCTGTGGTTGTCCGCGCTGATGCACACAGATGAGTGCCCATAGCAAAAGCAGGGGGAGCATCCCATGGGGTTTCTGGCATCCAGGTTATAGAAGTTTTGCTTGCACCTGGGAAACCACAAGAAGGTGACAATATTTAAGTCCATTTTCTCCTCTTCCTGGCCAACACAACCATCGCCACAGCTTGAGGTCATCACCAGGCTGGGATGGCAAGATGTCCATGCACAACTGCCAGGGAGATGGAGGACATGCCACACAGAGGTCCAGCAAGTCCTCCTGACACCCACCTCTCGCACCGCTCTCCAGTAGTCCTCGCCTTGCAGACACAGCGGCCAGAAAGGCAGCCCCCCGTGCTGCCAGCTGGGTTGCACTCACACTGTAGGCTCCTGCAACAGGGACAGCGGGAACCTCTACTTGGATTTCCAGCTTGGCCTGGGAGCTCAGTGCCCCCAGCTGTTACGCAAGACAGTGAAGAACCGCGCCCCCCCCAGCTACCAGTCCCACGCTAGAAGGGAAAAAAATAATCTGCAGAACCGTCTCTCTAAGTAATCCAGCTGCAGCAGTATGGATGCCAGGCTGAGACAGTGCCCAACACTACTGCCCCAGGACACCCCAGAGCACCAGACCCACCTACAAGAGCAAAGCGAAGCTCTGCTGAGCTTAATAAAGCCTGGCTGAGTTTAATAGACGCTGGCTGAGCTCCAGCAGGCAGCAGCATCCCAGGGAGGCTCAGGCAGGAGGCCAGACATGCCAGCACAGCTGCCGGCAGCCACCCCTCACCCCCACCCTTTGCCTGCTGGGGGCCCCAAAGGAGCAACGGCGGGGTGAAGCAAGGAAGAAGAGGACACAGCGCCGGGGAAGCCAAACCAGAAACGCTTCGAAAGGTGTTTAAACGGGGCTTTGTGCAAAGGAAGGGGTTGATTTTTGTATGCACATCTTTGCATGGGGGCAGTCCTTGCAAGCGGCACTGACAGCAGGCAGACCCACGCGTGGGCAGGTTTTATTTTACATCCGCTAGCCTACCTGGTGCCTGTTTGGCGTTATCTGGATAGTAAAGTAATCGCCTTGGAGTGTGATTAAGCTCAGATTTTGATGCTATTACATGACAGCGAGCTCTGCAGGCTGGAATGGAGGTCCAGCCCCATCAAGCCTGCTCTCTCCCAGCAAGGTTAGCTTAAGGCTATGGGTGTGCTGCCACAAAACAAACTGCCTCTGCCCTTGCTCGGGGTGTTTTCAGCCAGCACAGGCTCTTTACAGTGGCTGGGAGAGCTCTGGAGACTGGCCCTCCAGCTCTCCCCGTGCCACCAACGGTCACCAGCACTTACTGCCCACTCCTCCGGCACCCAGCCTCAGAGAGGGACTCAAAGCCCGGCTGGCACTGGTCGCACTTCTTGCCCATCACACCAGGTTTGCAACTGCACCGGCCGTCGCTGTCACACTGTGGGCTGAAGGCACCTGCGGAAAGAGGGGAAGGAGAGATTTGGACAGGCACCTCCCTGCACCATCCCGGCAATGCTGCTGGCTGCAAGGGAGCAAAGCACCATACCGTCATTGCAGCAGCTACCCAGCCCCAGCGACAGGTCACCCCTTGAGATCCCAGCACAGGACTGAGACGCCAGGTCTGGCTGTTAAAGCTGCTCCAGCCTTCCCGACTGATGCAGGAGACTTGGAGGACATAAATCCCAGCAGGCATTGACCAGATGCCCAGGACAAGGATCCTCTTCCCTACTATAAAGGTCATTGTGAAGGATAAGACCAACTCTAGGGCATGCAAACCAAGCAGAAATTTTTTTCTTCTTTGCCAGACCCTCTGCTAGTAGACATTGGTTGAACTTGATTTTGGTGCCTCTACAAGGATCCTATGGGGCCAAGGGCCATGGCAGGATCTTTCATTTCTGACCTACAGCTGTGCACATGCAGACGTCAAGGGCAGAGGATGCCAGAGCCATGGGCAACCATCCTGCTCCTGGGCCCTCCTGGCACACCAGTGCAAGGGGCACCCAAGGAGATACTCACCCCACCACCACCTTAAAGCCTATTGCTCTGTCTTCTTGCCACCTGTTTTTTGTGTTAGGTGGTGCTTCTAGTGATCTCCCTGCATCAACAGAGACCGACAGGCATTTCAGTATCTATAGCACCTCAGTGCAAGATGTATGAGCTACCTGTTTGCAGAGCATCCAAAACCTGATGAGGATGAAGGAGCAATCATAGCTACTGTGTAACCACCACAAAACCCGCAGAAAACACTCCAGAGCTAGAAATCCCATCTTGTAGCCCTGCAGCCTGCAAAAAGCTGCCAGAGGAGCCGGAAAGGCTGAAGCCTCCTGTCCATCCCCAAGCGCTGCGGCACTTTGCACCACCTCCCCTCCTGAGGCGCAACGCTGTGAACTCAGGAATTATCCTTTCACTTTTACAATGCAATTAAAAGCCTTTGCTGAGCCCGCCAAATGTGGTGACATCCAGGAACCGCCAGCCTGACTCACAAAGCTGGCAAAAGCCGCTGCTTCCTTCCCCAGTTGGGGCTTGGCTGCCATCCTCAAGGGACAATCAGCTCCCCACAAGGCAGCTCCTGGTGGGTATCAGCAGGTTCATGGCCACCTGCCAAATTCATGGTGGAGTGGAGCAGGATCCCTCTCAGTGAAGCAGGGATTGTTGATGGAGATGCTGGAGGGAAGAGTTGCCATCCAGAGGGACCTTGACAGGCTGGAGGAATGGGCCCATGCGAACCTTATGAAGTTCAATAACGTCAAGTGCAAGGTTCTGCACTTGGGTCAGGGCAATTCCCAGTATCAGTACAGACTAGGGGATGGATGGATGGATGGATGGATGGAGAGCAACTCTGTGGAGAAGGATGTGGGGATACTGACAGGGTGGCAAATTGGACATGAGCTGGCAATGTGTGCTTGCAGCCCAGAAAGCCAATCGTGTCCTGGGTGCATCACCAGCAGTGTGGCCAGCAGGTCAAGGGGGTCGATGCTCCCCCTCTACTCCACTCTCGTGAGACCCCACCTGGAGCACTGCATCCAGCTCTGGGGTCCCCAGCACAAGACATGGACACGTTAGAGGGGGTCCAGAGGAGGCCACAGAAAGGGTCAGAGGGCTGGAACACCTCTGCTATAGAGAAAGGTTGAGATAGTTGAGGTTGTTTGGCCTGGAGAAGGAGAAGGCTCCAGGGAGACCTTATTGAAGCCTTTCAATATATAAAAGGGGCTCCATATACAAAGGCAAGCTTCGCAAAGGCTTTTAATTGCATTGTAAAAGTGAAAGGATAATTCCTGAGTTCACAGCATTGTGCCTCAGGAGAGGAGGTGGTATAAAGACAGAAAGACTTTTTACCAGGGCCTGTAGTGACAGAACAAGGGGCAAAGGTTTTAATATGAAAGAGAGGAGGTTTAGATTGGACATAAGGAAGAAGTGTTTTATGATGAGGATGGTGGGACACTGGAACAGGTCACCAAGAGAAGTTGTAGGTGCCTCGTCATTGGAAGTGTTCAAGGACGGGTTGGACAGGGCTTTGAGCAACCTGGTCTAGTGACAGATGCCCTTGCCCATGGCAGGGAGGTAGGACTAGATGATCTTTGGAGGCGTCTTCCAACCCAAGTCATTCTGTGAGTCTGTGATTATTTTGGGGGGTAGCTGGGTCTTAAAGCCTGGACACAGCCTCGAGCTCCTGAGGGGTTCAAAATTCCCAGCACCAAGCAGTGGAGCACCTGGGAGGAGAAGGACCTCCTATGACTTACAGTGCAGCAACACAGTGCTGGGCTCTGGCACCTCCCCAGATAATCCCACCTGGAACCAAGCTCGCCCCGCTTGCTCCTCCCGCGATGCTCTGGTCCGATGTGTAGGGACCCAGAGCCTGACCTGGCCGATGTCCTCAGCAGGTCCAAGGGACACACACAGCGGCAGGCACTTTAAGCCCCCCTTACACCCCTGACCCAACCCCGTCCCCTCCCAGCAAGCGGCCACGTACCCTGGGGGTGGCAGCGGCAGGGCAGGCAGCAGTCCTCCTCCCGCTGGCGGAAGAAGCCCTCCTTGCAGCGCTCGCAGTGGACACCCTCCGTGTTGCCCAGGCAGCCGAGGCAGCGGTACCCGTTCCCCGTCTCCCTCAGGAGGTGCCAGTCGAAGACGCACTGCCTGGACATCCCATTGCAGTCGCAGACTGGGGAGAGGAGAGAGATGTCTCAAATGATGCTTAGAGATGAGGGCACCAGTTGTGAAGTTGTCAACCCACCCTGACGGCCAAGGAACAAGCCCAGGCGATGCAAGTAATGAGCCCTGTCCCCACATCTCGGCACTTGTCCCCACGCACCTGCATCCATCAGCCACCCCTGTGCCACCAGTGCCCACACTGTGCCCCGCATCCCCGTGCTTTGGAGCGATGCCCAATTTCACTGCTGACACAGCTCAGGACGGACAAATCACCTGAGCCAAGCAGCCCTGCTCCACAGAGCAGCATGGCCAGGGATGTTCTCCATCCTTTCAGAGGCCTTCCAACACAATAAGGTCTTTGAGTAAGCAGAGGTGGAAAAAAAACCCAAACAAACAAACAACCAAACCTTGTGCTGAGAAAAGCATGGGGAATCTTGCTGGTGACTTCAGGGAAAAAGGAAGGATCCCTGAGATTATGTTTTGCTTCACCCAGCCTCTGACCAGGAGTGAGCCCAGAAGAAAAATCTCAACCAACTTCCAGAAACTCCCTCCATCTAGGTCTGCAGTGCGAGTGTCCTCCCAGCCAAGCGCATGGATGATGGGAAGTGGTTGGTGATCAGAGGAGCTTGGCAGAAGCATGCCAGCCAAGAGGTAGATTTAAAAAAAAAAAAAAAAAAAAGTTTTGGCAGGATTACACAAGTTCATCTCATCTCATCCTCTCCAGGAATAAAAGCTGCAGCTGCCCATGTCACTGCATGACAGATGCCAGGAAGGACAGACATGGGATTTTTGCATCCCACTACAGCCAGGAGAGACAGAACCTCTGGAGGGCAGACTGGCAGATATCTCACCAGACATGCCTGCTCCAGCACTCTTCTTCTTTGCCTCACCCAGGTCTTCTCTTGAAGCCACCACTCATCCACTTGCCAAGCCCTCAGTGGCCAGTACTAGCATTTAAGCCTGAGGATGTTTATTTCAGATTACTTCCTCAGCGCCACCAAGGAGAGCAGACATGGTTGAGAAAATGGTTGGCAAAGACAGGCAGGAGAAAGAAACACGCTAAGGCAAAAAGCAGGATCTGTAGGGGTGCAGAGCCTGCTGACAAGCTGCTCCAAACCACCTCAATGCTGCCACAGGATCCTCAACCTCCCTCTAAGAAACTCTGCTCACTACTGACCTCCTTGGCACACAAAAGGCAGCCCCAGCTGCCCACCCCCAGTTCAAGTCACCTCTGACAGCACGGGGAGGTGGAGGAAATCCAAAAGCAAGCGGAAACCCGCAGCATGGATGCAGATGGCGGGTTGCACTTGATACTCGGGGAGGCTCCTCCTTCCCAGCGCTCTTCTGGCACAGCTTAGCCCAAGGATACAAAGTCCCTGTCCTCTGCATCTGTGATTCCCAGCACCAGGCGAAGCCTCCTGCGCTCACCACCCAAGCACGCAGTGCCCGCCACCCTCGCACACACCCATGAGCACCCGCATACCAGACGAAGGCACTCAGAAGGCTGCAGCCAAGCCTGCTGCCAAGGAGATGACCTCATGCACCAGCAAACAGGGAGAGAGATTTTTCCAGCTCCGGCAAACGCGGTTCTTTCCTTGCAGCCTGCCTGCCAGGAGACTGAGACCCAGCTGCAGAAGGTCTTCTGCCACCCCAGCCTGCTGGGAGGGGACCTGTGGGTGCAGAAGTCCTGCCTCTTAGGGTACGAGGAAAGCATCTAGAGCCTCAGTGGACATCACCAGTGACCAAAGGGCAGAGACAGTACGAACAACCCACTGAAAGCAGCCGCGCAGGACTTTCTCAAGGTATTTGTTCTCACCTTCACGGTGGGACTGCTTGGGGTCAATCCCACCCCCCATTCCTCCACCATAAAGTTAGAATATCTCAAGTTGGAAGGGACCCATAAGGATCACCAAGTTAAACTCCACCCATGCATCACCCTACCTCTACATAATCCAGAGGATTTACTGGGTTGCTAAATTACAGGCATGAGCACTGTTACCCCAGGGTATAAAAACCTTTTTTCAGGTCTTGCTCTAAGGCTACAGCATGTTGAGAGCCAGCTCTCCAGCCCTGGCACAGATTCAGATCTCGCTAATCCAAAACCATTTAAGATGCTGTTGCAGATTAGTGCCACCACCTCATCAGTGTAGCTGTTCCTGTTGCTGGTCTTCTCCTGGAAACTTGGGAGCTCAGGCAGGTTAATCTTTACCAAGAATGAGGCACTGGAGTTGCTAACGAGATAGAGCATGCAGGAGCTGCTGAAAGAGGAGGACCAACTGAGGATGGGATCATTTTCGTACGCAGGTGCCGTGAAGCTCTCTCCTGAGATCATCCAGTTCTCAGACAGCTGTGGAAAAGAACAGGCTCCACAGAGAAGGTTTGCAGCTGGATTTCTTCAGTGCAACGTTGGGATGAAGGAGGTCCGTGGCACGCATCCAGTAGGACACCATTTCCCCAGCTCCCGCCCAGCAAAATAAAGCGTGAAAAATGCTTGTTTGTTGTACTGAGACAAACTCCCACATCAGAAGGCTTGGAGAAGATGACAGGAAGCTTTGGACCTCTTGAATTATCTTCTTAAATTCACAAAACCAGAAAACGAGGTTGGCCCTGGGTCTGCAAGGAGCAGATCCAATAGCCCTGTACGTATGAGCTGGTCTGCAAAGACTACTCCTTTCATCAAGAGACCAACAGACCTTTGCACGCAACAAAACCTCCATGACAACATGTGCCATTCTCTGCTTTGTGCTTTTGGGACAGTGACCCAGAAGGCTGTCTCAACTGCTACCCCAAGTCCTGGGTTTCCCCAGTACCTGACTCCACAGCTTTCTCGCTGCAGGAAGACCTGCCTTTGTCTCCTGGGGCTCCATCAGCATCAGCAGGGAGAGACCACACAACAAGAGCTAAAAGCTGCCATTTGGTGTCTTGTCTTTTCCGACACACCAAGTTAGACTCCTCATTGGCACAGTGGAGCTCTGACCTCCACACCCCAAATCTTCCCCAAACCCTGGCAGTTCCCTTCAGCCATCACGTGCAGGCACACACCACCAAGGTAAACGCACGCTTGCTCAGGCGAGGCTCTGCACCATTCAGAGTACAAGCACCCTGACTTCTGCTGCTCAACTAGATTATACCTGAACCCAATTTGACTCAAAGAGTTCATTTGCAAGCGGAACAGGATTACGTGTTCTAATTGCAAGCACACATCTAGCGCTGGGACCAGAGGAATAACGGCACAGGAGAATAATTCACGCCACCGAACCAACTCAGAAAGTCTGCTGCAGCATAAAAGCATGGCTGGTTATTGACTGTCGCTTTTACATACACACAGAAACAGGTTCAAGGGTCCATGGAAAAGCAGAGGTTGCCTACACGCTGCCAGGAAGTGGAGGAAAAGAATCTACATCAGTATTTTAAAACTTGCATGCAATTAAGGCTACTGTAATAATTATCCAAGTAGCATGTAAAGAAAACCAGTTTAAAAAAAAACAAACAAGAAAAGAAAAAAAGAACACCCCCACCTCCCCACCCCCCGAAAAAAAACCCCAATTATTCAGCACTTTTTTCCCTATGACATTGCACTGCACTTAAAGGAAAACTGATAAAAGACCAACTTCCAGTCCCATAAGCATATTTCAGAACACCAGTACTGAAGGCCAAAAAAAATTGAAATCACTTAGCATTTACAAAATACACATGAAGACCCGATTTTGGCTAAACGTATCCATCTCCAGAGTACAGCCAATATGACTGAAACCCCGATATTGAATTACCACCGGGCTGAATGCACTTAAACATCCCTGCATCGCACTCTCTGCTACAATTGCACATGCAAGAGGATCCTCTAAATTTTTAAAGCTTGCCATCAGTCTAGGTACCACGGGAGACTCCCTACCCTCCGTGGGGTGTGGCGGGGCCGTGGGCACCTCGTAAGCCCTACAGACTCACACAAAATAAAAGCACCACGTGTTGCTACAGCAAACTGGATGCTGGATGCTTCCAGCTCTTCCTCAGGCTTAAGGAAGGTTTTGGTTACAGCAGCGGTGGGCAGATCAGCCACCCGCTCCCTGGGTGATGCTTGTGCTCGTGCCCGAATCCCACCCAAGTCACAAGGCTTTATACGGAAAGCAATAAAGCAACTGCACATTAAAAAAGGTTATTTAAAGGGAATGCCAATAAAAACCCACAAAGTCTAAATGCTCATACAGCATTTAACCCTGGAGGAAATATAATGAGAAGTACCCACAGATCCAATTTTAATCCCAAAGGTGGGAGGGGAGAGCACCCTAGCAGGGTGCTGCAGCACCCAGGTGGCTCCCAGTTACCAGCACTCTCTGGCACTGGGGCCGGGCTGCAAGCAAAGCCGCCGACGGGATCGCACGTCAGCACAAAAGCAGGAACAGCCGACCTTCCCGAAGCCTCACCTTCTCCTCTGTTGGCACTCAGGGCTGCAGGCAGGAGAGACGCCACGAGGCAGCAGAAGGCCAGGAGCCAGCACCCAGCCATTTCTTGTGCTGGGGAGCGCAAGGTGCCCACTCCACCAGACAACAGCGGGGCTCGCAACTGGCTGCCTATTGCCTTTTTTTTTTTTCCGGGTGGTTTTTATGGGCTGCTCCACCTGAGTCACTCCCAACAGGAAGAGCACGTGTGCCGTGGGCTGACTCACCCCGAGCAAGAAGAGCCCAGCCCAGGGAGCGCAGACAGGCTCCCGCCCCGCGCCATCGAGAGAGGCGCATCCATGGGGCGCAGCGCCCCAAGGACCTCCTGCCTGCACCCTCCTAGGGGTGCTAGCTCACAGGGAAGAAGAAAACGTAGCCACAACCCCTGCAGACACCCCTCCTGCCAGTCCCACTCGCCCAGCTCCATCCCACCCGCTGTCGCTCCCTCCACGGGAGGGCACCGGTGCTGGCCGAGGAGAGCCGGGCTGCCCGGGCATGCTGGCGGCTTGCAGGGACCTAAATGAAACACGATGAGCTCACAGGAAGCCTGGGGAAGGTGGGCAGGGACTGCCTGCTCACAAGCCAGGTCCAGCCAGCCAACCCCCAAGAGCAGGGCTCAAAAGCAGCCAAAAGAGATGACTAGCGGGACGCACAGCCAAGGGCTGCTGGGGATGCAGAGAGACCCTGAGAACAGCTTAGACACGTACTCAGAAAGCAGTTCTATCAGGATTTACCAGACAAGCGTCAGGTTCAGGAAATCCTCAGACCTGGAAACGGGGTAGAGGCCAGGAACCATCACACACGTTTGCTTTTGCTCCCGATGTAGAAAATGAGGTTACAGGGGTCCTTGGCCTGACCCTGTACAACTTTCATGCTAGAAAGAGGATGAGGAGTGGAGACAGAAAGGGGAAAAGGCTTGCCTGAGGTCACCGATGGAGCCAGGATGAGAATGCAAGGCTCCACAGCCCCAGGTCCTTCAGCATTTTGGTCTCAAGGGTAGCCAACGAGCCACACCAGACACAAAGGCCAATTCCACCTTGCTCCTCAGTTTTGCCTTGGAGAAGGACACGACCACTTCTACAGGGAAGAGAGAAATCCGGAGGCACGGGTCCTCCTAGTCCTGCATAAGTCAGGATAAGTGAGATGCCGGTACACTTACCTGACCTGCAAAAGCAGTGCACCAGAGGATCACAAGGAAGGATGGTCCCTTGTGCTGCATCACAGCATCTCCCCTACTTACTGTCATGAGACACCTACTGTCACAAGTGACCACAAGTGGTCCATGAGCATCTTTAGATGGAATGAAGACACCTAACAGATTTGCCCCCAGTCTAAGACACGAGTTGCCTTTCAGGTCACCTTCTGCATTAGGGACTGAAACTCAACCCAACAGTGCTGACACACTGCTTGTTTCAGAGCTAACGAACCCAGGGTGATTAATATTTAGGTCCTTATCCGAGCCTGTTACGCTGCCCAACAGCCTCCAGACACTCATGCACCTGGAGGTGACTCAGAGGGCTTTCCTCCACAGCTCCTGGTGATGTCATGGGCGCAACCAGCCCAAATTCACCACATCTTTGCACCTCCCTTTGCCAAGCTTACTTGTCTCCACTGATTGAGGCAACTCTTTTGTAAACAGTCTTTTTCCTTTTAATTTCACATGCTGGGTCTTAACATAGTTCACAACAAGGAACCCAGCTTCATGAACATGCTGGTGACATGTTGGGTTTTGGCACCCAAGGATGTCTTATCTAATTTTTTTTTTTTATTATTGTTATTTTTCTTTTAAGAAGCAAGACAAAACCACCTATGGTATTCCCACTGATTTAGCAGTCCTTAGGGTCTACTTATTCCTCTAATGAAACACACTTCATCCCTTTTGCTCTAAAGTACATCACTTGCCCCAAACACCTCTGCTGCGTCCTCGCTACCCACTGACACCCCTCTGCTCAAGAAACTCACCTCCAGCAGCAGTGTCAGTACAGTGGTTCCCTTGGACCTTGCCCAGCCCAAGTCCTTGGCTGATTTCTCTCTTGGAAGACCAGCTCTCAACATCAGGAAGCTTTTCCCTTATCTGGCTCCTCTGTGTTATCCCTTCTATCTCACCATTATCACCCTACCTCTTACTTCACTTCTGCAAACAAGGCACTGACACAGCTCTCTCTCCAGTCATTTCTGCATATTTACTTAGGTTACTCTTACCTCGTCGTCCTCCACCATCCTTCAAGATCACCTCTGAAAACCACATGAATGTGTGCCATGAGACGACCAAAATGTAGTCTCTGGGGCCCTCATTTCCTAAACACACCAACAATCAGATGCTCACCACCCTGCACAGAGCAAATGTTGCCCACCATAACCCGTCACTACAGCAGCACCCTTTAGAAAAGGATCTCTCATCAACACGGTTAACAGAAATGTTACCTTTTAGAGTTAGCGTAAGTGTAAGCGATGGGGGGCACGAAGAGTAGCGGTGCTCATCAGATGCTCCAAGGAAACAGTATTTCTTCACTGGAGAACCCGGGTCTTTTAATCTGCAACAAAAGAAGAGTCCTTCTGAAGACGTCTTATGCTCATTCTTCATAACAGAGCTAAGAAAGCTGCTCCTGCAGGGAGACCACTGCAGCGGCTGGCAAGTTTATCAGTCCTTGAGGACACAGCCATGGCAGAACTAACCACTCCAAAGACAGTCTGAATCCACTAATAATCTGAATTTTGCTGATAGTTGCCAGTGGCAAGTGATGGATGTGTGAAAGTCCCAAAGTAACAGTTTTATTGATGTAACCAAAGGAGAGAACCCATTTTGGCAGCTCATGACAGATAAATGACACCAGGATGTTGTACATGTCCTTGCAGCCCAGCTCATCCCTGGCACCCCTAAAACCTCCCTCCCTCCACAAGGGACTTTGAGCTGCAACATCCTCCTGTAACTCCAGCCCTGGGCTGCTTCTGTAGGCAGCCTCACTTCTCCATCAGGGTTTGTCGAAAAGTGGTTCATCTCAGGCTGTTTTCTGTTTGCTTGCCCACTGTCCTTGCCACCGTGCACATGCACCCGCTCATCGCCAGCCTCTTCGAGCCTGAGGAGTTTCTCCTCTAGTCCGGCAGCACACCTTTATCCCGTCACCTGGGACTTCCTCGGTGTGGAAAATCAGGAATCCTGCTGCACTGGTACGGCCAAACACATGGCGCAGCGATGAAGCCTGGACTTCGGTCTCTCCTCCGCCAGATGGGTGCCCTGGGCTTCTCAAAGCAGGCTTAGAGCCAGCACACCGAGCCGCCTTCCCCCTGCCAGCATGTTTTGGTTTTACGGCTGTTTTTGGCGAGTCTAGAGGCGCAGTTAAGACAGCTGGGGGCAGCCCTTGCTCAGGGGTGGCAAAGCTCCTCATGTCAGCCAGGGCCACCCAGAGCAGAGGGGATCATTCAGGCAGGTGTAGGCAGGAGAGCAGGCAGGCAGCGGGACACTGGGGGTCACGGCCGTGACGGCAGTGAGCAAGCAGGGCAGGGCGGCTGTGGCGGGCACAGCAAGGAAGTGCCGTCATGTCTGGCCTTGCCTTGCCTGTGCCCTGCCCGTACCAGCCAGGGGGTGAGACAGACAGACAGAGACAAGGGAGGGAAGGCAGCTGTGCTGTCCCACTGCCTTCCCCTCTCCACCTGCGTGCCCCACCGCAGTGGCTGCTGGGCTTCAATGGGGACCTCAGTGGGACTTTTTTTTTTTTTTTTTTATAAGGTATTCCTGCTGTTTCTCAGATGGGGGCACACTGAAGGTATTGGTCTGACAGCTAACTAGAAAAGATGAACTAACCAAGAACGTGGTCCAAGATGGGGAGCACAGGACACCGCCAGTTCGGCGTGACAGCTGTACGTCCTCTTCTCCTTCCTCAGATCCATGCAGGCACACTAGAGCTGCCTCCTCCAGGCAGTCGCTCCAGCACTCCCTAATTCCTGCCAATACCTCATTCTCCCCGGCAGCGGAAGAACCTGGCTCAGCAGCCCCGCGAGGTTAGGGCCCCTGAACTTCAGCCTCCCCAGAGCAGCCCATGAAGCCCCGGTCCTCAAGCCACTCTGTTCTCCCACCCTGCTGGGAGAAGCACCCCAATGATTTTTACCCAGCCGCAAAGACCCCGGCTGGTGACCGACCAGTGCCGCTCCGTCCACGCCCCTCCCTTGCCCCCTGCCAGCCTCTCGCGTCTTCAGAGAGCGCACGGGAGATGACGGAGCTTGAACTTGGACAGTCAGAAAAACCACAGGGAATTAGAGGAGGGAAAAAAAAGCCACCAGAGCATGGCTTGGTCACTCCTCAGCAAGGTCTCTCCTCTTCCAAGCTCAGCCCATGCTGAGCAGAGAACATCTGAGGAGGGTGTTTCTACCTGGACTTCAAAACATCAGTGTAACACTTTGGTGACCTGGAAGGAGTCCTTACGCTCCCTTGAGCGTGCTCTTCCCTGCAGCAGATAGCACAGGTTGCCCTCAAAAAACTCCTGTTTTTATTATATAGCTTCACCTTAATTTGGTATTTTACTCGGGCTTCACAGGACAAGCACTGATGCTGTGTGACCTGAAGATAAAGTGAAGGGCACAGACTTGCTTCCCAAGCTGAAAATTTTAGCTCAAAAATGGTAGGAGGCTCCACATCAAGCTACAGCCCATGCAAAGTCAACACCATCCCACCACGCGATTCCCCGCTCCCCAACTGCTACCTACAGCCCAGCTGAAAACATCAGACAGATTTTACCGGCTGGGATTTGCTCAACAGCAATGTTGGCCAAAAAAAAAAAATTTTAGAAAACAAATGCATTAGTGGCAGTTATGGTTGAAGAACAAAAAGCTGAAGCTAGACAAACTGAAATAAAAAAAATAATGAACTTACCAACTGAGAAGGGATTAGCTCTGATGCAAGTTAATGAGATGTGCGTTTTCCGCTGCTGAGAAAAATAAAAGAAATCCAGTCTGCAGCTGTAAGATGGGTGTGATTGCAGAACTGCCCAGTCTGTTATCAGTTATCTGTCCTGACATTAAAAACTTGCTTAGTTCAGGAATAAGATTTATCCAGGGCTCTGGCAGACAGGACCCATAGAACACCAGAGTACCCAGACATATGGGAGTTCCCAGTAGAGAAATTTCAGCTTCTTTATTGAGGGTTTTTGCTTTTCTTCCTAGGAGCCCCATCCTTTTCCATGTTCAGCTGAAAGCAGAAAGGATTCTACCTTTACATTGTAAAGAAACACTGCCCCCTCCCCCTCCCCCCCCCCCCCCCCCCCAATTCCCCCAGGGTTTCCAGGACAGTACAGCTCTAATAGCATCAGAACCAACAACATAATCTTATTTTTTAAGGCCTGGAAAGTCAGCAGCATAAAATTCATTGTAGCCACAGCAATGGAGCAGTGGACACAGGGAGAAATCATAAATCACTACAGCCATCTGCAGCCCACCACACAAATTTCCAAATTACTTTTCCCTTTTTCCCACCACAATCCAGGTCATCTGATTAATTAAGCAAGAGGTGAATCTTACAACTGAGACACATGCCCATCAACAGCTCTCCCCAGTGCCCTCCCCCTCCCCTCCCCCCAAAAGCAATACTCAAAAGAATGGCAAGGTATAAGGGGTTACAAATATTCAGACTTTATTATAAATAAGAAATACTGTTTTATACATAAAAACTGCAAGTGTTGCATTTTGTTCACCGCCCCAGACAGCAAGACCACAGATTAAGGCAAAAAGCTGGAGTGAAGGCACATACTGAGGGGGCCACAGTCAGGAATAAGGTCATGAAGGGACTGTCACTTGTTGCCCGTGACACCCAGCACTCCACCAGCAGCTGTTGCATCATCACATTACGTAAAGAAATAACTGGACTTATACAATGAATAATGGCTGTAATGCAGTAGTGATTAAGAGATTGCTTATAAAGATTTTTTTTTTTATTTAAAAATAAAATTCTGTTAAAAACAGCTTAAAAAAAAAAAGCAGGAAACCTTAGGCCTGAGGTCAGCCAGGGCATGCACGCATCTTCGCATCTGCTCTTCTCACAGCCTTGGCAGAGAGGTGACACGGTTACAGCCAGCCATCTGACCAGAGCAGCCGGCCAAGACACTGACCTCAAAGTCCCACGCGCGTGGGCAAGCACAGGTAAGCTCTCCTCTGTGTATTAGGTATGTCTGCAGGCAGGGAGAAATCCCAAGCTGGTAAATTGTAAGAATCTCTAAGAGAAGGGGTACAAGAGCAATGTGGGGTTTGCTGGGTACAGCCCCTGCCCAGCAGCGCAGTTCCCAAGGGTGCACCAAGCCTCCTGCCTTGCACAGTGGTATCAAGACATCCCCAAATCCAGCCCTCCGACTACCTCAACACTGGGTCCGGTCTCCCAACAGCACTACAGCTCTTCACAGCCCAGCTGCAAAGCCACAGTCCCTGCTCTCCTCCTGGCACAACATCCCCAGGAACAAGGGACACAGAACGGGATGCTGTGAGCACCGTGCATCAGGGCTGGCTTTGGAAGGAGGGCTAGAAGGCATCCACCCAACAGGCAAAGTGGTTATTGCTAATGCCCATATGGGTGCTGAGGGTACAGAAGAGGGAAGAAAGCAGGAGCCCAGCTAGGAGAAATACCAAGCTCTAAGGGAATAATACGGAGAGAAGCGATATATGGTGCACGCGCCTCGATGGCTATAAGGGAAAGCACATAGAGGAGACCAGGCTGTGCCACTCTGGAAATATGGCTGAGTACATTTACACACACACATGCACACATGAGAGACTTCCTCACACTATAATCATGATAAAAAAACGGAAAAAAATCACATTCACACAAAAAATATAAATTTGAAATAATTAATAGCACCAGTGTGTGTCAGATAATAATTTCTTCCCCGCTACGCAAACGTACAAAGTTGCATAGTGTTTAAGGATAGATATATACTGGATCTCAAGGAAAGGGAGAGGGAGGGAAGCCAGGCTGGAGGCAAGGAGGAAGCCGCAGAGGATGCTCTCCGTCTCAGAGGAGGGCTGGAGGAGAAGCGAGGGGCTCCCCACCACTCCCACCCAGCACCAGTAAGCAGCTGGGAGGCACTACCTGGGGAAGAAGCATGCTGGCGAGGTGGCGGTAGTGGTGTGAAATGCAGACCTGCCACCCAAGCCTGGCCTGATGTCCCTGTGCTGCGGTGGCTTTACGGTGACCAGGAGATCGGTAGGCAAAAAGAAAAGAGGGCACTGGTAAATTCCAGCTCTTTCTCCCAGCTTAAAAAGAGGCAACAGGCAAGAGCAATGCCAGGAGATACAAAAATGCCACTGTCCTCCTTCAGGAAAAAGATGGGGAGAAAGAACTTTTCATTTCCACTTGCATGCCTCCTTCCTTCCCCACCCAAAGACATTCAGCATGAAGGCCAGTACAGCTGTCAGAGCTCTCTGGATGGCAGCTCTCCTCTTCATGACGTCTCCTGCTTGAACAAACTAGTCTGTCAAACAGACATTCGCAGCCTAAAAAAAAAAAACAGATCCTCTGGCAATTCAGTAGCAACACCTACAGAGGGGAACACAGCTCCCAGCCTCCACATTCCCCAGCCTGGACTATCTAGCAGGTAGCTGCTTACAGACCGGACCCAAAACTTCTCCACAGACTAGGAACGGGGCTGGCAAGACCTACCATGCCACCAGTATCCCATCATCCCAAAGAGCTCCTCTCAGAGGCTGCGTTTTTCTCAGAGCAATGCATCATCACAGAAAGCATTTCAGAAAGAGGCTTCGGCCATTTTGTCAAAGGCTACCAACGCTGTCAGATTGGCCACTAGTTAACAAAAAAAAAAAAATTTCACAGGGTTTCAAGTTGGGAAGAAGGATCTGAATGAGTGCAGCTATACTGGCCATTACAGTAATACTTTGGTAGCCATCCCCTTCCTTCATAGGGACAGAGAGCTCTGGGACCAAGGATTTTACAGTCGAGGGGAAAAGAGAAGAAAGTAGGGTTAGTTTTGCCTTGCTGTATACAGCTCACATGGTTATTTCTGAACCACAGTATAAGGAGTCCAGAGCATCTCACATCCTTGCACTAATCAAAGGGAAACTGTGTCTGAGAAAGGGGCAAAGGCGGAGTGCTCAGGAAGACAATTTATATAAAAAACCCTTTGATGCCCAAAGACGGATATTTAATTTGCTTCTCTTAAAAAAAAAAAATCAAAAAACCAAAAACCACTTTCAACTTATCCTGATTTGAAAAGAAAACAGCGGCTGCGAGCAGTGAAGAGTTGGGGATTTGAAGAAGGTGATGTGTGTTAAGGCACTCCATAGCCAAACCACCACTCCACCACTCACTGGGAGAATACCCCCCACCCCCAGCGCACCCTTAGGGTTTCTCAATGGACGGGGTGTTAAAACAGCCAGACGGCAAGGTCTTCTTGATGTCTTCCAGGTTGCTAATGTCCTTCAGGATCTCTTCAATGTCCCTGTTGTAGGCCTGTATCGCATCATCTTGCTTCCTGGCTTCTCTCTCAAGGAAAGACACTTTCTGGTCCAGGTCACTGTCTTTCATCTGGTCTTTGGCACTGTTCAGGGTACCCTCAATTTCATTCAGTTTGTTCAAGTCCACCGTCTCCAGTTGCCCTGAAATGCCAGAAGCAAATAGTGAAGTCCACTAAAAAACCTTTGATGCTCTGGTTTTGGGTGTTTGCACAGCTGAGCCTATACCGAGACCTCCACTGGGCCATCTCTGTACTAGAAACAGTGTTTAAAATGGGACTAACCAAATGGTTTACACCTTTAGTACCTCAAAAACAGTCCTCAGCTTGCAGAAAAGCAGTACTGAACATTCCAAAACGAGCATTGAGGCCACCCCAGGAAAGAAAAAACAACAACAAAGGCCTTGCTGTGAACACGTAAACCCCATTTCTAGAAGCCAACAGACCCATTTGATTCCTTGCACAGCACTGGCAGGGAAGCCAGCACACCACACCAGCTGCCAGCACTGCCACATCAGGGAAACACTCAAAGGCACACGGCATGTTAAGGACAGTCTTACCTAATTGATCCAGCAGGTCATTAATGACAGCAAGCAAGCTGTTCACAGAGTTCTTAGCTTTTCTTGCGTTGTCTTCTGCCTCCTGGGCAGCTTGTGAGGCCTGCAGGGTATAAAATAATGAGAGCACAAAAAAGGCTGTAGGGATTACGAAACTGCTGCCTCTCCTCTTCCCAGGTCTGCCCAAGCAGTTAGTCACACACATCCCTGGTTCTTCTCTCCAGGATAACACTCGTGCACTGAGACCTTTACCACAGTGCTGGCAAAGACTGACAACCTTCAAATAATCAGATTTCTGTTTATTTCAGGACGGGGATCCCTGATAACTGAGCAGTATTTTGCAGGAAAAGTCAGAACAGAGTCAACAGGGCTACAGTCAGGTTTCAGTTAAAATAAAAGGAAAGTGTTGCATTAAGAAAACTGGCTCTCAAATTCCAGCAGGGAACTGGTGCTAATGCCAGCAGAGAAGCTCCTTTGCTCATCTCATGTTTTCAATCCCACTTAAAACTTGTAAGAGACTGAACACTGGCTGGACCCAGTGCTGTCTTTGCAAGAGGACAGCAGAAGAAAAGCTTGCATTGCCAGGACAGCAGGGAGAAGGCAGCTTCTTGCCACTGCTGCTACCTGCCAGCATTACTTACCATGCCTGCCATCATCATATCCTGCTCAGCATCATCCTGCTTCCGCTTCAGCTCTTTTTCTGCATCCTGTAGTTGCTTCATCATGTCATCTACTTCTCTGGCCAGCCCCGTCACATCAGCAAAAGTCTTGTCAGCTTCGGCTCTGGTAGCAGCAGCACTCTACAGCCAACAAGGGGAACAGGATGGAAAAAGGTGGTGAAAGTGCAGAACTTCCTTAAATCGTTTTCATCAAAATGCACTCATTTCCTAGCATGCCACATTTTGCATTCTCTAGCAGCGAATACAGCCAAAAGCACGTGGGGCTCACCAGAAAATACTGGAAGAAGAGTTTATGCAGTTACACAAAAATATCTCAGCGGGGGGTGGCTTCAGAACTGCAGAGGACCCACCTTCTGAACAGAACCTGCGATTTTCTCAGCATCATCTGCTTTAGTCTTGGCTTCACGGGCATCAGCAGCAGCACTGCCAAGCGCCAGCTCTGCCTGGCGTGTCTTATTGTTGGCTTCAGCAATGGTCTGGGTAATGGCAGGAATCTTTTTCAGTGCCTCCTCAGCTGCTGTCTTGTTATCATTCACCCGCTTATCAAAATCTAAGAAAGGGCAAAACAGATTCTTATCACTTGCTCCAGAAGAGCCTTGGGATGCTTCTTTGACCAAGCTACCCAGGTTTTGCCATCTTGACATTAGGGGGAGTATATGCTTCAGGTCTCCCTATCACACATCTTCTGATGCTAAATAAGGAACTTTAACAAAAAGAGATTTCTAGTCACTAAAAACATTTTTATTTTTTTCTTTAAAGAAAAAAAAAGCCAAAATAACCCACCCAACACCCAGGTACTGGCAATAGCATGGCCTGTTCAACTAAGATACCCTACTGCCAAGTGACTTGTCACACAGGAATCGAAGGATTCACTGCAAGTGCTTTTTCTTTACCTTTCAGGTTGCTGAGAATGGTATTAGCCTCCTGCAGTGTGCCATTGCCCTTCCGAGCAGCTTCTTCAGCCAGGGCTTTCGCTGCATCTGCTCGAGCCAAGAGCTGGTCTGCAGTCTAAGGAGATATGACACGTATCTATTCTTACCTTTTGAAGGATGACATCTAGATGTATCAAAAAGCATTGCTCAGCCTGAAACACCAACACTATACAGAACAGCATTCATCCCTGAGCAGCAATGCTTCCTCTGAAACCAGGTGAACTTAGGTACTTTTGGAATACTGTTCTTAACATGGTGAAGACACCACACCTGGGGAAACATCCCCTATTGTCCTATAGAAACTCAATGCCATTGCTTTTACCAGCTTTTTGGATCTCCTTTCAGGAACCATTCTTCAGTATTCTTGTAAGTAACAAGCAGCGCTAAGACTGAATAAGACCAAATCTTTCATATCGTGCCAGTTACTTGTTTTCCATGTTTTTTTCCAGGAAACAAAAGCCTGCACAAAACAGAACTGACCTGCTGCTCCGTCTTCCCTTTCTCCAAGAGGTTCTTTACTTCTAGCTCCTTTCCTTTCATGTCTTCTCTCAAGTCCTCATAATCTTTCAGCTTCCTGGCAATTAGCTGATCTAACTCCTCCGCTTCCTTCTTGATCTTATTTGCTTCATTCTGCAGGTGGAAATCAGAAAGAAACGCAGACTCCTAAACATTAAAGAATTTCTGAACAGGTGGCAAAACACGGTATAGTTTCTAACAGTAAAACACACAGAAGCTATGATGGGTTCCCATCTCTTACAACTACAGTTGCAACTTTGCCTTCAAAGCTCTGAATACCATGAGGGTCAGTGCAATGAAAGACAGAGGTTGCAAACAGTTTTGTGTGCAAGAAAATCTACTGCACTACAGTGAGTACGGGTGTCCTGGTTTCAGCTGGGATAGTTAATTTTCTTTCTAGTAGCTGGTATAGTGTTATGTTTTGGATTTAGGATGAGAAGAATGTTGATAACGCACTGATGTTTTCAGTATAAACACTACTTAGCAACAACTAAGTGAAGTATTTTTTCAGCTTCTCATGCCCAGACAGCAAGAAGACTGGAGGGGCACAAGGAGTTGGGAGGGGACACAGCCAGGACAGCTGACCCAAACCAACCAAAGGGGTATTCCATACCATGTAACATCATGCCCAGTATATAAACTGGGGGGAGTCGGACAGGGTGGGAGCTGTATGGCTGCTTTGGCATCGGTCAGTGGGTGGTGAGCAATTACACTGTGCATCACTTTTCTTCTTGGGTTTTATTTCTCTCTGGTTTTGTTATATTCCTTTTCATTACAATTATTATTACATTTCATTATTACTATTGTTGTTGTTTTAGTTTAGTTTAAACTGTTTTTATCTCAACCCACGAGTTTTACTTTTTTTCCCCAATTCTCCTCCCCATCTCACTAGGAGTGGGGAGAAGTGAGAGAGCAGCTGTGTGGTGCTTAGTTGCTGGCTGGGGTTAAACCATGACAGGAGAGGGAGCAGTTCTGCAGGCTTCAGAGGGAACTGAAATTTTTGTACTCCTCTGTCCAAGCCAAGATATTTGGCAAACATTTCACTCAGGTTTTTGTCCCTCAGAGATTGGGGGAGGTGGCGGTTTACCTATGTAGTTTCCTGCATGCAAGTCTCCTGCATAAAAGCTGAAATGCACAAGTCTAGATTATGCCTAGATGGACAAAAATTCCACAGACTGTTCTTAGGCAGAGAAACATAAGCAGAGCATACAAGGTATGTCAGCAACCTGATATAATGCTTGTCCCCATTGATCTTTAGAAAATGCTGTGCATGCGTCCTGGTTTGGCTGGGATAGAGTTGATTTTCTAGTAGCTGGTATAGTGTTATGTCTTGGATTTAGTATGAGAATTATGTTGATAGCAACAACTGAAAACATCCATGTGTTAAGTAGTGTTTAGTCTAAAGTCAAGGATTTTTCAGTTTCTCATGCCCAGCCAGCAAGAAGGCTGGAGGGGCGCAAGAAATTAGGAGGGGACACAGCCAGAACAGCTGACCCAAACTGCCCAAAGGGATATTCCATACCATGTGACATCATGCCCAGTATATAAACTGGGGGGAGTTGGCTAGCGGGGTGATCACTGCTCAGGAACTAACCAGATGTCAGTTGGTGAGTGGCAAGCAATTGCATTGTGCATCACTTGTTTTGTATATTCCAATCCTCTTATTGTCATTTTATTACTGTTATTATCATTATTAGTTTCTTCCTTTCTGTTCTATTAAACTGTTCTTATCTCAACCCACAAGTTTTACCTTTTTCCTTCCAATTCTCTCACCCATCCCACTTTGAGGGGGAAGCAAGCAACTGGCTGCGTGGTGCTTAGCTGCTGGCTGGGGTTAAACCACAACAGCATGATGCTTTCTGCACGTACCTCTAGCCTCGTGGAATCCACAGTAGGCAGACTGGTGAGATTAGCGTAGATCTGTAGGGCTTTGTTTCCAGCTTCCTCTGCCTCTGCAAGCACCCTGTTGGCCTGCTTCTCTAGGTCTTGAGAAATGTTCTTTGCTTGATTATACCTAAAAACCCCAAGGATCCAGTTACTCTATAATTGGTTTTGTACATCTGAATTTACCAAGAGAGTAGAGA
The DNA here is from genome assembly GCF_929443795.1 of Astur gentilis. NCBI lineage: Eukaryota > Metazoa > Chordata > Aves > Accipitriformes > Accipitridae > Astur > Astur gentilis. The sequence continues at coordinate 32,457,121 of NC_064887.1, forward strand.
GGCTAAGAAATTGAAAGACAACTCCCATAAAACCCAAAGCATACAACACTACAGAAGGCATCTTAGTTTTAAGCACTGATTTAAAGCCAGGAAATAATAAGAATTTTCTTTCTGTTACTGACTCACTTCTGGTTGAGCTCATCAATGTCATTTGCAGTTTGGTTTTCCCCAGACAAGGTCTTCAGCAGCAGTTGATATGCTTCTGTGGAAGTGTCATTTGCTGCCTTGGCTATACGAACAATCTCATCAGCTTCTTTTTTGTGTCTGGACAAGATGATAGAAGAAAGATAACACCATTAGAATTGTCAGCCAGTGGTTTCCATCCTTGTATTGGGCTTGTGTGGCAAGGTTTTGGTAGCGGGGGGGTTACAGGGGTGGCTTCTGTAAGAAGCTGCTGGAAGCTTCCCCTATGTCTGACAGAGTCAATAACAGCTGGCTCTAAGATGGACCCACCGCTGGCCAAGGCCGAGCCCATCAGCGATAGTGGTAATGCCTCTGTGATAACATATTTAAGAAGGAAAAAAGTTGCAGGGCACACAGAAACCGCAGCCCGAGAGAGGAGTGAGAACATGTAAGAGAAAAAAACCTGCAGACCCCCAGGTCAGTAAAGGAGGGGGAGGAGGTCCTCCAGGTGCCAGAGCAGAGATTCCCCTGCAGCCCATGGGAAAGACCATGGTAAGGCAGGTTGTCCCCCTGCAGCCCATGGAGGTCCATGGTAGAGCAGATATCTACCTGCAGCCCATGGAGGACCCCACACTGGAGCAGGTAGGTGCCCGAATGAGGCTGTGACCCCATGGGAAGCCTGCATTGGAGCAGGCTCCTGGCAGGACCTGTGGATCTGTGGAGAGAGGAGCCCACGGAGCAGGTTTTCTGGCAGGACTTGTGACCCCGTGGGGGACCCACGCTGGAGCAGTGTGCTCCTGAAGGACTGCACACCGTGGAAGGGACCGATGCTGGAGCAGTTCGTGAAGAACTGCAGCCCATAGGAAGGACGCAAGTTGGAGAAGTTCGTGGAGGACTGTCTCCCATGGGAGGGACCCCACGCTGGAGCAGGGGAAGAGTGTGATGAGTCCTGCCCCTGAGGAGGATGAAACGGCAGAGAGAACGCGTGATGAACTGACTGTAAACCCCATTCCTGATCCCCCTGCACTGCTGGGGGGTAGGTAGAGAATCCAGGAGTGAAGTTGTGCCCAGGAAGAAGGGAAGGGTGGAGGGAAGGTGTTCTGAGATTTGGTTTTATTTCTCATTACCCTACTCTGGTTGATTGGCAATAAATTGAGTTAATTTTCCCCAAGCCGAGTCTGTTTTGCCCGTGATTGTAATTGGTGAGTGATCTCTCCTGTCCTTATCTTGACCCACAAGCCCTTTGTTATATTTTCTCTCCCCTGTCCAGCTGAGGGGGGGAGTGATAGAACAGCTTTGGTGGGTACCTGGCATCCAGCCAGGGTCAACCCACCACAACCCTCAATGCCAAATTTTCTCTTACTTTTCCTTCCTTCACCCAGATCTGCACATGGAAGATGCCAAAAATTTGCAATGGAAGATGCTGTTTGAGACCATCTCTGCAACCTAGGCATCACTCCAGCAGTGCCCACAAGAACAGCGGAAAGGCACTGCTATGGTTGTACATGTCCCTCCTTCACATGTCTAGTGTTTGCCCTCAATGATACATAGGCATGCACCCAGTGACACTCTTACTCAGCAAAGGGCGTGTGTTTTGTATCAAGCAAATGAAATTTTGCTTCCCCCTTGTAGGGAAGAGCAGGGCCCTGATGTGTGCTGTGAGGAGCATGTCTTGCCACAGCCTACCTTTCAGCCAGCTTACGGGCCTCTTCTGCCAATAGAGTCATGTTGTTAGGATCCCTGCTTGACTCTGGAGGTGTAATGGACTGGAAAAAAAAAAGAAAGAAAAAATCTTAAAGCTCTTCTTTCATCTTTTATTCATCTTTGCTTTAAATATTTATTGTCATGATCTAAATGTCTGAGATGTGTCTAACCTACATCTGATTTCTCTGTATTCTTTTCTTCAGCTCATGCAATTTCCACCACTGATTATCCCTTAAAAACAAAAGTACTGGTATTTATTTAGGGGTTCTTACTTTGGTTTCTTTGAGCAGGGGCTAAGATACAATCTATGATAGACACTGGTGATCTTCCTTTATTTATTTCCCATGATCTGGGGTAGGGGAGAAGATATTTCCATAGCAAATTTGCTATATGAGAGAGAGAACAAGCAGAGAAACACACCATAGGGCACAGAAAGGAAAGGCCCTCTCTGCTCCTAACCATGTGGGATCTTACAGCACACTCACCACGTTGTCAGCTGCCATCTTTGCCTTCTCAAGCATATCAGAAGCTAAGCTGATCAGATCCTCCGTGTCCTCCACCCGCAACCGGGCTTGCTCCGCCAGGTTCTCTGTCTCACGCACTGTGCCCTGGATGTTCCTCAGCCTGTTGAGCTGACTCACTAGTGTGCTGTTGATGTCTTTAAGACGATCCATGAGGCCTTGATCTACATCTGAAAAACATGATATAAAAGACAGGCAGCAAAATCAGTTACAGCAGGAAGAGAAGATGGAGCAGCAGCTTAGCACTGCAAGCAACACGTTGGTAGGTTAATCCCTTATTGAAAGGGGACCAGCAAAGCTGTTTCATAAGTCAGTCAGTTTGAGATCAAAGCCATCATCAGAATATGCACCAAATATGAGAAATGAAAAGTCATTAACTACTGATAAGACACTCCTGCTGGGTGTTGGAACTGACTCTGATGGTGGATTTCGTGTTCAGAACCATGTTTCACCTCTATCATTGACTTAAAGACAACAGAGCTGCTCCTCAAGAGGTATGAAACATCTGCTTTGTGAATTCTCTGACAAAAGCTGGCAGGATAGAGCCTTGGCTCTCCAATGTGTAGGACTTGAGCCCTGCAAACTTCCCCAAATTTTTGGACCACCAGCTAACTCCCCACATAATTATATATTAATTATATATTATTATAATAGAGCCATAAAAGCATAGATATGTATCTCATGACCAGGGACAATTACTTCTGAAAAGGCAAGACTGTTATTAAGAGATGAAGTAGAAGCAGAAGCCTGCAGGCCTCCAAAATTAAGATTTTTCCCAAATACGTTGCCTTGACCTTGCAGCAAATTTTAAGTATTGAACATGAACATTTGACACATTTCAAAAACATACTACAAACTACGTATCAAGTAGAAAAACACAAATAAGTGCTACAGGTGTGCACAGATTTTTGCAAGGGTAGTTATTTTTGCATTTAACTTGCTTCTTCATTAGGGAAGAGCAACAAAGCTGGCAAAGGGTCTAGAGCACAAGTCTTAGGAGGAGCAGCTGAGGGAACTGAGGTTGTTTAGCCTAGAGAAAAGGAGGCTCAGGGGAGACCTTATTGCTCTCTACAACTACCTGAAAAGAGGCTGTAGCAAGATGGGTGTCCATCTCTTCTCCCAAGTAGCAAGCAACAGGACAAGAGGAAATGGCCTCAAGTTGTGCCACGGGAAGTTTAAGTTGGATATTAGGAAAAGTTTCTTCACCCAAAGGGTTTTCAAGCATTGGAACAGGCTGCCCAGGGAAGTGTTTAAGTCACCATCCCTGGAGATATTTAAAAGACATGTAGATGTGGCACTTAGGACACGGTTTAGTGGTGGACTTGGCAGTGTTAGGTTTACGGCTGGACTTGATGATCTTAAGGGTCTTTTCCAACGAATGATTCTATGGTTCTAAGAGGTGGAAAGAAAGATGAAAAATACCACCGCAAAACCCAATCCATTCCCTCACCTTTCTCCAAACCCCAGCCTCCTACTCCCCTATGTGGGTCTATTACCTAGGCATGGATGGCAAGTAAGCAGCGTAAAGCTACCTTAGCTAAAACTGAGAAGAGCTTCAGCGATCATTCCCACTGGCAGGAATCTTTCCAAGTAAACGCAAGCATTAGATGTGCGTCAGCTTTTTCCCAGCTTCATGCAGAAGGGGACAGATTTTCCTGAAGTGGGCTAAAATCACTAAACCAACTCCCAGGGGAACAACTTTTACTGCAAAGTCAATAGTCTTCAAGTTGCTCTTCTCCAAAACACACATCAGCTTATACATTAAAAAGACCCTAAGGACAAACCACTGCCACATTGCTTAACGTCCTGCTCACAGACATCCTATGGCAGAGGCAACAGTACAAGGATCAATCTGAAGCAGAGTTTAACAGGAAAAATAGCTACAAGTCCACAACAGCACTTTTCAGAACATTATATGCTTTATGGCAGCATAATTAAGCCTACCAGCAGGATTTTGAAGCCTTCATTCTGATTGCTGATGATATCCCAACAAGAATTGCTTTAACCCAAGATGTCTGAGCAAATTTATAAGCATAAGTATGTTGGAAAGCCTTCTGCTTGTTTAACAAGTAAAAACCTCCCTCGCATGTGGAGAAGAGGGTAACACATAAAACACTTGCATTTGTACAGAGGTAGAGGCAGATCTTTACTTTGCATGTACAACAGTGACCACTAGGAGAACAGCAGGGATAAAAGCACAGCCACCATTGTTTTGATAACAACATACACTGTCTCAGTGCTATCTGAAATAGCTGTCTATCGTAACACACAGCATATGCTTGAAATAAAACATGCTGTGTCCAAAGGGAACAGGAACATCAAGCAAAGAGTTCATTTCACATTGATCCATGTCTGATCAGCTCAATTCACCTTTGCTGTTTTGTGCTTCCTGGAGCAACTCCATAACATCTCTTTCTGCCTGCTTCAATCTCTCTTCAAAGGCTTGATCAGTAACAGTTTCTTCTCCTGTACCAAGATTTGCTATAAGATTTTCCAGCTCCTGCAGCCTCTCTCGTTGCTCCGCCACCTACGTGAGAGGGACAGAGCACAGCTATGAGACACAGCAAAGCACCTTGCACCTCTCTGCTTTCAACAAGCATCAGCCAGCCACAGGCATAAAAGCTGCTGCACAAGCGGGCATGTGCCACTGTCTCCAGTGGTACCAACAGTGGCATTTGTGGCCTTACCTTATCTTTCACTAATCTGTAACAGGCCGGACACTCTTGGCAGCCTGGCCACGAACGGTTGTAGAAATAGTTCTCCTCACACTGGTCGCAGCGGCTCCCCACAAAGCCTTCCTTGCACTCACAGCGGCCGTTCTCCTGGCACTGCAGGGAGTGAGAACCCTCAGGATCACAGTCACAGGCTGCGGGGAAGTTACACCTCAGTCAGACTGGAGAAGAGGCAGAAATACCCTAAAACCCACCGGGTGAGAGCATACCCTCAATACCCTAAAATGTCTGCAAGGGCACAAACCCACAGCTGGAGCCCCGCTCCCAATCGGGGCACTTCTACCCAGTGCAGGGCACTCTGTCTAGCTGGATGCAACATTCATTGCATGTATTCACAGTGTTGCAATTACCTCTCCCACAAAGCTTTACAATTTTTTACCCCATTTCGTTGTAACCAACTGCAGTTAATTTTTCTGCTCTTCACAGGCAGGGATATCAAGGAGGAAAGTTTGGATCATCCTGTTTTTCAACCATGTTTACAAGATCTGTTGCTTCTCAAGACAGAATCTGTATATTCAGGCCATTTGCAGAGTAGTTGTGCAGAGAGTTTTAACATTAGGAAACAGGACTGTTGCAGGACAAGATTCAGAGAATGTACTTACACCTAAGAGAAGTGGGTATCTAAAATGTTGGAGTTCTTCCTACCCCCAATTAAAAAAAATTAATAAAAAAAGGGGATAAGCGATTGTACAGAGATGAAATTTCACCATGCAGGGTGTGGACATAAGAGTGCCAACTTCCGCTGCAATGAAGAGTGAGGTGTGAAAGTACCTTCCCAGAGACAGGAGAAAAGCAAAGGCAAGGCTGGCTGTGTAACATCCTTGCCATCTGCCTCGCTCCAGCCTCTCAGACTTACGTTTACAGCCTTCGGAGCCAAAGCCAAAGTGGTTGACCTCGCATCTGTCACAATGCTGGCCGGCAACGCCAGGCTGGCACTCGCACTGCCCAGTTCGGATGTCGCATTGGCCGTTGGTGGAGCCCAGTGCGTGGCAGTTGCACCTGGGAGAGGCAGCCACACATCAGGCAGTGACACAGAAGGGAGGCACAGGTGAAGCACCTCTCTGAAGGAGCCCTAATGAGCACAGCTCAATGTTTCCATTTGCCAAAAGTCACTTTCCTTGCTGGGCAGATGCAGGAGGCAAGGCACTGTGCCTTTGAACTGTGCAAGGTCACTTGATGCCTGCACTAAAAAAGGAACCCACGAGCCCCTGCTACAAACAATCACAGAGTCATGTGGCACTTTTCTATTTAAAACCCTGATTTAAAACTATTTATAAAGCTATTTAAGTCAGGCTTTTTGTACAGCCTTCATAGCTGCTCTTCCCCACCCATAGGGGCATGGAGGCACACCAGTTACTTGTGACAAACATCACATTCCTGCACAAGGTAAGCACAGATGCCCCAAAACCAGGCTCTTTGCCCCAAGCAAAGGCAAACATCACCTCTCACAGCCACGTCCGCTCTGGAGGTTGAAGAAGCCAGGCTCACAGGCACTGCAGTCCCTCCCGGTGACATGAGACAGGCACTCACACTGCCCGGTCACTTGATTGCAACTCGTCTGCTGATTCACAGTGCCGTAGGGATTGCAGTGACAAGCTGCAAAAATAAAAGGGATGGAGAGATATGCAGAAAGTTAGGAGTCCCTTGTTGTGTTGGTATCCTGCTAGCCTGTCCTAGATCAAATGGGCCTAGATCAAAAACACATGGCAACCCAGCCCCCGCACCACACAATGTTTTTGCTTCGATGGCAGTAAGCACCCACAAACACAAGCATTTTAGCAAGCTAGAACCACCAAACCAGGATAAAGTCACACATTGCTGCTGACAGGCACGTACAACAGCCTGACACTGTGTCCTAACAACACATCACAAAACAGCAGCTCTTAGGGACAAACCCATTTTTAAATGCAAGAGGAACCGGCTCGCACCTTTGCACTTGTCAGCAGGATCGGGGGCCAGGGGGTTCCCAAAGAAGCCATCTTTGCAGCGGTCGCAGTAGAAGCCAGCGGTGTTGTAGATGCACTTGAGGCACTCGCCTGTCTGGCGGTCGCAGTTCCCCACAGCATTGGGATCGATGTTGTCGTTGCACTGGCAGAGGCGACAAGGCCTCACAGCACCATTTTCACCCAGTGGGTCTCCAAAATAGGCATCATCACACAGCTCACACCTCTTGCCTGGGATGCGACAGAAACACACGTGCTGCAGCAGAACACCCTTTGCTGCCGTCTCACCCGGATCCTCTTTGCAGTCCTTTCTGAAAAGTAAGCTCTCCAGCTTCCTCCCTTTTTATCCTTCTATTGCAGCCAGAAAGGTGCAGGAAACCATGCACAAATCCCTTTCCCATCTCTAAATTTAAGCCACTTTTTCACTGGAAATTTGCATTATGAATTATTTCAGCTCCTCCTTTCCCTCCTATTCCTTTAAGCCGAACCTATTGCTTGTAATTTGTTGTTAATTTACGAGTCCAAGCAGGCAGAGCTCTGTGGGGCATCACTGCTCCAGGAAGCCCCACTGCCAGTGAGATCTGGCAAGCCTCCACAGGCAGCCACTGAAGCATCCAGTTCCCAGCTCCCTACGATTACTGCAGATTTGACCCCACCAGCCAGCTATAAGCTCCATTTCTTAGACAGTTCTTGCACACACAAACCCTCTTTTCCCTCACCTTTTCCCTCACATTCCAAGAAGGTGGTGGGAGACAGGAGGAACTCTTCTACGATCATATAGCTACAAGTAAAGATGAGCTTGTACTGACACCTGAGCTGCTGGGAACCTGGACCCCTAGACTCCGCTTTGGTTCACGAAGCAATGGCCCCCATAGGAACCCCCAGAAGCTGCCTCTGCGCTTGGCCAGGGGCTTTTCTAAGCATTTCAAGCATTTACAGGTATTCTGGACTTTGGACTCTACCATGCTAAGCATAAAATCAGTAGAATGTTATGGAGGCTGCCAACCATCCTAAGGCTTCCTTGCTGTTTGCAGGCTGAACAAAAGCCTCTGCTTAACAACTCAGGTACATGCTCAGACTTCATGTTTTTCACTAAGGAAAAAAAAAGATCTGTACCCATTCACATATTTCTCTTTAGAACTGCTGAGCATAAATTTGGTCTTGTATTTTTTTGGGCAGTGTTTGTGAGTCACTGCAGCCTTCCTGCTTTTCCTAGGGAAGGCACTGGCCCTCCCCTCCAAGCATCCCACAGTGCCTCTCCAGCTGGCAAACTGCATCTTCTAATTTTATTTCAGTTTGACCCGCCTTCCTGGCTCTTTTAAATCTATCCTATTTTTTGCCCAACACCACACAATTAACAGAGCTCTATTAGAAGCTAGCACGGCACACCTATGTAGCACAGAAATGTTCAGACTAAGCCTGCTTCCCTTTTGTTTTTGAGACAGGCACAAAGAACATGGGTAGCTCTGAGCCTCACACAGGACAGAAAACAGGGCTGAGGAACAGAGAAGGATTTGAATGAGAACACAGCAGCTTTCAGTGCTGCTCACTGTGGGTCAAAGCCCCAGAACTGACAAGAGACACATTTCCACAGGCACACGGGGTGTAGAAAAAAAGACTTTTCATGTAGGAACGCACCTGTAGTGCCAGCCTGGCAGCTGGTGCACACAACCTCCTTCGTGCGGGGCACGATGGCACAGCTCGAGCTGCCTGGGCATGGGCAGGGCTGGCAGTCTGAGGCCGTGCCCACTGTCGCATCTCCATAATAGCCATCACTGCACTTCTCACAGTGGTACCCTGCTGTGTTATCCCTGCAATTGCATGCACCTGGAATAGAGAGGGACATGGTTTTGCTTCGTCATCAAACCCAGAAAGAACCACCGCCCTCTTGCTGCTCCCTGTTTTATCAGCCCTTCTTACCCGTCTCTGGCTCACATGTCTCGCTGTGCCCATTGCAAGCGCAAGGCACGCAGGGGCTGTAGGGCCCGAGGCTTGGTGTCTCTCGCCGGTACCCAGAGGAGCAGCGCTCACAAAACTGCCCCTCATATCCCACTGGACAGGAGCAGCTCTCCACCCAGGCCACAGGCACACCGGGTCCAGGACGAGCACTTGTGATGGTAACATCATCCAGGTGGCCAGCACCTAGAAAGCACCAAGAGGGGTAACGCTTTGTAACCACAAAGGCTCTCATCACCACTTCACCAAACACACATCTGAATGGCACAAGACACCAACAGGTGGATGCTCACAGTTGGTAAGGTAAATCAAGAAGCAAAATCCTCCAGGAAGGTTTAGACAGATCAGAAAAGATGCAAGATAGCTCACGAAGGGCATGCGCAGGGCAGGAAAGTTGAGAATAACAATACAGAGGAGAATCCTGAGAACAGCATGTGAGCAAGTGCAGTCAAAGTAAGTTATATTTTTGTATGCATATGGTTTCCAATTCCAAATCAAATACCAAAACCAATTCCTGTCTAAGGAGGGCAGACCATCTCTCCAGCAATTTTAATACGCCGTCTCTAACACGGCATCTGCAAACCATGCCTTGCGGCAAACTCTTCAGCTATTCCTCTCACGCCATTCCTTCACCTGGCATTTGAGCACTCCCCCCTCCCCCCCCGTCCCTTCTCTGGTGCAGAACAGAGCCCAGACACAATATAGCTGTTTTTTAACTTATAGCAGCACATTTGTACCACCACAGAAGCTCCAGACCATCAAGCAGAGCCTCAGCTCCCACATATTAGCAGCAGCTACAGCACTCAGGGGACAGCTTGCTCCATACCTTTCCTCCCCCTCCATTTCACAGCCCCACATTCTTCTTAATGAGCTACCTCTACTAAAACACTTGCACCTTTCCCACCTTCCCCAAATACAAATTCATCCTTTGCATCTTTCTGCAAAAATTCTTCTTCATATGACAATACCCAAGGATGCAGATATTTTCGCTCCTAATTCGTGACTGATTTTTCTAAATCCTCATTATGAGGCACTTTCACTCAAGTTCAGCACAGGCAGTGCTTTCAAGAGCCCATTTGTCACGCCAAGGCAAGACCAGGAAACATGGGGGATGTAACCATTCCCAGCGTAGCAGAAACCAAGGCCAAATGTTGTGAACTCCCTACATCCCTCCTACTATGTCCTTCAGGACTATGTGCTATGTGTTTCTACCAATTTGGAAGACACTGGCTATGCAACACAGCAAAACCTCCACATTTAGAAGCAAAAAATCATCAGGTGATGGGTGGTCAGCTTCCAGACTCTCAAAAGGCAGCACCTTTCTTCCCCATGTCCTTTCCCGGAGACCTGGGAGAAGCTATTACACAGGAAGGCCAGGTGAAAAGCAATTAGCACAGGATTTGCAAAATAAGCTGCCACAGCTATTTATGACCTGGCCCTATAACAAAACAACCCAAACACTACACGAATGAGTGTGCCCCTCTCTTCTGTGACATCCTGCTCAGTGACTTACTTCTCTCGCTATACGTCCCACGGATCTTAATGGAAGTCAAGTTGTGGAGAAGCTTCTGGAAGTCAAATGCCGTAAGAGCAGGCCTCCACGGGTAGTCTGTAGCCTCGTGTAGCCTATGGAGAAGAGCATCATCAGCAAAGCTTTCAGATGCTAACAGCTGTGCCCTTTTAAAGCACCCTTTCTAACAGTGTTATCCTATTGCAACATAATTCATATATGCTTATGCAATGCTGCTAGACAGCGACCTTCCAATTTGCCCGGTAAGACCACTCTTCTGAGCTAAAATTTATGCTTTTTTTTCTCAAAAGCTCAGAGGCCAGGGGCACCACAGGCTAGGTCCCAGCTGCTCCCACCACGCCTGGAGAGTCCTCTCACCTGAAGGTGTAGATCAGCGCGTTCTCACTGGGGTAAGGGTTGCCCTGGGCAATGAGCGGCACCGACACTCTCAGCCCAGCCCCTTCCAGCACCAGGTCCTCTGCAGAGAGGCGTGTGTCCTGTCTGTCCACGCGAAAGGAGAAGGTCAGGTTTTGACCGTAACTCAAAACCTGGTTGCCCAAGAACTTGCCTGAAAGGGGAAGAAAACCTTAGTTAGGGGACAGAACGGAAAGGGCACAAGCAGCACAGAAAGCCTCACTTTTCGAATAACCTACGTGGTGCAACAAAATACATGGGGAAGTAGCTGTCCGAGATAACAGAGATATCCTGGGTCTCTGCACTCCACTGGAGTGAGACTTCCGAGCCATCACGCTGCTCAGCACGCCACTCGTCCTCTCCTGAAAAAAAACCAAAAATGAAATGTGTAAGCATTAACACCCTTCGAAGACATAGCTTTGCACACACTTCTCATGTCATACTGCACACTGCTCATATATAACCCATCTACAATCTGTACACTGGCACTAACAGACTTCAGAAAGTAGCTGTGCAGAAGAACGTAGATAGCAAACATCATCTTTCCCATTTATGCCCTTAACTCGAGTGCTGACTTGAACCCTCTGAACTTTGAACCCTGTGACAACTACTTGTTCAAAATCTTCTTTTCTAAAGACCTTAAGCAGGGATGGGAAAACCTGCAATCCCCTACGACTTGAGAGTTTCAGCCTTTGTACGAACTGTTCTCCAGTGGAATTTTAATTAAAAAGATGTTCTTTTCAGACTATGCAGCATGAAAACATGCATACACAGGAAACTGGCTGTATGAAAAAAGATTTTTCCTGAGCTTACAAACCCATCGGAAACACAACTGTGTTTCAGAGCCACGTAAACCCCAAATCTAAAATTATTGTAACCCTCTCGGTCAGAAACTCCTGATTTGGTTCTAAAACTGAGAAAATGCCCCCTTGCCAGCACCTCTCTCAAACTATAAAAAGCTTGTATTTGCAATTCTCACTTGCACCTGCATGCTGTACATTAGCACTGGGTGCCTGAAGTTCCAGCTGTGAATTCATTCCTCCCTAGCTGAACAAATGAGCTGCAGACATGGAAGTTCCCAGTAACTTCAGAAATAACTCAACACTTCCAAAAGAGGGATCCCAGACCTGCCTGCCCAAGATTTGCAGTCTCGCAGAGAGAGGAAGGAGCAGGTTTTTTAATTGCTTCTGACTTGAGTCTACAGCGCAGCCCAAGATACAAAGGAAGGTTCAATTTTACCAAACTGGAAGCTGGAGGTGATACTATAGATACTGTAGCCGATGGCGTTGGTGCAAACTGAAGAGTGTCCAAAACAGAAGCAGGGGGTACAGCCCCTTGGATTGGAGGAATCCAGATGGAAAAATCCAGGTTTGCATCTGAAGATGTGAAGGAAAGAAAATTCATTTCCCTGATGCTTACCCCTGGCCATCACTGGAATGTTTCTCATTCTTGAAACAAAGCCAGAGGAAGAGAAACTCACCTCTCACAGTGGAAGCCTTCAACATTGTCCTTGCATGCACACCGTCCTGTCTCAACGTTGCATTCCCCAGTGCTGCCAGCCAGATTGCAAGAACAGGGCCTGAAAGAGTCAGGAGAAAGGATAACTCATCAAGAGCCAACACAAAAAAACTTTCAAAGGGAGCCTAGTTTTTCTTTTAGAGAGCAGCAGTCCCCCTTACCTGCACCCGGCTTCAGAGAGGGAGTGGAAACCTGGCTGGCACCGGTCGCACTTATCACCCATCACGCCAGGTTTACAGCTGCACTGGCCATAGCTGTCGCACTGCGTGCTGAGGGAGCCTGCAGGGAGAGCAGCGACAGGCATCTCAGCAGACCCACCCAGCTCTATTAGCCTGCAATTTTTTCCAACTCTACAAAATGGGCAAGAAATATGGGAAAAGAAAGTGAGAAGCATAGCTTCAAGCTGACGAGTGACAGCTTACCTAAAGACTGCCTCTAGTTCACAAGGATTTTCCTCCAGCAGCTCTAGAGAGATCAATCGTTATCTAGTCTTCCAAACTATATTCAGCTTTTAAGTATTCCTACCAACCAACCTTTTAATATATAAGTTGCATCCTTATTCCTGTTTCATCCTCAATGTTACCTTGGTATGCCTCTAATTCCATGCCTGCTTTACCCTGCAACGCACCATTTCTGAGATTTTATTCCCTGAATCCCTTGTGTTCTCCCTAATCACCATCTCCCCTTTGCCAGGGGATATCCTGACCTCTCCCTTTCACGCTATGATCTCCTTTCCTCCCTTGATTCCCAAGTTGGATTTAAAGACTAAACCATCTACTCAGAGTGAGGCTGTGTGTGCTACTGTTAACCCTAACAAACTCTCCAGCAAAACTCTCATTTTTGGAAGGACACCTTCCTCAGTAATGCCCTGTTAAAGCAAACTTGCACAAAAAGCAGCAACAGGTTTCTTTAATCCACAGTGGACAAAATGCTTTCTCCCAAGCACCAATGTAGCTAGAAGTCTAGGATCTGTCAGCACTGTAAGAGTTAACTACCAGGAAAAAATATTTTAATATACAGAAATAGTTGCTTCTTTCCACTTCAATCCACACCAGAAGATTACAGCAAAGTGAAGAGTTAAGATGATTAGGCTGGACAGAAGAACTCACAAAACTTTTACCATATACAGCCAAAGTTCAAACCCCCTTTGCAGCACCACTTATAATTAAGAAAAAAAAACAGTATTTGGACAAAAAATAGCAATCTAAACCTATCCAGGGGCTTTAAATACACCCTGGGTGCCAGTGTGCCACAGAACACAAGCCAATAGCTGTTATAAAGCCCTTTGAAATTTGTCCTTAAAGACCCAAGAAGTCACCTCCCTGCTGCTTCTTGACCATCTCAGCTGACACCAACTCTCACCCCTCTTAAAATAAGGTCCGAGAGGAGGACCTGGGAGAGCAGATGGAGGAAGAAAGAGGCCTTTCTTGGTCAAAAATTTCACAACTGTACAACTCTCTGACCAAATTAGACAGGAGACGTACCCTGGCAGACCTCTCGCTGGCTGACTTTTAGGGCATGCTGCAAGCAATTACTTATTCCAGCTACTCTATTTTGGAATCTCACATCATATCTTACTATCTGTTACCCTTTTGTCTCCTTCCCCCTTATTTGCTGTGGGCTGGTGTAGTTATGGCATCATACCATAGAGGTCAAGTGGTTCCCTTGATGACAAAAGATTTGTTCTCCTGCCAGAATTTTTTCCGCTTTGTTTGGGGGGGTTTGTTTGTTTGTTTGCTTTTTAAAGGAGTTACTACATATTCTGAGTTTACTTTGTTTTTTCTCACCCCCACCCCCTTTTGCATTTAAGGTTTCACTGGTTTGTATTTATAGTGCTTGGATACTCAGTAGGAGAAACTGATGCAGCTAAAGTTTACTACAATTCTTCAGTACGAACAACTTCCAGAAATATTCGCTCACATCATCTTGTTTATTAAGAATTTAAATGAGCTCTTTAGTACTGGGAGTGTCCAGGGTAACACATATGCAGTGGAAAAAAAACCCCACAACCAATAAAACAAAATAAAAATCTATTTCACATTTGAATCTAGAACACATTTGAAGGAGTAAATGCTTCAGAGGTGAACCATCTGCTCCTGCCACCGCAACCCCAATTAGATCCAAGGATAATTTAAACCAAAATACAACCCAATAAACATTTCCTACATGGGTAAAAAAAGCAAGAAAAACAGACAAAAAAACCCCTCTTTTTACCCTGTAGTTTGCAATTAGCTGCATAATCAAGAGAAGAGCTAGCTTTTGTGTGTGGAAGTTTGCAGGCAGAAATGTTTGCTGCCACTACTTACCAACTGGGTTGCAGCTGCAGGGCAGACATCCCTCCTCACTCCCCAGGCGATAGAAACTGTCCCTGCACCTTTCGCAGTGGGCACCACTGGTGTTATCCGAGCAGCCCGTGCAGTGGCCCCCATGGCCCGTTGAGCGGTATAATTCAGGGTCAAAGTAGCATTCCTGTGACCTCCCGTTACAGTCGCAAGCTGCAAAGACAAGGTACCATCAGCAAACAGCACATGCGGCTATCCGACCCTGACAGTCACAAAACCTGCTATGCAAAGCTTAATATTAAGTTGTAGGGAAGCTGGAGTAGGAGCCTTTAACCATCCTGAGACCCAGGCACAGATCCCCTAAGGCATTTATACATCAAAGAGAAGAAAAAGAAGAAAGCATATTTTTGTGGTGGTTGAACATGGGGAGGGGGAAGCAAAGCTGTAGCGACAAAACGGGCTCATTGAGACCATTCTCATCTACATCCAGAAGAAAACCAGCATTTTCTACCCCACTCCCTTCCACATGGCGCTGCCATTTGCAGCTGAAATGCTGCCCTCCCACACAGCAACACCTATCTCCATCATGCAAACAAGCACAAGAAGATAACAACAAGGCTGACTCCATGCTGTAAGAAGAGTTTCCCCCCTGGATTACAAATCTCCTGTCTAGGGAGCAGAAGACCTGGGATTGACTGGCCTGTCAAGGGAAGCCACAGGTCTTGACCAGACAGCTGGGACTGATCAACACAGAGGTCAGACAGGAAGAAAGCTATTCTATCTGATAAAGCTTCCCCAATAAAGTAAACTACCAGGAGCTGTGGTTTGTGACACAAAACCAAGCAAAAATAAATTGGCGTTCGGTCACAGAGATCCACATTTGCAGTCCAGAACTGTTGCAACAGCTTTGAAATCAGATGAAATAGTTGACAAGTAACTGTAAAAACCAATAAACCAAATACAAGAGGAAGTCAGTGGATGCTAAATGAAGCGCTTTTTCAAGGTCAATTATACTCCAGCACACTAAATAATTTTTTCTACGGGTTCTGTAAAGTACAAGCCTGTACATTTTTGCAACATATCTATCTCTTTTCTAAAGGTTGCTCCCATCCTTCTCCAGAAAGGAAATGACCCTTTCTGGGGATCTACCAGAAAGCTCCTACAAGATAGGAGTAGAGTAGAAGGAACAGCAGTCCCACCAAATCTCTGCTGAAAAACACCAGCACTGGCTAACTGCAACCGAGACAACTTAAAACCATGTGAAATCTCTGCTGAAAAGCACTAAACTGTGTTTAACACTGGCCAACTGCAACTGAGACAACTGAAAACCACCCAGGACCAGCTTCTGGATGCCAACAGAGGCAGGGGACCCAACCCCTCAGAGATTTTCCCCTCAAGCATGGCCACACGTACGCAAGCATTCATTGGCACTCTCTGCTGTCGCTCTCCTCCATGGACGGTCATTGAAGAAAGGAAGACACTTTTCACAGTCAACCCCAAAGGTGTTGTGTTTGCAGTTGCAGACCAGCTTCCCCAGCTCATTCTTCACACACTCACTTGCGTGCCCATTACATTTGCATCTGGTTAACAAGAGACAAGGAACAAGTATTTAAACTCCAGCAATCCAGGTCACTCACAGAGCCATCCCGAAAACAAATGATCTTTGAAGGTCCTTTCCAATTCAAACCATTCTATGAAACAAACAGGTGCAGCATGCTTGAGGTAGGCATTTAGAAATGCAAGAATGTCAACCAACTCCTTCGCAGTCTGTCACTAAAACAGAATAAGGTGAGTAGGAGAAGCAAAGATTTTGTTGGCTTTAGGTTAGTACATTCTCCATAGCTTCTCTCATAAGAGTCCAGGAAAAGGCATGCATGCTGACCGTGTGCTTGTATCAGTAAGAAATTAAATAGTACAAAGGTGACTAATACAGAAGCCCAGGGACCTCCACAGACTGGTGGTGCAGCCAATGCAAATTCCCATGTTGTCAAATCCCAGTCTCAGGCCTGCTCTCTCCAAACAGTCCAAAACACTGCACTGGTCTCAGTTCTGTTTATGAAAACATTTTATCATCAACAACCTAAGATTTAAGCATTCTGCAATACGCTTTGGCAAAAGGAACGGACAACCACAGTATTGTACAATGTTTCAGATCTCCATAGGAGATAGCTCCCAAAATATATGTGAAGAAGAGACATTGAGATTTTCTACTTACTGTTATTCTAGGCTACAGATACAGGCAGAGAACAACTAATGACATGTTAAAAACCACACAAAGCACAGGGTATAAAAAAGTTGGGGTTTCTTCTTTTGTTCTACATTTTTGTCGCTCTTTTCACCCTCCACTCTCACAAATCACTTAACATTTGATCTAATCACAAAAAAAAAAAAAGAGTCTGTCTGCCCTGAGATTATAGCCACAAGAGATTATATACAGTATTTGCAAGCTTCATAAGATTCATTCTACTGCATTTTTGGTTTAGGACAGTCAATAAAGACCAGAGCCTAATGGTACCATGTGAGCATAATCAAAATCTTTAAAGCACTCTAGTAATCCTGACCAAAAGCTTTTAATAAGTACAGAGGTTTATTGTCTACTCACCTACCACCCACAGCAAAATCAGAAATTGCATAGTAATAAGACTTGAGAACTTTTGGGTCATTGAAAACTTCATCTCCAAATGTGTTCAGACGATTGAGGGTCACTCTAATATCTGTAGCCGTCACCCATTCCTAGAGCAGACAGAAATCCCATCAGATTAAACATCAAACATTCCTCTTAAACACATACCAGTGCTGTGCCATTAGCAGTTGTATTCAAAGTCATTCATCAATCAGCAAGTTTCTTCCTCATCATTTTCCCCTCTGCACCTCAGAAGCTTATACATCCCTGCCCAAGAGGCATTACACCACATCCTCTTAGTTTGTATGTGTTTTCCAGACCCTGCTCCTCTCTGGGTACCCTTTCCAATGCCTCTTCACATCTTGACTGCTCTCAGCTGAGCAGCAGTGGCTAACATCACAAGCAAAAAGCACAGTGCCCACAATTATGCAAGCTTGTCAATTGTACTTATCTATCTGACCACAGTTTTCCTGCAAAGCTTTACAGCATGAACAGGAAAGGGTTTAGGGTACACTTGTCTGCAGACATACACTGCCAGATGAAAAGACACAGACAGATGAATGAGGCTGGGGGAGGCTGAGGAAGGAAAACAGACAGGCAGATCTGACTTACAACACAAGAGCTTTTCATAATATTTACACAGCGTCTTCACCACAGTACCCTACCCTCCTCTGGCAACAGCCAGCAAATGTAGCCTGTCCCCAGATTTCACACCACCTTCAGCCAGTGACTGTCATTAGTACCTCCTCATTTTTACTACAGCTTTTGCAATGCCATTTTTCTATTTTGCCATAAAAAAGAACATGAGAAAAACATCCCTATATGTACAACCATACTGCAGCTGCGTCACTACAACAAAAAGATTTACTGAATTACAAACACTGGCATAAACACATGGAAGCACTGAGCACAAAATACACATTTACTTCAGTTCTGAAAAGCAATGCCAGAGGTTTGTACATATTTTAGGGAAGTGGCGGTCAGGTCTCTCTTCCTTACAAAAAGAATTTTATCAGAAAATTATACACCATATCCCTAACTTGAAACCTCTCTGTTCACCTTAACGATTAAACCGTGTTTTCTGCCAGGGCTAGTTACACCAGCAAGGTGGCCAAACTGGTTCTTTTCCATTTCAGGAGTTGTTTTCTCTTTCCCATTAATCTTTATTTTTGTTTGCAGACATGAGCCCCACCAGATTCTGCCATTCTGCTCTTCTGCCCACTGGCTGGGGATCAGAGACAGGTGCACCCCAAGCCTGTTGGGTGCTCAGTCTCCTCCTGCTACTCTAAGAGGAAAGGGAAAAAGTGGTGATCACAGCTCCGAAATGAAGGAGATGAGCCCTGATGGGGCAAACCCCACAGCTTTAGCTCCTTGTTGCAATATAAGCTGGAGAAGTCATCAAGCAGAATACAGAAAGTGGCAAGTAAATCAGATGAACTGGTGCTCCTAGTATGCTCCTGACTGCTGCTCAACCAGCACTGTGAATGCTAACAACAAAAAAATCCCGAACGAACCCCCTCACCAAGCCACTTGTAAGAGAAAACAAATACTGTGGATAAAATCAAGCTCCCCCACCCCAACACACATGTATGAGAACAGGTTAGGGCTTCCAGTAAGCCTTAATTTGTTTGGAAGGATC
Source organism: Astur gentilis (assembly GCF_929443795.1). Taxonomy (NCBI): domain Eukaryota; kingdom Metazoa; phylum Chordata; class Aves; order Accipitriformes; family Accipitridae; genus Astur; species Astur gentilis. The sequence continues at coordinate 32,476,086 of NC_064887.1, forward strand.
TCACATTTCTTAAATTTTTGTGCTCCAAATATACATGCAGATGCCCCAAATATTCATTTGACTTAGGCTTTACCTTCCTCTGTCCTTATATCTGGAACAACAGCAAAATGCCCACAGCTGCTTTTAAAGCAGGCAGAGATTTACATCCAGCCTCTAAAGACTTCCATGATGCCTAATGAAAAATCATCCTTAGTGCCACCAATTTTGCTTTTTGTACCATAAACTTACTAACAAGAGAGTCAAGAGTTCAAAAGAGTCTTTTTGGATTGTCCATCCCAACTTAGCTGTGCAAGCGCCTTTCAGTGTGAATAAGGGCTGTAGTGCGGCCCACAGTCAGCACAAAGCCACAACCCACAATGACTAAACAGAAAGACACAACTCAGACCACCTGATTGACTTAGTCCTCCTCACATACCTGTAGCACAGGGCTGTTGTCAAAGTTATAGGCACTGGGACGTCCCTCCAGTGTTGAGAATGCCACGTTGCCCCCAGTGAGAGGGGAGATGTCACTGAACTCATCCGTGCAGAGCGCCTGCTGCTCATCCTCTCCAGTCCGAATAAAGCCGCGATTGACTTTGTGATACGTGCTCTCACAGGAGCCACTGTAATACTGGTAGGGCACCCATGGGCCATCTTCCCTGGTGCGTTTGTAGATCGCAAAGCTCTCCGGCCGACTGGTGTGAAACTTCAGACGCACATATGTGATGTCAAAGGCCTTTCCTGCAGATGACAGAAGACAGATATGAGAAAGACTCAAACAAAACAAAGAACAGAAAGGGCTGTGCTGCAGTTTTCTCTTTGGAAGAAATATCTTGTCTAGTACTACCCAGCAGCATGAGCACTGTCCAGTAGCACCAGAAGTATGTCTTCCATTCCTAGGCACTGCATCTCCCGACAAAAACAAGGCGAAGGAACCAAAGGCAGAAGTCGAGGGCAGGCTGAGTAGACAAATAAACAGACCTACACACTTCTGTGCAACCAAACGCACATGTCAAGCTGCAATTCTCTTCTGCAGACATCACCAACAACATCCTTACCCCAACACATGAGAGATTACATCAGAACCACGAACAGTTTGTGTGTATCTAAGGCCAGGTCCAATTTAACCATGCCGTTTGATAATATTTCTTCCAAACACAGGTATGGGAGAAACAGTATTAACCAGAGACGCAAGAGTCACACTGTAGAGCCTGTTTTGTACCTCTCCTTCCTCCTTAAATAGATAATATCCCAAATTCTTTCTACTACTCATGAAGCTTTTCCTCCAGCACTGAACTACTGAGTACACCCTCTTCTACTCATTCCCTGGGAAAGGCAAAACAAGGTTTAAGTTTCCCAGACCCTATGATTAAAGTTGCCAAGACACTTTTCAGATCAAAGTGCAATGATTTACAAGCTAGCCATGTTCTCCCTCTCCTAGGACAATAAATGTAAACCCACCTCCCTGCCATCACTATTAATCTCCTAACAGGTTTGTGGCAATTAACAGATTGTCCTCCCTCATGGATTCTTCTCCAGTGACTCGAGTATCTACCCCCACGCACATAAAGCAACCACCTAGGGGATTCAGGCCCCTGAGAAAATCCATCAGGAAAAAGGACCATAGCACAATTCAGCCACTTTCCTCCGCTATCCCCACCAGCCGAGGGGCAGATTCCCAGGAGGAGGCATACAGCTGCACGCTAGCTGTTCTTGCTCCACCTCGGCAAGCAGACCATGTACGATCAGGACACCCTCGGGCACATAGGGAACTTGCTAACACAACATGAGGTTTGTCTGGAACAAAACCTCAGGTGTTTAGCCCCTGCCATGCTCTCTTACACTCCCACCACCTCCAGAAAAAAACACTGCTCTAAGTAGAGGTTGCAGCCAACACTGGTCCCTTTGCTGACCAAATAAAAAAAAAAAGCTACTAGAAGAGTTTCAACTGATTGAGAAACAGGTTTTTTTCTGCCTGTAGAAGTCACACAGATTTAACCTCAATTTGTAAAATTAATTAACTCCGCCATGTTAAGTTTTAACAGGAGGCTTTGCACCTGCTGAAGAGTGGCTCACTTCACAAGTTAAAGCAGACCAGGTAGCACCAGGCAAAAAGAACAGTGTGCCTCTCAAAGCACACACACAAAACCTGATGGCAATGAATCAGGTCATGCACCACAGTTCTTGCTCATGGGCCACCCACTGGTTATCCTGGGACCAGCCTGCATTAGGCACATCACACCCAGACCCCAGCCAGTGCAAGGGAGGAACCTTTGTCCTTTCTGGCTGCTAGAAACACCAAAGTAGCATGAGAAGCTTGGCAAAGGGTCCAGAAATCAACATACTAGAAAAAAAATTTAAGTAAAAATCAAGACATACAGCATCTGAAAAAACTTACAGCTACATGTCCCAAGGATAAGACTAATCTTGTCTTTAAAGTCGAAGAAATCCGCCAATACCCCAACCTACCCAAAAGTACTATCTGTGCATAACATGCAAGATAGCTGAGGCATTGTACAGATACGCCCCCCCCAATACTTCCCACAAAATACCCTTTCCTATTTATATCACATGTGAGGTTATGGATGACCTAAGCACAAAACTGGAAGCCAGACATTCACAATCTGTGGCTCTCGCTCAATACTATATCACTGATGGTTTGGGGTCAAGTTATTTTACCAGATCTTATTACACACAGAAGCCAAGTAAGAAGCAATCACACTATTAATGCCAAACTGCTTCCACAAGGGCTAGAAACTCCTGAGGATCAACACCTGACTGCCCAACACAAGAGATTAACCCTGTTTCCATTTATTTGGAAGTATTTTTCTTATGAATCTCAATGTAAGGCAAGAAGAAGCAGACATCACACATACAAGTCAGTCCCTCCCAGGTTTCCCATTTCTCCTGCTACACGGTTTCTTCTCAAGAAGAAAGCTCCTCACTGAAGGCAAAGTATGCTTCAGAGGTGAAGAGCGTGCACATGCAGAAACTCAAGGTGAGCACACCAGACACAAGCCAATAGGCCAGACATACACAAAGATCTTTTTCAGGCCCCTGGTAAACAAACCCAGGATATACTACTCATCTTTTCCAGCTAAAGGCAAGTAGCCCCAGAAGCAAATGCCTCCTCAGTCTTCTGCAGGAAAACCCTAGTATACATGTTGACCTGCAACTTGCTCATCAAAACTGTTGAAGTTCTCAGGGTGGCAGCAACTAAAACCAGACCTACTATCAGGGTTTCACCACAAACAGAACTGTCATCAGCTTAATGAGAAAGTTTTCTTCAAGCTCACCTGCTAAAATAAAGCAAAATATGAGGCTGAAAGTCTGCCCTGGTGGGATTTCTTTAGGCAATTTTCATGACAAGGGAAAATAGTGAAGACATCAGGCAAAGGCAGCCATTCCATGAGTCAAGAGGAGGAAAAAAATAAGCCAGAGCCAACAGCATGAAGAACATTCAATTAAATTGTGTCAACTGAACTGTCAAGCATGCCCTGGTATTTTGACTTGAGATGGTTAGTTTTCTTCTACTAGTACTGCATTCCTCTAGCGTGAAGCGAAAACCCTGCATTCAGGCTTCATTAAGATGATTTTGGGGAGGAAATGCTTCAAAAGAATCCTGGGAATGAAGAGGGGGCCGGGCATGTACTCTCACTCCACACACACAACCTTCTGCTCTAGCAGAAAGGCCAGGTCACAGCCTGCACGTCCCAAAAAAACCCTATTTTTTTTCCTCTCTACTAGAACTGAATTACAGTCCCTGTTTCCTGACAAGGTCTCCTACTGCTCCTTGCAAAAATTCCAGCTCAGCTAAAGGCATAACACAGGCAAACTGCACCGTGGCAGCACAAAAACATTTTCCATAGAAATCCCTTGTGCTAAATGAAAAGGACCTTCCCTTTTTCATCTTCAGTTTTACATGGCAGGCCAAAGAAAATGCATTCAAAACCCTCTCAACCAAGCAACCCAAGTGAAAAAGACATTTATTTCAGCTGGCAGAGTAACTACTTGAGAAATCCTGTTAATGGCATTAAACAGGAATGCAGTTAAAGCACACAGAGCAGCTGTGCACTAGCACCCTATCAGCTTGCCATGGGTAAATACTGCTGGAACAATAGAGTTTACCCAAGACCAGCTGACACAGTGTTGAAATGGATTTCCCCACTCTTCATACTGAGCACAGAAGCTGTGCTTAGCAGCCTGGCAGCTAGCAGGGCTCTTTTTCTAGGAAAGATAAGCCAACTAGGCTGCTTTCAAGTCTTGCAGGGCAAAATAACAGGTGAAAGGCAGTTTTAAATGTTTCATCTGGAAGACAAAAACTCATTGTTCTCCTGTTCCTAGAAGCTGGTAATTATTTTGATCTCAGTTTGGCTTAGAAGTGTCTGATAGTGTCAAGTATCAGACAGTATTTCCCTCTGTGTACTGAGAAGTGGCAGATCTATTTTGTAGGAAGAAATCCAGATGTTTATTATAGAAGTTTTTTAGTAGAAAGACAACATGCAGTAATTAGCAACAATGAGCTCAGCACTTCAGGAGCACAACCTGACACGTCTTTAAAGCATCCAGAGCTCAAAATCATGAGCCGCACATTTTAAAACTGCATCTTTTCTGAGGCGTGAAGCCATTCACCAGCAAGTGAAAAGGTGACAAAATAACCAGTCCCTTTTAATAATTCAGGCTGATGTAGGAAACACTAATATCTTTCTCTAGAGTAAGCAAGTACGTACATAAGCCTTCAAGGCAGTATTGTAATTACAGATTCAACCAAGCAAGCAAGTCTGGGTGCCTGCCGAGGAGGCAGCAGTGGCATTGGAAACATTCAGTGTTGGTCGATGCAGGGGACACTTCCCCAACAACCTGCTCACATTGCTGGGCTGACCACAGCTGCCAGATGTCATCAGCAATTAATGCCCTCCCTCAGCAGTGTTACCACCCAATTCTGTATCCCAAGGTCCACCAGGAAATGCGCCATGCTGAAAACCATAGACTGGAAAAATGTAAGCAAATGCTATTTAGATCTTTAGAAACTCCTCCCTTTTCCCCAAGTTAGGAATTCATCCCTACACACAAAAGGCCTCCTTGTATTCAGAACCCTCAGAACGGATGGATAATTTACATCAGGAAAACGTCCCGCCAGCTGGCACGCCAACTACAAGCACTGAATTGTGAGCGGATGCCTGGATGAGATAAGCCCAGGCGACACTCACCGCCTCCGTTATTGGTCCACCCGCATCCCCTGCATACAGAAAGAAACCACACCACCTTTTCTGTACTCTCTACTATCCTTCAGTGCAACCTCCCAGCAGTAAGCTTTAGAATATGGCCACTGAGTTTTGCTGCCCAGGGAAAAAAAATCCACCTGAGAGGATTGGGCAAAGAACCAAGCCTTTGCAGATTTATTTTCAGCAAAATTCACTGAGCGGTATTGAAATAGTTAAACTTTATTTCTCTTTTGGTTGGCGCCTGTTTCAAGGCAGCTTTTTTCACACAGGTACCTGCTAACAACCTATTTCTATGTAAAGGTTAAAAGAATTGAAAACAAACTAGTAAAAAATATCAGCATACTTACTACTTTTGACTGGATTTCATTTCCATTTTGCAGTGACAAGACAGAGCAAGCAACTACCACTGGCATTTCATTTTGCTCTCATCTGACCTGTTTCTCTATCCCTCTTAGGAAGAAAGGACAGCTGTCCCAGTTTACTAGACTGGAACATGCTCCATGCCATTCGCCCATCTTGTTCTTACTCCTACCTCAATTCTTCCCTTCTTGAACCGTCAGCTCTCCCCACCATGCAATACTGGATCAGCTATAAGCAGACAGGCTTACTCTGCTGCTTCAAGACCTAAACACTCATCTGCTCCTCTCTAACAAATAAAGAGCTACTGGCCATAGCAGGAGGCAGCATCTTACACTCTTACACTACCACAACATGCAAAGGGTAGCACAGATACTGGAATCTCACATGAGCAGCAAATCGCAAGGGATGGAAACGTTGATGTCAGTAGACAGAGGCCAGCAGTTTCACAAGATCTTGTTCAAGACTGATCACTGCTTCTGGAGTCACCCAACCACTCCAAGTTCTCACCTACTGCAATATTTTGTTCAGCCTCCAATGCTAGAAACCCTCCTGAAGGCTTCCTTCCTGGAGCACAGGGGCTGCAGACAAGAGGGGAATATTTAAGGAGAATGAATTATCCCATCCCATGGAATGGGAGAGGATTTTCCCACATGCAGATAGGCAACAAAAGCAGGACAGTGTTTATAAGGAGGGGAGAAGAGAAACATCCTGAGCAACTCGATCTTTGGCAATAAAAAAGTTTTATTAAACAACAACAGTCCAACACCTGCAAGACACATAAGCAGTAAGTTATGTTGCTTGCATCACATGTGCATGAAAAAGCCAAACGTACGACAGAAAGCAAGAAATTATTGTAGTTCTAGAGCAAATGTCCTTTACAACTACACCCTAGTTTTTCTGGAAAAATTTGTGGAGGAGGAGGAAGACAAGAGCACTGGTATTGCACAAGCAAATGGAATATCCAGCATCTGAAGAAAGAAAATGAATGATTTCCATTTCCTGACAATCTTCACTGGGGAAATAACTATGCAGGAGCATGGACAACAGCTCTCAAATGCTGAGTGGTGGCCCTTATGGGAACACAAACTAGTAATAATAAACCTTAAGTTTATTTTCTTGTCCTCACCTGAAGAGCCTGGAGATTCAGGCACCTGTGTCATGAACAGAAACCGGCTGAAGGATTTTAACGCAACCTCATCATAAACCATGCTCCACCAAACTGAAGATTTTGACATGCGGAACTTCACCACAGACAGGCGCCTGGGTTTTAAGAAAGCCTGATGGAGATATAAACACGGGTTGCTTTTTCTAGGCACTTGTACTAAGACAGGGACAGAGGAAGGAAATGGGTTTGGGACACTGGGGGAATAAGCGCAGCCTTGAGCATGCTGGAACGAAGACGAACTCCCACCACCCCATTAGATCATGCATTCTTCCAGTGCTCCTGAACAAAGGCACCATTGACTTGTGTGTGTGGGCGGCTCCGGACAGCAAAAGGCTGCCCAGTAAATTATTGCACGATAATCCAACATTGATAAGTCATCGAGGCTGCTTGTTCTAGTCATCCTTCCAAAGGGCGGAGGAGGGGAAAACTTATTTCCCCCTGGAAGGGCTGAAGGCAGCCTTGTAAGAAATGCATTTTTTCATTTGATCACTCCTAAGTCAGTGTAAAAGTCACAAAACATTGTCCAATAATTCAGTACAGCTTGCTGCCTTATTTGTACAGCTTTGATGCAAAGATGTTAAGTCCGTTTCCCAAAACAGCCAGCTGTGTTTATTCACTAGGGACTGGAAAGATCCCATGTACAACACAAAAGTCCTATCTGCACAGGAAGCCTCAAAGTCCTTTTTCAGCACAAACAATAAGAGTTCATTTTAAAAAAGCACTTTACACTTGGCAAGCACTGCCAGATCACAGATGATCAAGGATACCATGGGCCATTTGGGGGAGGGCTCCATTTCATTCATATATCCGGATTGCAAAGCTACCTCCTGCCACCACTGCTTGCACCAAGACAAGCAGGATCTGGGTTATGGTGGGTTGGGATCCTTGGAAAGTTCATCTGCTTGCATCAAATGTCCAGAAGCTGCTCCATGACCCATACAGAACAGGTATGGGTGAAACCGAGTCATTGCCCCAACTGAAAGAGCAAAGCGGTGGGGTCACTCCCCTTCCTCCTTCCAAAAATGGAGGTTTACCCAAGAAAAAGAAAAAAAAAACAACAAAAAACCAAACAAAAAAAAACCAAACAAAACCCAACCATATATTGTTCTGAAAAATGTATTTATCCAGAGAAGACAAAAAAAGCTGTCTTTTGTCCTTTATTCCCAGCAGGAGAATACATGGCAATTACCAAGAAACCATCATTTTGTCACCAATAGTCCATAATGACACCACCAACAGCGACTTCAGTAATAACCATTCTTTAAATGTGGCAATTTCCTCCCATTCCAACTCACTGTGGGACCCTAATGCCCCAATAAGGTTAAGTTTTCCCAGGGGTTTTCCTCATGCTGGAGATACTGCTATCATCCAGTAATAACCAAAGCAAGCAGCTTCCACCACCACAGCCCCCAGAAGATCAGAGCTGGTAGCAGCAGCAAGCCAGAGGAGATTCACCAAAAAGCTTTTGATTGAATTTTTCAGTGCGGTACTTCTCATCTTTGGCAACACGGCAAGGCATCTCTTATGAACATTTCTTGAGTAAGAAGGCACCTCCAAATGAATCACAACAAAGCAAAAAATCTTATTCACCTTCAAGTCATTCTCATAGCATTCAACTTAAAGTGACAAAACAAAGAGCAAATCACATTACATTTTAATTTCCACTCAGATACTTTAATTTGACAGTAGGAGGTGTAGGAGGGAATATTCCTGACATTCAGCTCCAACTGTATCTTTTCAGAGGTGAAGATGTGGGGATGGAAGAATGACTGGAAAAGAAGACTAAAAATTACTTTCAAACTCCAAAGCAAAAGTTTAAATAACTAAACAAAAACGAAGTTACAGCTTCTTTAAATATGGTATTTGGCCAACTGGAAAACACATGACTTATTACAATAAGAAAATCAGTTTATTGCATTGTAGTGCAGTACCTTGCAAACAAATTTAAATATCAGATAATCTGGTGAGAATGACAAAACCATCTATTTAAAGGACAACTCAATTTTACTGACTTGTGACCAAAAAGAAAAAAAAAAATCAAATAAAAAGCATTTTGCAAATGGGATAGTTAGTGCAGGAATGTTAACAGCCTTTCCTGAGGTCTGTTTTCCTTCTGCATGCCCTCCCAGGAGCCTTACCCTCCAAGAAGCTCAATGCCCTTCCTTCACATGCTTTCAACTAGCACACCTAAAGTCAAAGCATATGCAATGCTTCAGCTTAAGAAGTTCAGCAAACCCAAATGACCAGAGTTGAAAACGTCCCAGCCAAAGGCAGCATGAAAGTTATTTTGGATGGTGTCCACAGGTACGAGTGAGATGCCAGACACCCCTCGTTCCAGCCCCAGCGCTCCTGGAGGGGAGGTATTCCAGCTCCCACCAGAGCACTGCCTCTCAACCCAGTTCAACAGCTCTGTTGCTCGTGATAATCAGCTGCTAGTTTCTATTAAGTAATGCTTTGAAGCCTTTCCCCCCCGCCTGTTGAAAAGCAGCACTTTCCCCACTCACCCCCCTCCTCCTCCACATGTGTTCATAGCCCACAACAGTTCTAACACCTGGCTTCGTTCCTATCTGAATTAGATATCAAAAACACACAGCTTGCGTTGTTGAGCCTAATTAAGAACAAATTAAGTGATACAACTATATAGGAGCACTCTGAGCAGCAGCAAGTTCAGCAGCTCTGGGAGCAAGACAACCTTCCAGACTAGCTCCCACACTGCTGGCTGTACAGCCATGGAGAGGCCAGCAATGTTCCTTACACAAAACACTGAATTCTCTGGAATTTTGATGGTTTAATCTCCCTCCCACCCCTGCCCTTCCACCTCCCACTCACCAGCCGCAGATTTTTTTCAGACACAGGCCATAATTAACACTGCAGCTATTTGGAAATAATACCATTGCTATTAGCATCCATCAGCTGGCCCCAATGAAGACAAGACAGCTTTCTTTTCTCAAGTATTTAAGCAGTTTTGCATTCTTCAATAAACATTTAAGAAAACTAACTTTTAGCACATTTGAATCACACTGCTTAAGGTTGCACAGTTTGTACTCCTCCTGCCTCCCCATCTCCCACTGAGAAATCTCTCCCTCCTCCCAACAGACTCCCATTATGGATTTTAAGTAGTGGTTTACATGCCTTCATGCTATCTTTTAATGCATTTTCAGTCAATTACAGGCTTATGCACAAGCTACCATTATTTATGAAACACAAGTTAGAGCAATATCCATACAGACCATTTTCAACCACCCACTCACACAACAGTTTTACTTTCTCAGCCTATTAAGCCAGGGAAGGAATTGGGATAAACAGACTTGACAAAACCATTGCTGGAACTAGGCCATTTCCAAAACAAAGCTTACCACTGAGTTATGTTTCAAATATGTTTTGGAAAGTCAGAAGCAAAGCTCTTCCAAATTTTTCTTTAAGCAGAGAGGGAATTGCACTCCAGTTCTCAACTGTCAAGTAACAGCCAGCATGTGCCTTCAACTCTGCCTTCAGAGAATAAACTGCACAAACTGCAAACACACATGGTAATTGCAAAGGTGTATTAAACATACAATTGTGCAAGTTCACGTTCATCCACACATGCTGTCTGGAGACACGTGAAGGACAAGGAACTACTAAATGCAGTGATTATGCCTAAAGAAAGAGCGTTTAGCAGAAAACCACACATACTTGAGAAGATAGCATGGCTTAGCATGACCAGTCTCCCACAGAAGCAACTTCCTAAGATTACTTTGGAACACCATGAACAAAGAAAATGAAACTGGATGCTCTCTGCTGACTCTTCAAAGATAATACTAACTGCCGGCTTCTCAATACTTCCAGCTGCAAAATCTGAAGCCCTTGGTTTAAATCACAGACTAGAACAGAGCCAAATCTGCTTTACATCAGGCTCCAAAACACCTCAATGTATCCACACCAAACCTAGATTTGGAAAGTTACCTGTAGATCAAAACTCCTTCTATCCTGGCTAAAGGCTGCCCATCCAGGAAGAGAGAAAACTCTGAAAAGGCAAAAAAAAAAAAGTAGGTGCACAGTCTTTCCTTACCATTTTGTACAAGAGGGAGATTTCCAGACTAAGACAGCATTACTTTGCTGCTCCTTTGCAAAGGAAGGATTTAAAAGAAGGGAACTGAACACCACCTGGGATACCACTGAGAGAATATAGCATCAAAGGAGTTTCCTACAAAACATGTTTTCCTACAACAGCCCCAGTGGAAACAAAAAAGTTAAATGTTAATTAGCGTGATTAAAAGACCTTCCACGGGGAATTCTAATTTGTTGCGCTTATCTACTGGTCTTGAAACACAGGCCATACAGCATGGTAAAAAGCTAACTGTTAGTGCCTGGTTCCCAGTGGCAGGAATGCAACTGAACCCTAGTAATTCTGGATGTGCAATTAATTCACTTCGTTAGCAGTAGAGCAGCAAGGCAGCTGTGCTGTGAAGAACAGACTGAGTAGCCTGATGGAAGCTAAGCAAAGAAATACATTTTATTCCCAGATGGGCAGAGGTCACGGTGCTCAAGAACTCAGACCTGCCTTTAAGCAAAAAAAGCGTGGATTAGGAACAGCTGCAGAAACACTTACAGAACAAAGTCCAGACAAGGCAACAAGAAACCCACTAACTCCACAAAAAGTAGGTTCATCTGGCCCTGGATTGTTGCAGAGGACATTGCCAGTGAAGTCACTGTGGAAGAAGACCCCTGCAAGCAGCCTTCCAGCAAGCACCCAAGAAGCATCTTGCACATTAGAGGACAAAACTCCCATCCTCAAGCACCATATTGAGAGGCACATTTTATGACTTGTTAGATCATACCACATCCTCCCCTGTTGCACACAGGTTCTGCAGCAGCACAAGAATAGCTGAAGATTTCCTTAAGTAACAGCACTGCCTAAAAGAGGGTGATTGCACAGAAAGTAAGTTGAACCATTTGCACTGAATGCCAAGCGATGAGATTTTCTTCAGGCACACTACACCACTGTGAAGCCTAAATGAACTCTACCAGAAGGTATTTTTTCTCAGGAGAGAAACTATTAAAAATTCATATTCTGATTGATTAGTACTGCTAAGGCAGTGACATGCTTTTAAAAATGTTAAACCCCTAGTTGACGAAAAAGCCTTTTTTGAAGTTAGAAGGTAACTCTTGTAACTCAATTAGTAACACAAACTCTGGCACATCAAAACTTCAAGTGATTTGTTGACCATCAGTGGCAGCCCATGAAGTCAGGGTTGAGATATTTCTTCCTCCCTCTGCTTTCAGGGTCCTTAGTATGTATACTGACTCTTTTGACAGTATTTTTTTCGAGGAAAGGGGAAGAAACAGTCACATAAACCCATCTGTAAAGCTACTGCCTTTGTGAAGTCTCAAACAATATAGCATTCTCAAGCCTTTGTTTTCACTAAATCCTTACATTTAGTGGTAGGTCAAACCCAGACCAACCTACCTGTAGTCCTTCAATCTACAGACACCCCAAGAGAGCTGAAGAGCATCACGCTCTTCAATCTACCATTGAGTTACAGCAAAGAGGGCTTGTCTTCTCCAAAAGCTCAGGCTTTCGAGACCCCACAGTATTCCCATATCTCTGTTGCCTAGGCAGGTACCTCATTCAGAGGTCAAGGGAAGCTACCACCACACAACCCCAAATGTTAACCTTCATGGATATGACCATTACCAAGACATCAAGGGGCCTGCAAAAGATCAAAATTTGGACAAAGCACAGACAGCTCAAAGAAAACCAAAGCTACTTCGCTTGGAAAATAGAATCATTTGAGAAACCCACAGAGCCAATCTAAGATTTCATTTTCCACAGGAGATGTGCCGCCCACCTTCATCAAAACATTATAAAGCCCTTGAACTCTGCTCCACCTCATCCAGGAAGACATTTCTTACCTCTGCTCTCAAAAACTTCTATCACTCCTTCCTAAACAAGGATCCAGCTAAAGCAATCAATACATTTATCACTGCAAAAAAGATTTGTGTAACTTGGTGCAACAGAAATGGAGAAAAATCCAAGAGATACCAAATCATACAAATTCTAGAGGCTTGCTTCCTTAATCAGATAATTATTTTTAGCAGTCTACCAATTCCCAGTAAACTTCTGATATCAAATGAAGATTAGGCCTTACCCTTAAAGCAATTAATAGGGCCAATCATAGGCAAAAATACCCCTAATTTTAAACCCTCAACAGCAGCACACATCAGCCATAGTAGACAGCAGCTATCTTCTTCTGGCACAATGCACATCATGCTGGGTCTCTACTTCAAACATATACAATTTAGAGAGAAAACATTTTACCAAAGGAGATTCAGCAGTCGCATGAGCCTCTGCAAGGAGAAAATAAGTCAAACCCAGGATCTGTCCACATTAAAGAAATGCTGTAAATGCATTGGAGCAGTGGGGGAAGGATCTTCATTCATCAAACACATGGAACACCAACACTGTCTTCTACTTTCAAACGCACTCAAACTTTTCCTTACAGAACTGCACACTACATTGAAAGTGAAAAGCCTTGCTCTATAGTTGTTTTAGTTTGAAAACAAAGAGTTGAGAGATATTAAAAGCTTACCAAGGACTTCATCACTGGTCTTCAACGCAAGGCATTTTGTTATCATAGAGCAGCAGATGAACACAATACAAGCAGAAGGACAACTAACAGCTGTCAAGATCTGCTTGGGAGACATTTCAAGTCACTTCACCCAGAATGACATACAATTCCTGACACTGCTAAAACAGGAGGGGTGGGACAGAAGGAGCCCTGTGAGCAGAGGAATTAATAACATACAGCTTCCTAAATGTGAGCGTCTTGGTTGAGTTTTAGAAGGGAAGTCTTGCATCTCCTCAACTCCATGACAGGGATATCTTCGGAGTCACATCTGACTGCAGAAGCCAAAAACTGAGAGAGATGAAGATGTATGTTTGAATCCTGGTTCCTTCTTTGGTTGACCTTTTCCATAACACTAACAAGAACTGTCATTATTGTGGAGAGCTTCTTCCTCCTACCCATCCAAGCAGAAGATCAAAGGTTTCAGAAACTACGTGGGACACAGACCAAATTCTTAGATGAGCTTTACTTCCATAGGGCAATGCATTCCAGCAAGAGAAACACAACTGCCTCTTGTTTGTAAAAAGTAAACTAACAGCCATGCCTTCCTGACTCATTGCAAAAAATTTCATGAGTCTCTCATGACACTGTCAGGAAAAAAGCTTTAACATACTAAGTTAATGGAGCAATATCAGATATAACAGCCTCCCTCTGGATGAGCAAATGGACGGTGACAACCTTCTTGGATGTCCTGCTCCTCCAAAGACTTAGAGAGCAGTTTTAGTAAATGGTTTCATTAGCAGTTTCTACTCCCAAAAAAGATCAACACTTGAAGTACTTCAAATGCATGGACAAGTTCCACACACACTTATGTTTCCTTTCACCAAGGTCTGAGGACCCTATATTTTGCTGTAGGGTATTTGCATTAGTATAAAAATCTTATTTTATCTGAAAACGCCCTTTTATGAAACATATATTCTAATTTCCTTTAAAGTCAGGAAAAAAGTAATTTTTAAGCTCATTCAACATTTCTACTACCAGCATGCCAACTCAGATACTTGCTGAATTTTCTTAACACAAGAAAAGAAAATGCTCAAAGTACACCCAGTATAGTTTAATTTCAGGTCTCCTTATACAAGCTGATGCAAAGAAAAGTTCTGCTATTAAAAAAAAAAAGCTATCGGCCCATGATTAGGTTTTACACAGACGACAAGAAGAGAGCGCCTTAAATCAATACCAACAGTAACATAATCACTTCCAGATCACGCTGGAAGAAATAACTTCTGCAAGAAGTTATTTGAACTTTTTGTCTCAATTACTTTTTGCAAAGCTAAGGATAGCAGTAAAAAGTTAATTTTCAGTCGATTAAAAAACAGCAATGTACATTTCTTTTAACAAGTGTATAAAGAAATCCAGAGCTGCACTCTGATTTCTGAAACACAGTGATGAGGGTGGGGAAGTACTACAATGCTAGACAGCAAGCTGATAGTGTTGACAGCTTAGGGTGGAGGATTTCCCTGGAATAGCTGATTTTGCTGAGGATAAGGGAGCAGCTTTCCCCTATACTTCAAAGCGCAGTATTACTCTGGTAAAATACTGCTAGAGTAAGCAGAGCTTACTTTGGACGATACCTGGGAAAAGACCTTCAGGGAGTTTTAGAATGCATTCATACTTAGAGTCTTACTTCTCACTTCAGCTGCAAGAGTACAATTTCCTTCCTCCTCCCAGTCTTTCTTTATCTAGACTCCCTAAGTACTGAAAGTAAGTAAATGTGAGCGGGGGAGGAACAACCAAGGAAAAAACACCCACAAACACAGAAGTTGGAAGGTGTGAAGCTAAGAATTTGTACACAAAGTATTTTTTACCCACACAAAGCTCACTGCTAAAGAAATGGCCACTATGCTGATCACATACGGCTTCATTTTCTCAAGTATTACTGAGTTGATCACCTAACCAGGTCTGGTTACTTTGTATTTTAATTTATGTTGTAGAAAGACAGGGCAGTTGGACAGATTGGCTTTTTAAGGCCATTTCAATCTCCCAGGAACATTAAGTACACAAACTATTCACTGCTTTATTAACCAAGCGACCAGATAGTAATGGCCTTCAAATTTAAACCACATTGCCTAACATGAGCATATCCTCCCCCAGACTCACTGCTTGAAGAGTAATCTATTTTCCCCCAGCTCATGGGAAAACAAAGCCAGGCTGTTCCCAGCCTTTTCATGGACATACCATAAACTTTGGAAATATGATGAACTTCAGCAGCTAAAGCTATAAGCACAAAGATGCAGAAGAAAATCATTGTGTTGTCTAGTTGCAGTCATATATTACACTGCAATTCAGAAAATCTTTTTTGTAATCAATTCTTCTCAAGATTCAACTCCTTCCCTCAACTATTTCAAGGTCCCTCTGACACAAACATTTTTACAGCTGAAAAAGGTGGATTTACTCAGTTATTTGCTAAACAAAGTTTCCCTAAATATTTGTAACTCTATAGCAAACAAGCATGAAGCTGTGGCAAGTCTATTTGTATAAGATAGTCTCCATATAGTGTTTAAATGAGCACTAAACTAAAAAAAAGAACAAAAAACAGTAAGTCCTGGTTATGAGATCGTTGAACTTGTATTCCAGGCCCAGATGCTTAGCACCCAGAAAACTTAGAGCTCTCCCTTTCCCCCCCCACTGCTTTTAACCCCCTGTAAAAGCAACTAATTCACCCAGTTCCCACTTCCAAGCCTAACAATGAAGTGCTACAACAGCTCCCCGGATAATCTCTCAATCCTAATACCCACCATTAACTGCGAATCTTAAAACTGTACTCAAACAAAACATCGCAGGGGGGATGTACCTTCACACCTATATCAAAGAAAATGATAAAATAGTGAAAGCTTGGTAACAAACTTGTAGGCAGAGTTGGTTTAATCCTTGGTTTCATCTACTCCTTTGTCCAAACAGCAGCAGGGGGCTGTGGGATGTGGAATTAAACATCTCCCAGCTGAAGTCAAGGTATTAAAAGATTTTTATCAAGGAACCCCCCCCTTTCTTTAGTGATTCTGTATGTGTGTCATCTTCAACAGCATAGATACTATTTCAAGCTTCAATTCCAACTCAAAATTAAACTCCAAGTTTGTTTTCCAAATAAAGACATCAGCACACCCTTTACAACATGTTTTTAAGACTTCTTTCATCCCCCAAGCTGCATAACTATGCACATCTTCAGCATCAACATTATTCCCAATAACTGTCCAAATATGTGAAAAAGAGAGAAAAGCATTAATACACGCGCTACATCTGAAGTGCTCTTGCACTACCATAGACTGGAGGAGAGGTGATCATCTCACAGTGGTACCTGCATACCTTTGGGGATGCTGGGTTAGGGTTTTCTTGTTACACGTAAGTGTTTATTGTTATGAAAACTGCTCAGATAAACCACCACCGTTGCTCAAGACAGTCACCATTCTCCCTCTCTCAAAGGGAAAGCATTAAGAAAGAATAAATAAATAAAATTCAGGTCTACAGTGTGGTCTAAAGGCAAAAGCATATAGGTGTCCTGCATCCAGCTGAGTGTGCAAGGCTGGGGAAGGGCTGTGCTCCATGACAAGGACTGCCAGATCCACTAAAACCAGATATGTCGCATCTGCTCCCTTTCAATCACTCAGTCTGGACAGCCCAATCAAGCACGAACTGTACTAATATTTTTGTTTCTCCTCCTGTTTACCCCTCAAAAATTGCAGCTGCAGCGGAAAGCCTCTCCTCCTTGTCACAAGAAGCCCCACCAGGCCAAGAGTTGCAGAACAGCACATTGAGCTGTCCAGCTCCTCCACCCCCACGCATTGGGTGCCAACGCATCAGAGCTCTGAATCAACATCTGACCCCACCCCACTGAACCCCAAGGTCCAAAGCTTCCCACACAAGGGTCCGGGACCCATTCTGGCAGCAGGGGTCCACATTTCACAGGCCCACTGTCAAGTGCCATCAGTGACAGATAAAGCACACCTGTGCTTCAAAAGAGCCTATCAGAGGATTAAATGAAACAGATTTCAGCACGAAGGAGATGCCCCATCCCTCTCCTGCTCACAAGAAGCACCTGCTTCTTCTCTCTTCCTCCTGCTTGCAGATCCTCACCAAACATGCAGGGAGCTACAGCCTTTTCAGGCTGCAGAGCAAGTACAAGAGAACAGCCAGTGCTATAAAAAAGTATGCTCCAGGCTTACACATTCCCAAGATGAGGGGCAGGATGGTCAAGAGAAATTTCTGTCCTTGCCCATGATAATTAATGGCCAACTTTTGATGGATAAGGGTTTCCATGGGGTAATGAAGTTGACCATCTCCTCCCTCCCCAAAAATATAAGTGGAAAACTTTTTTATTCATTTGAGCACTGAATATTTAAAACATATTAGGGCATTATCCAACAGTAAATTAAAGCATTACATTGCTTGCTTAATAGTTTGAGTTCTTCCGTGTTAGAAAATATTTTGCTCCTTTTAGAAAGTATTGAGGTCACCACCCACCCCATCCCAGTTTCAGGAAAGGGAAGGGAGTGGTTTTGAGACTTTATAGGCACATACTCTCTCAAAAATCAATCCAATGATACTCAGCATAAAGTCAGAGCTTAAATGATCTACAGCAGTGGTTCATGCTGAACAAGATTATTTTGCACCAGGTGCTCCTGCTAAATGCTACTAGAGCCTAGTAACCTCAGCAGTGATATCCAACTTTACCACAACATGCCCAAAACCATCCTGCAGCAGCATTACCTACACTACAGCAAAGGATGCCATTTCCTACACCAACTTCTCCATTCCTAAAATTTTGCTGCCCTCCTCCAAGTTCTTGAAGTTTAACCCATGCTGTCAGCCCCCCCGCCCTCCGCCATTTCTCCAATAGCTTCTTAAATTCCATTGTCAATTCCAACCAGCAGAGAGGTCTTGAGAGTCACTGAGTTCATACAAGGTTTGCAGAGGGGTCATAGCAATAACAATTTAGTAGCCATTGGACACACCTGTTCTCACTTGGTTAGATCTTCAATTACTAAAACAAGAGCTGAGATGCAATTAATCCCACCTGCCAGTGGTGACACACCCAATAACACATGGCTAAGTGTTTTTCTCAGAGTCAGTTCAGATCTCATCAATGTAAGTGAATAGCTGAAACATTTTTCCTTCCAGCACGCAATACTAAACACATCCATGGGGTATTTTATCTGCTGGGGTGCTACTGAATAACCTGATCTTGCTGCAGCCTTTTGAAATTCCTCAAAAACCACACAACCAAATTCATTAGCACTAACTTCAGTAGCTGTGTCATCTGAAAATATTACCTCTCCACTTTTTAAAGAGATTAAAACCCACAGATGCCAACAGAGGTTCTATTTGAGAAATCCTATTTCTAAACTCTGATGAAAAGTGACTGCACTTGTTTTCCCCTCCTCACCACAGACAAATTCTGGAGTGTAAAAGCTTTCCAAGCCTATCCCATACTCTAGCAAATACTCTTTTTTTTTTTTTTTTTTAATCCCAGGAACACACCTTAGACAATAACTTGGTTTTGTTTCTTTCACTGAAAAGGGGTCAGTTGAGTTTAGGAGCATCACTGCACTGATCTGCCCTATACCCTACTCCCAGTACAACATGGTCATCAGACTCTTCCCTCTCTCTCTCCCAGAAATCCTGCCAATCACCAAAATATCCTCTTGGCTGTAAATGAGGAATACGAACAGGGCTTTTTTTCTTTCATTTTAAAAGACCTTAAGACCACTGGAACAACAACTTCAGAGCTTGAAGCATTTATTAGTAGTTCAACCACCTCACAGCCAAGCTCCTATGCTAAGACCTTGCCCTCCCTTTGAGCTAATGCTGCTTTCTCCGAACCATAGCTGTCCTGGGATGGGTGACTCCATCCAAACCCTGTTAAACTCATTAGGAGAAACAGTGAGTGCCATCTCTTGGTAACATTGGCATTTGGCAGAATCTACCACCTGAAGCTCAGCAATGAAGAACAAAAAATGGCTTTTGTGTCACTTGCTCTACCAAAGTCAAACCTCCAACTAGATGGTCAAAGTGACCCAATGACATGCCCAGTGCGGCTCCTCCCAACACTTCCAGCATAGAGCAGCAGAAACCCACTTAACTGGTAACATCAACACTTCATGAATTCAACATCACCAGCTATAAACAAAATATCAGTAAAAACAAGGATGCTGCCCTGGAAAGGGAGACTAGCACACAGTGAGGCCCTCCCAAGGATGTAAGAAAGCAGATGAAACCACAATCAGGGTTCATTCCCACCCCAACACAACCGCTAATTTTGTTGCAAGATCCAAAAAAGCAGATGGACTTTAAGCCTCCCAGCCCAGCAGACACAGGTGGGGTGACCCAGCCCTGGGTAGCAAGGGCTGCCATACCAGCTCAGGGTGCGGCTCCAGAAAAGGTGGACTCAAGCAAAGATAAGAGGTGACCTGTGCCTGAGCTCCTTTTCCCACTCCTCCTCCTCTGCCTGGAGGCTGGGAGCAAGTTTTGTAAACCACTGCTCCCAGACATGCAAACCAGAGCAGATCAAGCATATGTTTATATGTATTTACACATTCTGTTTACAGAAGTCTCTGGAAAAGATAAATCATTTTATCTGTCCACAGGGGGTGGGGGCGGGGGAGAAAACACTGTAAATTCAGAAAAAAGCACCATCTGTTCCTCCTGACTACCCCTGCCCACCCTTCCAGCTCAGATGAACTCTCTGACCACGCTTCAGCAACATTGAGCTGTGAGCTGCCTTCTGCATTACCCTCACCTTCACACGCACACACAAAATAATGATCTGTTTGGCCAGTAATACATACATGAAGCACTGGGAAAGTACCATACACATCCCGCCTACAGAGGTAAATGGACAAAATGGGCACACACATGCAGCTGATTTCCAGCCTGAAATACACCACATTTGTGAGCCCTAGACATTGTAATCTCTGTGCAACTCTTGCACATGCTGATGACCATCCCTTGTGACACAGCTGGTGGGATCTCAGCTTTCTGTGTTGCCCAAACTGATGCAGAACCACAAGTACTGCATGGGGAAACACTGCTGTAATCAAAAACCAGCCACAGAAACCTCAGCTGTATGTTAGACCTATCCTTGGTTTTCAATACATTGACATCTTGAACTATGAAAGATTGAAACAAATAAATCTAGCAGTCTTCAAATCTCAACTGTAACATGAAACTGTAGCTATTAGATCAGGAGGAAACAAGACTAAAAAAAAAGGACATGCCAATTTATATAAAAATCCACAGGCACCTGATGCACACATGTAACCCCTTCACCCTACAGTCCGCTTTGTGATCACTACCTGGAAAATCCAGATTGTCATGAACAAGAAACCATACAAATCCCAAGAAGCACAACTGCACAGGGAGAAGTCCTCAACATAAACACAAATGCAGTGAGTTACAGTATCACTGCATGAAGAAACAACATGAAGAAGACTTGGAAGTTTTCAAAACCAGGCTGGACAAAGCCCTGAGTAACCTGGTCTGAATTCAACATCAATCCTGCTCCAAGCAGAAGTGTGGACTAGAGAACCTCCTGAGGTCCCTTCCAACCTCACTTCTATGAACAGGAGCAGAATGGGATTAAGGTCCAGGCTGTAGACAAATAAACTCAGACACCTAAATATACATGACTAACCTCCCATGATAGTCAATGGCACCCAAGTCAAAGCAGTCAGAAGACTTTGGAGAGCAATGACACTAATGCAGACACCAAGATATTCAGGCGAAGAGCTCTCAAGAGTCACTGACCAAATCTACACCTAAGGTCCACATGGACACCCACCAGTGGAAGGGGACCCAGCCCAAGGAAAATAGCCAGAGTATATTACAGCTGCAGACCCACATGCTTTGCTGCTGCAGCCTTCAATACAGAAGACCGACTTCTTTGTACACACGGGGATCCAAAAGGGCCTAGAAGCATGCAGAGAGGTTTTCTCATTTGGACTGTTTTCCTTTATAGATTTGTTCAAGTCTTATTTTTACACAAATTACCTGAAATGAACAGGATTGCTGCTGAGCACCACAAATTGAAACAGTCCTGCTGCAGTCCCCTGCGTCAGCTCCACAACCCTCAGCTACCTCTGCTGTACAAACCCAAAACCACATCTGCAGAAAGTCTCCACGTAGCAGACAGTGCAGAGGCAAAGGCAGTGTCAGCTAGCCTTGGGCCTTGCAGGGAACAGACAGGGCAATGTCTCTGGTAGATGGGTCCTTTATAGGTATATTTTTGAAAAATTTTGAAGGACTAAATTGAAATAATTTTCCTCCACCTGCACAAAACAGGAGCAGAAAACAACCCTGCTCTGTACCAATACCTCAGGACAGGCAGCACACAGAACCCTAATTCTGCCTGAAACATTTCAACGAATCCACAGCCAAGGAAATGTTTGATTACCACAGAAGAGACATACCTACCAGACATACAGGACAACATACCCCACTAGCAGTAGCAAGGGAACTCAGCAATCTGTGTATTTAAAGGCTTTATTAATAGAGCCAAGGGGAGGACAGTTCTGTTTCATAGCAACCTCCAAGGTTTTGAAGTTTGTTTCTGTTCTTTTTTTGGGACAGAAACAAAATGTCCCTGACATTTTTCATGAACAAAGCTGTAACAAGTTATCAGAGTTGGAGATCACCACCTTGCCCCTTCCAGGGGCATCACCCCATGAGTAGGCTCTACAATCCAGGCCTGTGCTTTAAAAATACAACCAAAACAAAATGTAAAAATGTTATCAGGCTATGGTGTCCAGACCAACTTCTCTTCCTAAAGCTTTAAAGCCAGAAGCATTCCTGGTGATATACTGCTTTAAGTACGAACACTTATTTTGGCAAAACTTCATCTAGCTGACAGTACTCTGCTCTTCTCGAGAGGTTACAAAGGCAGCATCTAGCTGAGAGCCCCCAGCTACGTCTGCTCTCTGAAAAACAATTTGGTTTCAGAGCACAGTGCTGCAAATGAAGCGGCATGCACCACCTTCAGAGGAATAAAAAAATCTTCACTCAAAGCCCATGCCACTGCAGCAGGTGTGAACATCAAAAGACCCTCCGAGGTAGCTCCTCTCAGCACAAGCCCACACGGAGCTGCACGGGCGCATCACTCTGCAGTGGCTTCATGGCAGAGTCCCCTAACAGGATTTGGGCTTTTCTTTGCCAAGACAGAGCTGCCTGCCACTCCCAGCTCTACCAAGACATCACTAACTTCTCCTTGCCCACACAGACCAAGCATATCAGAGGGTCAAAGGCCATTTCAATGTCAAGTTAACTAGATAATCCTAAAAGCATCCCTTGCCCCAGCTCCTGCTAGGAGCTAAAACCCAAACCCTGAGCAACCCACAGCAACAGAAATGTTTGGGTTTTTTCCCCCCCCCCAAAAGGTTCACACATGTACAAGAACGTCTCCAGGTTTCAGGCAGACCCAGGGACAGCAAAAAAACGAAGACTGCTATAGAGCAGTGATGCTGTGTGAAAGGACCAGCCAGGAATCGCCACCACCTCAGCTTCCCCCAAATCCCAGCAGGATTCCTGGTTCCTCACGACACAGGAACAACCACTGCGTTCAAATGGACCAGCACAGCTGTACCTGCCAGGCACAGTCCCCACACAGGGTCCCCGTCTGTGCTTCTGGCACCAAACACAAGAGCTCCATTTCTTTGCAAGGCAGATAAATCCAGGCAACAAACATGGGTTGGATTCATGCCTCCATACCACAACCAACACATCTGTCCATTTAATCTTCTACTTTGCTCGGCCATTAAACTTTAGAGCAGGGACAAGCAATGAATCTGTAGGTCAATTCCTGATGCACTTATGAGATTTATTTTTATAATTACCTTCGAAGAGGGGTTCACTGACTATTGCTTATATTCTGTTCCCTCTCATGCAACCTTTGGTTGCATCGCATTAGAACTGCAGGTGGGATCATCTCAATTATTGATTATTATTATAACAGTTTTATAATCCAGGACAGAATTTTGAAACATTTTAATTCACCCAAAAGGCAGCAAGCCTCAATTAGAAAGGCACACCGACCATCAGCGCCTGGCAATTTCTACCTCTGCAAACCCTCATTTCAAGGGGCTGTGCTGTACTTGGGATATAAACAGTTAGGAAAAAAAAATAGAAGGAACTAAATTAAAAAAAAAAATTTTTGTGGTCCAGCAAGAAGGAGAAAAAACAAACAAACAAAAAAACCTAAAAACTGCCAGTGCTTTATCTTTGCATGCTCAAAGACAGGGTAGAAGAGGTTTCCCTCTGATGCTTCCAAATCGATGTGAGTATTTTCAAAACCAGGGGACAAATAAAAAATTGCATGGAGAGGGACAGGCAAGAACCCTGCAGATCAGTGCAAAAGCCCTTTACTCATAAGGAGAAGGACAAATATTTGAAAGCCAGGCTGAGTAAACAGGAAAGCCGTAGACCCCAGAAACAATCGGA
Source organism: Astur gentilis (assembly GCF_929443795.1). Classification (NCBI taxonomy): domain Eukaryota; kingdom Metazoa; phylum Chordata; class Aves; order Accipitriformes; family Accipitridae; genus Astur; species Astur gentilis. The sequence continues at coordinate 32,499,842 of NC_064887.1, forward strand.
TCAGCCAGGTTCCTTTTCTGGGTCTTACCACCAATTGTTTCCCTGTGCTTTTGGAGAGAAGTTTAATGTCTATGTGCTTAAGAAATCCTCTCAAAAAGCATATTAGCTTTCAACAGTGTGATGGAGTATCACAGATCAGCTAGGCTGGAGAGCAGATCCTTGGAGCACTTACCCTGCAAGCCTTGGAGTGCTATAACCCACCAGCCAACATCAGCAAGATAGAAATCAGCAAGACAAACTAGGCTGTTCCAGAGATGAACTTGGGAAGGGGGTATTCCAGCTAACACAGGCCAGTACTTCTTATGTCATTATGAATAAAGTGAACCTGGTTTGTGGTTCAGGTGCGCATCACGGTACTAGCAGCAGCCAACAGATGACACCTTCGGAAAGCCCAGGAAAAGGCAAAGTGTATAAGGAACTCCTTGCAGCACACTTGAATGTCCAACAACATGCAGCAAGGCACCAAGCCAGAGATGGTGGTTTCCTACTCACCATCCACTCATAGCATGGACCTGCCTTGAGGCTTCAGGCTGGTCCAGTATTCCACCCTTTTCACATATGTGACAAATTCACATAAGTACTCTTGAAAAGATCTTGTGTTCAAGCATCCCAGGTCACTCATGTCTGGACCACATGCTACCTCTGACATGCACCAGCTAGAAGCACTAACCCAGCCGACCACCAACCGTTGGGTGTGCTGCACAGCCCCTGCTTGAACAGCAGATAATCTACAGACCTAGTGGGTCACATAGTTCATTGTGTTGAGTGTTTCCTCTAGTCAGCAGCATTTGATTTTGGGAAAGGCACCAGTAAACAAAAGAGGAAGGCATTAAGAACAGCATGGTTTTTCCTACTGCTTTTGCAAGAGAAACCACATCATTTGACATGATTGTTAAAGTCCAGGTACCAGCAGCCAGGTGAAGACCACTAACCTCTGGGTCTGTCTTTTTTTTTTTTTATTTAAAAAAAAAGTTTGACTAGCTATAATACCATAGATTAAAATTTATTTTTTTTAAAGTGGTTTTTTGGGGTGTTGTTTTTGGGGGTTTGTTTTTGAGGTTTTTTTTAATCCAAAATAATTATATACAAAATGCTGGAAACAAACACAGAAAAACCCTGGATCTCTTTCACAGACTTTCATCACATTCTACAATTTCACACCCCGTGCAGTTGTGCCTCTATCACACACCAAAAGCAAAGAACAACTGTGTGGAGATTTCCAAGCTGGTACAAAGCCACAAGCAGGAAGCAGCTCTGAAATACAGGGGTTTGGCAGAAAACAAAGAGAGGCAAAGGAGGAAAGGGAGCCTTGCACATGAGAGGCAAGACAAACCTGACACTGAAAACCAAGTAGCTGCGACAGCTCAAGCACTCTGAGTTTTTATTTATTCCATGACTGGAAAAGGCAGTGAAGAATACAAAAAAAACCAGTGGAAGCAAAAAAAGAAGAGAAAAAAGAATGAAACCAAGAACCTCTTTCCCCCAACAGCTAAGTAGCTAAAACTGTCTGTACCAACCCAACAAGAAAGTTCCCAGGCAAAAAGCAAGCTGCCAGCTATATTCCCAAATTTAGCACAGAAATGTTGTGACCTATGACAGTGAATATTTCATAAGTTACAACCACAAGGATAAATAGAAACTTAAAAAAAAAGGCTTATAGAAGCACACTACTCATTTGAACTCAAAAAAGCCTCAGAAGGTAACAGTATTTTCTCACCAAGAAAAAAAATCTGTAGTCTCCATTATTTTGTTAAAGGAAGTTGAAAACTACTACAGTTCTTCATTATTAAAAACCTCCAGCAATATTAAAATAATTTGCCAACATTTACAATTAATTTCTTAAGATGCAAAGTAAATGCATGCACTTGCTCTGAATGCATTTTAGCTATGTGCCATGTGAAGTCATGGTGGGCTGCTCCCCAGCATACTGCAGCCCCAGCACTGCCACATACCTACTATATCCAAGAAAACAATAAACTTCCACACATTTGGAATACAGGCACAACCAGTAAGTAACTTGAAGTAAATCAGTTACTTTTATGAAGGCTTTTTTTTCTTATATACACTTTTTAGGATCTCTTTCTATTACTGCAACCATCGTTGCACAAGGTGCAAAGCTGCATGGAGATGAGCATCCTCCTGATGATGTATGATCCGATTTTGGGATCGTTAGGAGTCTGGGTGAGGAAGCACCATTAATTGCTCCTTATCAAAATACACATTCCCCTGCTGGGCTGGGTCTTGAAGATTAGATGATCCTACTAAACCAGGGGGAATCCTAATCACATGAGAAGAGAAAAAAAAATAAAATCTGTGCAGTGCAAAGGAAGAAAAAAGAGAATAACTGCTACATTGCAAAAACCTGAACTTCAGCAAAACTCCCCCTTATTCCTACCATTTTAGGAAAACTAATTAAAAACCCACCCCAAAAAAACCACCCCACAGCTTCTTACCTTTCCCTTACATGTGTCCTATGTCCTAGTTTCCTGCAGAACTGCAATTACACACAAGTTACAGATGACTTTCACAGCTGCCCAAGAGACAGCTGGATACAGAATAATACCTGGCAAGTATTGTGCAGGCTTAAGATAAGCCTGTGTGTCTGCTAACACCATCAGCAACAGCACAATAAAATCTGTGTGGTCACCATTAGATTTCCGTGATGACAAGATGCAGATACCAACAGCTGACTGCTACTATAAAGAAGCCAACTTGAGACAGAAGGCTCAGGAAATTGCTCTCCATTTCACACACTATTTACATTTGGAAGTTCATCTCTGCAACCACAATGGCCAGAGATGCTCATGATTTAGGTTTATATTTGGGGACACAGCTCCATAGTTTCAGAATCCCACCAAATAAAGGTCCTTTGCATGCCTTTGCCTTCTCTTCTGAAAAGCCTGCCTTTGGTTTGGGGCAAGCTTGGCAAAGTTAGGGGTCCTGAAAAAAATAATTTTATTTTTATAGTGGTTACAACTACTGGGGAGAGGGAAATTGCAGAAACTTACTTATGTGCTGCACGGTACAGATCAGTACAGCGTCATTACTTCCTCTGTATCATCACTTGTGCTTTATTCCCTTACATATATGGGCTTCACTGCACAGCAACGGGACAATGAAAAAAAAATATTTTTAGTAGAGATAAGACTTGTACCAAAAAGCAAATGGTCTATTAGATATTACTTCAGGTTCTTTTACTGCCTAGCTTTGCAGTTGGTGCCTTTTAATTACAAAAGGCAACAATTCTTCAGAAATCCCAAGCTCAGTCTATTATTTGCAATAATCTCACTACCTAGTGAATGGTAGCACACTAAAACCTAATTTATCCAAAAGACAGTCTCTTCTTAGCTCAGAAGAGCAGCTCCTCAGTGAGGGGTCAAGAGGACAGAGAGCGACCCCTTCCAAAACCCGGTGCTTCTTAAAATACAAGGCATGCTTCAGCTTCCAGCGAACTTGTCAACACCAACACAATAGCCCTGCCTTGAGCACTTCTATTTTTAACATTTTCCATCCATGCAAAGGATAACTATTTAATAAACTGAAAGGAAGCATAACTAAAAGAGAGAGTTGAACAAACTTTTTTCAGGGCCAGCCTGATTAACACAAGCATAAACTATAACCTTAGGCAGCTCAATCCGTGTTGCATGGATTACTGAATTACCAACATATACCAGCCTCAGAGACAGGAGAGATGCCAAAAACTGATGCCTGATCACCTGGGAGCACAACAGCACATGACAGGGTTCAATCTGATGCAAAGGTTGATGCACAATATGCTTGTGTAATGGAGTGTCATCTGGTATGGCTGCTGCAGAGAACAGGTGCTATAAAGTTGACCTTAAATAGCTCGTTATTCATTAGATGTATCTGATCCCTTTAATTTTCTTTAGGATGCCTAGGATCACACTGTCAATCTGAGCTCTGACAGACCGCCTTAAAAAAACCCTGGGCTATGTACACGTGGGCACGCTATCTTTAGCGAACAAGCCTTTGCTTGCCTTGCTGGCAGAATTCGGCTTGTGTTCAGGCTGAAGGCACCGTGCTCCAAAACAGTCACAAACTTTGCTGCACTGGAAAGAAACTATGCATTTACCATCAAAAATAAAATGACCCGGAGGTTTTTCAGTCTCTCTCCCAGCAGGAAAGAAGGGCTATGCACTCCAAAACCCCCAGCAGGACTGCGGAGCTTGCGTACTCCAGTGACTTCACGCTACTTTTGAAACCAAGCCCATTTTGGACAGCTTTCAAGCATTATCTGGGGAGGAGGGACTTGACTACTCACCCCCCTTCCCCCAAATGGGAGGGGAGGAGGATGGATAAAGTTGCACTACAAAACTGTGCCTGCGCTCCCAAAGGAGCTTTCAGTGATCTGACAGAAGAGCATCTGTCCCTATGCTCTGCCTTCAGGCATCACTGCCTATACATCCCTTGCAGGATTAAAATAGAAATTACCTTGGTGCATGCTCTGCCCGAGGACTCCCACAACCTGTACACCTCACTGATGATCACCATACCTCTTCCCAGCACATCAGAGGCAGCTCTAGGCTGGCAGATGGGGCTGGATCGTTCCAGCATGAGTCGCCTGGGCAGGAACTGCTGCATACCCAGGCAAAAATGCATTGCTCTAGGGGTTTTCTTGCTCATCTTTATCTCTGTGTGGGCAGGACACATACTAAACTGAGACCTCTGCAAGAAAAGCCCTCAGGTATGCTAAACTCGTTTTCTATTCCTCCAGGCACCCACAGATTAAGCAAGTAGGTGAAAGTTGTGTTAAAAAAAACAACAAAAAAACCCACACACACCTCTCCTTAGAACTAACGAATACAGTTCATTTGCAGGACTAAAGAGCACTTTTTTTGTCCCTAAAAACAGAAGGCATAACCATTTTTATATTTATATTCTACAAAGATTTATCACCATTCATCAGTTGACACTGTTTGCTGGAAGAACAGCTCTACAGCTCTGTACAGGTGGCAGACAACTTGCAGGAAAACCTCCTTCTAGGAGAAGCATATGCCAACTTCTCATCTCTTAGGAAGCTTTTTAACAAAAGAAATGCTGACGCAGCGTCAGCCCAGCCAACCTTACACATAAAGTACAATATTTCAGCAGGAGCTGTTCTAGCAATTAACCCAAATCACTGAGACACTTCAGCCTCCTTCTCTCCTTCGGCATACGTTTAACTCCTAGATATGCAAGTAATATCAGCGGCACAAGAGTCTTGTATGGGCTCTATCTCATCCATCACTATGGGAACTCCAAGCCTGTAAACAGAAAAGCTAGTCATTATGGTGTTATTAATTCTACAATGAGTAAGCCTGTAAATTTAATTGCATTAGGATGCACCATCTTAATCTTCAGCATCACTTACGAAAATCAGATTTAGTTTCACATTGATTTTTTTTTTAATTCTTTGTGATTAAAAGCTTTAAAAAAGACGAAGAAGTGGACTGTTTATCAAGTGATTTATCCACTATAGATCAATCTATTGCCCTTGAATCTGCTTCCAGGATACTCAAACAGCTACATAAATATCAGTTTGCCCACTTATTTTAATGGGTTATTAATTTTAAAAAAAACAAATCTCATTATTACTACTTATGCAAAGTCAGCTAAAACAAGCTAGGACAGCTGAATCTCCAAATAAAGATGTTTTGCATATAGTAAAAACTACAATAATTCGGTTTTTTAACTCAAACACATACATGAATGTCTTCTCCATGAAAATCGTCCCCCAGAAATGCCATCTAATCTCTCAATCTGTGTCAGGTTTCTTACTTCAACTAATGAGCTGCATCCATGCACAAGGAAATTTCAGATTGCTCATTTCCTTCCTATTACAAAAGTCTGAGCTTTCAGAGCTCACAGTAGCTTCCCATAGTCTGAAGTTCTCACTTTGAGTTCATCTTATCACAAAGGTCCTTCTAAAAAAAAGTTGTAGGGTGTTCTCGAAATTGGCTGCAACTGGTGTAGTCGGTCCCCCATCCCCAGGTTGTGCATCCCCGGTGTCTCCTTCCCACCAACCAGCACTTACAAGGCCCTGGACACACCCCAGTATCACCAAGGCCACCAAAAGGTTATCCTTCCATCAAATTAGCTGCTGGGACTTAATCACACAAGCTGAAACAACCAGCCAAGGGCTACATGATTCCTTGCCTCCAGCTGCAGTGAAGTGGGCAGGGCTGAGAGATGCCAGTGTAGCTTCAGAGATTGTGAAGCAATACCTTCATTCCTTGCCTCCCAAATTTTAAGCACCCCACTGAGCTGCACAAGAACTATTCTGAAATTCACACACACCAAAGTCTTCTGCCTTGTGATCTGTTGTCACAGTAACTGATCACAAAACACAGGACTGTCAGCATGAAAGCCTTGGGACTGGAGGAAGAGGAAAGAGGGGAAGCAGCAGATGCACAAGATAAAAACAGTAGAGAGATACACAGCAGGTACTTGAGCACCTCCTGACTACCATCCATTAAGTCAAGCCCAGAACAGAAAGCCTGAGCTTCCTTCTGTTCATCCTTATGGCTTATGCTTCACTTTAGAGAATCATAAAATAGTTTGGTTTGGAAGGGACCTTTAAAGGTCACCTAGCCCAACTCCCCTGCCATGAGCAAGGACATCTTCAACTAGATCAGGTTGTTCAAAACCCTGTCTAACCTGACCTTCAACGTTTGCAGAGATGGGGCATCTACAACCTCTCTGAGCAATCTGTTCCTGTGTTTCACCACTCTCATCATAAAAAAATTTTTCTTATATCTAGTCTGAATCTACACTCCTTTAGTTGAAAACCATTACCCCTTGTCCTATCGCTATGGGCCCTGCTAAAAAGTCTGTCCCCATCTTTCTTATAGGCCCCCTTTAAGTATTGAAAGGAAGAAGTTTAATGGTGATTTGGTTGTTTTACCTTGGTAACATTCTTCAAAGAAATGAAGTGGCATGTTTAGGCACGGTTGATGGAAGATGCTCCAGGAGTGCCTTACTAATTATTTATTAATCCCTTTTTAATTGCTGGTTCAGAATGACCAGTAATCTTTTCCAAAAGGATAAGAATCCTCCCTTTCAAAACCTTTAAACATGCCTTTCTCATGGATGCAAAAAAAAAAAGAAAAAAAAGCACTGAGCTAGGAGTTACACACTCGAACTACAAATGCTCCTTTACACTTCAAAGCAAGTCTCTGCTACTAGAACTTAATTAATCATTAACTCTATGATAGAAAGAGTATAACGTTCTACTCCACAATATGCAACCATCATCACTTGTCCTGGAGGCTCTTGTCTTTCATCTCTGCAGGCAGATGTAAGGATAAAGAAGTGGTCTTAGCACCCACCTCAAGGAACAGGACAGTCAGAAAGCCACCACAGATTTTTTTTTTTTTTTTTTTTTTTTAAAAGCATAGTGAGGCTGTCCTTATTTTAGACCTGGCAAGACACCTTGTAGTACCCACCACCTGAAGCAACTGCCATTTCCTTCCCAAGGGCAGCCAAGCACCATGTAACTTGATGAGTAACTGCTACATATAAAACACCTTTCACAGACTCCATGCCTACTTTCCAATCAAAACCTTTTGCAATCCATTACCTTTTCTGCTGAGTTACCTGTGCTGAAAGCTGGCTTTAAAACATCAGCAGGAGAAAAGCAAAAGCTGCTAGATTTCAAGTGTATGTTTTAAAATCAGCTTCCCTTGAGCTGCCAGCATAGTTACCTGAACAAAGCAAGCATTCCTGCAGACCACATACAGCTAACAAGAACACATGCTCTGTTTGCATTTTGGACTATTACCAGCAAATTTCTTAAGCAAGTCTGGACACGCGTCACTCCTCAGAGGGGGGTGATAAAGTTTTCCCATGTTACACTAATTACCCACAGAGAGCAGAGACATGAACCGAACACTCCACACTTTCACATCCTCCACGGTCCAATGGCAACACCAACTCATTTTCTTGAGGTTTCTTCCAGCTGGTCTCTTGTGGTTTCCCCAAAGCCATGACCAGCTTTCTGCGGCGGGACCAGAGGAAGCAGTGGGGATGCCGAGCACACAGGGATGCCCAGACCAAGCAGCTGTGTGTTTGCAGGAAGGACAAAAGCCAGCGGGGCTGCCAGCACTGCTGTGAATTTCAAAGACTCATGCGATTTAGCCAGGCATAGTTTAAACTTTCTGGTACACAGTGCTAATGACACAGATTAACAACTCCAAACTGTATTCGTTCTGCTGAACCACCTCTCTTCCCTCTACCCCTCTCTTTACCCTGTATAAGCACTCAATACTACTCCCACCAATGGGATCACCCTTTCAAAACACGTTTCATTCCCTCCCACTGTTTTCAAGTTAATGTTGACATTTTAGGAGTAGGAGCAATAAAAAAAAATTTTTAAAAAAAGTGGGACTTGGGGGACAGAAAGGCTGAGAGACAGGGTCCCTCCCATCTGCCAGAGCAGCATGTTAATTTTCTACCACGCATTTCACGAAAGAACATGCCACAGGCCTGGAGTTGCAAAACAGACTGTATTGATGACATGAAAAAGGCGATTAATTCGCAGACAAATTAATGAGACAACATATTTTGTAGGGTTTTTGCAACAGGAAGAATTGACCTTCCTATAAAAAGTTGTAACCTCTTCCACGTAATAAGTAGCGACGCCATCTAGGCAAAGATGAGTGTCAACAGCCCAGACCACAGCACTGTTGTAACTGCACATCCAAATCTTTGGTTAAGTAGCAATTAATTTGGTGAATAAGAACGTACAAAGAGACGAAAGCTGACTACTTTAAGTGCACTACAAAGCCAGTCCAGCTCATTCCCTGACACAAATAAGAGTTTTATAAGGGGCTGTAACCAAAGCTCTCACCCACTGTTGACGAGTGCAATACTCATGAGCCATCAATGCCGCAGCTGCACCACAGCTGCTCCAAGCAAATTTCAGACACCACGGGTAGGTGCTGTGAATTAGGAGCAAAACATGACTTGTCATTAAAAAAAAAACCAAACAAAAACCAAAAAACCACACACACAGGATTGTTACTGCCATGTTTTTGCTTGAACTCACAGACAATCAAAGCACAGAAAGGCAACAAACCCAACTTTGGGAATCTTCTGATGTACTTTCCCAACACTACCCATGTACTTTCAGAGCTGCAGACAAACACATTTTCCTAGGGATTTCTAAAACATATCAGTGGATACCAAGTTAAAGGTCCTTCAAGCATGCCTCTTGGATAATTTTTCATGAAATTGTGCACTCTGTACCCAAATAAAGACTGGCAACAATCTGCCAGGAAACAGACAGAACCAGCCTGGGGTGCAAGGGGTGCCCCAAGTTCAGCATTTACAGCCCTTCCAGCATCTTCCAAGTAATTATGGGCTTCTCCTGACACAGCTGCTACAGTACAGAAAAATTAGGCTACAAGGAAATCTGTGGCAGAGAAAATATACCTTAAGTTGACCAAAACCCACAACTGCTATCCCTGCCTGCTTGCCATAAACAGATGAGCAATATGGTCTCATCTCGCAGACTTTCAGCTAGATGCTCACTCATCATCTACATTGGTGACTTGTAGCAACTTTTTCGTCACTCAATAGCCTTGACTCTCCAATTTAAAGAAATTCAATTCTGGAAAAGGAAAAAGGCATTGTTTATTCCTGCCTTTTGGGGAAACTGACAGACAATAACAACTACGGTCACTTGCAAAAGAACAATGGTTTCAGAGCTATAGTTCTGTCTGTCAATTAATTGTTTCCTAGAGGTATTTACCATGACTTGAAATATCAATCCTTCATGAAAACCACAAGTTTCCCCTCTTAACCAGAAGTCTGGGACTCTGGCACCACAACTTGCAATGTTTTCAGACAAATTACCAAAAAGAAATGGACAGCACTAAATACACTTTCTCATAATAGTCATGATAAAAGTATAAAAGGCCCTTATTTCCTAAAAGTGCTATGAAGCTCTTGGAAAAGCTCATCTCTGTATCATTACTTCCAAAATAATCTGCACCTTGTTCCATAAACAACTCAGGTTTAGCTGTCCCGATGGTGGAGGCACCAGGCATGGCCCTGCTTGCTCCCCTGCAACCAGGGACCACCAGCTGGAGGGAGGGTGTGAGAATGGGGCAGTGCGCACATACGGATATATGCAGAGTCACTGCTTAGAAAGCAGAAGAGTGGTGACTCGTGTAATGCCAGTAATTTAACCACTTAACTCATGCCTGCAGAGCATGGATAGCGGAGACGGAAGAGCCATTCCAGTCCCAAGCACCCCTCCCAGCTCTGCCAGCAGTCCCAGAAGAGGGGAGACAGGGGAGGGAGCAGGCTGGGAGGCAAAGTAGGGAGAATACTAGATTTCATTAAATAGACACCACATGATGATGGCAGGACATTACTTTACTATTTAGAGTTCACGTTTCACCCTGGTAGCAGCACCGACCCGTGCAGCAGCTGCTGCATCCCCACAGCCCCAAATCTCTTCACTCCACACTTTGTATATTTTCTTCATAACCCTGCTGGGAATCAGCAGTGAGAAACATTAGTTTTTAATGACAGAATAATGGCTTCAACTCAGAAAAACTTGTAACTGTCCTTTGATAAGAGGCTTCCTCCCACCCCAAACCTTAGTGTGTGCAAGAGGGAAAACTACAGAATAATAAATACTAAGCATTTAAAAATTGTGAATTTGCATTCTACCTCTCATCTGAGCACTGCCAGAGTCTGACCAAAGTGAAAACTGCCAGCCTCTTATCTGAAGACATGTATAAAGCAGACAGCACAGGGGGGCATCTGCAATGCTACCCAAGCAGGCTGAGAGGCTACTGCTGGGACCAGAAGTGCGGGGAGATCTCAGCTGAACAACCCTATCCTGGGGACAGAGGAACCTTCCTGCATTGCACAGACCAGGAACATCTCAGTACCAGGGAAACAGGAGCAGAAGGGAGGTGAAGCCCAAGCAGGCTGCAAGGAACTTCAGAAAGGAGAAGAAAGGGAGAGGGGCCAGAAAACACAAGTAAAGCAAACAGGAGGTCTGCAAGCTTAGAGCAATCACAGCCTTAAGCATCAGCTTCTTAACTAGTTCATGAGGCAGCTGATTCTGTGTTAAGAAACCACTTGTCCTGCATTACTCCAGCCAGGATAGCAGGACCCATGAGACCTGTGAAGGCAGCTAGTGAAAGCGGAGAAAACAGCAGCTGGAAGGAAAGCATCAGCTGCTGTAACAAAATAAAAGTATGTTGCTGGGCCAACCCCTGCACCCTGACCACTGCAGCCAGGAGGCAGGGCAGAGGGAGACACACCGGATCCCCACAAATAAACCACATTTTTTCAGAAGCTGGGAGGACAAGGGCAGCAGTCAGGGCAGCCTCTCAACGGCTGCTCCCCAGGGACCAGCCCCACAAGCTGCCGGGAAGAAAATCCCACTGCAAAATCCCACCGGATGGGAGCATGTAAAGGACTGCAGATGAAAGGACTATAAATAATCATGATAATCAGAAGTGGACCACAGAAGTCCTAGGACGAGAATATTTTCTTTTTACTTGGTCAAACAGTCCCACTTAACACTGTGATAGCAAGAAGCATCTGATGGTAGTTTTCCCCAGAAGGGACTAATTTTTCATTCCACTAATCTCAGTAAGAGACGCTCCCAACAGAAACTGCACGTCTCAGAGCACGTAGCTTACACTCCACAACCTTGTAAGTACAGCATAAGAAAGTACCAAGAAAACAGCCCATTTATCCCTCTTCAAGAGGTTCAATGTGACCATCTGCTTAAAGACTGAGACACATTATCTTTTAATTCAAAGAAGATTAGAAAGATTCACTTTCCTGAAACAAAATATACAGGGAAGAGGAATAAAATATTAAAAAAACCAACATCTGTTCAGGATTCTTGATATCCTCCTGCTCCCCCCCACCCCCCCAAAACACCCAGACTCATGCAACATGCTGCACAAGCAACAGCTCACTGAGGTGGGAACGAGGTCTTTTCGATGCCAAGCAGGTTGAGCTATAAAGCAGATCTTGAAAAAAACTCACAAGATGAAAGCAGCGTGCTCAGAACTGGGTTGGTGCCAACCCCAAACTCTACAGCACTCCCTCAGCCCTGGAGCACCGGAAGGAAGGAGCATTTCGAGCAACTCACTGGCAAGCAAAGGGCTACCATGTGCGGTCAGCCACTGCCTGCATGAACACACGTAGGCTGGGGAAGAACAACCCCTGTCACTGAGCAGGTTTTGATGTTTGGTAGGTTTTAGGGATTTTTTTTTTTTTTTAAGAGACACCTCAGTCACAGCTGATCTTTCCATTACAAAGGTTTAAGAGCAATGCAAGGGCCAAGTCTGCCTCCATTCCACTTCAGGCCATTGGTAGAGGCCAGCTGCCATGCCTGAAGCCATTTAATAATTCTGTACCCTGATCTTCCAACGGGAGCATCTCAAGCCCCTGAGGATGAATTAGAGAATTACCTTGTCCTCCTGTAAAACACAGGACGCACTCAAAAGCCAAGTCAGAAAAGCAGCTCTCCAAGCACACTGAAGTCTGCAGCAGAGATGAGACCATTAGAGAAAGCTGACCCAACAACCCACAAACCCTGGGTCTTTGCAAGATCTCAATACAGCATCTCTACAAGTGCCTTAAAAATCTGCCTCTTCCCCCACAAAAACAACAAACCCCCAAACCAACCGTACAAATAAACCCTCAAGCTATCTGGAAATCTACCTCCCATGTACAAGATGGTACTAGCTTACCTACCAAAGAAAAAAAACCCAATAATAGTTTTTGGATACTATTTCTAAAAGAGGAAATTTTGAAATTCTCCATTACTGAACACAGCTGTGTTGTATCAGAACTGCAGGCATGATTACCACTGGAAACAGCTCTTTGATGACTATCACACTGGAATATCTAAAACAAGTAGAAGCATGGAAACAAGAAGTGCTTTGCCACCCAGTTTCAAAACAAAATGCTGAAGATCACTGAATAATATATAAGGGGGTTGGTTGGGGGTTTTTTTTGTAAAAGATCTCTCAAATAGGGCTGGACTGGTAGGAAAAAAAGATTAAAGACTGAGCCTCATTTATGTTTTCTTAAATTTAAATAAAATTACCTTGCCATTGCAGATCCTTTTTACAGTTGATGAGTTTCCACCATTTCCCAAGCTTCTACATCAGAAAAACTCTGAGAAATCATTATGTTTTACCTCAGAAGTACCTAACACACCCCACAAAGGCTAACAGCAGCTTGCACCTGCAGTCTGGCAGGCTATGAAAGGCAGCCTCTCATCTCAATATTCCCAGTCCCATTTAGCAACTGTACATGTCTACTAGTAGCAGCTCTCTAATTTCATAGCACAGTTGCTTCGTTACCAGCTGTCCTGAACCTCTTGTCAATGCTGATGTGACAGCCAACATCACCATCATACCAGCACGCTGCTAAAAACCCAATGTTACTCAAGGGATGCTACAGACCACGGGAGTGATCCCAGGTAGCTCCTTTGCACGATGACTTAGCGTTAAGAGACTGTCCTAATATTGAAGAGTTTTAAACACAGCTAGTGATGCCACAGGTCCTCAACACAGGCATGCACATTCATCCCTCACTTAAAGCCTCTAAAGCCTGATTTGCAACACACAGGGCTACTCTGTACCTGGAGGGAAAAAAACCCAATACATTCTTGTTTGTGCGGCAGGACAACAGACCCCCCCCGCAAGATTTCTGCAATTTATTGGGAAACTATGAAACTTATTTTACTTTCTGATCAAAACACACAGTGGTAGCCACCAATAAGCAAGATTTCATAGTTAAGAGACATGTAAAAGCAGGCTGAAACACTTCTTCTCAGGCAGGAGCTTACAAGAGGGGCCACAGCCCCAGGCTGAGCTTCCAAGGGTTATTACGAACCAGAGACAGTGACGTTAGATGCAACTAGTTCAGTTTAACACGCCAGACCTCATATACCAGCTAACCCACAGGTAGAAAACAGAGCCAGACAGTGACCCTGCGTGAAATCACTCAGCACAGCATCACCAGTGGCGGTAAATGATGAATTAGGGCCCAGAGGACACAAACAGGAGGTCTCAGTCTGACAAGGATTATATGATTAAAGGACAACACTCAGAAACCTGTTTTTAAGAATTATGGTGAACTAGAGATCCAAGTTTCCCATCCCATCCATCTGCACTGGAAATTATTTTCTCTACATGTTGTTGTTTGCAGAGCAATCCTGTTTTTCATTTCTGTGGGAAGCAGCAGCCTGGGATTTTCACTTGCAGGCTCCAAGAGGCTGGGAGACCCTCCTGAAGCCTCGGGCTACAAAAGAAATGCTACCTAATGCTACTGAATAAGCCAGAAACTTTTTGGTAAGCTAACAGCTCTGAGCAGCAAGTGACAATTTCCAAGGTTTAAACCTACAAAAGCAACTACTTGACTGCATCAAAACCAGCGATTAATCCTTCTAGCAACCCAGGGCAAGCACCAAAATAGCAGCTGGTTTTGCAGCAAAATGCCACACAATCCCAGCTCTTTCCATCTCCCAAAATAAGCGCTCTGCCATGTATAGTATTCCCAAAGGCATCACACAGTGGCATCAGCATCCCAAGAAAGAGGCAGAACAGAGGAGTTTGAGAAAACCTGGGAATTTAAAAGGTATGCAGGAAGCGATAAAGAGCTTTAAAGCGACTTTATATAACTGCACTGAACAACTGCTGGCCATTAAAAGTCCTGATCTCTTAACTACTCATGTTGAAACCTGCAAAATGTAAATCAAGCCTTTGCAAGACCAACTAAAATAGAGTCCCCCCCAGGGCTCCGCAAATACCACGGTAAAGCCACTGCGGCACAGGGCTGGCCCTTCCCAGCCCAGGCTCAACACGTCTTCGAGGGCTTCCCAACACACTCTGTAACACCAGCTTAAGTGCCGGAAACACTCTCCCAACACATTAATTACCATTTCTCAGAGCTTTTAAATTGCAGCTACGGTATGCAAAACTTCACGTGCTTGTTCGCAGTTGGTTTCGCAGTGGTTCCCTAGGAAGGCAACGAACCACAGCCTCGTAAAGTTTTAAGAGGATAACCAACAAACTAAGGGCATCACTCTGCTGTGCTAAATAAAACAAAGCAACTGATTGCATCCCAGTGGCATAAACTATGTACTTAAGGCACATTTTATAGCCAAAGCTGCTTTTCTGTACTAAAAAAAACCCAAAAAAACACACCAAACAAAACCCCCAAAACCTCATCTGCTACAAACAACTGGCAAATCAAGCCAAGGCTGAACATAAGAACTGGCATCTTGCCTAGGTTTCCTTGTAAATGCCTTCAAATGGCAGTCATACCCCAAACTATGCTTCACAGACAAAGTATATATAACCAAGCATCATCGCTCTCCTCAAAGCCAAATAAAGGACTGAGCAGTTAGAAAAGGGGGAGGTGAAGGAGACGGGCAGTCCATTTCTCCTAACAACCAGCAGCTTTTACAAGTTTTTCTTTATTTTATACACACAAGATAGCATCCAGCTTGGTGACATGGGTTTCTATGCTGGTCTGCAGTAGCAATTTCAGAATTCAAGAGCAGGAACACTTAGTTCTAACCACAGTCCATGCCCACAAACACAGCTGATGTTTTTAATGAAGGCAACCAGCAATTTCATTTTTCTTCTTGAAAGGCAGGCTAGCAGAAGACTGCCTTCCAGGACCAAATGCTGGCTCCTCTTCCTAGGCAATGAGAGAATAGGTAGGAATTGGTCTTTCCTGCCTACCAGATAGTCCTGAATTCACAGCTGAGGCCACTGGCATCATCGGTCAAGCACATCTCCTGGACACCATCCCTGCTGAGATGCAGCAGGCAGTCATCCGCACTGGGAAAGCCAAACCGGACTGCTCCTAGCTTGCAGGCTGTTGATAAAAGCACGGCTGCTCTCAGCGGAGATGGAGCCACCCCACTGCCATGAAACAGCCACCAGCGTGCTGAGGATGCTGCCTCTTTGTCCGAGGAACAAAACACCAGGATCACGATAGCTGAAATTGAGCAGATCCAGGCAGAGTAAAAGTGGTGGGGAAAAGCAACACCACCCAGCACCAAAAATACTCCATGTACCTCCATGCTATTTCTTTTCCCCTTCTTCCAGTGTTCAAAGGTGCATCTCTAACACACAGCTTTGTTTTGGTGCACTACAGGTCTAAATAGCAAAGCTGTACTAAAACATATGCAAACAAAGGGCTGGGGAGGTGCCAGAACTATCCCAACACTCCCAGTAGAAGCGAATGGCACAGGCTGTAAAAATAACATGACGCTCTGGCTTCAGAAAAGGCAGGCAACTACATACCATAATGCCTCAGCTTCCATCTTCTATTTAAAAGCTGGCACTGCTGCCCCAAAGTCTCTTATTCCTAGAATATACAGGAACATGAGGGGAGGGCAGAATTGGGGAAAAAAAAAGACGGGTAGGTCAAGTCTAAATTAGAAATAATTCAACCTGAGGAACAGGAAAATGAGGGAAGCAAAGGGATACTCTTAAGAAGAGTGAAAGAAAGGACAGCAGCGCTCTCCCCCTCCTCTCACCCACTAACCTAATTACCCAGACACCACCCTGCAAATGGGTTCAACTACCCCCTTCTCCTGATTTACAGCTGCAAACTCACATCTCCAAGCCTCTCAGGGGAGGACTCTTACTTAGGGGGTCTTAATACCCTCTCATACAAAGAGAAACAGCTTTTATAACTCCAGAGGCTCCTTGTGCAGGGACTGGTAATTACCCCAATTCCCCTGTACCCAGGAAGCACCCTAACTTCTAGGCACATATCTCCTTTCCCAACACTCCTGCAATCCAAGCCTTCAACTAAAATAACACTGTTTTTTTCTGTGTCAGGCTCTTTGCTAGCATCTAGTCCCAAAACTAAAGGTTTTTAAACTTGTTTTGAACTGCAGGTTATAAGAAGATTCAAAGAAACCCACATTCACATGTTGGCAACAGACCCACAGTTCTTGTGACCAGGCTCCTCTGAAACGTTACACTGATCTACACAGGCCGAACATCACTCGATGTTAATCAAGACATCCCAAACTGCCAAAAACTGAGCTCAGGGTAGCATATGCCTGCTGAAAGCCTGGAGCCAATGCTGCCAGTCCTGAACGGGTGCAAAGCAGCGCAAACCATTTGGGATACCAGTGCTTTTAGAAATAAAGGTGACTGCAGCATGAAACAAAGATATGGGTTAAAGCACATAGCCTAATCCTCAAAGATCACGCAGAACTAACTGCATGAAAGGGCTTTGTGTCCCAGAATGCGTTTTACGTCCTACTGATGTCGATAATTAAGTGCCCCACAGACCATGGTGTGCTGTGGGGGACAGCCTGCAGGCACACAGAATCCAAACACAGCACCCAACAGCTCTCGCAAACAAAGATAGTTTGAAGTCTTCAGGAAAGTAGAGCAGAGCAACACTGCAGAGGGGTTTGGGGCATTTGAGACTAACATGGCACTTTTTTGGTACTCAACAGTTCTTCAACCTGCAATGAACTCAGCAACGCATACAAAGTCGCACAGGAATATTTACTGCTTGCACAGCATGTGCACAGATAGTTTTAAGACGACTAATAGCAAAGCATTAAGCTAACTCCTGACACCACCACCATGCCCATAACAAGCTTCCGATTCTTAAAAGGCTTTAGACTACAAATACCCCACCCAAAAACCTAACTGGAAAAAAAACAAATTAAAAAATACCTTCAGAGACCCAAAAGTCAACCAGGCAGCTTCTGCTTAAAAGTTGTACTCTAGTCTAAAAATATGCCAGAGCAAATTCACAAAGCTACAAAAGCCTGCAAACAAACCTGAAACCTAAGTGGCTGACAATGATCATGTTGCAATGCTACAGTATTTTAAAGATGCAGTTGTTTTCATCAAAGAAACATGCACATTTCTCAAAGCCCTAGACATAGCCCACTGTTTGCTCCAGTACATTGGAAAAAAATATTTTTCAAAGAACACCCCTATACAGACAGGTGCACAGAGTCAAGGACAACAATAATACAGACTTGCCTATAAACAAAGTTTTACCTTGATAATGAAGAATTATAATGATTTCTATTAAAAAAAGAAGTTGAGATCAAATCTTAGCTTACTGTTTTTTCCAGGTGTCCTGAATAAAAAAATTCCCAATGTAAAAAAAAAAAAAAAAAAAAAAGATAAAGAGGCCTTAGTAACTACCTCCCCTTATCCTAATGATTATATACACTGGTATATTTATTTTGAAGCTTCTAACACAAAGAAACACTTTAGGGCAGTGAGATGCTCCCAGCTGCCAGGGCAGATGGATGCGGTCTGCAGGTGACCCCTGGTACCAGACTCAGCACCATCATTTCCATCTCACGAACATGGGTGGGAGCTTTCACACAACCTGTCCTCCAGTTGTGAAACCCAAGATCCATCTCCCTGACCCTAATGCAACATTTTTTCCCCTTAATTACACTGAAATCAAGACACATTACTGAAGCTAAACTTAAGGTTCAACAGCTGCTCTTTATTAGAAACTGTGAATGGTTATGGTGAACCTTTTTTTAATTTTTACTTTATTTAATGACATGAGGGTATAAGCTGTGGTTTTAACTTTCCGTGGGCTGGCTTGTCTTCCAGTTCTAAACAATTAGCCTTCCTCCATGTCACAACAGCTAAAATAACCGAATGAACAGAGGAAAAGAAAAGCTTGTCCACAAACCAAAGTGAGCGCTAAAATACTTTATCCCGAAGGAACCTCTGGGAACGCCATTTAGTCAGAAAATTCCCCTTCTCCTTTTTTTTGGCTCGATGTTACGGGTTCTGCAGTATCGCGGGCCGCTTTCCGACAAACCTAACCCGCCCAGTACTTAAAGGACAGTGCTGCCCCAGGATAAGGATGCAGAGCAGATATGCCCTCGCACACACACACCGGTCTTCCTGCAGCGCTGGCCGCTTTTCCAGCCGACCTCTCCCACCTGAATGCCAAGCCCGCTGCCTGGAAGACCCCAGGGCCCGAGCTTCCCGGCGCAGGGGGCGAGCCCGGCTCGGCACGCCCCGCGCCACCGCGACCCCTGCCTCTCGCAGCGCTCGTCTCACGAACCGACAGCACGACCCACGCAGACCGCAAGGGAGCAACCCCTTGCGATATTCCTTTTCGCTTTGCCTCTGCGGGAGAAGGCTGGAATCCAAGTTCCTAAAGCACTGTTTAGCAGCCGTGACCGTTGTCCTGAGGGAAAACGAAGAGCCTGCGTGCCGCCCTGCAGGACCGACCCCTGCGCCGAGACGACCCGCGCCACCACCGAGCCTTTGCGCGGGCCAAAGCGAGCCCAGCCGGGATCCAGCGCGGCCGGCCCGTTTACCCCACCCACCCATCCACCCCAAAAACCCGCTTCCGCCACTCACTACCCCTCCCCGGGGGCCTAGTTACGACACCTTTAATCAACCGGACCCCTCCAAGCCGGGCGCAGGGCGGTTCCTGAGCCCGCCGCCGCCGCCGCCGCCTTTGGCGCCCTTTTCCCCTCAGGACGGGAAGGGCCGGGGGGCCGTTCCTTACCCAGGTGGAGGGTGAGGTTGACGGCGGTGGGGTGCTGCACGCCGGCCAGCATGGTGCGGCTCTGCCACCAGGTGGCGTCGGCCGGGCTGTTGTAGTCGGTGAGGAAGGCGGCGCCGTGGCGCAGGTGGGGCTGGGCGGCGTCGCAGAGGTGGCAGGACTGGGTGACGCCGGTGACGCCGGTCTGTACGCAGTACTCCTCGGCCGGCGTCCCGCACGTGTGGGTGGCCAGCACCGTGGCGTTGAAAGCGGCGTTGACGAACTCGGGCATGCAGCGCTGAGGGCGACCGCTCCGCTCCTCCGCGCATTCGTCCATGGCGCCGCCGCACCGGCCGGGAAACCACAGCCACAGGACCGTCAGCCACAACGCCCGCGCCCGGCGCTCGCCGCCGCCCCCCATGGCGCTTACGGCCGCGGCGGCGGAGGGGCCGGCCGAGCGGCGCGGGCCGGCGGAGGGGCTGGCTGGCTGGCTGGCTCGCTCCTTCGCTGGCTGCTGCTGCTGCTGCTGCCGCCGCCGCCGCTCTCGCGCCTGGCCGCGGGCTCGGATGGGACGGGCCCGGCCCGGGCGAGGCGAAACGAGGCGAGGCGGCGCGCGCGGCCGGGGGCGGGGCTGCCGGCGCGGGGCAGGCCGGGAGCCTCCCCCTCCTCCCGGAATGCGCGAGCTTAAAGGGGCGATGCCCGCCGGCGGGGTCCGCCCGGAGGAGAAATGCTCGTTTCCCGCCCTCTGCCTGTCTGCACCGCAGCGGGCGGCTCGGCTGCCGGTGGTCTCGCGGGAGGGGCGACGCCCCCGTGACAGGGCTGACGGAGGTGGGGGGCGGGAATCTCCCTCGCGGCACCGTTGGCGTTGCCTGGCGCAGGCGGGAATGCCCCCCCCCCCCCCCCCCCCCCCCCCCCCCCGCCCATGGCGCGGGGCCCAGTCACCGCCTCTGCCCCCTGTCAGAATTGAAGAGAAGCCACCCGGTTCTTTCTTTTAAAGGCTTTTCATAGGGGGAGAGGGGGGGGAAATCAAGTCTCTCAAGAAATGTGAGAAAATTGATTGTGCTTTGCCAGCTGGACTGTTCTGAACCTGGTTGGTCTTGTGCCTTTCGAGGGCACAGGCCTGAAAGTGGGTCTGAGGGGCACCCGTGTTGCCACCTCAGCCTCTTTGATTTTTAATGAACTCATTTTGTATCTAAATCCAGATCTCTGCACTGCTTAGATGCATCAGCTCTGTCAGAGCTGGCCAAAGACTGGGTTACGATTTTTAGCTATCACCATAAATAAGATCTCCCTGTGACTTCTCAGGTTGGGGAACTGTGCAGAGATTAATTGTGTAAAATCCAGGAATCATGTAAAGCCAAAACTGCTTTTACAGGAGAAAGTGCCTCCAGAAGCCTGCTCGGGAAACAGGAAACTACTCTTCGAGATAGAAATTGATAGGAGAGTCAAGCAAAGGCTTTGTAAACTCGCTGTTGGTTATATTCTGAGAAAGTCTGAATGCAGCCCGTGGCTGAAAGAAAAAAATACAGCCTGTTCTGGGAAAAAGATGCACTTTCTTGTTTTAAAGTAAACACATGTATCCTGTAGAAGCTGACCCTTCGCTTCTTGCCTTGAGAGCCTCTGTCAAACTGTTCACAAGGTCCCCACAGCACGTACTCGTAAGAAAGCCTGCGAATTTTCCTGCTGCTGGTAGATGTTGTTATTAAGTTTGGTGCTACACATTGGTGCGGTGATTCTTCTTTTTGCCTCCCCAACAGAGTATTTACCTGGCCGTGATGAGATAGCCTCTGTGCCAAGAGTTCCCTGGACACCCCCAGCACCCACAGAAGGGACGCAAGTGTGTTACAAAGTCATCGCTGCATTGCTGTTGTTCAGGCTGGAGTTACACATGTCCAGCGGAAAGTTTGATTTCTGCCGCTTCCCCCCCTTTTCCTCGGTTTCTGAAAACAAGTGGGCTGCTATGAAAGCGATGCTGAGCTGATGCCATCAAGGCAGAAGCTGTGGAAACAGTGTGCTCATGGAGCTTCTCAGGTTCAGTAACAGCCTAGCTGATGCCTGCAGTTGAGAGTGGACACGTCAGAGCAGGCAATAAGGAACAAGAGACCAGGAAGCCACATGGAGCAGATTGATGGGAGGAAGGGAGGGAGGGAGGTATTAGGATGGAGGTGAGAAGGGGGCAAGGACTCTGAGCAGGATAAGAGGGTATTGCCACAGATCCCACTCAGTGGAGCAACGGGATTATCTGTCCACATGTGGGAGGTTCCCATGGATAATGAGAAAAAAGTTAAGCTTAATGCAAAATTCTGGGGTTTAAAGTTGTTCAGTTTTAGTATCTAAAAACAACAATTTGCTTGAGCTTTTTAACTAATCATTTCCAACATTTTAAAATATGTTACTAATTCTAACAAAGACATCCTGGGAAAGAGATATCTGCTGATATTTGCCATCAAAATCCACTTCATACTCGTAACTGCAATTTCATCTTTGACACACATTTGAAGTACTAGTACAGATAGAGTGATGCAGTCAGATCTCATTCGGTAAACCTGTGCTCATCTAACTAAAACCAGAATTAAACCTCATATCCCGATACATACATGACCTTTTAATGTCTTACCTGCTGAAATACCCTATCAAAGCATTGCAGTGTATATTCCCCATTAACCCATTTCCTTTCCAACACAGAAAAAAGCATCCTCATGTAAAACAACCATGTCTTAAAAGCACAGAACCTGGATAACTTCTCTAACTTTGCAATGCTTACAGGGGTGAATAATTGTAAATATACCTTGGTCAATAAAAATTCTTACAACTGGAAACTCCCAGGAAGCAGAGTGAGTCATCCCATGCAGCAGGAGTGGCCTGAAAGGAAGGAAGTACTGTTTGATAGATAGGATGGGCACAACAACGAAATTTTCAGTTAACCATCTGCAAAATAAGAATAATAATTGTGGATAAGGTTTGTGACTATGCTGGGCTTAGCATGGGCATAATGAAACGACGGTGAAAAAAATGACATGGCTGCTGCTTCAAAAGCAGGTGCAAGTCTTCAAGCACTTACTGCCCCAAATTGTGCTAATCGCAATGAAATCAAGCCTCAAGAAAATTTGCTTTCTATTTAATAAAGAGGTGGTCAGGGAAGAACTTAAATATATAAAGTTAACTGTAGAAATCTGCATATTATTACTTCAATTCTTTTTTGAAGTACACAGATCAGCTTAAATGAATGAGAACAAGCGGGGAGAGAGTAAGAACAAAGAGAAGAAATGCAAAAAAGGAAAAGCGACATAAAAACCTGAGAGGAAACAGCCTTTATAAAAGCAACTCATACAGGAAATTCTGTCAGCTTGCAGAAGGCCAGAACTCCCAAGGTTGGCAGTCTCTCTCTGTGAATAGACCACTTTTAGGAGGAAAAAAAAAAAAAAAAAGAAGAAAAGCAGGATTTTCATTCCTTTTGATAATAAAAAAATTGCAACAATGTGGTGCACACCCACAAGCAATTTGAAATAACAAATTAAAAGCACAGTTAGTCTCTGTCCTTATACAGTAGCTCAATCTAAGTGCTAACGCACCTATGCACTAAGACATTTGACCCATTTGGGGCTTATGAGGTCCAGAATGTTTTTAGTAAGCATCGCAGGGCAGCAAGCACTTTAATTTTCAGTCTTCCCATACTGATTTAGCATCAGCATTTGTTCACAGACAAAATTTGAGTGCATACACTAAGGAAAACTGCTCAGAAGTTTCAGACTGTGATAGTGGAGCTTGGTTGCTCAGTGGGTGTCAATTATTAAAACAGGTTGATAAAAGTAACCCCCACAGAGAAAAACAACCCACATTTGCTAATAAAAGTAAATAGATAGCTTGAGGATCCCCAAATGAAAACTGCTGCACACCCAAACATTTCATTACAAGTACATATACGTCAGTTTACGCTAAAAAATACAGGACAGAAAAGCCCTGTGCTCGCCATCAGCCTTACAGAGTTATCAGCCACCAGACAAGCCACTCAAGCAACTTTAAGAAATGTCACTTGTCACAGTCTGGCTGGTTTGGGCAACGTAAGAAGAAGTTTCCAGCAGTTTCCTGCCCTGCCCTCTGTCATGCAGGGGCTTCCCGCGGGCCCTACCACTTTTCTCAGTGGATGCAATCAAAACAACGGTAATTGCAGCAGACATCCACTCCCCAGCCACCCAATAACCAAAAACACTTAAAAGAAAGCAAGCGAGTCAGCAGATTCACCAAACAGTCCATGCAAAAGAGTCAAAATTCAGAAAGGCTGGGTGGCAAAATTCAGGTGCTTTTACAGGTGGATTCAAAAAGAAATGACACTGCAGTCTCCAGTAGTGCGTTGGGGAACACAGAAAAAAAACCCTGCTCTAAAGCATTTCTTTTTATGAAGATAAAAGCCAAGCTTTAGGCTTACTTGTTTTTCTGTCTTGGTTGAAAACTTTATTTTACCCAGTTGGATTAAATATTTTGACTCAGTCCCAGCTGGGATAATCTCTGTGATTCCACTGAAGCATATAAACTACTGCAAATTTAATCAACCAATCCGTCACATCTTTCTAGTGCCCAAAGCGAAATGATCAAAATCCCCCTGTGCTATATGCAAGGTGGGATTTCAGTTCCATTCTTACTAGCTGGGTGCTGATTCAGTCTCAGCGTCAAGGGCAATCATGGCAAAGCTTGGTTTCTCCAGGCAATGGCCTACAGGCATGCCTAAAACCAGAGAGAAAAGATGCACAGAGTTAAAGCTGCTCACATTTTATTTCAACAGAGGTGGCAGAAACTGCAGATGGGGGAACGAGGTTAAGGATCGAACGATCTCTTTCCGCATGCAGTGCAACAAATGCAGTTTAGGACTAATGTTACAAATGCATAAGAAATGCACTTCCATATTAAAATATGGTTTAGAGCCATCCTGTTTAGAGAAGTTCTTCTGCAATCAAGGATAGATGTGCAGAGAACATGAATTAGTTTGTTAAATGTCTGAGGTATCCGCTCTCAGTAAAAGTACAGAATAAATCACAGAACCATACTAGTTACTAAATATTCATACCTGTCGTGATTTTATGGAAGCACAAAGTTACTGTAATCTTATAAATAGAACAGAAAAAGAGAGCTACTAGCCATGAAAGCAGAAGGTGTTTCATAAAATGGTTTATTTAAGTTTTACTTTCTTTGTCACTCTTTTGCAGATTATCCTAAATAATTACGTACAGCAACAATGGGTAGGTGAATAAAAAAGGATCTCTGAACCTGTTCATGAGAGGTAATCTGCTTCTTACAAGTTTCTGCAAACCCAGGAGAAATGAAAGACATAAGCTGATTATTTTATCTCTTTTCTGAAGTGGGTCTGGGATGTATCCTCATTTTCTCTCCTTAATACTGTAATGTTGGGAAGAAATATGCTAAAACAAAAACAAAACATGAAAGGATTGTGCAGCTTTTCATCTTCCTATCGTGGATTCAAACACAGCCCATCCTTTTAACCAAAAACCATTTTGGTTAATGGGTGTCTGGTGGTGTATATGAAATGAATTCGTAATCTTTGATTCCTAGCAGATAAGATTTTTATCTTTTATCTTTACTCCCTCTTTTTATTCTGCGGTGTAGTCCTGTGCTGAATTTAAGCAACCACATCTTGCAGCCTACGTTAGACCGTGGCAGTAACATCATAAAGACCCAAGCCAGCCCTAACTATGCTTCCTTCCCCTCTCCCAGACTTCCACTCACCTGTCTAATACCACCAGGAACAGCTGCCTTTGTAAAGCCCACCAATGAGGGCATTGGGAAAAGGACATGCATGGATGGGTGCACTCAAACTTGACACATCCAGTGGGCTTCTTGGGGATGAGATGTTCCTCAGCACTTCTCTTCTTCCCTTCTAGCACTCCCATTCTCAATCAGTACATCAGCAGTGCACTGCACGGATGAAAGTGTGCCAGAAGACTTGATTAAATTTTTTTTGTATGGTATTACGTCTGTAGTATAGAGACACTAAATTCACTGAGAATAGTCTCAGGCTCAGTGCCACCTTCATCCTTGCACTACAGGGTCCACTGATGGATGCTCTGCCACCAAAAAATTCCAGCAATATTTAGGTTTCCGATGCACTGATGAAGTTCTCTCTGTAAAGAGCAGGACTTGTTTACCCAGATCCATTTGGATAATGTCTGAGCCCTGTTCTTCACTGACTTGCATAGCTATGCAAATCCTTCACATGCATGAGCTGGGGCTGTTTACACTAACTGTAAAACATTCCCAGTAGAACTATCTTCCAGGCGTGATAAAATGCCATCCCAGAAAGTAGTGTGTGTCTTGGGGGTGGTTGTAGGTATCTCACCATGAAGGGTGTTGACCCGTGTGACCACAATGAAGTTGTTTAACAAATATCCTTCCTGACCTTCCAGAATTCCCAAGATTGTTTTCAACAGAGAGCTGGATACCTTCTTTTGTCCAGTGCTAACAGAGCTGAAATTTTCTTCCTAACTATCATTTATGGTCACAACCTCTTTTTTCATAGCACAGTCTGCCAGTCAGTCTTGCCATGAACGTTATTTTATTAATAGTAAATTGTGTTGCTGTTTTATCAGTTGTAAACCCCTTCTTTTCTTCATACAAGATGGCTATTGAGAGCAAGCTTGATTCAAGTGTCTCCCTCACTATAAGAGCTCACCTTTTAAGTTTAATGTTCTTTAAGCAGTTTTTATGAACTTTCCTTTGCTTGTCAAAAACAAACAAAAAAAGCAGTCTCTAAGAAACTCCATCTTCTTTTTCCTTTCTAGATCTTCCTTTTTCCTGCAAAAGCTGCAATGCTTTGTATGCTGTATGCCTTTAGCCTAAAGTCTTCCTTAGCCATTGGACTCATGGTTTAAGACTTGCAGAAAAAATGGTGTGTAATTTGGAGATGTAGTGTAGGTAGCATTTGTGTATGGTCATACATAAAAGAGGGAACTAATGATTTCCTTCTGCTCTACAGTTTGATTGCTATAGCTTGCTAGCCATATTTTAGCCATTTCTAGCCATAAGAACCCAAACTAGACAGGTTAGATGCAGAAAATAACTGGAAAGAAATCAAAAGGGATACTGGCTTATTAGCTGACAAGCCTCATCAAGCATTTGAGGGGGTTATTTTAAAAACTGTGGACAAAAGTCCTAGCAGACTTGAATCCACTTGGACTGCTTCCAGAAGGAAATCTCATCACAGGAAGTACATGTTTCCCAATCACCCAAGGTCAGATCAACCATCTAATGGAGAGGACCTTCAAGGAAACATTCAAGGCCAGGTTGGATGGGGCTCTGAGCAACCTGATCTAGTTGAAGATGTCCCTGCTCATTGCAGGGGAATTGGACTAGATGACCTTTAAAGGTCCTTTCCAACTCAAACCATTCTATGATTCTATGACAGTCAATTGAGAAGGCTAGTCTGTCAGATGACAGAGTTTGGATGAGCAGAGCTCATGTTTCTCCTGCTAAACAAATAGTTTGTCTTGACAAGCAAACTGCAGTTTGATTTGTTGTTATGCCAGAAGAGTTAAATGTGGATGCCCAGCTGGAGGATGGCAACACCAGCATGTAATTTCGGGATCTGGAGATTCACTAATCCCCCCCAACTGTTTGTTTTCCCCCTAAAGATCCTCAGCAACATGTCTGTGCTCCCCCATGGAACTGAGCTGAGGCAGAGCTGCTTCTCCATCACATGACTTGGAGCATACAGTGAATGGTGAGGAGCTACAAGAAGTCTGACCTACAGAGCTGTCTTTGGGATACATACCTATGCCTGTTCTTGGCCATCTGTCAGCATGCCCCATCTCTAGTCTTGGTGCCCCAAAGCTCACTATGTTCTCCACTGCATTGCCTGTGCCTCTGTTGATGGTCAGACGATGACCAGTTGAGAGGACAGAAGAGACATTCTCTGTACTCAAAGTCCCCCTTCCACCAAAGACTAAATAGACAAAAGAAGCAATTCAGGGAAAATATGTTCAGCCTCTGTAGCCAAGAAGCAAAAAAAAAAAAAATAAAAATACTTGGAATGAACAGAATCTTCTGAAAATATAGCTATTAAGCTCTGCAGAGTCTCTGCAAAGCTACAAAGCATGCATGAACTACAGTTTTCAGACGTTTGTAACTCAGCCATCTTTAGGTAGATATTTGCAGGAACACTAAAAGCTTATTTTTGACTTCAAGACCATTCCCCTGTCAAACATCAGTCCCTTAGAGTGTCACTGTGAAATACATGTAGTGGCTTTGATATAGATTGCACACTGTACTATTCCCTAATGTCTTTCTTTGATCCAAATCACTCGTAGCTGAAAATGAACATAAAAACCCAACAACCATAAGGATAATGAGACGTGGACCACATGCGGTTTCAGTGGAAAAAAAAGAGTCAGTTTTGCAAAATTACAAACAGCAGAAAAGTCAAGGTTGAAAACGCTAACTGTTTGACAATGCTACTAGCTTTCTTTCCAGTAAAATAAGGAACACTGGTTTTGTTTTAGCAGAAAAGAGGGCATGGTCTAGCAGTTTGACCTTCCTACCAGCATCACCACTGTAATGCTGACTTTTTTCACGTTCCTCGGCAGAGCATTTAAACACTGTATCCTCCTTCCTTCCTGACTATAAAAGCATCTACTACCTATCCATTAACACATTGGGGACTTGTGGGAAGGAGGATACGGTCTGCGGAGGCTAGAGGTTGTGGCCAGTGCTGTGTCTACCCTACCAAGCCCTCAGCTAAAGAAGAGGGCAAGTCACAGTTTCTTGGGAGTGTTAAGTCTTATGACCTTGCAGTCATAAGTGGAACGGGGAAGAATATAAATGTGCAAGACCATTCCCTGGTTGTTCAGTCATCCATGGGTATCACAGGACTGGAAGATACCTTAATTTTGCAGGGACTAGGAATTAATCTTGATCCATAAGGGAGAGTGTTTGAACCTCATTCATTGGGAACAACTGAATTCCTGTTTCCTTCTGTGTCCGTAATTTTTTGAATAGAAGAGAATTTATCCTCCTAGCTTGAAGCATGCAAAATGCTGTGTAAAGACTCACACTGCTACTTACGGATTATCGAAGCAAAGAGAAATTTAAGGTTGTTAGGGAAGGAAATTACATTTTTAAACTCATCAGTGGATACCATAAACAATGGGAAAATGTCTAAAATACCTTCTAAATAGACTATTTCCTGCTAAATGTCTCCTGCTACCTAAGGAGATTTGAAAATGTATTAAAATAAGAACTCAGTAAGCAAGAAAAAACATAGTTTTCATAGCTGTAACCTGCATTTTGCTTGCTGGCAACCCTAACATACTACCCACATTTTCATTCCTGCCACTCAGTTCATGGAAGTATCAGAAAGACAAAGTCAAGTGTTCAGAAAAATGCAGTGATTGTGAAGGGGTGGGAAATTCTAAGACCTGTATCCTGTTCTTTTACTTGTCAGATCTTTAACGAATAGGACGTCTGTAGTCTCTTCAACTTTTACTTATTTCTTCCATTTTGGAGCTCAGGAAAATTATTGCACCAGACAATTTAATTACATTAAAAGCATTTATCTGAGTAGATCAACTGCAACATTTATCTGACAATTCATTTTTGATACGTTAATTTACCTCCAGCTATAAGCATGTTGTTTTAAAATCATATGAAGAAGTTAAAATCAAGATTTAGCATACTGATTTATTAAGCAGTGAATCGTAATTGTTTGTGATGGGGTTAACTTACAGTAAGCACCAGGAGAGGGTGCAGAGGACAGGCTACATCTTCATGTGATGGTAATGTCAGTCCCTCCTGCTCTTGTTTTCTCACAAAGATTCAGAGGCCTGTCAGTGAAGGGCTGTTCTATTTTAACTAGCATTGAAATGACATTAGAGATTGAGATACCAGAGCATGCTTCTCAAAAGTTATTTCTTATACAATTTTAAATCGTAGAATGCTCTTTAAAATTGCACCTCATTGTGACTGCCTAGTGTTTTTTTAACCTACAATGTAGTTTTTGTTGGTTCACTTTTTGGCTTGAGTCATTCTCAAAACACATTTCACACCTCCCCGTCAGCCACTGGCTTGTGGCAACCGAGTTTTTGCCACCCGAACTGTTTAACTTCAAAGGTTAAGAAAACAAAAAGGCTCCAGAACATAAACATCTTTATATAGTAATACATACCTAGCATACCATTTTCATCGCTTCAGTGCAGCTCCCAAAGCTCTAAAATAGTATCTGAAATTTTGTATGTGTTTATTCACTCCCGCATTTTCCTATATTTAAAACTAAGTAGTGTCCCTGGATATGTACATTAGTAGGGAAGGCTGCCTTACTGAATGTTACTGATTTACCAGACACCACTGGATACCATTTTTATGAATTATATACCCTTGTTTGAGGGCTTTACAAACCCACAGACATATTTAGCTTCTCTTTCATTTTGCCAAACCATCTGCATTTCTTCTTACAATGAAGTTGGTTGCATAATGGGTAAATTGGATTTAATGAGTTTTGCCAGATGGGTATCCCTTCGGGGTACTCCCTTCCAATTCATTTACGCAAATATAAACTTAATTCCCTACACAATACCTGAAAGCATGGTAAGCTTCCAGATAATCATTAAGTGTTCTTTTCAGCTTGCCTTAATTTGGGAAAATATTTAAAGCTGGTTTCTTTTTTTTTTTTTTTTGCCCCACCTTGTGTTTATGTCTTCCAGCCATTCCTTGCCCTCCCTGGATGTGAGGCTCTAAGTCCCAAAGGAGCCAAGCTGCAGGAGACTTTCCTGGTCTCCTGTAGAAGAAGTTAGGCTTGAAAGCTTTCACTCATATTCACCTCACTCATCCACCTCGACTGTGGACAAGTACAGGTGCCCACAGTTTTAACAAGTTCCATCTCTCAGGACAAGAGACAATAACAACTCTTCACTCACTGAAGCCACATGGCCAGGTCCCAGTTTAGCAACATCTGGCTTTCCAAACAGAGAAAAAAGAATGAATAACACTGCTTAAACAGAGGACACATAACTTCATTAGTCCCCTGAAGCGTACAACAGACAGTTAGCATTTTTCTCATACTGAACCCAAGTACACATGGTCACGTTTCCTTCCAGGTCGCAGTTGGGACAGCAGATGTTCTCCCAGCATGTTATTCTCCTTGCATCCTGCGGTCAGGATTGCCAATTTATTCAGATTCCAGAGGATAAACAGGAGTTATCTCAATGAAGCAATTGTTCATCCCGCTACAAATTATGTGAGATAATTTTGCAGGCTTCTCTTGGATTCCTGCCTCAGGGGAGCTAAAATGTGAAGGGGTGAGGAGCAGACCTCATGGCACAAAGCAAGAGGTGCTTGCACTTGCTTTCAGTAAGGATGACTCCTGCTGTCCTGCTGGAAGGGCACTGGAAAAAACATTTCATACTCATTGTTAGGTCATTAACATGCCATTAATTTTTTTTTTTTTTTTTGCTAAATATTTTGGGCATTTGGGGACTCACCAATGGTAGTTCTCTATAAACTAATTTGTGTGATCAACAACAACAGCTAAATTCAATCTTCTTTGGTAGATAAGACACATACAGGTTTATCCTGAGACATTACAAAACAATTTTGCTAGTGTTGTAATAAAAAGAAAAAACTTGATGAAATGTACAGCTGATATTGTTCAGCTGAATATCTTGAGTAATGAAAATTTGGTATTTGTTATAGAATATAGCAACTTAGAAAAGGAAAAAAAGATGAGCTGATAGATAGGCTGTTACCAAAGACAGTGCTGTGCTTACCACCCGTGTGCTGTTTGGAACTGGAGAGAAAGATTTCCAGTCTTCACAACAAGGTCAGATAGCCAGCGGTCTTATTCTGTTGTTGTCCCAGCCTGAACTGTAATGCTCTTTCAAACTATGGCACCATATAGGAAAAGACTCTTCCAAGCATGTTACAGTTTCTGTAGCTGTACACCGTAGCTTCCTGCATTTTTCATGTTTCCTGGAGCTTGTGGAGTTGGAAATCTCCAGTGAATGGCTGGTTTGAAGAAAGGTTACCAGGGATGGCTGTGCAGACCTGGAGCCATCAAGAGGCAGAACCTGCCTTTGTACCAGTCTTGAAATAGTGAGGTGCCACCTGGTTAATACAACAGCAGAGCAGCAGAAGAGAGAGTCTATAGGCAGAGGGTGCCAGTGATGCAATGGATAAATACCTTTTGGAAAAAGCTGAAGATGAAAGAAATCAACAGGCTTGGGATCTGCAAGACTAAACCAGAACGTTTCATCACCAGTTCAGAAGATTTAATTATACCTTCTGTTGGAATACTTGTCCAGATAACTTCTCTGGCGATCTATTTCGTGTATCCTTGATGCTACCCATGATACGTATCCTGACGATCCATGAAAACTCTTGTTCAAATCAGTAGGCTAATGACCTATATAGTGTATTTAATAGAACAGAATTTCACCAAGGGTCTCTCTCAGTGAAGGAAGTTATCTTTCCATGGGATAAAATGAGCATTACTAAGCACAGTGTATTGTGATTAGAGATTTTTTTTTTTCTTAGAAAGACAACTAATGTTCTCTTTTAAGACTTCTGTTATGTAAACACTTTCAGCTCAAGATTAAGTTCCCAGCCTTCTCTTATATAAGCTAACTAGGCTGAAGTCTTTTTGTTAGACCTATTTTTGGCCTTGGATACTTTGTGATCACTTTGAACTCTCTCCAAATTTTTAACACTGTAAAAATGCTGGATGTGAGAACTGGGTACATTTTAGAGGTAATCCTTCCATTAGTATATGCAGAAATAATATAAATGTTTTTATACACACATGTCTTTTCAGCCACCATGTGTTCACATCTTCTGGTTCATTTATTTATATATTTACAGTGATTTTAAAGTCCTTCTCAGAGATAGCTTTCTACATAGTCGGCTGTGCAGATCTGGTTTTACTAAACTTACTTTCCTGACAAAGATCATTTACTTGGAACAAACAAACCAGACCTGAGTCTATAGTTAAGTTTACTGTAACTCCTTCTCCACTGGTCTCTTTGGGAGAGTCTCCACTCAGAGTTTGAAGGTCACCTTTACCGAGGCTGAACCTGGAAAGTTTCAGTCTGAAAACAAAGGCTCCATCAAAGCTGGAAGCAACTCAAAATAAGTTATATAGTGTGGGAAAGCTAAGGAAGCTACTTGCATTGTTTAGACAACTTTGAATGTATGAGTCATAGGCAATGAGGAAAGGAACCATCCTTTAAAATGTAAATTCAGAAATCAGCATTTGGGACAGCTTAAATAAGCTTTTGTTGCTGGCTTGTAGATGTTGGTTACTATAGCTACCTGATGTAGCCTTTATTTTTAATATATATTGCACATAGACTCAAAAATATTCCGCCAAGAAAGAATTACAGGAGGATAAGATGCTATTCTCATAAATACTGATTTTTAGTTTAATATTATAGACCATTTATTTAAGTAGCTTTGTGAGTTGAATCACAAGATCATACAGCTATGTCTGTCTCTCTAGTTATTTGCGTGTACAATGAAGCTAATGTAAAGAGGTACTGACATATGTAGCCTTTTGTCTAGATTAGGTTACTTGCAAACTGCCTCAGAGTTCATCGTGCCAGCTCAATGCCTCTGTATCTTTTGCGGAACCATTTTCCCTTCATTTTGAAACTATAACAAGAGAGCTGGTTGGTAATATTCTGGAGGAATTGGAGCTTTGCGTAATGTTGCTGGAAGCCTGTCCTGGAGAGGGACGGGGTGATGCTGGATTTGAATTGCCCAGGCGATGGAAGTTGCGAGGCATTTAGCTTTTTGCACAGTTTTGCCATTCACAGATGATACAACATCAACTGATGAGCCGTATCCATAGTAGAAATATTTTAAAGTGTACTTTGTTTTCGTAATGGTATAAGAGGAATCTTATACCATACATAGAAAACTTGAATCCAAAATGCAGTAAGACTGAACGTGTATTTTGAGTAAACCCATGTCATATTGCTAGGAAGGTTGTCTGGCTGAGCTGACCTCACATAGAAATGTTTATCAGCGTCTAGTTGCCCCATCCTTGGCTCTGGTACTTGGTCTCCTCCCACCTTATTCTTGTCACTTCCAGAGGCATTGTTCCTTGTTGTTTTACTGTTCTCAGTGCACGGCATTTTAAGGCTATAGCAATTTATCTTGAGAGCAGACAGGACAATTTAAAATGTCTTTTTGGTCAAAAATGTCAAGTAGCCAACACTGGTATGGATCCTGATGACTCTTGTGATTGAGAAGCACCTGAGGAGGTAAGGTTGTTGCAACATTGTCTTTGTTCCCAGTGATAAATTTAAAGTGACACTTCTAAAGCAATCAGTTTGAATCACAGAGATTTTTCTTTGGAAAAAATTTAAGACTAAATTGTTTGAAAACTTTTCGAGTAAATGCAATTTGGAACACTAAAAGATAAAACTCTGAGTTTTGAAAAATTTAGTCTTGGACTTGTCCTGTGTGAGGGAAGAAAAAAAAATATCTTAATCTGAAGCTCTCAAGAGTCTGCAAACAGGAAAATGCTTTCACATTTAGCTGTTGATTTGTTTTGCTTCATTTTTTGTGCTTTATCCTTAGAATAAAGATTATCAAATGGCAGTCTGCAATTTGTAAACAGACTTTTCTCCTAATGGTTTGACTTTGTTTTTCTCACTTTATATATTATAGCCTACTCCAAAAATTGCAAAGACCCTTAACAGCAGAGTAGGTGAGGGCCATACGAGCATGCAATTAGAGGAACCTAGTGAACGCGTGATTCCCAGCAGAGAATGGCAACATACATTTCCACAGTGGGTTTCGTATCTGTTGAAGTCTTTCTTGTTAACAGTATTGAAAGTATCATATGTAGAAATCGTCTTCAGGATGTTAAAAGATTATCATGTTATCGCCAAGAGCAAGCATGCAGTATCTGCTTCCAAACAAATGCAATAACTGCTTGCTTTTAAACCAACACAAGATTGCCTCTTTCAGCTTTATTAATATGTTTAATGTTAGTGAGATGGTTGTTGCTGTTTCAGGGGCTGTTTACTGTGAATATTGGAAACAAACTGATATTAAAGCTAGAGTCTAGCTCTGATTCTCCCACTGTCTGACTATGATGATGATCCTTTTTCATAAGCATATGCAGAGGAACATCTTTCTGCATGATTTGTCCTAATTTACGTAAAACCGAGTTCAATGTGTGTTGCTCCTTCAACTTCTACCTAATAACCACGTCCTCCTATGGGTACCAGATGCTCTGTGAACTGTTAACCACTGTAATCATGTGAACACAGGTGCTCCTATGAAAAACAAGAGAAGCCCTTGGGAAGCAAACTTCTGTGATAACTGCTGCATCAGAGATGCTGCCAAGGCTGACAGCCTCTCCAGTGCCTCTCCTGGGCTGAAAAAGTTGGAAGTTTCTTAGTGAGCCCTTCAACAGGCACGTTTTCTCTCCACTGTGGGAAGGACTGGTGCAGGATGAAGATGCTGACCCACTGGTGTCTAGTTTTGGTGTGTTCCTTTTGGTCAGTGTGGCTTAACCCAGCTGTTATTTGATTGCACTTGCTCCTCGTCTTTTTTATCAGCGTAGCAGAGCCACCCAGCTTCTGTTAGGCTAATACAAATACATCTCTCCTACCTAAGTGCACCAGGGCAGCTGGCCTCTACAAAGGTGTGGTATTTTTTTAACCCCTCTTCTCTTTCTCTTCTTTTGTGGCAGACTGCTGCCTTGCCCAAACGATGAGTGAAGCCAAACTCCGTTCCAGAAGCATTGCTGAGTCTCTGGCTAGTCCTGTGAGCAGCCTGCCAGCGCCACTGGCCAAACTAAATGTCTGCATTAGCCCTAAGGGAGGAGGATGAACCATTTTATGGCAGCTATAAAAGGTCATACAGTAAACACCAGTGCTACTGCTCATCTGTTGTCCCAGCTGATCCAAGTAGTTTGGATGTGTGTGTGGGATGCACGTGAGCAAGCAGTTCAAAGTTCTCTCCTGGCTCTTCAAGATTCAGGTTACAAACTCGAGAATTAGCAAAACTTAGTTGATTAATTTGGGCTTGTTCTATCTAGTTTGAGAGTGGTCGTTCAAATGAAATGGGTCTCAAGACCTATAACACTTGAAAACCTTTGTCTTAAAATACACATTCTGCCTTTTCTGCATAAATCTGTGCAAGGTCCAGGGCTTTTTGGCCTTGTTTGTTTGTTTGTAAGCACGGGGACATTCCAAGAGATTATCATTTCAATCATTTATCAGCAGTCCTGGCTAGCCAGGGAGATCCCAGTTGACTGGAAGTTAGCAAATGTGGCACCCATCTACAGAAGGGCCAGGAGGATCTGGGGAACTACAGGCCTGTCAGTCTGACCTCGGTGCCAGTGAAGGTTATGGAGCAGATCATCTTGAGTGCCATCACACGGCACACACGGGACAACCAGGTGGTCAGGCCCAGTCAGCATGGGGTTATGAAAGGCAGGTCCTGCTTGACTAACCTGATCTCCTTCTATGACAAGGAGACTCGCTTAGTGGAAGAGGGGAAGGCTGTGGATGTTGTCAACCCAGACTTCAGTAAAACCTTTGACACCATTTCCCACAGGATTCACCTGGAGAAACAGGCTGCTCACCGCTTGGATGGGTGTACTCTTCAATAGGTAAAAGCTGGCTGGATGGCCGAGCCCAAAGTGTGGTGGTGAAAAGAGTTAAATCCAGTTGGTGGCTGGTCACAAGTGGTGTTCCCCAGGGCTCCGTACTGGGGCCAGTTCTGTTTAATATCTTTATCAATGATCTGGACAAGGGGATCGAGTGCACCCTCAATAAGTTTGCAGACAACACCAAGTTGAGTGGATGGTTGATCTGCTTGAGGATCGGAAGGCTCTACAGAGGGATCTGAACAGGCTGGATTCATGGGCCGAGGCCAATTGTATGAGCTTCAACAAGGCCAAGTACCAGGTCCTGCACTTGGGTCACAACACCCCCATGCAACACTACAGGCTTGGGGAAGAGTGGCTGGAAAGTTGCCCAATGGAAAAGGACCTGGGGGTGTTGGTCGACAGCCGGCTGAATATGAGCCAGCAGTGTGCCCAGGTGGCCAAGAAGGCCAAGAGCATCCTGGCCTGTATCAGAAATAGTGTGGCCAGCAGGAGCAGGGAGGTGGTTGTTCCCCTGTACCGGGCACTGGTGAGGTTGCACCTCAAGTCCTGTGTTCAGTTTTGTGCCCCTCACTACAGGAAAGACATTGAGGTGCTGGAGCATGTCCAGAGAAGGGCAACCAAGATGGTGAGGGGCCTGGAGCACAAGTCCTGTGAGGAGCAACTGAGGGAACTGGGGTTGTTTAGCCTGGAGAAAAGGAGGCTGAAGGGAGACCTTATTGCTCTCTACAACTATCTGAAAGGAGGCTGTAGCAAGATGGGGTTCGATCTCCTCTCCCAAGTAGCAAGTGATAGGACAAGAGGAAATGGCCTCAGGTTGTGCCACAGTAAGTTTAGGTTGGATATTAGGAAAAATTTCTTCACCCAAAGGGTTGTCAAGCATTGGAACAGGCTGCCCAGGGAAGCGGTTGAGTCGCCATCCCTGTGGAAGTATTTAAAAGACATGTAGATGTGGCACTTGAGGACATGGTTTAGTGGTGGACTTGGCAGTGTTAGGTTAACAGTTAGACTCAATGATCTTAAGGGTCTTTTCCAACCTAAATGATTCTACGATTCTATAAATATCTAAAAGTCTAATGTTGTTTCACAGTCAGGGATATACTAGAAATCTAACTTGGCTTCTCCTAAGAACAGAATCAAACTGTTGCTGTTCTTGTGATTAGTTGTCATGTTACGAGTTTAGTAGCCCCTTTCCTTCTGCTTCCAGAGGTGGTTTTGCAATGTGTTTACATGTTCTCATTTCCTTCAGCCTTATCTCTCTGCAGGGATGTATTCAGGAGATGGCTTGAAACATCCAATAATGCTACTAATCTCAAATTCTTGTTTTTAAGAAAGTTTTGCTTATTTTATGTGCTACTGATTATATTCTGCAGAAGAACAGAGAAGTTTTATTGTCCTGGAGTGCTTCCTACTCCACCCCTACCCCCCCCCCAATGATAGTTATGCCAGAATTTTGACTCATCTAATTACATTATTTGGAGTCTTTCGAAAATTACGTGCAAACTTTGGTGAGTTAAAAAAAAAAGACAACTTTTTCCTGCTCTCTGTTGCTGCTGTATCCTCTTACATACCGTAATGTGAAGATATCCTTTCCATTCTTCACTGACTTCATTTGGAGGGATTGGAATGATGACGAAAGCTGTGAGCAATACTCAGCTCTGGTTGAGGAACTATTTGTGCTGCAGTGAGTCACCATTGTTAGAAAAAACATCTGGTAAGATATTAAATCTTGTGTTTGGACTTGATTCATTATCAAAGTAGCGTTAAAGAAGAACCAGCAACTAGAGAAGCTGATGAATACTGGAAAACATACTGTGCTATGTGAACTGCTGAACATATGGGGGACCTACATCTCTGGTAACACTTTGTGGTCATCAGCTACCTGAAAATTTAGAAAAAAAAAACCACAAAAAAAGTAAAAAGAACTATTCCAAGGTATGTTTGGTGCTTTTTATCTTTTTAAAATTACTTTTTGTTAACAAGTGCTATGATTGTAAATTAAAAAAATTCATAATTGTGCCTCAGGCTTATAACATTAGCAATGGCATTATTACAAAGAGCTAAGCCACCTGATGTTGCCCTTTTCCTATAGGGCTACTAAAAAGGTAAAATTTAAATCTCTAGCAGTCCTGTCTTAGTTAAGGTTTGGTGAAGGACTGGTCTGTGCTAACGAATTAGCAGCTACAGCACTATACTACATCTCAAGAGAGCATGTGTGTAGATTCACACTCTAAATATGCTACGATAAATGAGATTAAGATTTTAAAATCACTTAGCAACTAAATATGGGTGCCTGTGCAGCTGCCCTAACACACTGCAGAAGTCTTTGACAGGCATGACCACACACTACTTTTGAGCCTCCTCCTAAGGCAGCAGCTCCTGGGATTGCCTGCCCACCACTTTTCTCCATGTGTTTCTGAAATTCATGTCAGACTTCATAAAACTGGCTCAAGGGCTGACCTTCACAACTAATTTTCAATGAGTTTGAATAGTACGAACAGGCAGACAACTACACACCATGGACTTGCATACTTTAAAGTCAGTTCCATAGCAAACCATGTTTCATCGGTTCTGGGGTCCATAAAAGAATTGCATTTTTTAATTGGATGTCTGCTTTGTTTAATGCAGAGCCTGAGTGGTACCCACTGAATGCAAAACTGATTTATTACCATCCTCATTTAGTCCATTTTACTACAAACAAATGTTTACATTCAATCCAATATTATGTGTATTTAACATTTCCAGCATGATCTCTTACTAGTCTTCAGGTGAAAGTACATTGGTTCAGTATGAAAACTAATGAATGTATTATTCCACCGCTTCTAGTGAGGAGCAGAGAGCTTTTGTCACTGTTTTAGAGGTAAGAATTAAGGTAAAAATTGTTCAGTGGGGAAAAAAAGATTCTTTCCTTTGAATAGTCTAGGGCTTGTTTTCCAGATTATTTAGCAATTTGTAAGTACTTTGAAATTGCAGTTTTCATTGCCTGCATATCCACAGGCTAATGTGTAGATGCCTACATGTTGTACACAGAATATAAAGAATGTACAATTAATGTGAAACTGGATTAAATCTTCTGTCTGGAATTACATGGGAAATCTGGCAGTGCTGGAGGAAAAAAAATCTCTTTTCTCATGTAAATGAGCATATAAATTCCTTAATTATGACTTGAGTGGTCATGTACCAGAAGTACTCATGACCAGAAACATTTTATATTTTAAGAGGGGTAGTAGGGCAGAAGTATACTGGGCAAAATGTTTTATTTGGTATCTGGCACAGTATAATAAAGATTTTTTTTGCTTTTTACTATATGTCCTGGTATTAGATAACGTACTGTGTTTTAATCCTAACTTTTACATCCATGGTCTTTAGTTGTCCTCAGACTTTTAAGCTCTGATCAGCACTTGGTATTTATGGATTCTTTCTTCCACCTTGGTTCCTTAAATTCATCTTCAGTTGGATTAAGAGAACTCCTAACATCAACGTCTACCCTTCCTCCCACTACAGATCCTCATATCATACCAGCAAAGCTCTTACTTCGGACAGTGCCAGACTTCTGAGTCACTCAAAGATTTAAAAAAAAATTAAAGTTTATAATGGTGCCTTGGAAAATATGACATCACTGGGAGTTTCTCACAAAAGTTTTCTGCTCTGAGAGCATTCGGCAGGC
The DNA here is from genome assembly GCF_929443795.1 of Astur gentilis. Taxonomy (NCBI): domain Eukaryota; kingdom Metazoa; phylum Chordata; class Aves; order Accipitriformes; family Accipitridae; genus Astur; species Astur gentilis. The sequence goes on from NC_064887.1 coordinate 32,539,639, forward strand.
CATGCTTATGGTTCCTACCATGCAGGGTTTGGATCATTCTCGATCCTCAAATTCTTTCTTGCCACCAAATCCCAGAATTGATCAGGCTTGCAGAGTGAAGGGGTAAAAATTGGAGGACAAGCAGAAAACAGATGTAGAAAACATTTTTGTAGAAAACATCTTCAGGAATGTCACTTATCAGTGCATGGAATGAAGCAGAGTTCCTATGTACAAAAACATAGAATTAAAATGACAAAAAAGCCACAATGAAATGGTGACCTAGGTTATATGATACTCAAACTCCGTCGAAGCAGTTTTGGCCCTATCCATATTAGCTCATCAAACAAATGTTAAAAAGGTGCTATGCTGGAAGAGCGTGTTTAGACTTCAGCACTTGTTCTCAAACATGAGTCAAAGCCCGGAGCCTTGACATTTCACGAAGCTAAAGTTTATGTTGAGGATTTGGACGTGGCAAGCAGGTCATCTGAACAGCTGAGCACAAAAGGAATAACCAACCAAAATTGGAATTATCCATGGTGCAGCATGAAAATGGGCAATCAGTTAAAAAAGCAATTATCTTTTAAGATGCTTTACAGTAAGTAACATCACCAAAAATCCGCAACACTTGAGGTATCTTTTCATCTCCCTTGGAAGCTTTCCTGAACTCCTAGGTACCACCCACTGTGTATCTTTTCAGGACTGGACATTCAACGTCCTGTTCTCCATCCGTAGGTGAGAATTTTGGGCCATCACTACAGGGATAGTGGCAGATGGCACAGAGCTACATGACCAAATATATTATTATTCTTTCCACTCACTGTAGTTGAGAATTTTATTTTTCTTGCAATTTCTTCCCTTGGAAAGTGCACTGATGCAGTTGAGACAACTCTTATTCCCCCCAAAAAAACCACCCAAACCAATTGGCTACACTGAGCAACTAATTCCTTTAGTAGAAGGAAAGAGGAACAGTGGGGAATTGCACACCAGACACCAACTATAGGCCAGGAGCTTAGAGGTGCACAAAAACAGTATCTAGGAAAAAAAAGCAGTTCTTATGTATTTTCCAGTACAGTCTTTCTGAATGTCTCTTTGCCGATAGCAGAGTGGGAGGAAAACTTGGAATTCCAAAATACAGCCCTGGTATCTAAAAAGCTCTTCGCAAAAGCAACTGAATGCAGGAAACAGAACAGGGCAGAAGATTTTTAAATTGCTCTTAAAATTTGAAACTTTACTTTTACTTTTTTTTTCAGTTTGTGCAAATGCAGGAAGCGGTGCTCACTCTTTCCTGTCTGGGTGAAAGATTTTCCAGTGGACACTACATTCCAGCAACATGATAATTTGAACATGGCTTTAGGAAGTTGGTACAGTAGAGACCATGCAGTCATTTTCCCAGGAGAATATGAGGCTGTAAACTTATCTCTGTTAACTAGAGACATTATTATTGGACCTTAATGTTGTGTTCTCTTATAATTCACCTCTGTCTTTATGAACCACAGCTCAGAAGCAGTCCTGATTAATGGTTCTTAGCAAACGGTAGGGAAAAGTACATTTACCAGAGCTTTTCACAGGATTAAAAAGTGTGAAAATAAACAGCAGAGTATAATTTGCTAGCTACTGCCTAGGGAAAAAATACTGTGCAACTGGAATACAGTATAGCAGGAAGTGAAAAATCAGTTTCATAAAATATATGTATATCTAAAATATAAATATTTTAAAGCAGCATAAAGTTAAGCAGTAATAGCACCTGTAAAGTAGGCAGGTCCTCTTCCCTGATGACTCTTGAAAGGTGTGATTTGGGTTTGGGTTTTTTTTTAATCAGAATATCCACATCAGCACTGCATTTAATGCTCCCATAAGGTGACAAGTTTAATAAGAAATTAGCATCAGCAAACTTTCCAGCCACGCTTCAGCAAATCAAACCTTGAAGATTTAAAGCCTGCAAGCACTGTTTATCTAAATGCCTGCACTCACTTGCGCGTGTTTCCTTGTTCAGGTTGATGCCTACACCGTCCTATGGCCTTGCATCTTGCAAAATACAGCATTGGGTTCCCAGTCCATTTTTTGTGCTTTTTAGTATCCTGGAAATAATACAGAGGGACTCCTTCAGCTGCCCGTCAGTTCTGGTGTGCTGTTCTAACACGCATTACCTCCAGGGGAGAAGAGTCAGTGAAATACAACCTGTTAAAGCCCTTCTGCCACATGAAGGCTTGTGCTGACCGGTAAAGCAAAGCTCCCAGTAAAAATACAGATAAACTGAAGCTATTTCAGTCTTTTAGCCCCACCTTTTCTGCCCAGACACAGACACACTGAAAATGGATGTGCTTCACTAACACTAAGGCAGCATCTCTTGCTTCTTTAAATGACCTTCTCATCCTTCTAGACCCAACTTGCTTTTAAAAACCAGTGCCTCATGCAAAACTACTGGTGAGTACTTTTTATTCAGCTTATTTTAAAGATGCCTTAATGCATGGCAGTGTCAGGAGAAAAGAACCAGGAGGCTAGAGAGCAGGCGACGAGGGAGATGTGGAACGAAGCAACAGAAAATGTCAGTGAATCTCAGAGCTTGTGTGTGCCAGTGAAGCGTGCCCTTCTGCTGCATAGAGCAAGACCACACGCTCTTGACAGACAATGTTTGAACCGAGAAAGTGCTTTTAGGCAGCCATTTTCAGGTCTTTCTCCTGTCACAGCTCTGGGTGAGCTTCTGCTGAGAACTGTTTATCTCTTCATCTCTTTTTTTGCTGTTTTTAAACTCTAATCACATCTCTTTTTCAGAGACAGGTAAAGCATCACTATCTTCTATGCTGAGCCTCCCACCTTGATAAAGTTGTATCTGTGACATTAGCTTTCCTCTGGCTGGCATTCCTCATCCCATTTTTGATCTGGAGGCAGGAGAAGAGATCCATTAGGTAATTACAATGCTAATTTGGTTGATTTTCTTAGGAACAAATTCAGTACAGGCACACTTTTAATGCATGCTTTACAGATCAAGCACAAGTGTTTCTAAATAACTCCACAGAAAGACTCTTCCTATAAAGAAACGGCTTAAGCGCAAAGATTTCCTTTCAAGAGAAGGACCCATCCTCCTTGGAGGTGGTGGTCTTGAGATCAGTGGGATACCATTAATGCTGATGCCACAACTGACTGCTTAGTTTTCCTTTAAACATTCTCCAAATAAAGATCATAGCGTAGTTCTGTTGAATTCCTCTCCATCAGTGGAAATCTCCCTACGGCTAGAGACGTTTTTCAATTCCTACCCTGGAGCATGTTACATGATGTGCTGCCTGAGTACTACTGTGTAGAGGAGATGAATCTTCTGCATATTTACTCTAACAGAGCAATAAAAGACAGACTCTCAGCATTCCTCAGTACCTAAGTACCACCTCAAAGACAAAAGCTTCAAACGTGCTGTGTTTCTCACCTCTCTTGCACAGAGATACACAGTTTACGCCTCTGCGGTTTGTGCTCTGCTCACCAGGCATTTGAAACAGAGCCGTCAGTTTGTGTACACAGCATTCATGTTTTGTTTAATGCAGCATGGTGCACACCATCAGGCAGGCAAGCACAAATCCAGAAAGTAAGATAAAAAGTGCGTTTCATGGCAACTTTGTAACTTGTTGGTAGCATTGTTTATGTGAGAAGTTTTAAAACAAGCAAATTAAAAATTCAAGTAACCAACTAACAAGTGTTATCCTTCCTATTATGGTTTTGACACTACTGTCACTATTACTCTTCTCCTTTTTCCCTGGAACTGGAAAACCAGAACCACCCATGACTGCTTCTGAACCCCCTCATGAGAGCTCTACGGTATCAAAAGCCCAAGATACAAAACTGACGCACCTTAGGTTGGTACAGCAGAGAACAAGCAGTCAATAGTGTCGCGGCTGCTGCATCTGGCGTCCGTGCTCACTGGGGCTTCCCTGACCATCACAGATCATGAAATTACTGGAGCTCAGGTAGTTCTTTCTTCCTGAATTTCAGATAATGAAATTTGTTGTACAAGAGATGTGAGCACTCTGGCAAGCTGGCTTTTTGAAACAAAGCACAGATCAATTTACTGACACAGTAAACTCATTGCAAGCTCGGTTTGTACTGTGAAAACGTACATGTCATTTCAGGTTAATTTTCAGTTTTCTGTACCCACGCTGCTTAAGCTCCTCATTAGCATGTCAATCCTTGTTTAGACTGCGCTATTCATTTCTGGCACGGGAAGTGTAGGCAAGGATTACTGCTTTCCCACTTAACTGGTCCTGATGGATTACGTATTAAAAACCAGACTGAATATTGTTAAGCAGTATTTTCATGCTTGACACTCCTTCATATGTAAAACATTAGCACATAGATAAAACCAAGCTATAATTTCTAGATGCTAAATAGTCCACGTTGCCTTCCCCTGCCATAACAGAGGCTACCTCAGGACTGGGTAACCTTGCAAGCTCCACCCTGGCAGCAACTCCTGACATAAGCATGTGACCTACACAATTTCATATGTTATTACACCTGGCTGTACCCTTAAGGCCCCATTGATTTTTTTAACAATTCTTACAAGCAACATGAAATCAGATATATCTTTTTTGTCAATGAACAAGGCTCTGCTGTTGAGCTGTACACAAGAAGCACAGACATCTTAGAGACTTAAAAATTCATCATTGTACTAGTACCAGAACCAGCGAGACCTCACATCACAGCCAGGGGGGCATTAATGTTAAGGTAACATTTTATGGTCTTTTTCCAGTAATAGTAGATAAGAGCTTTACAGTTACAAAATCAGAATAAGTTTTGTAAATTGACCTGAAAAACATCAACTTCACTCTAAAAGGGCATTTCTTTAGCTAGGATTTAACATCAAAGCACCCTCAATTAAAACTGGGTTTAGCCAATATCATAGAATATTGTACAGACACATGATAATCCCTGGTACCCTATTCCACCTCCTTAAACTTTCTACATTAGAAGCAGGGAAAAACTAATGGTAACAATGTAGCTGAAAGCAGACTGCAGCAAAGGGCCCCACTGGCATCAAGACCTGATAAGAACAACAAAATCTTAACTGAGAGAGAGCAGGACTCTGCTACTGAAACACCAGCAAAGCTGCTCTCCAAAGGGAGGCCAGCTCGCTAGAGTTCATCTGAATTTTTCCCAGTATCTCCAGTTCCATTTCTGCACACACACAGACTGAGGCAGTGCTGAACAGCCTATTGCTGTAGGGCCCTCTCTTAAGCTCTGGTCTGTGCTTACCTTGCACCCATCTCTCCTGCCTCCTGTTTAAATGCTGACTTCTTTTGGAAATCAGTAACAGCTAGGAGAAGCTAGAAAGCTTTAACAGATATTAGATCATACTGAAACCTTGTAGACTTGATACTGAAATTATTAAGTATAGTTCTCTTTAAAACCATTGGATATCTGCTTCATGTTTTCAGTTTTGTGGTAGTAACACAACTGAGATAAACCAATGTTTGAGGGGCAAGCCAAGGAAAGCAAGTTTTGTCTGGATGCAATAAATACAGATGTGGAAAGGGAAGGTGGCTAGCACTACAGCACATCTTTCAATGTCCATTCCTTCTGATTCCCTAACAGGTTGTTCCTGAACCCAAACTGGAAAAGAAAAATAATCGCATTTTCAGTAATGGTGGCACAGAGTGACCATTCTTCAATTGACAGAAAAGTCTACATTAGCAGAAAGGGTTGTGGAGTTTACTGCACCAGATGATGCAGAAGAAGATACAAACTCCAAATTAATTCCAGATTTAAGTTTGGAGATGAATACTGATGCACTTGATGATATCAAAGATAGCTGTGTAATTCACAGCTGGCTATCTAAGCTTCATGTGGCATTCGGCTTTTAGCAGTTTTGGTTAAAGAAACAGTGCTTCACCCTCACCTAGTTTTTAAGAGCTCATTAGAAATACAAAAAATTTTGGACTTGCTTTAAACTTCACTCAAACACCAACATCTCCCACACCCCAGTAAGCGCAACTAATTACTGTTCTGAGTACGCATTCCAGTTGGGTTAGCAGGGAGGTTAATCTCGTCAGACTCAGTAACTTAACAGGATTCATACCGAGCTGTGCCCACAGGCATCTTCCTCTGCTGCTGCAGCGCAGCACAAAGTGTGTGCGGGAGCTGCAGTACAAAGTGTGCACAAGAGGCAGTACTCGCCTGCTGCTGCCCCAGGCCAGCACAGCTGGGTTTGTGGCCATGCAATAGGAGGCAAGGGAGCCCAACCAGTTTGGGCCAAAAAACCCACCCTCATTCATACACACACATTTATTGTAAGCTGGAGCGCTTCTCTCATCTTGTTCACGCACATGTTCCTGCACAACACAGCCTGAGCATAGAAACCCTGGAGAGTAATCTGTACCTGCAGGTACACCGTGTCATGCACCCCTGCTCCAGGGCACTTCCCAGGTACTCGTCTGGGAGGTACGGAGGAAACCACACCTCGCTGGAGCGCTTCTGATCCCCTCTGTGTTGATACACTTCTGCAAGCACCAGGCAGCCAGCTGAACTTTGAATGTCTGGAATCCGCAGGCTGCAATTTCAATAAATTCTTATTAAAGAATTGCTCTCTCTCACATGCGTTTGGAAGAATGAAGCATTACTATTTTGGAGTAGCAATGTAAATGAACACTGCCTCAGATGAAGGTTATGGTTCGTGCGTCTGACATCACTTCAGGTTCTGCAAAGACAAGCAGCATCACAACAGTCTTGAAAAAGATATTCCACGTTCCCGTGTTATCTGGATCAGCAGAAGAGCTCCTCAGCTGCCGTGCCAGGAGGTGTTAACACAGCGTGCAGTAGGCCAGTGGCTGGCTGCAAAGGAACCAAGTGCTGCCTGGCATGGATAGAAAACCACTGCAGCAAGGCCTATTTGCACTGTTTGTTAATCAACAAAGAAAAATCCCCAGTGAACCCAAGTTCTGTAATTTGAAATTTGTTTGGCAGAGAACGGTTTTAGACACTGAAAAGGTTTCCTCAGAACGCCTTATAACTCCTACAACCAAAACTAACAACAGACAGCTGCAAAATATAAATCCAAATACAAAATTAAGTGTATAGCATGTAAGTCTTTAAAAACAAATTCTTTATTAAGAATAAAATCATACGACTTGCAATAAATTCCCTAAGGGCACGATATATTACAGAGCTGTACTTGTACTAAGGAACTGAAATGGCAGATTGGTAACAACAAGAAAGGGATTCAGGAGAGAAACACGCTTTTGTCTAAGCAGAAAGACTTCACTGAACTTCCGTAACTACCATCCGCCCCTCCCCAGATCCCCACAGCCTCCTCTGTAGCCACCGCCTGCTCGTCGATACCCTCCTCCTCGATAGGTTCCCCCACCTCCGTAGCCTCCCCCCGGGCTACCTTGGTATCCTCTTCCTCCTGAACGCCTGCCAGAATAGTTGTAGCCACCATACCCTCTACCTCTGTAGCCAGAGCCACGCAGGTAACCTCCCCAGCCTCTGAGGCCACCTCCATTGTCGTAGCGAGGCATTTTGGGGGGGCGAGGACCATCTCCAAACCTGGCAAAGAGAAACATTATGTACTAGAATTATGTACTAGACACAATCTTACAGATTACATTGTTTTTAAAATATTATGGGAATAACCAATTGCCAAGATATTCACTTAAGACATCTCTATTTTCTGTTAACAAAATATGATGTTTGAAATACAGTTGCACTTTTGCACCTTTCCCACTTCAGTGAAGAAGGCTGGGAATGGCCTGACCTGCCACATAAACACTTCCTCCTCTAAATTTCAGCCAGGTCTACACTGGGATAGAAAGTTTTTCCCTCAATCCCACTTCTCCAGCTCACACACACACAGGGAGCTCCATTTCTGTTTATGTGCGCACAGTGATCTTCATTTTGCTCCCTGCAAAACACAGTGAAGTGTACATCTAAGCTGTTCTTTGTTTTGTTCCTTATTACGAACAGCTCACAGGTGTTTTCATTTTTCTTTGCTTTGGAAGCAAGACAGGAAAACAAGGGGCAATGGAGGCGTGCAAGCACAGCCAAAAATCTGCTTTATTTCCAGAGATAAAGATGAATAGGTCTGCCCAAAATAAATTTCGATTATCTTTTCTTTAAAAGTCATTGTGTTTTGGAAGAGGCGATAACAGCTTTTATTCCTGAGAGCCACTTGTCTTTCCTGTGGAAACAGACAGTGATCTATCTACCTACATCAGACTCTGAACATGGCAATTTTACATACACTCGGACTATTGACTTTGAAACGGAAGCCTGAAGCTCCTGTCCACATGGGACAAGACTCTCCTGGTGATTTTAACTCTGGGCTTCTGCAGCCACCATGTAGGGAGGGAGCAGCAGAGCTGACAGCTCTGACCTGCTCCTTGGAAGCAGAGGTGGTGAGCGCTCCTCACCCCAGAGCTCCGACTGCACAAGCCAACAGAGCTGAGCTAACCTTGCACTGGCAGCCATGAGGCTGATGCCTGCAGCTGACGGCCTGGAGATCTGACGGATCGCATTCAGCATTCGCTCATTTGCTGGGTCCAGCTGCCGAATGATCTCAGGATCTTTACTCACTTCCACAACAAGAGCCTCCATCGCTGCACGCAGAGCAGTGATGCAGGCAGCTGCGTTGTGGGGCATCTTCAGCTTGATCCTAGAGCACAAAGAAGTATATTAGAAGCATCATGACTTCTAGGAAAGAACCTGTTACAAAAGATGTTCTATAGAATGGCTTTTCATTGAGTGCTGCACATACTGAGCCAGAAATCTATTCTCGTCTTTGAAATTCTGATTTGGCAGTGAAGGGACATGAAATTCAGGAGGCAAATTTGCAAGATCCCTAAAGTTTGACATTGTTAAAACATAACTATCCTTCTGTTTGAATACACTCTTGAGATTTAACATACTCAGATAACACCAATATGTAACCCCTAGTGTCAAAAAGAAAGATACAAAAATATAAAATAAACTAAAAACATGCAGCTCCAAGATTGTGAAAGCTCTAGGCCTCCCCTCAAAAATACTAGTGAATTAAGCTTAAGCAATTCTTTACCTCTATTTTACTGACCCGGGACAGGGTGGGGGGAGGGGGAAAGACATCTAGATGGTATTTGGTCATAGCCATAAAATGTATGCTGTCAGAGGCAACCAACAAATCCTCAGCATTTCTCTCCTCAAGCTGTGTTTCTCAGCCTTAAAAACAAGGTTTCCTCAGCCACTGTTTGAAGAGGATGTCCAAAATACATAGTACCCCTTATTCACATTCCAGTTAAAGGGGAAAAAAATGGCAGTTTTTACGGAAACTGCCTGGTATCATGTTTTCAATTTAAAGCAGATAATCTGCATGAAACAGTGCTGCCAACATAAACCCCTCCCTTCCTCACAGGAAACAAAGGTAATGCCTTCACAATTAACTTGTAGTGCATGGCTTGCTCTAGGGTTCCTATTCTATAGAGATTTAAGTCTGTGTTAGCAGCTGCCCGCCCCCCCCAGCCTGTGTTTTTTCATAGACTTGAATATTATGAGCACCAAGGAGGTCCATACCAGTCATCTACCAGAACAAGCTCCCCATTCGACAGGACTTTCTTGGAGGCAAAGAGAAGCAGCTGCAGCGGGCTCACCAAGGTCATTGTTTTGGCAGAGATGGCTCGTGTTCGAATCTGCAGGTGAAGAGGAATGTGACTCTTGAAATGGAAAACAGATCCCTACACCTTCCTCTGGCCACTGAAACCAGAGCATTTTGTAAAAACAACAACAACAACAAAAAAAACCCTCAAAAAAACCCCAAAACACAACAACAACAAAACCAAACCCCAACACACAAAAAAATCTAGGTATAATTGTTAGGAAATTACAAGAGCACATGCGCATACAAAATCGAATGCTAGGCAGATGTTTACAGGGATTCAGCACTGGCTGGTGTAAAAAAAAAAAAACAAAACACCAAAAACTACCTGCCATTTAAAAGTAATAGTTTTTCCATGGCTGCATGTCTGCAATTACATAGCTGATATTTTGCAAGAGCCACCTTATGCTTTAGAATCACAGAATCATTTAGGTTGGAAAAGACCTTCAAGATCATCGAGTCCAACCATCCCCATGACCACTTTGCCGACCTAAAAATGACCAAGGCATAGCTGAATTACCTTCCCACCTTCTGCATTGCTGGGGCTGTGATGAAAAGCTCGTTGCTTCTTTAGTAGGGTCCTACACACACAAATGCAGAAGTTGCTACACGTCTGTGCAAGCAGCCTGCTTTGTCATTTTACAGAAACAAGACCTTAAGCTTGTACTTGAAGCGAACACTTAGACAATAACAAGCCGTCTGACCTGAGCCAGAGATAACAGCACTGACTACGTGGGCTACTGCACTTCATTTTGAAGAGGGACAGAAGAGCAGTACTTGGGATTTCAGCCTCCCACCCTGACAGCTGCCTCTCTCCCTCCTTTCTTTCACACAGGAGTGTGACAGGCAGAATCTGTTGCACTTGTTTGTCCTCAGGGAGATTTGCTCCTGCCTGGAAGTTACCATACATGCTCAAAAGAAAGAAACTTTCAGAATAGGCATTGTGGCAGAAAAATGGCTAGTGCAAAGAGCAGGGAACTTGAAGGTCAGAGGGAGACTGCCAAATGCAGCAGGAAACATATCACCAGACCTCAGAGACAAATTTTCTTTTAGCATGTAAATAATGGGTAGGAAGAGAGCTGCATATAAATCCCTCCTTCACCCCAGTCTCACCCAGGTGCTATCTTAGCCACTCTTAAGCCACCACCTTAGTCACTCTTAGTTTCCCATGTGTATTTTGATTTAATAAAGCATAGCTTTTTGAGTTCAAAAGCCTTTTGGTGTTTTTAGGGAAGCTCACTTTACAGAGATGGTCGAGGCAGATCAAAGGTCTGACTGACCCACTGGGGAACCTGTCATAAATGGTGAAGAAGAGGTGAAGCCTCACCACAGCTCTGAACTATGTGTGTAGAAATCCAGAGTACCAAGCCGAGTCCCGCACCAGTGCCCAGAGTCAAAAATTCCATTTATTACCAATGAAGTGGTTTATCTGCCATTACTACAATAAGTTGCATGTCAGCAAAAAAGACTGAGGATATAAAAATCGGCATAAATAAACTGTAATTCTGAACTAACCAGTGTAGACAGGGTGACAAAAAAGAAAGCCCTACAGCATCACCTTTGCTATAAGATCTTAAGAGGCTCTCCTTAGAGCAAGAGGCTTTGCTAATTCGATGCTTATTCTCAAAAACATATTTACAGCACTTCCCAGGCAGAAGGAAGGCACAGTGTTGTGCACAGCTGGTTTCAACAACAGGCAACAGAGTGCTTCAGGGCCTCACCATTGCTGTGCTGGAGTAACCGTGCACAGGTAGCACAAGCAGGCTGGCAGCCCGAGGACCATCTCATGGCTACATCCTACACAAAGGCATTGCCTTCATTTGCTCCTTGAAAGATGGGTGAGCAGGAGCCATTGCATTCACAATGGCCATCACTAGAGCACAGGAGAGCACACAGGGGTTTAAGTGTACATGTACACTATGTGCGGAGTACACAAAATTAATGGGATGGAGGAAAAGGTCACAGGGATCCTGGAGAAAACATCTCAGTGTTTTTATGAGATGCTTGGGAAATGGGAGTTGTCCTTGGGAGGTGACAAACTACCTACATGCCAAAAAGGGGGCACCTCACTGCCGTATTATATGTTCCTGTTTTCTCTCTGAATTCATAAGTAGAAGTGACAAGGGCAAAAATTCTCTAGTGCCTAATTAGTATAGAAGAGCTTCTAAAGCAATATCTTAAAGAAGATAATAATTTAGATCTTTCTCTATGACCTGGCTGTTTTCACAAAACTCACAGGGCCTTTCTATGCAGCTTGTCTTCTGCTGAATTTGGTTCGCTGGCAGTTACTGGAAGGCTGAGTGACACCATGACCACATAAGGTTCACTTTTGGGGGGGTGGAGGGAGTGTGGGAAGGATCAACAAACACACACACACACCCCCCCCAAAAAACAAGCTAAATATTGCACAGTGTAGGTTTTTTTCTTATCACTTCTTTACCAAAAAGAACCTCTTAGACAACTTGGCAGCACATGATCAAGAACAAATTCAAAGTCTTTACCTTTTCTCCAAAAATGAAAAAAGGTGATGGATACTTGATGTCCTGGCTGCTGAAAGGGCAGTTGACAGATGATTTGTGGATGAGTGCATTGTGCCCCTCAGTGGTAAGAATTTTCCTCTTCTCCTTGTGGTAGCAGACATTGGGGTAGACCCCAAAAGCAAGCAGGGAGATTACAACATCCAGATTATTATCTGGTCCAGTGTTGTTAAATGGTTGAGTCATCAAACATTCTGTTGACAGAGAACAGAAGACTGGCTCACATCCACGGGTCTTGTAGGACAGCACAGCAGAGTTGTTTAGGATCCTGGATCAATGCATTTTCTGATTCAGTCAACTGGTAGATGTGCGTCTGTTCTCAAACGACCTCTGGACTTAAAGCATTTCAGTTCTACGTTCAATTTTCAATTTATTCATGGAGAGCAAAAAGCTGAAAAATACTACTACAAAGAGATATTTTTCTCTCCCAAGCTCTTCAAAAACAGGGAAAGAGGGGCTTGCCCAGAATGTGCTGTACCACAGTGTGTTTACCATCATTTGTTTTGGAGACAGATCTTTTGGGGGAGGTAAGAATGGATGTTTTCCTTAGTTTATTTGTTACAAACCTCCCCAGAGTCTCTGGTGGCTTGTTTTCAGGTCATCTTGCCCAGAAATAAAGTTAAGGATAAACGCAGCAATGATGCTAGCAGCATCACGAAAAAAAATTAAAGGAATTTAAAAAAAAAAAAAAAAAAAAAAAAAAAAGGAGGGGAGATGATGAACATCTGCTGAATCCATCCAGCCATTTAACTGAGCAAGCTCTTCAGGAACATTAGGCAAATTCAGAACCCGGTCAACTTTAAGATTTCCACCACCCCACCCCCCTTGGAAAATTGAATATGTCACACTACTGCACATCCCTCCTGCAGCACAAACCCAGAAAATCACAGGGCACATAGCACACTGTTTAGATCACAGAGACTCCCCACTAAGGCTAATGAAAAGGAGTGGGGAAGCACAGCACAGCACATTTTGGAGATGCAACAATTGAAGGAGAAAGAAAATCAGGGACGTAATTCTCTAAGGACAGTTGCTTAAAAGATTTTTAATCCTGCAGCCCTAAACCTCAGCCCCCAGAGCCTCCCTATATTGTACCACCACCATCACAACTTCTCTGGTTTAGATAACTACGAGAGAATGAGACAGCACTAAAATTTCAACTGAATACAGCTGTAAAAGCAAAACAGCTTTATGGCAAATCCACTACAGGCCTCTGTGCTTGTGTGTTCATCATAGATTATCTTGTTTATTTATTTCTCATCTCAGAATGAAAAATGCAATCATTAAATTACTATGCCCAAGCAGAATCACCTTCAGGGAAGCCAGAATTAATAAGTATATCTTTCAGCTGGACTTTTGCTTCCCAAGTCATTCTAAGAGTAGCCATGCTGAGTCTTTTGTGTTCACAAAATCTTTTTTCTGCTTCTTCACCACCCATTCTAAAAAACAAACACAGTGAATTAGAAGTCTGCTCAAGAAAAGGATTAAGTGTGACAAGTCTAGCTGTCATAGCATCCATTGACATATCTAATCTGGTCACAAAACTGCTCACCCTGTTACCCATAACTTCTCATCAAACTTTGTGCCAAGACAACATACCTTGCATCATCCCAGGCTTGGAAGACGGAAAGCAAAGCAACATGATCTGAAAACCTGTTCCCAGAAAAATTCCTGTGGACATAACCAAGGCGTTTGCCTTCACTGATGAAAGGTTCAGGGAAACAAGTGGCCGCAGAGATGGTACAAATAGCATCTCCCACGCTAAAAGAAACAACAAAAAGTATCAGGATTGGGTTTATTCACAGTATTGCTGCCAGTAGCTACTACAGGCTGTTGATAACAGTAAAAACTTCTCTGCTAGAGACCTTAGTAAATTTGTCCTTATCTACCAGAGTTCTTCACAGAAACACTTCCCTGGAAGTGGATGTTAAATTAGCTCCAATTCCAGTACTTTCACAACAGCAAGTGTTCACAAGCCCTTTGTCTATCTTCCCGCCCCTTCCCTCCATCCATACACCATCTTCTGGTGAAAAGGAGCCTACAGCCATCAGTATTACAAATAACAGATCTTTACTTCTGCTAAAGCAAAACATGTTGATTCATTTTTCTTCTTGTCTAGGTGTCAAATTTCACATATCCCCAGCTCTAGCTCACTGCTACCTTAAGTATTTAGAGTCCCAGTCTTAATTCATAAGTAATCAGCCTCTACTGGTCCCTTGCAGTTAACTGTGAATTTCATGACTACTTTATTCCCTATACTCCAAGTTATTTATCCTTTGCTCTCATGAATATTCAGTTTCCTATCCCCAGTTGTAGCATTTATTGCTCATCTAGATGCATTGTTTTTTCTCTTGTAGAGTGCATGTCTAGAGGCTCAGGAATTCAGAGAGACAAGAAAAAGACCATTGAGACTACTAAACTTACTAAAAAATACAGCCCATTATCATCATCTTGCCCAGACGAGGTTCAATGGGAAGTTTGGCTAGGATTCTTCCAAGAGGTGTCAACTCATCATTGGAATCCAGGGCATCAAGCTCTGAAACAAGATCTTTTACTAGCAAACATGGTTAGCTAATCCCAGAAACCCTTAGATAAGAAGTTCAGAATTTTAGTAACTGTGTTTAAATAGAACCTCACCTATATTTATGTTTAATATTGTTTACAATATTGCCAACCTGATTTTCAAAACTGGTCTGTAGTCAAATAAACAAATTTTACTTTAGCTTTACAGATGTTTTACTACCTCCTCCAAAATTAAAATGATTACTATTTAATTCACATACCTATTTTTCCATTTCTTTTTAGTTTGCTTCTGTACAAACCACTACTACACTATTAAACTTTTTTCAAGTCCCCATATTTGATCTAAATAATCTAACGTAATTTCTGCCTCACGAAAATCGAAGCAGCCCCATCACAGCCAACTGTAGCCTTCATTGCAATTGCCAAACGACAGAACCCTCTGTTCATCAAAAAGAGAACACCACAAACTCTCTCTTCCATGAGGCTTTGCCTGCCTTTCTCTCCTTCTGTTACCTAAAAATTATCACCTGAGCTCATCCTCAAAGCTATTAAACCACTGTCAATAA
This sequence comes from Astur gentilis, assembly GCF_929443795.1. NCBI lineage: Eukaryota > Metazoa > Chordata > Aves > Accipitriformes > Accipitridae > Astur > Astur gentilis. The sequence continues at coordinate 32,554,845 of NC_064887.1, forward strand.
TAAAGTCAAACAAGTATCTGTGGCTGTTTGCTGTATGGACTGAAGGGTCTCATGAGTCTCCTTATCTTTCTAGCAGTTTGGCCATAACCATAGAAGTCAACTTCATAAAACTCTTTTTAAGTTTGCATGACAAATAAAACCAACACAAGTGTGATCTTCAAAACCCCTTTTAAGATATAAATGAAAAACGCAAACTTATAGTTCACGTACTCTATTTACAGACTACTTTGGGAAACTTCAGCATAACTAAAAGCTTTACATTTGAAAAACCCAGCTTTGTAGCCTCAGCGTTAAATGGGAAAGTGAACTAATAAAGGACTCCTTAGCCACTATCAAATCCATTTTTCTTGGCATCTATTGAACTCAAAAGCCTAAAGAGTATTTGGAAGAAATGTCTCACCATCCTAAAAACATACTAAGAGTATACATATGCTGAAAAAAATTACAGGTCATCCAGGAAATGAAGGCACATGCAGAAACATCTATTTGGTGTTAAAGCTGAAAACATTTGCCTTTTCCCCTGGCTTTGCATTTCTTATCTGCAGTGTGAGAATATCACTAACAAGTTTTAGATCAGAAAGTCATTAAACCTGAATACCTGTCCCTAGCTGTGTTATTCATTGTGGTCTCCCTTCTGTATACAAGCAATGTAGCCTCATCATGCAGTTTTGTCATAAAAATCAACAAATAGATATTTCAGTTCTTAGAAATGTTAAGAAGTGCTTATTTAGTGACATTTACAAAGTCTGCTGAGGTTTGAGATCACTGCTTTAAATCTGAAGAATAAATTTAGGGTTCCTCCCTGCCTCATTTTACTCATATTCTAGTTAGTTCTTTTAAGAACCTGGGGAGACAGCTTAACCCCCACATGAGTTTCTCCTGTTTTAGGAGGATACTGATGCTTGCATATTCATTAACTGGAGATTTAATTACTTGAGAAAATACTGAGATCTTGGGTCAACAAACTGTACAAAGCAGTAATTATACAATAAACTACTAACCTCTCTTTTTCAGTATTTCTTTTATAGTTGTTTTGTAAACGCCTTAGGCACTGGACTGAGTCTATGTCACAAACAGCAGTGCCACAGCTGGAAAACAGGAAGCTGAAAGCTAGCATAAGTTACTGGTAAAATAACAAAACAAGCCTCAAGTTTGAAGGCTCAAGTTTCTTAAAGGAATGACACTCCACTTGGGAATTCAAGTATTCAGCTGCAAAAGACACTGCCACCCACACGACGCATCCAGGAAACACCTTGCTGTTTCAGACAGCACGCTACTACACAAACAATCTAACCAGAGATGTTAAAACAGTCTGTAAGTGATCATTATACATGGGAAAATCACTTGGAGTCAGCTTTATTACATACAATCTTGTGGACAAACAACGATACCTTTTAGTGTGCGTTCTGCTTCAATCACTGCATCCAAAGGTGGTGGTTCTATTGCTTTGGCCAAAAATTGACCAATCCCTCCCAGCCGCAGCAATTTGATGCTCAAAGCAATTTCATGAAGTGGTGTTCGAAACATTTCAGGTGTCATATGAGTTTGAAGTCTGGAATGAGAAGAGAACGAAAAAGCTCTTCTACCAGTATTTATCTCCCATGCTTCTCAATTCTCATCTCAGTGTAAATTTACAATGGAAATGCACAGAGGGTATAGCCCTCACATCACCACTACCCAGCACGGTATCTAGCATGAGCTGACCACATACAGAGTCTGCATGGCTGAAGCCCCATTTGCAGCATGGCTGTGTCCAGCCCCACACTTGCCCCTTACAATCATCTCCTACATTGCTACGGAAGGTCTTCCACTCCCGAGACAGACAACCTGCTTTCAGCATGACGTACGTACAAACACTTCTCTACTTGTCCTTCTATCGGCTCCAAACCACCCAACTCCTCCTGCATGTTTCTGGTTTGATCACTAAGAAGAGTAAGTATTTTTGCTGGATGCTTTCCAAAGGTGTTTTTCTGGTAGGAAAAAGACCTGATAGAAACAGATAGAGCTCTTAAGTCTTAGCACAGTATCGTTAGCGATCCTTTAGCTTGCTGGTTGAAATATGAACTCGTAGGAATGACTGCACTGAGCGACAGACAGCTAGAAAAGGTTCCAAAACACCTTGAACAGATATCCAGATTCAGCCGGCAACAGATTTAGATGGTATCTCTCAAAACATTATCTGCACAAGTCCACACTCTTTCTTTCCTAGACACCATGGAGCTAGTATATTTTGGTTTTATATTCTTTGAAGGAAGGTAACCTTAAAGTCATTAAGTCCCATGATTATTTCAGTAGCCTAAAATCAGTTCACTGTCAAAAATTCTTAATTAAAATCACTCCACTGTACTAGACAGCAGATCTAGTAAGTTTGAGCAATTTAAGGAAAGTTTTTGATTGACTGATGCTTTCAGACGTTACAAAAAGTTGAACATCAAAAACACAGCTATATTGTAATGGCTGAGAAAGGGGCACTGAAACTTTCTTTCATGAGAGAGATCAAACACTAAGTGTAACAGCTGTGTAGACTTCTGCAACCAGCAGAAAGATTTCCATGGCTCTAGTAACTGAGAAACAGCTTGGCAGATAGAAGAGGTCAAAAGTTTCAGCAGCAGGGAAGGTGCTAGAACAGCATGAAGGGGCTTCCTGGCCACAGGGGAAAGAGGGAAAAGTAACATCTGTCTTCCCTGCTTTTTACCACTTTCATGACAAAATTGCCTGTTATGTGAACATGCCAGGTGCCCACAAGGTTTGAAGGCAGACTAGAGCCTTATCCTTGTTACAAAGCTGTCTTCTGCCTTGCCTCAATTCCCAAGCATTATTTTTCTCCTGAGGGGTTCGGTAGGTTGCAGTGACGTTCTTAATAATAAAATCATGAGCGATTTATCCACTTCATACTGCGGGTAAAAGCATATAAACATATGTAAATTTTTTTTTAAGCAGAAGAACTGAGATATTCCAGTGTGAACTGACTTCATGCATCTCCTCTCTGTGCTTTCTGAAGTTCTTTCCCCAGTTTGACCAGAAGTAGCATACAACCGTTCTGGGAGAAGTCTCTGAGGTTATTTTATTTCTAAAGAGCACAGCCTCACCTTTCAAAGCGAGCTCTGCTGCACAAATGGAAACAAAATCCAGCACGCACGCGTCCAGCTCTTCCTTTCCGCTGCTCCAAATTAGTTTTTGACGCCCAGACTGTGGCGTAGTTTGTCATGTTATTATGAGCAGTAAACAACTTCACTTTTTGCCTGTTACAGAAAAAAAACCACTTGAGATCAAATGTTAAGACCTGCCAAATCAGTTCTTGTTTTATTCCTTGCAGCCACGCTGCTTTTAAGAAGCAAAACAACCCCTGTTTGACTAGCTAAGCTTTGGCTAGTTAGGCAGCTATCTGGAAGCTGAAGTATCATTCTCTTTATAAAGCAGTGCCCCAAGCTATACACAGAATGAAGTTTTCACAACTGTCTCAAAAGCTTGAAATTCTCAAGCAATTAATGAGATCCCTATGTGTAATTTGCTCAGAGAACATGCATAGCAAGACAGGATCTGTAACAGACTACAAAAATCTTCCTCTTTTCCATTAGCTATACACAGAGTGTTTGTAATAATCATCTGGCAAATGACGTATTTCAAATACGCATGGAGACTCAACGACACCTCACATGAATAGTGCCAGCGTGAATGCAGCTGACCAAAACCAGCCCACTGAAATGCCAGTGTGGTTTGTAACTGTGCTGAACGGCTAAAGACAATGCAAATTTGTCTTGAGTGAGTTAGAGTCCACAAATTCAGCTCTGTGACTATGGGAACACAAGGCAGTTCTGTGTGTTCAGAAAACCTTTTTTGCATTCCAAAGAACAGGATTTACAAAACAAAAAGCTACTTCATGAACTCACTTGCAGGAGTCTATAACATAGACCACATCATTGATGGTAATGCTAGTCTCAGCAATGCTGGTAGATAAAATAACCTATAAAAAACAGGAAATGCATATTGAAATATATTTGGTCTGGAAAAGTTAAGGATGGATTGCAAGATAAACTACATAACTTCTATAAAAAAAAGGGTCAGCAATACATTCCATAAAAGCACAACAGAACAAAGCGTGTTACACTCCACAGAGAGAAGGCTCTCCTACTTTTGTTACTCCAGGAGGCACAGGATCAAACACTCGACGTTGTTCCTCCAGAGGAATTTGCGAATGCAGAGGTAAAATTCTATACTGTCGGCCTCCTACAACATGAATACAAGAAGGTCGGTAACTACTACTATGTGAATCTCATTTCTTCTTTGCACAACATAATCATTTCTACCCATTCATTCTCATGACAAATCCAGCTCCCTAAGCCACTCATCCAACTCTCATCTTTACAGTGTCAATAGTTTCCTTTGGAAAAGATGACACATAACAGAACACAGTTGCTTGTACCAAAGCGTGGATTCATTTCTAGATGCTTCTGCATTGTATATATCAAGTTCCAGCCAGGCAAGAAAACAAGTACAGCTCCCGGGACATTCAGAGTCTTGATATAAATCAGCAGGGCCTCAATGAGTTCAAAAGAAGTTTCTTTCTCATTCAGCTGAGCCATGGAGTGCTTTGTTTCTGGGCCATATTCTTCACTGCAAATAAGGTTGCAATTGGCCTACGAAAAAAAGAAATACCACAAAAGAAATCACATAAATGAATTTACTCAAACTGTGGCGACTGGCTGGCCAGGCAAATAGGAAAATGAGATACATGGATAGTTGATAGGGAAGACTATCTCAGGCACAGCTTGCAGAATGACTCACAATAAGCAGTTCAAGTCCTGATTCCCCAGCTTTCTAATATAAGAATTGAATCATAATTCCATTGCATTGAGTTATAGCTCAATACAAATTTGCAGCAGGAAGCTACTGAACTGATTTAACTTCTGTTTAGCTGAATGGGGATGATCCCATACAAAGAAGAAAATGCTTCTCAAGAAAAACTGGTGATTTTTTTTAAATTTAAAAACCTGACATAAACAGTAGTTTCAGACCTACAAATTAAAAGCTGTATCGTGAAAGTCAGTTTCTTGACAATGTATGTAAGCATTAGCAATTATCAACTGCAAGAGAAGAGGGTAGAGAATCTAAATTTTCACCCTGAAAAGGTATCACCAAGCTCATATTTCTGTATCTACTTCTTCTTCAAAGGTCATCAATCTTTTCACTTTTAAAAGCATTTCAGTTCTATCTTTAAGGAGAAGTAGGCTGAGAAAACATGAGAATTTTAGCTTCAACAAAAAAAGAAATTCTTCAGTTTACAAGGGCAATGAGAAAATTCAATTCTATTTCTGAAGTTAACAGCACTCTCAGGTATTAAAAATACAAAAGCTGCTAAAAATGTTTAGGTTCAACAACACCGCTTGAGATAGAGTCCTAACTAGCACTTGTTTAATTTTTCATATTAAAAAAGTCAAGCATACATCATCATCTTCACCACTTTCTTCATCCTTCTCTTTCTTCTTCTTTTCCTTTGGTGGAGGAATGAACTGAGTCATTTGAATGCAATCTTCCAGAAAATAATCTGCAAGGACAAACACTGATTATCAAGACTGACCACTAGAAGCCTGTGTAAGGGAACATGATTCTTTTTACCATCTCTCGAGATTCTCTCAATATAATCATGACATTTCACAGTACGAAGCCAAGATTGGAGAAAAATCCTTGGCTGTCAGCTAGGGTATGACAATTATTTCCATACTGTTCCAATGATTATTCCTCTATTCAATATACTTCTACATAATTTTTTACTGGTTTGTTTGTTTTTAATACTGGCTCATCTAAAGCTATTTCCATTATACCTAATGTCACAGACAACTGATCTGAAACACCACAGCTTGGCTATTACTATCTCATTCTGCAATGGAAACTACCCCAAGTGGTAATGTTTTAGGGTGGTGGGGTTTTGTGTTGTGCGGTTGGTTTGTTGGGGGTTTTTGAGGGGGTGGGAAGTAGTATTGTTTATTTGTTTGGTTTTGTTTTTAAACCAAATGGTGCTGTGAAATGATTCGGTGTTACTGACTTCTTTGCCCAAGGTAAGCCACATCTGTAAGATGACAATCCAAAAGAAACGTATACCTTGCTGTACACATAATCTTAAAGCATGTGACCGATAAAATAAAAACTAAAGCGGTTCCTGAAAGTTCAATCAATGACTTACCTTGGACAGGGTAAGTTCTACCAAAGACCTCAACGATAGGACAGTTGAAGAAGTATTCACAAAACATACTAGTATCGATGGTGGCAGACATGAGGATAACCCTGATTTCAGGATATGCCTGAACTACATCTCTCAGCACCACCAAGAGAAAGTCAGTCTGCATACAAAGACAACAAGAGCATCATTAATTTCCTACCCATAAGAAGCAACATATTCCCAAGAAACCAGGAAGAATTACAGAGACATATACAATTATTGAGCAGGAGCTTTGCTGGGCAAGAGAATTAACAATTATCACAACAATATTCTGTAACCAGAAACAGTTGTCAGTGCTTTATTTGAAAATACTGCAACTCCTGGGATAAGTGAATTTTAGGATTTCCAGTGTAAAGAAGGGTTATTCTTTTATCAGAATGAAACAAACTAAAGAAAAGCATTCAAAAATAGTTTGCTTCTTTCCTAAAAATTATTAAATTAAAAATTACAGCCTAAGATCTTTTTAAACTTGGTTTACATATAAAGTAGCCAGAGTTCATAAAATAAATAGGAATGACTCAGTGCAGTTGTATCCAAAGTTTTATAGTTCTGTTCAAACATGGCATTTATTTACGTTTGCCATGCAGTTAGGCAAGCCCTTAGTTCAACATCTAAAATTCCAATTTCATTCAAAATTCAAAACTTGTATTTTACATCATCAACATAAACTTAATAGATGAAGAGATGCATCAGAAAAATCTGCATTGTAATTCCATCCAAATGAGTCCCCAAATTCCATCAAAACAAGCTTAAACATCATGTCAGAACTTAGCAGTTTCTCTCACTCTTGCTGTGGCAAAGCTGAAAAATATACATAAGAATCAAGGGGAGGGAAAACATTTCCCATTTCTTGAATTACATACAATCCCTCCCCTAATTCTATTGTCAACTTATTGCATTTTTCTTCCTGTCAAAACCAAATTTAAATGTACCACTATCAAGATCACAGCTTCTGTAAATATCCCTGCTGTTCCATTACAGTAATACAACATTGTCAGTAGAAAAAGCACTCCAAAATAAAAATGACATTCAGCATGCTCCCACATTTGGACAAGACGTGCTTGTACTGTGGTGTTCTATTTTCCAGAGGATCAGGACATAGGAGGAGATCCTAACAGGAAGAAAAAAGAGATAGGGCTCTTCTAACCAGGTAAGGAGTAATTAAGAGAAGAGTTTCTAAAAATCTTATCAAAGATGGAAAACTCACATATACAGCAATTAGTAAAATGCAGTTTCCTTTCACATGTTTACTGTTACACAAGAACACATGCAAAAGTTTCCAAACAGAACAGAAACACAGAGAGGAATAGTATTGTAATCACCAGCTAACTCACATTAATGTCTCTCTCATGGATCTCATCAACAATAACATGACTAATGCCACGGATCCCAGCCTCCACCTTTCTCAGAAGAACACCTTAAACAGATACAGCAGTTAAATGTTCCTGTAGGTAACAGCTCAGTCTTCCGCCTGCCCCGCCTTGTTTCATCAAGAACAGTCTCACTGGTTTAAAAATCAAGAAGTGTGCAGGCTGCCCAGCACTTTTTACAGCCCCATCTCCAATTGCCATGCTTTCATCTGTACAAGTGATGGGAACGGTATGAAGTATTACTATTACAAAGACTCTTTCTTCTTTCCTATCCAATACTGCTTCTACCTTTTAAGGACAATCAATACACGGCAATTTTATCTCTTCAGGATATTATTTCTACGTGGAATTAGACCTGTATTATCATACTTCTGAACAACTATCTTAATCTTTCTCTGCACAACAGCATGTCAGCAAACTTACTCTTCCCCTTCCCTCCCCCCCCCCCAAAAAAAATAAAAATTGTTAGTCTTTTAATCAGATTTGCTAAAAAATTTTTAAGGTAACCATGTTTCTGCTTTTGCTGCTAACTCAAAAAAATCAGTTCCATAATTAATAAGCTCCAAATGTAAACAAAACAGTACAGACCTACAGTGCAGAACATCACACTGGCATGTGGTCGAGGAAGCACAGATTCAAATCGCACACTATATCCACAGCTTTGCCCAGGTTGTTCTCCTCTCTCATATGACACACGCTCTGCTACAGAAACTGCACTAATCCTCCGAGGCTGAGGAATGAAAAAGTTTTCTGTAACTTAATGATGAAGTTTTGCAAGTTTATCAGAACATCACTAAAACCAAGAAAGTAAATTATAAAAGCTATAGGTCTCCTGTCCTAAGATTTCTTTACAGAGTAGTCATTAAACAGTAGTATCTGTAAGAGGAGGCTTTTTTCCTCTGAAATGGTTAATTCTACACACAAAATTACAGAGAAGGGATATAAGGATACATGGGAACCACCAGCTGGCATTTGGCAAATGATTTCCTCTCAGTCTGCCAAAAAGTTTTCACCTGGGCAAGGTACAAGCTAGATTATCCCAACTGTAGATAGATGAAAGAGTAACGCTCCAAATGGAAATATACATGATGTTGAACCTTCTACTACATGTATTACTGAGGAGATACTGTCATGAACAATGTCCTGTAATAATAATCAGACTTCTCAACACATCCCAATAGGCGTCTAGCATGTGATCCAAAACTTAAGTGGTTGCATTTGTAACATGTTCCTCACCTGTGTCACTACTATATTGCACTCTGCAGCTCTGTTGGTTTTGATGTATTCATCCAGGATGTACTGTGGAACTTGCGTGGTTTTACCACAACCAGTGGCACCACGAATTACAACAACAGAATTGTGACATATTGCATCCAGAATTTCACTTTCAAAATTCTTCACTGGTAAAGTCTCTCTCTCTTGTTGGATCTGGAAAAAAAATCCAGCATATTTCCAAAAATCTCCAAAAATCAACCTATTCTGCTCCACATACGTACTTTGTCTCTCTTCTACACAGGTTTCGCTTACACAAAGGAAAAACTGCATAAGGAGAAAATACAAACTATGATTTGTTCTACGCAGTGCAACATATTCCCATATCCATCCCAGCATAACACCCAGTAATTCTGAAAATTTGGTGCATAGTACTACTGAAATCCAGTCTTACACACTTCGGATAACGCTTTCAACCTCTTTTTCAAAAGAGAAAGACTAGCGCAAGTGTGCCATGTCACAGGAACTGCACTTACCCTTTGTAATTCTTGATCATGCTCCAAACGGTACATGAAATCACTTTTCAAATCCATGCTTATTTGCTCTGGAGTCAGCTGAGAAGACAAGATATTTTTCAGAGGCTTTTTGACCCCTCTGCTTATCTTTATCATAACTTCAATATAAAATCAGTTACACCAACATAATGATTCCAAATATCAGTAAAGGATCATTTCCTACATAACTCCCTGAAATCAGTTATGCTTGTGAGCTATTTTATTTCATTCATTCCAGGGTGTTAAAATTAAATGGCCATCCTCAAAGAAGTTCCTCAGAAAGATCCAAAACACTGAAAAAGAATGATTGTTCAAATTTAAATAATTTAACTGCTTGAGAAATACACTCTATTCAGCAGTAAGCCAATGAGATACTTAGATGATCATTCAGACAGGAGTTTTTAATGTAAGGAATGAAATAATGTAAGCACATAACCACCCACAGAACAGCAGCTGAAAAGGGAAAAGTGAGCAGAGAGGGAAATTTATCAGGTATCTCTTGTATTTCAACTAAGAAAGAATTCTAAAGCAATTCAAATTTGTACCAAAGGGCCAATTGTTTTACTGAAAATAAGTTAGCTCCACCACGACTAACACACAGAAATCCTAATGAGATTTGAAGCCAGCTCAATCTGCAATGCTTGTACATATGTGTTTTCAGCAGCAACACTCAAATTTACATCAGTTTCATATTTTTTAAATCAATATATAGTGATCAATGTTAATTTAATGTAATTTATGGAAAAAACTACAGTCAAAAGAAGTATTAAATTATTTTGGTCATAAGTACTCTGGTTCCCTGTTGTAGGAAACTGAAGTTCCTGCCTTGAGTCTTTTCTGACCAGGTTACACCAGTGGCCAAATTATGACTCTGAACTTGGCAACCTAGTATTTCTTCCCTTATTTCTCATTTTGTCATGCCACATTGCTGCTTTTCATTTGTTCTGTGTTGAATGGGACTAGAAATGACAAAAAAAGAAAGCAGGCCAATTGTGTAGTGACCCCAGCTTGGAGCAGTTTCTTCTCCCAGAAAAGAAAGTCCTAGCATGGAAATATGGCAAAGAGAGGCTAGCAAATTATAAATGACATGCCCATAATCTTACCTTGTACATTCAATTAGAACATTGTATAGGCTGCATAATAGCAGGCAAAAAGTGAAACAAAGCAAAAAATTGGGACATCCGAGACACTGCTGCTCAAGACCCTAACAAAACATGAAGTAAATACAAAGAACTCCTACCAATGAAAAGACTCCCTTCCTCCAGGTCAAGAAGGAAAGAAATTTTATCAGTGGACTGTTTTCTCCTTTGGAATAGATCATACTTTAAATCCTGGGGCATTTAAAGCATTTAAAGTTCCAGCAGTATGGGGAAAACAAACAACAAATCAATGTTTTAAGCTATCTTACATTTGCCAGAGGACCTTCATCGATATTGCAGCCAGTCCAAGGGTTCCAGTTGCAGTGAGGTGGTGACCATGGAACAACTCCCATATGACTTTGTCTTTGCGATGGTTCAAAATGTGCCAACTTTCCAACATTAATCAGAACTGGATTACTGGCATCTTCAGGCTATAAATCCAAAAGCAAAGTGGGCAAAGAAAGATAAATGTATTAAATGAGCAGGCCTGATGTTAAATACTGGAGTATCTGAACCACACACTCACCAAAGGCACAATCTCCAGAGACAGTTCCCGTACAGTCTTTTGCAGCTGATTTTCTAAGTCAGAAGACAGCGACACCTCATAGGGTTCCACCTGTTAAATGTTTAAAAACTACATGTTGATATATACAAAAAGACAGACAACAGAAGCAAGAACTGCAGGCTACCAGAGAGTATACTGAACCATCAAATAGTTCCTAGTGAAACAAGGCCAAAGACTACCACCAGTTCAAAATTCACATTCTTGAAACATTTTGCTGACTTTTCATCCAACAAGGATGTGTAGAATCTTTTTAAATATCTAAGTTTAATTTCAGAGGGAAACATTCCCAAACTTGTAACTGAATTCCAAAAGAAATGCTAATGTGCCAGAGAATGAAACTAAATGGCCAAGAATTGCATGTAGCATAAACAGAAATCTTTAAGCTTCTAGAAAATTTATACTGAAAAAAACAATTGTTACAAACCCTATTTCATTTAATAGGCTATAAAACTAGTTTACTGCTCCATTCACATATACACAAAGTTATATTTCTGATCCAAATCACTGGCCAGACCAGAAATAGTTGCTGTTCTATAGAATCAAAATTATTATTAACTTGTAAGCTGTCAAATATTGAGAGCAAACTCTAACTCACTCATGTTTATAAGACAGTGCTTGTATTATTAAAATGAAAGCAACAATTTCTGAATCTTCTACCAAACTCACCGATTCTGCTTCTTTTTTCTTTGTCTGTCCAGAATAAGGTTCTATGACACCAAGATGGTAGAGCTGTCTAACCAAGGAAAGGGCACAGGACTGTGCTGCCAGCTTTTTGTTTGATCCATGCTCACGACCGAAAATCCCTGCAGCACACAAAGTTCAGAGCTGTAGTAGCTAATGAGTCAAACAGCTTCCACAAAAGATACTACTCTGAAATGGGCTTTCCAATTGGTCATGCAGGCTAGGTTTCATGGAAGGAGTATCAAATCTTGATAAATCCAGAGTTCTAACATAAAATCCAACCAGGCCCCTTGATCAGCTGACTCACACTAGCTGTGTAATGTTACTGACTTCCTGGGGAACTCCTGTAAAGTCTTCTCTGCATTCAGTGTCTAAGAAAGTATGATTATCCTACACCACCCAGCAACATCATACAAATTTCACAGGAAGCTCTGCATAAATGGGTATGGTATGGACAGCATGCCTATTGCCTGGGAACATATTAGACATCTGCATTTCTCAGATATGTGAAGAACAAGTAATTAAGACAAAAAAAACCCTACCGTATCTCACAACCATTTCTTTATGCTGAGAAAAAAGATTAGTGGAAGCACGTAATGGACATGCAGTAGAATGCAACAAGCACAGCACACAAGATTTCATGTCAGGAAACAAACATGAACCTTCACCTCCAGAAGTGGCTCCAACACATACCTATAGAAGTCTGTACCGACGAGTATGACCTACTCCTCTGTACCAACACCCATCTCTTGCTAAGATAAAAAAATAAATAGGAACACTTACTTCTGCCCAGCTGCTTCACATAAATGTTCATTTCTGCAATAAAGCTCCTGTAAGAGAAAAGAAAGAACACAAAGGTACAATTATCAATAGCCGACACTGGTGCTGCAAAAAGATCCACTCTTTCCAATTTTTCTAGGCCAAGGTCTCTGTGTCCTCAGTCAGAAACTCTCAACTCATCAATGGGCAAGGTAAAATGTTACTGCTTTTAGACTCTTTAACCCCAAGTTAGTAGGTAACAGGCTTGCCATCAATAGAACCCGTACATCTGGTTACAAGAGTCCTGCAAATGCCACCATTCAGCATTGAAATTTAAAGCCACATTATTAGAAAATATGCTCTGAGTTGTCCAAGGTGACAATTATAAAGCAGATAGCATGTTAGTGTAACAGAGGATAATGGAAACCAAGATCCATGTTCTTAAGAATCACAAACCAAAGCGTGTATTTGCACAGATTGAAAATTAAAGCCGAATTCTTGTAAGACAGGATTTAAACTGGCAAATGTGATTCAAGATGCATGACTGGGCTTTATCAGACTGACATCCTTTGAAAACTATGCCTTGGTACTTCCACAGCTGCAGGCAGAGCCTTGCATCTGTGTCCTTCATTTCCTGCTGTAAACAGACAAAAAGGGTTAAGTGAGGGATTTAAATTTCAAGTTAGAACTCCTTCCTGTACTACCAGTGAACTGACCTTCATGCACAGTGGCTTCATGGGTCGAAGGCCACTGGCTTTCAGGGACACAACAGCCAACTAAGGCACCGATGACAGTATGTTTCTCAGCCAGGCCTATAGTCAGCATTCAATCTCATTCTCCTCCACCTAAGGGGAGAACAGCAACACCAGAAATCAGTTCACAGCAGAAACCCATGTGATTGTTTAGCACAGCCTCAGGAGCCCGTGTGTGAACACGCATGTGTCTTGGGTGTCGCTCGCTGCTACCATCTTCAGCAGGAACACAAGGAGGCAAAGGTATCCCACACTACTGATGGAATCCCAAAAGAGAAAAGCCACATCCCAGCCCTTAATATTTAGTTCATACTTTGTTTAGTAGGAGAGCCATGTTTACCTTTACAATTTATAACCCCCTATAGTATTTAAAACAAAGTTTGCAAATCCAAATTTTCCAGCTATTACTAAGTTCTTACACTGCGTGACTATAATTAATTGACAACAAAAATACATTTCTCCTTTAAAAACCTCTGAGAGCAAGGCTGATATTTGTTATTTACTTTAAAAAAAAAAAAAAAAGATTGGTAAGATACATGGCAACTGGTATTTCTTAAAAAAAACAAAAACAAAAAAAAACCAAACCAACCCAAACGATAGTACTGTCCTCAAAACTCCAAAAACATCTGAAATTATTCCTTTCCTGTTCTATACACCAAAGGGATTAAATCCAATAGTTTGCCATCTCTCAATGAGTGCTAGAACACATTAGGATTTTTTCATGCCTATCCAATCCATTGCAGCAGATAGTTACGTCCCCCTTCTGCCATTCCACCCAAGGCAATTCATACAAACTTTCTTGCATGTAGTAAACAGGAAACTCTGAAATGCTCTCCAGAAGAACAGTAAGCAGGCTGAGAAACATACTGTCATCTATGGCCACCTCATTCTACTCAAGATTATATACATTTAAATACATGGGGTCTAATGCTTTTACCTGCAGAAGGCATAACAAAATAAGCTGCACAAATAATCTGCAAGTTAGAGAATAAACGAAGTGCTCAAGAACTACACCTGCAAAAAGCATATTTTAAGTTCCTAGTACTGTACAAACTAATTTTTTATATCACTCATTTAAGGGAAAGAAATGTCCTTGCTTGACAACATAGGTGACTTGAGAATAGGTTTTAAATGAGAATTTAGAACTTTCTGACACCAATACACGTTTTAGATGTTCTAAATGCTTGTAAGACACAACAACAAAAGAATACTAGAAGTCCTGCAAGTGAGACTCTCATGGAAGACTGTAATAAGACGATTCACTTGTCTTTCTAAAAATAATAACTCTCATAGAACACAAGTTTATATAATGCAAAAAAAAACCCCAAACCCAACAAGAATCCAGCAGCAGCAGCATGCCATTGTTTCTGACCACAAAACATAATTATATCTCACAAGAAATAATGCAATGTCCTGAAGTTTTGATGATTTGTAAAGACTATTCCAAACGGGTAAAAAAATAAAAACTGTCAATTCTTTATGCACAATCTGTTATGCGTTATTTTCATCTGGGAGAAGCACATGCAAATTTTCTGATGGAATGGGCAGAAACTCAAAAAAGAGAAATATCCAGCTGGTTTCAACTGAAATTTAAGACCCTCAAAACTCCTTCGGGAAGATTCTGCCAAACTAATTTTTCCAGCAAAGATTCTGCTGCCAAAAAAGTTAATTATAAGAAAAATATAAATAAAATGTCCTTAAAGCACATTTCTACACAAGTAATGTAAGCATATTTAAGATTTACTCAAAATGTACAAAGGCAACTACAGTCATACAATTACCACAAGCAATTGAGCATTCTTTCCATTCAAACCAACACCTCAACAGTTAGCTAGAGCACAGCAATCATTTTAAAAGCTGCACATCCACAAAAAACATCAGACAGAAATTTTTTCAATCACTCAGATCTCAGCACCAAGGCTCATCACCCCCATTTCAAGATTTAGGGATGTTGTTGGTCCTGGTAAAGAATACTGCTTTCTCAAATGACACTATGGAACACTGCAAATAAGTGTGATTAGCCACTGTCACCCAAATAATTTCTAACCCTTCATACGCAGAAGGTGACTAAAACTACCAAACCTGTTGTGATCAGGTCCCATTTCGGTGTATTTATATTCTTCCTGAATCTTCTCCTTTTGGAAAAACTGGTTCAGACGTGCCTTGGCATTTTCCAAGGTCCAACCCCCATGAAGATTGGCATTTAAGTCCACTTCTGACTCTGAGGTCTAATATTGAAAAAAAAAGTATCATTTACTAGTTTTTAATAGATTTCAGTTTTAAACATTCTTACAACAAATCTTTAAAATAACTTGTCTAGATGGTATAAAATAATTAAGACATTACAGAAAATGCTAAAAAGTTCTCAGTATTTCCTTATTTTCACAACAAAATGTCTATACAAACAATTGGATATTCACAGTATCCAGACTGATTTATTTTGTTTTTAGCTTAAACAAGTTACCTTTGTTAAAGTCACCAAGTAAATCCGCAGCTTAAGTTAAAACCAACAGCAAAATATCATGAAAGCTGCAAGCTTGATTATAAATGCTAGTAACAAATTAAAGGGAGTGAAAGATACCTATTTAAGAACTAAAGGAGAATTCCATAGAATGACTTACTGGCTGCACTTCTTGCTCCTCTTTCCTTGAATAATAATCTTTCAAATTTGCACCCCGGTCCCACTGAGCTCCACGACTGCCACTGTTTCCAGGTGCTGCACCTGGGCCATTGCCTACCACATGGAAAATAAAAACAACAAAAACCAAGTAACTCCCCAAAAACACATTCTTAGCAATGGAGAGGTATTGCCTGGCAACCTCAACAGGACATGACCAGTCCCTCAGATCTCATGCAGTCATTCACACCCCTACCTTAAAACTACAATGACTTCTAACTGTCTTCTGTTATTTGGGAGAAAAAGCCCCACCCAAATCTATATGCACATATTACATCCACATACATGCAAATGACACTTTTCACAGTCTTACCTATTTCAGCCTCTATAATCAAATGCGGAGGAAGAGGTCCACCCAAAGTAGAACTAGAACCAGAAACATCTGTAGCTGCTTCATGTCCATCAGTGGTATCACCAGCTGCTGGCTAGGAGAGAGAATGAAGAGAAATATCAGCACATTCATACAGAATAAGTCTTTTTACTACTTCGCTAGAAAACTGTTTGGGCACTTTAAAGAGATCATGCATTATTATGCAATAGTTACCCCCAGTAGTAACCTCCAACAGTAACACCCTTTCAAAAACTGAAAGGAATACAATTGCTGAACATTTGGCTTTTTGTGGGTGTTCTATAAAAGGTTTCCAACCAACTGACTTACTGAAGTTCAGCAATTATAATATGAACTGCTTCAGCACCCAGGGAAAAATAACAGATACTGGTCCCTATTGTATATCCAAGGGAACGCAAATATACTTTATGAACACAAACACAAAAAAAAGCCATAAGAAAGCATTAACACCTTTAGGAAATGACAAAATTATGGTTAATCATTAAAACTTGAATTCTTCCTATTTTGAGAGGTGTATGTTTAGCTAACTGATCACACCACCTCTGCTTTATTCAAGGCACAGAACATGCTATCCCTGTTTAGGACCCAGCCATGCAGCATACTGCATTGCCATGAAACTAACTGGTCCATCAGAAACAATGTAGGTCCTGTCACCATTGGGCTTCAGCTAGGCTAACAAGGCAGGGACACTGCTTCCACTGATCAAACTATGTATGTTATACAGATATAGCCTTAACGAAGCACTAGAAAAACACTCTTCCCTCCCAGCGTATAACATGTAGCTTCATGCTTTATTTACTGTTCTCTAAAATCACTGTAAAGATAAGAGTTACCCTCCTCCTCAGCTTTTATGTGATAGTCTGCTGATACTTGCATAGTTCATAAAACATCATAAAAAGCAGTGATCTTTTTAAGTACACGGTATTACGTATCATAACATGCATTTAAAACAATCCCCAGTGTCAGGTGTGAGTGCTCAGCACTTTTAAAGTCAGGCTGGAGCTTACAGGAATTCTGAATTCTTCCCAGCCTCACCAGTTATGCAGACCGACACGCAGCTGTTTTTATCAGATCACCCTACAACATTCACTGTATATATTCCAGCTTTCCAGCACTGCAAGTAGAAGTCTTGCACATTTAGTCTTCTTCACTGCACACGGGTGCCAGACTGAACTCCAGGGATGAAATGCAACCAGATCCACAGCACTGCAATTAAAGATTAGCCTTTGGTAAGGAGAAAGAGCAGCTTACTCCAAAAGCAGGAATTTCTTCTCTTTTCATTTCATTCATCCGAACCAAGTAATTGATGAAGTCTCGAGCAGCATTGCTCTGTGCATCTTTCTTGTTAGTGGAATTGCCCATGCCAATGTAGTTAAAGCCTTCCACTCGAACCTGCAAATAAAAATACAGATCTGTAGCATGTACAAGTGAAAGGGTTTTGAAAACCAGTAATACTGAAACACCAAGTTTCAGTTGCTAATAAGTACAGGAAAAATATTATTACTAGATATTGTTACATATCATTATACATATCTGTCTATATATACATATTTCTGTAGGTTTTGAATGTATACTTTATACCTATTAAAGAAAACACCCACAGTCCATTCTCAGAGAGCATGAGTGTTTCCCAAAACCTTGTTGAAGAAAATGAATTGGTGTAGGAAAGGACAGTGCCAACACACAGCAGCAAACACTTGGCCAGGTTCATGTTCCTCAGCCTTAGTACCAAACTCTGAGACAGTAAGGATAGGAGCGAGCTTGTGTGTCCTCTACCGTAGCTCCATGTTATTACAGCTAGCAAGATGCAGTGTATTTCATAAACTTCAAGCCAAGCTTTAGCGTAGCAATTTTATACCCTGCTCGCTTACCTGGCAGGCTGCTGCAAAACTTGATTACAGGAGGTTTATTCAAAATTCAGACCAACCAGATATTTTACACCTGCTTTTTCTGCAACCACTGCCCCTCGTCTTAAACAGTTCTTGTCCTTCTTTTACATTTACAGTCAGTAACTACTTCATTTCAGCTTCACTTAGGTAGACCACTTACACATTTCTGATTTCCACTCTTCACTCTGCTGCCCATGTGAATAGCTTTTTACTATATTCAGTTGTTCTTTAAAAAAAAAAGTAAGCAGACTTGCATATAACATTCCAGCTGGTCCCAACCAGAGTTTTGTACACCCCTAATGCCGGACTGCATTTGTCCATCAGTGCTGAATTGCACCAGCAGCCAACAGCCATTTTCTCATGAAACAACACACTCCGCTAGTATTTTGCTTAACTGGTTCCAAACAATGAGCTTCTACTTTCAGCAGACTATCAATCTACCAGGACAATGGTATCACCAACAAAACAGTAACCATACTGGATTCACAACCTTCGTACCACACTGTGAAAATTAGCAAAAGAGAATGTTTTAGTAAGACCTGTCCTTTCATCTGTTAAGTTTCTATGGATCCTCACGGGGCATCAACATACAAAAACCATAACAACAACATAACTGTCCATACAACCACTTCATCCGAGTAATGCTCAATCACAGTTACAATAACTTTAAAATTGGTTTAATATCACTGTGTTTCTCAGTTTTGTTACTGGTGGGGAAGATGAGTGGGGGAGCAAGGGCATAATGACAAATCCAAGGCATTTAGTGCAAATTTATGGCATCGCTTACGAACTAACCCATTCCGCATGTGGCCTCGCACTTAGCATCAGCTCCTTCTCAGAGCCGACCCGAATTCGGAGCTCTCTGCTGTCGCATCCCCAGTATCTGGAGCCAGACACAGAGCCATATTATAGCACCACAGAGGCTAGCAGCCAGCCCGACGGGAATTTTTTAATGCACCTCACCGCAAGTTCAACAGAGGACCAAAGCTCTTCACGAAGGTGACACACAGCCCCCCTCGCCTGTGACAACTTTAACCGCAAGGAGGGTCACACCTGCGGCGTAAGCGCGCACACCACCCCTACAAAAACCAACTTCTTCTCACTGAAGAGCTTTGTACCAGGCTGCTTTACTCTCACAAACCCACCACGCGCATTTTACGCCGCGCACAAGAAACCCGGGCGCTTTGGCTGCAAAACGGCCAAGCGTCCGGCCACCTGCCCTCCCCAGGCCCTCCCCGCGCCCCCCCACCGAGGGCCCAGCGGACCCCAGACCACCCCCCCGGCCCTCCCCGGGGTCGCCGGCGAGGCGGCAGGGCCCGCACCTCGCAGAGGAAGGTCTGCCGGCTGCGGCCGCCGCCGGAGCGGATCTCGTAGGCCGGCGTCACCCTCCTCCTCCCGCACCAGGCGTACAGGTAGTTCTTCACGTCCCCCATGGCTCCGGCCAGGGGGCGGGAAAAGGCGGGGGGGGGGCCGGGGGGCGGGGGGCGCACCGGCGGGGCCGCGACCGCCCGGTCCTCCCGGCGCCGGGCAGCACCGCCCTCCCGCGCCTCAAGACAGCGGCCGCGCATGCGCGGCGACGGCGGCCGCGGCGGGCCGCAAAGCCTCCTCAGCGACCCTCAGGGCGGGAGCAGGCAGCGATGGCGGGTTGCTGCGCTCCTCTTCTTCAGTACCACAGCAGGGCCGCCGCGCACACAAAGCGCTCCCAGGCGTGGCAGAGCGTAGACTGGAGCAAAGGAATTGGGGCCTGTTAGGAAAATTCACCCCTCCTCTACGCGCCGCTCACCTGGGCCCTGGACTGAGATACCGAGTGAGTCACAACAAAAGGGCCTAGGGAGTAGTTCCCGTGGCGTCGGAGGAGAAGGGGCTCCCTAGGCCTCAGCTGCCGCCGGCCCACGGGCAGCGAGCCCCTGCACCTACCCACAGCCGCCGGGGCTGATCTCGCTCAGTTGTGGCTTTATTTTTGTCGTAAGGAAGAAGGCGGGGAATACCTATTTATTAGAGAGCCGAAGGCGTTCCATTGCAAAAGGTTGGTTGGTTGGTTTTTTAATTTTGCATTAACTAAAGGTGTATAAACGCAGTAAGACAAAAGCGGGATTTTGCATGCACGGTCAGTGTCCCAACGATTCTGACAAACAGACGGGGTTGTACCAGTGTTTAAATACACAGCGCGGTGCTCGTGAAGGTAGAGAAGAAGACGCAATCTAGCTGGAGGGAGGGTGGAGACAGATCTTCCTCCTTTCTACACAAAACGAGTCAGTATCCTCCAACTGGGGAAGATTTGCTTTTTTTTTTTTTTTTTTTAATTAAAAAGATAACAACTAGTCCTGCAATGTGCAGAGCTCCGGGGGAGAGGAGTAAAGTTACACAGAAAGGTGGCTACATGTGCACCAACAAAGCCAGCCCTAACAGGAAGGGGCTCAGGCACATTGCCAGTTCCCTGAAAGAAATCGCAGCCCGTCACGTGAGGAATGTGCCACACGACAGTGAATCCCAGAAAAGGAGCCTCCACTTCCAGATGGACACAGAAGTGAATATCAGTCACCATCAGGCCACATAATGTTATCCAGCTTTGCTTTGGCCTTGACAATGAACTCCTCGGAGGCATCAACAAGCGGAAGCCGTGGAGGTCCCATAGGAATGCCAGAAACAAAACTCATTACAGCTTTAGTCTGTGCAACACCAAAACCTGGGTGGACAAAAGCAAAATCAGGACATTTACAGATCATTTTGCTTAAAGCAGTCTCTATACAGGTGTCCAAAAAAGCAGCAGCATAGAGTTCCTGTGTAATCCAGAATAAACCAGGCTTTAAGCGCTTCTCAGAAGCGAGAACAGCATAACTAAGAAGAGATTGTGCTTGCAGACAGGAAGGACATTACAGTAAAAATTACACCTGCTTATTGCATTTATTTATATATTATACCATTATTGTTTCCCTCCTAAAGATACCAAGCAGAGTATATTCTTAGACATGCACTTTACAAACTGCTGTGTCAGTTTTACAGATAACCAGGGCTGTACGTGTGTTCCTTTCTCCTTGCCAAAATGTATTGCCACACAGCCCTGACAACAGAAAAGAAGATGCAAGTCCTCCATAGGTAAAACAAGCAAAAATCAGGCCACTTCAAACTTGCCTTCACTGGCAGGCTGTGCTAGTCCAGCCAATTTGTCATCACAGCAACCCAATGTTTGCAGCTTCACAGCTATCCCCTGATGTAGACTCACATAAAGCCAAGCCCTGGGAGTAGTAACATCCTGCTGGCATGTGACAATGACATTGAGTACAAACTTGAACCACTTCAAGAGGCCTCTCTGTCCATAGCTCAAGTCTCCTTATGTACCTCTGGAAATTTGGTGTTTGCCTCTTTATCTATAAGGCTAAATAATGATGCATTTCCTTTGACTTTTAATGCAGGAAATACAACCAAGCACTAAAGCTCAGCTAGGTTCACTAGGGCTTGCATATGTACAGCAAAACTACAGTGAACAGTTCTCTTCATTAAGTGAAAACCATGAAATGTCCGACTCCATCTACCTATGCTACTCTGACTTGATTGGTTTTAATTGCTTTTTACATTAAAACTTGGTTTTGTTTCTAAAAATCATTCAATTTTAAAATGCTCTGGCCTTGTACAGCCTTGAACAGAGTTACTCTTAATTTATAGCAAGGCAGGAGAGTCAAGTATCAGAGCTGTTTTCCTACTGGAGCACTACCATTTCAGAAAAATGACACTGTAGAAACAAAGCTAGAAATGAGCTTTTGGAGACAGAACAACAACAACAACCAACCCACACAAAGAGGATAAGAAAAAGGGTAAATCCCAGAGTCACAGCTTTAAAGCTGTGAGATGTCACAGAAGAAGGAAGGAAGTGATAGTGGACTCTGTTGGGGATGCCTGATCAGCTCCCTTTGTTGAGCTCCCAGCTGCTACTAACTCAGAAAACAGCAGACGTAACGTTTTCTTACTGCAAAATCTTTCAGGAAGGAAGTGCTGAGGGTACAGCAATGTGAGAGTTTCTGGAGCACCAAGTCTGCATTTTTAGATATAACAAGGGAACCAGGCAGTGTAGGACTTACCTAGTTTGATGACAAAGTTGAGAAATTCCCCGGTGAGAAACTAGAAAAGACATACAGTAGTTCATTAACGCCTTCAAATTTTAAGATGTAAAAGCATCTAGAGCTATTATGATATTTACATCTTATACAAGTGTTGCACAGCTCTGAGAAAAGCCCATGGCCACCTGGCCAGTCTATGGGAAATAGTAATTGAATTCCATTGGAATAGGGGAGGGAGGGATATAAGAAAACCATCACTCCCTCTCAGTCTATCACTTATCACTCATGTTCAAGCTGTCTCTCACTGCAAGGAGTCCGAGAACACTGGTAAGTCTCATATCAGGCTCTAAAGGTTTACAAATCTGAATATCCACTGCCTAGTGAAGAGACTTCCCAGAGCAGATCATCCTTCAGACATCTCTCAGACTTTCATCCTGCAGTCACTTCTATTTTAAGACAAAAGAAGGATGCCTCAAATGTCCCTTAAAAACATTGGGTATAGATTTGTCCTGATTTTGACACGGATAGAGTTCATTTTCTTCCTAGTAGCTGGTACAGTGCCGTGGTTTAGATTTAGTACAAGAGTAATGTTGATAACACACTGATGTTTTAGTTGTTTAGTTGTTTTAGCGCTTATCCTAAGGAAAGGATTTTTCAGTTTCCCATGCTTTGCCAGCAAGGAGGTACACAAGAAGCTGGGAGGGGACACAGCCAGGACAGCTGACCCAAACAAGCCAAAAGGCTATTCCATACCACAGAACGTCATGCTCATTATATAAACTGGGGGGAGTTGGCGGGGGCAGGGGTCACTGCTCGGGGACTGGCTGGGCATCGCTCAGCAGGTGGTGAGCAATTACACTGTGCATCACTTGTCTTTCTTGGGTTTCATTTCTCTCTTTGTTATCTTCCTTTTAATTACAATTATTATTATTATATTTTATTTTATTTCAACTAGTAAACTGTTCTTATTTCAACCCATGAATTTTACCTTTTTTTTTCCCAATTCTCCCCATCCAACTGGGGAGGCAGAAGGGAGGAGCAAGCGAGGAGCTGTGTGGGGCTTGGTTGCCAGCTGGGGTTAAACCATGGCAAGATCATATACTGATTGCTCAGAACTCCTCACAAATCTTCAAGCTGCCCAAGACCAAGAGGGGTCAAGGCAGAGCTGATTTGGGACAGCTTTCTGCCCTACATCATGTAAGGTATCCCCAGAATATTCCTAGTCCATTTTGTCCATTCCAAGTCCAATGTGGGCTTGTCCAAGGAAAAAGGCCAGGCCCTTGCTCACTCTGCATTGATGAGATCAGAGAGTTGAAGGATAAGTAAGGTCAATCTTGTTTAGAAGTTAGTAAGGACTGGACAAAAAGGTGAGGAGAGATTAATATCAAGCAGGAGGGGTGAAGCTGAAAGAAGTTGGCTTTAGTAAAGCTACCTCAGGGCATGGACAACAAAACCACATGGCAATCAGCCCCAGTAAAACTAGAGGAGAAAGGAGGCTGCTCCTAGTGGGGACAGTGGAGGTACCGTACCTGATACTTCTGTGCTAACGCAAGGTCTGGCTTTGCAAAGGCTTGCAACATCAGATTGGCTTTTTGGCCCAAATAGTTGTATGTACTGCCAGAAAAATACCAAACCAAAAATAGAATCGGTAAATGCAAAGGAGGAGCTTAGAACCACTGAAACAAAAGAAGCAGCCACAGGCTTTTGCTGTTGACATTGTAAGAATGCCATTATTATGATAGAGATTCATGCAATCTATGTGTGGTTTATACTGTCAAGCATCTAAAGTATGCCAAGCCCTATGGAAGAGTTTAGAGAGCAGATTTCTCTTCCCAGTTCTTTACAAATGGAACTCCTTTTCAAAATTAAAAATAAAAAGACACAATTAAGCAATACAGAAAGTCAATCACTTAATTTTCAGGTTGCTTGTTCATTTAACAGATCATCTACACAAGAACACGGATATCACACAGTAATTCATCTAAGCAGCCTGGTATGAGGGGCAGAAGACGAATCAGAAATTAAACTCAGCAGAGCCCTTTTCCTCACAGACTTCTCATGCAAACTAATGATTTTAACCTCTCTGGGTTTTGGTTCCTTACCGATATAATAAAGAAAGCGATTCCCTACTTCAAAAAGTTGCCATGAGGATAAAGAAATACGCTGAAACCTTTGAGTGAGCTTATAGACTGCAGCAATAATCACCCAAACAAACATAATCCAAGATCCCAGGTTATACAACTGTCCCATCGCTAGCACTGGAGCTAGCTCATCCATCTGCTTGCTGCTGTACAGCCCTACCCTGCAGAATCCTCCACTGTGGTGACAGAAGATAGTTAGAGAAACACTGTGTAGATAGTGGAAGATACAACACTACAGTGTGTGTGTCGAGGGAAGGGAGTCCAAGCCATACTGACCTTCCAACTGCTCCATTTGCCCCTATTGCCAGTGCACTCAACAGTTGCTAGTTTGGGGTGGGTGGAGAGAAACAAAACAACAACAAAAATTTACTTCATGTAACAAAATAGAAAAAAAAGAGGTGGTGGGAGGGAGCAGCAAAACTACCTGGCACTGAATGTCCAGGGTCACTTTTTTCCCTAAGCAAGAGTATGCCACAGAAGAAATAATTTTTAAGGAGCTTCTTACCTCATCCACCCCATAAAGAAATACAAACTGTTCTCTCTCATTCTTGTTTATACACTGTGCGAGGTCCAAGAGGTCTGTGTCACTGAACTTCACGCCCTGGAAGGTGGGGATCCGCTCTTTTATTCCATCCAGCAACTCTTCAACACGAACTGTGCAGAACAGCAGTCTCATATGAAGAAACACACCCTTGTTCTGGGAGATTTCCCTGTCTTGTCCCCAAGAGGGAGACGTACTATTTTACAAGTTGTTCATTTCTGGCATAAGCCTAGTAAACTATATAGCTCTGAAACAACCAGTGAGACAACTTTAGGATGATTATTTCCCAATTACACAAAAGACATCTTTCCACCCTCTTTGAAGTGTTCCTTTTACCAGATCAGAAGGGGAAAACCCCAGATAAGTGAAAGTTTAGGAATGAACTGGCAACAACATATTTTAGAATAAATATAAACTCATACAACCAGAAACACCACATAACCTGGTGTCTAGAGCAAGTAATGAAAGATATGTATTCTATTCCTCATTTGTCTGCTAAATAATAAGACTTGAGAAGCACTGTGGTTTCACATGTAGTTTACTAGCAAACATGATTATGCAGTCAGTGTACACCAAGTGAGATGGTGGTCACTATCTTGCAAAAAGTTGGGACTCAGCTATGGTTATCCAAGGCAATTACCTATCCTGGTCCACACTAATGGCAAAGCCATGGTCAGCATCACCTCCCCTGTCCCAGTTGTTCAGTACCCATAAGCTGTGACTTTTTTCCAATGAAGAGGAATTCAATTTATTTTCCAGTCTTGGATTCACCTCCCATTTTTGGAAAGGATCCTTTCCGCTACAGCTTGCATGTGACGGGAGCAGAGGCCACATACAACTGGTAAACTAATCACACCAGCCACCGGGATTACTCAGGCTGCTATGAGCCTACAGGCTCAGGAAAAGCTGACTAAGCACTACTTACTCGTCACACCCGTCAGAGGAGGAATGTGATAGTAATAAAATGGAACTGCAGGGGCTTCAGAGGCAACCTTCTGTAAGAAAGCGATCAGCTCACCTGGAAGAAAATAAGCAAGTACCCCTGTAAGAAGAGGAGACTCTCTGTAGTGAAAGACAGTTCAGACTCACAGCAGTCAGGTCTGTGGAGAGGCCATCTACAGCTTGTGTACCATACACAGCGAGTCATGTAATAACCTTCACACATCATAAAAACTTAAATGTAACAAAACTCAGTGGAAGACCTTAGGGAAGGCAAAGACAGTATTTATTTTAAACCAAACCAATTTCAGTAACTCACACTCATTCTTTTACAGATGTAACTCAAGCGTGCTCTCACACATGCAAGACCTGTGTCCCAAAGTGGTCTCACCAGGATCACTTATGTGCAACACAGAGGAAAAGGGATCACATTCACATTCACCTCCCTGGGGTACTGCTTAATGGTGATGATGAGCAGGTTTTTGGACAACTTTTTTGTACCCTTTTAGGAATCACAGAGTTATTATGGTTGACATTCTTCCTGAGAATCTTCTTCACTGCATCCTTCATAGATCTTGGGCAATCTTCCCATTGGCATAGCAGGAAGAGGAATGGCAAAAACCAACATGCTGAAATCTCACTGCCATCCTACTACTATCAGCGAGGTCTTCAGCTGATCTTCATGCTCTTCCTCTGTGCTTACCAGTTTGATTGCCACTGATCGTGTCCTTGGCTATCAATACCAGCCATTCTGGTAATCCACTCTGGTTTCTTGTGGTGCGTTCATATGAACATTTCCATTGGTAATTCATTCAGACAACTTCTAACATTTCTATTACAAACCTCTTCTTCATGTGGTTCTTTTATACTATGTTCATTATATTAAAAGCAAAACACTCCATTTATCAGTTTTGAGGTAACCTTAGGTGCACAGAACCAAATGTGATCATCTCAGTAAGAAGAGGCACGCCTGTGCATCAACAGTTTATCAACTTGGTCAGTGTCTGGCAAGGGTCAGCATGGAACCAACTGCTTCCTAGTGTGGCCCAGATCAAGCGTGAACTCCAGACTATCCAGAAGACAGACTAGTTAACCACTTTTTCTATAAGCAACTCTTCTTTTTCCAAAAGGCTAACAAAATACATCCCAAAAGACATCCTTCCCACTTCTTAATGGGAGAATTCTGATATCTCCCGTGTTTAAAAAATGCTTCTAGGTTTTGCTTTTGCATGGCATGAGACATGACGGGTGTGCAAACATTATCACCAAAATATTTTCCAAAGAAAGAAGATGACATTAATCCTTTATCTATGATAAAAGTTTGGAGGGCAATATAAAAGGCCTCAGCAGGTCTGGCAATCACATCTACTTACCTTTGTTTGTGGGTTTGAAGAAGAAGGGGGCTATTACAGCAATAGCACTAGCACCTATGGCTGCTGCGTGTCTTGCCTATAAAAGAGAGAATGGAAGGTACCTGGAGGTACATCTGCTTCATATTTATTACACACATAGTGAAAAGGAATCATATCATATACACACCAGCTCTTGGGACTCTGGCAGACTCAGTGCTCCCACATGAATGATCACGTGATCCAATCTGCACAAAAACAAATTCAGAAGGTTTGGGGAGGTTTCAGTGATGGTGAAAAATACCAGTCTCCCAAAAATGAATCGCTTCAGACCAGCGAGCCACAGAACAAGAACTTCACTGAGTTAGATTAAACCCGAAATGGATTTGAATCTGTGTTGACCTGACAAGCAGACACACAGGGAAAATGCTGACAGTGGCAAGCAGCTGGTGGTGGAAAAAAGAAAATGCATTTGGAAATACGAATCACGTGTGACTCCTTGCTGTCGTATTTGTAAGGCTGTCAGGAGGGACAAATTTTAATATTTTATTAAGGCATTAAGGATTTAAGGGGAAGCTGGGAAAAGGAAAGGATATCATCAAAGCATCTTTGCTTTCTGAACCTACTGCTCTGCAGAACTACCAGAAGAGTTCAACCTCACAGCAGCACCTTTGACTGCTTATCTGCTCCTGCCAGGACAATCTCCCAGGTTCCAGCCCCTCAGTCCCATTTCTGTGTTTCTCCTTTATACCCACACAAACTGTGAGCCTTCATACCAGTTTATTTCTGCTCACTATCCTTCTCACCCAAAACACCTCCTCCTCTCCACTGCCTCTGACATAGCAACTAAGAAGATGGCAGCAGTGAGTGATACAAGACTATGACAGGTACAAGAGATGGAGAATGGAGCTGCAATTGGATACACAGCTGCAGATCTGGGTTGAATTCCTTCTTCTGCCACTGACTGCACCTTTAGAGAAGCACTAAAACACTTTACACCTCAGCTTCCCCCATACCAAATCATTTAATATATTAAAAGGTTCAGAAATGCTCACAGGGCATAAATAGGCAGATTGCTCTTTACTTTCATTTCTTCTCAAGAATAAGCAAAGGGCACAGCCCTTTTCAACCCCAGAGCCCTTTTTTGTCCCCCTGGCTCTCAGTGTACCAAAGAGAAGGCTCTTACAAGCTCTCTAAGCAGCAGAAACAGACACCAGCTAACTGGCAGTAACAAAACCACAGACTTCTATGATAAAGGAGCTGGGGAACAAAGCCCAACAACAGAATACTCCAAAAAAAAAAAAAAAAAGCCATTAGCAGATGTGGCTTTGCAATCAGGCATGCCTATATTATAACATGAGATCTGGAATCCCCTGTTCACTCTCAGCTACTCACTTGTCTTTTCCTTGGCACACCCATTCTTCTGCCAACTGCTTCCTCTCCTGGATGTTAAGGGACAGTCCTTCTCCTGTTGTGCCATTCACTGTTTCAACACAACACAATTGCTGAGGCCTGGCCTATATGCATTGATTTTACTGAAGACAAGAACTGACACTTTTGATGATATTAAACAGAAATATTTTTCCCCAAACTCATTTTAAGATAGCAATGGTCCGCACGAGCATCTACATGGGGATTGCAGTGTTATCATCACTAAATGCTTGTGTCGGAAACCTAGGTGTTTCAGGATCAGCAGTGGTGGGAAGGAGGCGGCAGAATCAGCTGCTGAAACTGGGAAACTGTCCCCCAGCACCTCCTCCTCAGCAGAAACTACCTCCTTCTCCCAGCAGTGAGTCAGGCTATGACAAGTGCACAGAGGGACACCCAGCTAGCCAGGCAAAGTGATTGTCTATCCTCCACCCGAAGGAAACAGCCTGACCTGAAATTTGGTGTCTCTGTCATGAGTGGAACCATGTGTGCTACCTAGGCTGGAAAACGACGAGATGTCAGTTATGTTCAGTCACAACAGATTAAAATGTGATAGCTGAAGTCACTGCCACGCTTTGCTCTGCATCTTGGCAGTCTAGTTTTGAGCTAAAATCTTATCACTGACTTCAGCTTGCTTGACTATGCCAGGCTGTGAATGAAAGTGGCTTAGCAGATGCTGTATCCTCTACTCAACCATCTCTGCTGCCCCCACAACAGTCCCCGAGATAGAGGCAGGACAGAGAGGTGGGAGCAGTGCCCCCCTTGGTATCACCCAGTGCACCACAGGTCTCCTAAAGAAGACCATTTGGCTGTGATGAGCTCACTGATTTCCCTGGACTCCTGAGCCATGTTTTTTAATCAGATGATTGTGTCTCGGCCAGGCAAATAGGATACTCATTCAGCTGAGTCTTTCTGCCAACACTGCATTATCCATTCATCTCTGGGAATGTCACTGTATGAAGGTAACACTTACTTTACCCCACACAGAAATGGGGTGTAGGCAAAAGCAGATGCCTTAAGTATCACTTGCACTCTCTCTGCTCGTGAACATAAATGTCTAGGATGATCCCACATCCACAGTCCCTCCCCCTACAGCTCTTATCAGGTAAGAAATCATAGGATTCCCATCCAGGCAAAAGGGGTGTAATGCAGTTTCTGTAAAAAAAAACAAAAACAAAAAACCACTTACCAAAAACATTCTTCACGTTCTGCTCGCTTACCAGATAATCCACATATTGACGAATCACCGAAAGGTTAATTTGTCTGAAATGAAAGGAACCACAGCAACCATAAGTCTCCACCCACAGGTATCTTAAACTTAGAGATTAAGAAACAAACAAACAAAAAGACATGCATTTTTGAAGCCTTGCATTTGTACGCACACAGATTACCCCAAGGTATGATATACTCAGCACGTATTTAACTTTCCAGGTAACAGTTCAGTTCCAAATTCTTTCTTCCAGTTTCTCTTCCTCCTGACAAGTAGTTTGCTGTTCAAACCTTTTATCTCAATTGGTAATTACTACAGGCTCGTCACAGCAAAGGACTTTTTGGGGGCAATACGAGAGAACAAGAGACACTCAAACCTTTTTGACTGTTGAGGGAAACGGGAGTCCTCTTGAGAGCACAAAGATATTTGTGCAAGTGCTGGCAAATAGTTAAACTATACTTGTAATTGCTGAACACAGACTGTGAAATGGCATCTGCTGGATGTGACTTTGACCTCTCTCTCTCTCTCTCTCATTAAAGGATGAGGAAAGCAACAGACTTCCCTGACAAACAGGGGAAATTGAATTCTAGGTTTATCTTCTCTGCAGGACAAACTTATTTTGTCTATCAGTGTATAGTATTTCACCTTTGTTTTCATTTGTCAAACATATGGACCAACCCTATAGTCTGGAAGCCAATTCTGCGAACATGACTGTGTTCACACATCACCCAAAATTTCATAGCTGCTTTCAGAGACCATATCTTACAAGGGCCATGCATTCCAGGCAGAGGTCCCAGGTCACTCTCCAAATAGCATACTGCAATAAATTTGAGTTGTAATAAAAAATGAAATTGGAAATAAGTTTCCTTTAAAGCAAGAAATGAAACAGTGACTGTAATGCAAATGAGTTCCCGGACTGAGACAGTACTGTGCTTTACAGCACTTTTCAAAAGTAAAGGATCACTTTCACAGGACTATACTAGCAAAACTCCACCGTCTCCCTCAGAAACACACACAGATCTTGACACATCACCCATCAGAGAAGCTCAGGGTCCTTTGCTGACTCCAAACAACTCTGTCTTGCAACATCAAGATGCAGTAGGGAGGACATCTGTTTACCATCACTACTTTGAGGAAGGCCGAATTTCAACTTTCGATTTGATGTTATTTTCAGAACTGTGCAGTCCTTGCAATATTTTCTTCTGGCTTAGACTAATTCCATGCACACATATATGCACACAAACGCATGCACGAGTTAGTGAGGGTAAAGAAAAGTCTAAAAGGACATGAGATTTTGGCAATTATTTTCTAGCTCTCAAGAGTTCTTTTTAACTAGGATTGTGATTTGCCTTAACAAATGGGAAAATACTGCAATACTCTAGGTATACAACTTTACTATGATTTAATTTTCACCTACAAAAGCAGCAGAAAGAGAGATGGGAGACTGATCCAATCTCTCCAAACCCAGACCTACAGCTCTTGCTGGGCAACAGGAGGATGCACAGGTGAAGGGAAGCCACTCTAGTGCTAGTGGGACCAACCTAATAGTTCCCCCATCCCATCAGAGATCCGATTTAAAAAACGAACACACAAAACTGATCAGTTCCAAATAAAAAAGAAGGAAAACAGGGGTCTAAGGAAACAGTAATCAGTGCAACTTCAACAACTCACCCATCAGGAGTCATTGGAGTGACCGTGGCAGCTACAAGACCCTGTAGCTTCTTTCTGGGTGTCATTGAGCTGTTTGGAAAAGAAAGAAAGAGAGAAAAACCATTACCATCTTTCTTTACATGTTGTTCAACTTCTGTTAAAAGCAAAACTGGACAGGCGAAGTTCAGAAGAAGTGGACTTTGCAAGGCTGTTATTTTTGGTCAGGGAGAATTGTCTTGTTGTTGAAGGAGCAGCTAACTACAGCCGGCACCATCCCAGGCCAGGACCCGGGAGCACCAGGTGCACTTAGGTCTCAGAGACATCTTCTGTTTTACCTTTCCTTCTCTACACGCAGGTTATGGTCTAGCACACACCTGGTGACGCCTGGCAGCCTGGAAGGGAGAACAGTTGTGCAGAGAATCGGGCTCAAAGCCCTTCCCCCCGAGAAAGGCACCTTCACCCCCCCTCCCCACCCCCGCAGCAGACACCGCGACCCGTCAGGCCTGGGGGCAGCACCCGGCCGAGCCGAATGGCCCGCCCGGGCGGCTCCGGCACCGGGGAGCGCGGGTTGAGGCCGCCCCCAGACCCACCCCGCCCCGCTCCCCTCCGCTCTCCCCTTCACCTCGCCTCGCCGGCGGCCGGCCCGGCTCCGACTCCGGCTCCGTCCTCGGCTCGGCCCGGCCCGGCGGCGGGCGCTGGCCCGGCTGTCAGCGGCTCCTCCCAGCTGACCCGCCGCCCCGCTTCGGCTCCGGCAGGCTCCACGCACCGCCTTTAAATGCTGCCATCTAAAAGAGCGCTGAGCGGGCAGGAGGCGGACCGCCGCCGGCCTGAAGGGCGGGGGAAGCCGCCATCACCTGACAGCTCTCCCTCCACAGCCAGCCTCTCCTCATCCCTCCCCCCTCGGCCTCCTTCGATCCCCCGTGAGACTCGGCAAGGGCTGTTCAAAAGCTGAGGCTTGGTTGGATTAGTGATCGCTATTTGCCAACTTTTAAAAACCGAAAGTAAGTGAATAAGCCCTTTAAAAGAAATAAAGGGCAGGGTGGAGAGAGAAGAGGGCCGGCTGAGCGGCCGAGGAGAGGCCGGCCTCTACGGCGGCCTTTGCCGGACGAACGGCACCCACCATAGCCCGGTCGGAGGGCAGCACTGCAGCGCATCGGGGTGGGAGACCTTCGGGGGGCTGGGGGGTGGTTAACAGCTCCACGAATCTCGGCGGGGATTTCTGCCCAGGCACGAGTCACTGCTGAGAAAAAAAAGGGAACGTCTTTCTGTCGATGGCTGAAAATGAGGAGAGAAGCCTGGCTGCAAAGTGGAAGCGCGTTCGCCTGAAGCGACGCAGGCTCAGCTCCCCTGAGGTTGCCGACCCACGCGCTCCGGCGCCGTACGAGGGAGAGGAGTTCATGCTGCTGCTGTGATCAGCAGCGTCGAATGCTCTCCTGGAGCTGTCTGCTGGCGAGACGCATCCACCACACAGTGCAATAGGAAGAAAAAACGGATGATCTGCAGTTCAGTGCCACTGAACGAGAAGGATTTCAAAAGGCTTGTCGTGGTAAGTGAGGAAGCAAACCCACACTGCCTTGTCGTAAAGGGAACAAGCACCAAAGGGCATGTCAAAAGCTTGCGAAGGCCTGGCGTCAGGGTAGAGACGGACACGACAAGTAATAGATCATGCAAAATGGCTACTTTATTGTTCTAACACACCTTTTTATCCCCTTCTTCAGAGTATGTGTTAGTATATGATTGGTTTAGTTAGTAACTAACCATTCATGATTGGCGAGTTCATCAGGACGGTTCTTCTTATCACTATCTTGTTTTTGTACCGCTTTTCTCGGATCTTTCCAGACTTTCAAGGATACGCTACAAGCTGCTCAAGGTCATGCTGTTCTCGAACTGTCAGGCATTCCACAGACCCGTTGCATCCCCCGACAATTCCCCCTTTTTGTATTTGTGCCAGAAATATTGTCCCGGCTGCCCTCTGCAGGGCCCTTTGCAGAAGGCTGAAAAGACAGGGCAACATTAGGAGCACAGTTATCACAACCAGGATAACTACCCCCACAGTCTTGAGCAGAGATATCAACCATCCAGACAATCCCCAACCCTCGAACATCTTTGTTAGCCAATCTAATTCATCGCTTTCTGTCAGCTTCCTGACTCCCTTCTTTAATTGTTGAATACTACTGAAAATGGATTCTGAGTGATAGGATAGATTCATACAACATATCCCTTCAAACTCATCACAACTGTGTCCTTGTGCTAAAAGCAAGAAATCAATTGCAGCTCTATTTTGTAGCGTAGCATGTCTAACACTATCAACCTCTAACAGTAAATCAGATAATACTACACCAGTCTGTATTCAGGGACCCCAGAATTTGTGATTCCTGGGGTGGCAATGAGGGTGAATGCCCGATCGGTGGAAACCAGGCATTCCCATCCATTGAGTCCATGACCTGCTGCACAGGGGTCTCCATCAATAAGTTCTTAAACTTTGTTGATGTCAGTGTAACCCCCTATTAAACCTGTGAAAAAGGGATTGCTTGGTGTTGCTGTACTGAGGTATAAGCTATCTTGTCCGGTCACGTCCGCCAGGGTCATCCAGATGTTTTCTTTGGTTTGCGGCGGTATCCATGACTACGTCCATCCGAGGACTGTGAGGAAGATGAACCATCTGTACATTCTTCTGCCATCTTGCTCCGGAAACTCAGCCCAGCAATCGGTAGGTGCCAGCTTTGCGTGGGCGTCCCCACGGAGGCAACGATGGCCTTGCCGTACACCAGCCCGATGCTCTTCGGAAAATTCCGGTATTTATACATTTGCAGAGGAACGGATTTCAGCACACATGGCCAGCGGGTGCCAAAATCCGCCTCAGTTGCAACCTATGACGCATGCGCTCGCTGGCCAGGCGCACTGCACAAGTCATAGCCATCCTGTCTATTGGTTCATGGGCTTTGTGATGAGGTTGCAATGCACAGAGAATCTTGACCTGTTATATTGGCCAAGGTGACCTACACTTTAGTTTTTGGTTGAGCTGGTATTCATATTGCCACACCCTCTGGGATGTTCCAGATGATAATGGTCATACAAATCGAGCAGGAGTCCATTGTGGGCCTGTATCTGGGGAAACACAAGCATAACCTCGCCCCCAGGTTAATAGCTCACATGGTCCACTCCACTGGCCAGTAATTAAATCTTTAACGTGTACTTTAATACCCTTTTGTAAACTCTGTGTTGAAAAGAGAGAAGTGTTGAAAAAGAGGAGGTAGGGAAGAATTATCCCCATAATGGAGAAAGTTAAGAACATAAACTACTTTATCTAAACATGCCTGTGGTGGTTCCCCAATCATTCCCCCTTTTTGTTTTTGAAGCTGCCGCTTCAACGTGCCATGTGCACGCAGCTCTACTACTTGTGGAGAACCATTTTGATATACTACTTTGCTGTTCCAGTTGTTGTTTTCATACCATACTACTGCTGCTTTACCTGTTTTTCCAGAACCATCTGTGAAGACAGTAGGGCCTTTCACAGGTTCCGGCTGGGTTAAGTTTTTCTGACCAAATGGTATTTCTCGAGCAAATTTCAGTAGCAGGTGTGACGGTAGATGATACGAGATCTGTCCTTGAAAACCCACCATAGCCACTTGCAGCTCGTAATTGTTTGCCAGACACCATTCAAAATACCAATTTTGAACAGGTAAAACAATCGTAGCTGGATCATGTCCTGTTAGTTCTACACATCATTTTCTGGCTTTTATGATTACATCAGCAATAAGTTCAAACAAGCCAGGAGCAGTTTTTCGTGGCTGGAATGACAAAAACATCCATTCTAAAATATGTAATGGGTCATCACACTCAGAATTCCACTGCACCAAAGCACCAAATGGCACAGTTTTGTCAATTAGTACAAAGAATTGTACCAATTGAGACAGATCTATTCGAGAAACAAATTTCTTGTATATACATTGTTCCACCATGTGAATTACATTTAACGCTTTCTTATTTAAGATCCTGGGTTCTGTTGGGTCATTGGAATTTTTTAATAAGTCCAATAGAGGTTGTAACTGTGAATTGGTCAGTCCAAGATAGGGCCTGATCCAGTTCAAGGATCCCATTAATTTCTGTACGTCATTGAGTGTCTTAACCGCAAGGTTAAGTTTCACAGGTTGGGGCCCAACCTGCTCGCTTGTAATTGTCATTCCCAAATATTTCCAGGGTTCTATTTTTTGCACTTTTTCAGGGGCAATAACTAACCCATATTGTAACGAATTCGTGGCCAAATTTTTCATGTCATTCAACTGCTCTTTGTCTGATGCTAACAGAATGTCATCCATATAGTGATAACAATAACTAGTAGGGAATTTTTGCCTTACAGGTGACAGAGCTTGTGCTACAAACCATTGACAAATTGTTGGTGAATTTTTCATGCCCTGCGGCAGAACTCTCCATTGATATCTTTTTGCAGGTTCTGCATGATTGATAGAAGGCACAGAAAATGCAAATTTTTCTTTGTCTTGGGAAGCTAATGGAATTGTAAAAAAACAATCCTTAAGGTCCATGACAATGATTTCCCAATCTTGAGGGATCATGGCAGGTGAAGGCATGCCTGGTTGCAGAGCCCCCATCGTGGCCATGACAGCATTGACTTGCCACAGTTCATGAAAAAAATTGCCGTTTTCCTGATATATCTTTTTTATCACAAATGCTGGAGTATTCCATGGACTGTGTGATGGTTCAATGTGTCCGGCAGCTAGTTGTTCTGCTACCAATTCTTGCAGGGCCTTTAATTTTTCAATTGGTAGGGGCCACTGATCCATCCACACGGGGTTATTTGTTAACCAGGTTAAAACAAGCATGGGTTGTCTAACACCCTGCAGCACAGTGGCCCCCGTTAAAAATCCATGGTAATTCTCACCCCCCACTGCGACAAGCAATCCCTCCCCCATAAATTGAGGGGAGCTGCCATCACATATGGTTTAATGACTGCTTGTTGGCCCTCAGGACTGGTAATCAGAACTGGTGTGGCTGCCGTCCTTGCTCGCGTGGATCCTCTCAGCCCCACTACTCCCATACCAGCCTCCTCTGTTGGCCAGGTGGATGGCTACAGATAATCGGCAATAATAGTCACATCGGCTCCGGTATCCAGGAGCCCTGCAAGCCTTACTGTAGTTGGAGATCTTCCGTGATTCAACAGCGTGCACGTCATATGTGGTTGGGATGATGAAACAGTCTGAGACCAGCAGACCTGAGGGGGTCCCATAGAGCCGAAGCCTCCATCGCATCGCCGTCGCTGTTCTGCTTTCGAAATACAACTCAAAAAAAGAACAAGTTGAGCAATGCGAATACCTTTTGGGATTGTTACTGGTGGGTAGGGGGTTGAAACCATCGCGCAAATTTGACCTGTAAAATCAGCATCAATAACTCCTACAATGCACAAATAGTCCATTTAGCGTGCTACTTGATCCTCCCAGTAGCAATGCACTCAGTCCTTGTCTTATAGGACCCCTTGCATTAAGAGGGACCTTAACGATGTCTTTTGTGACTATAGTGTCTGTGTCGGCAGTGGATACATCCAACCCTGCTGAGCCAGCTGTTGCGGCTGACAGTTGTTCACAGAGGGGAGTTGGCTGGCTGTCGGGAGGGGATTTGTTGTCCTCGCATGTACTCTCGCGCTCTTTTTGTGGTTTCCCTGTAGCGGCTGCCCTTTAACATGAAATCTGGAACGACGCTGTTTTGCAAAATGTCCTGATTTTCCGCATTTGTTGCAATTAATCTCCGGTGGGTTGTTCACCGGTTGTTTACCTGGTGATGTTTTGTGTGGACAAGTTACCTTGATGTGCCCTTCACTGCCACACCCAAAGCATTTCCCTGAATTTCTCATAGCATTGGCTAGGGCAGCCACCATGTGTTCCACTGTCCCAACCTTAGAACATGCAGCCACCATGTCGGGAACAGAAGGATTTCCTGGTAAAGCCTGTATTATCTTTTGACAGTCCTCATTAGCATTATCTTTTGCCAACAGTTTGCACAGTATTTGTCTTAAGACCTCATCTTCTACCTGTTTTTCCAGTGCGGCAGATATTTTTTCTACAAACTGTAAAAAGGGTTCTCTGGGGCCTTGGTGGTTAGCGATGTATTTTTGCTTCAGAGCTGCCATTTCCATGGTTCGCTTTAATGCCATAAGCCCTATATTTTGTGCCTCTTCGAGAACAATTGGAGGCCATGTAGCCTGCAGCTGAGGGTTACTAAACGGCCCTTCACCAAGCAAAGCATCCTCTCCAAGGCCTAATCTTGGGTCACCCTGTGGCAGTCGTAAATTATGCTGTGCCGCTGTGCATGCCATCTGCCTCCAAGTAGATTGAAATACTTGCAATTGTACGGGCTGAAACAGCACTTGTGCGAGATGCATAATGTCATATGGACACAGCAGATCTGTGCTGATTATTCGAATAAGTTGCATCACCTCAGGAGAATTGATTCCAAATTTTTGTACTTTATTCTGCAAATCCTGCACTACTTTCCAGGCGATTGGATTGTGCTCATCGTGCTGGTTTGTGCCTGCAGCAGCTTTGAAAACAGGAAACGTAGCAGGAGCCTCTGCTGCTTTATCTAGAGGCTTTAGAAATGCTGGTGTTAAAGAGCACAGGCTGAGGCATTCTGCTACATCCCAGTTGCCAGTGTCGGCAGCATATCTCTTAACTCCCTCCCAGAATTGATCAGGGGATCTTGGGACTACAGCTATTGTGGATGGGGGGAGAGTCCATGGCAGAGGTTCTTTCGTTATGGTTTTATCTGCGAGATGCAGAGATTGCATAGCATCAATTAGAGCTTCATCTTCTGCCTCACTTTCATTTTGGCTCTCACTTTCCGGCTCGGTGTTATTCGCCGGATTCGCCGTAAATTTCTCCTCGGGGGGGGCTGATGGAGTCACCCCTTCCGCTGCTGCACCAGTAGGTGAGAAGGGCCCCTCATCGCCCAGTAAGGTATTTAATGGCGGAGGAGGAAGAGGTGGATAAGGGTATGATCTGATTTTGCCCGTGAGGGGTTTTCTGCCTGCAACTGCTGATACTGCATCGGCCGCAGTTGTTACTTGATCAGAATCTTTTTCCTTGCTAACATTGTCTGATTTCTCATCTTTCTTTTGCTGATCCTTTGCATCACATTCTGCTTTCCATTCTTTCAGAGTCTCAGTTAATAAACGCCACATGATAGCCAACTCGCACAGCTCTTTGTCCTTTAAGAGATCTCATCAAACATTTTCAAGGCCACTGATTGCCATGCACCTACACTGAACGCAGTAAGTGTTGTGGCTTGAAAGCCTTGCGTCTTACACCATAATAAAATCCTTCTCAGGCTTTGTTCTGGGGTTTTAACCCCTTTTCTTTTTAATAGGGCTTTCCAGGTAGACAAAATTGTCTCCTCTTCCTTAGTTAATTGCTGCCCCATTCTAACAGTTTGGTCCCCGGTGGCTCACCTTTTTAGGTGTCTAGGCTCAGGTCCAGACCAGGCAGATTTCCACTGCTCTCAGCTTCACTGGGCTCCATCTCCACAGTTCTTCCCGCCACTAGTATACCCTTTTGCAGCTCTCATCTCCACCGGTATACTTCTTGGTAGTGCTGGATTTATCGCTGTTAAATGATCTGTTCACTCAGACACATCGGGGTCACCATTTGTCGCGGTAGAGACAGACACGACAAGTAATAGATCATGCAAAATGGCTACTTTATTGTTCTAACACACCTTTTTATCCCCTTCTTCAGAGTATGTGTTAGTATATGATTGGTTTAGTTAGTAACTAACCATTCATGATTGGCGAGTTCATCAGGACAGTTCTTCTTATCACTGTCTTGTTTTTGTACCGCTCTTCTTGGATCTCTCCAGACTTCTCAAGTATACACTACAAGCTGCTCAAGGTCGTGCTGTTCTCGAACTGTCAGGCATTCCACAGACCCGTTGCATCCCCCGACAGCCTGGGAACTGCAATAAAGAGCATCTCTGATGAAAAGATTGTTTTTTCCCCAAACAAATGAGTCAAATTTCATCTTTTCTCTGTTCCCAGACAAAAGGTGCAGCTGGAGATGAAACCTAGAACTACAGCTCAGTAATTTAAGGGTAAGCATCCAAGTACTATCATTATCATAAACCAAAATCCCATATGCCCCAAAAATTCAGCATTGTTCCAACTCATCTCACATCTCTGCATTTATTTTAAGCGACAGATGTGCACATTTCACCCTCAGGGTCTCAAATCTGTACTCGGGATCAAATTTAAAAGTTGTGGCACTGAAGAAATGAGCCAGCCATTGATCTCTGTGCCTCAGTCCCCCTTTGTAAAGTAGAGGTTGTATTTAGCTCTTCTGTTCCTTCCCATGGTTATCTATCTGCAAGCTCTGCAGATAATAATTATATCTGATGGATGCATGCTGTGGTGGGGACCTCCTGTTACTCAGCACCTCTAATTTGCATCGCTATTTGGATAGGAGAAACCCAAACCAATAACATAAACATATGATGTATGGATAGAAAAACCATGCCATAAGCCAAAAGCCACAAGATGCACAGAAATGAGAAGTTAAGGGGAAGACCTGCTTAAATTTGGCCTCGCTATGTATACCACCATGACCTGGGTGCAGCTCACCTTGTGGGTGCTGCAGAACACCATGAGGACTTCAACCATGAAAGGCTTTGGCTGCCTGTTGCCTCATCTCCTGCCCATTTCTTGTTCCACTATGGTGCTGGAAGCACTCCCAACACCAGTGCAATGCCCTGGCTCTGGGACACACGGCGTGGGGAGCTGGGAGGATTCATGTTGCTGTGTGAGAAAGGCAAATGGAGGTCAGGCTATGACAAGCGAGCAGAAAACAATGGGTCATGGGGAGCTAAAACTGGTCCTCACGTGCAGCCCATGTGGCTGCTGTTTTCTTCTCCGACGTGGTTTTACCAGATGTCTACCACGTGCAGTGCAGAGTCTGGGCCCCATGGCAGAAGGGCAGCTGTGCACAGCACAATCCTCCTCCATCCCACCAGAATCACAGCTGGTCCGGAATTCAAATCTTCTCCCAGTAGGTCTGGCCAGCAGACCACCAGCACCTCTTGAGGCAAGGTAGTGCCCTGCACAGATTTGTGGCTGACAGTGAACAGACTTAGAGGAAAAGAGGCTATGAAAGGCCATATAGAGTGCATATGGACTGACCACCAAAAAGACATCAATAGGTCTTTCTTGAATATGCCGCAATGCCTGCAGCTTGCAGCTCTCCTGTGGGCTTGGTTTGCTTCCTAGGGAAAATCATTTGGTTTTTCTACACCCATCCATAAAACAGGTGCAATAAAACATTCTGCCTTCAGCATGCACTTTCATGTCTTCCATCAGAGCGTGTTTTGAGAGCATCCAGTGCCTGCAGTAGAGAGAACAATCCCTCATTGTTGTGTGCTCTGGGAGCACATTTTTCATGTAGTCACATAATAGTCTCAGGAGTTTCGGTTTGTGATATTCCTCCTCCACTCTAAAATATGCTCACTGTGGGCTGTTCACATGCAAAGATCACTTTCTCTGGGGTTTGGCTTTATTAAGAAGTTCTCACAAAGCACATGTATTTTTCTTTTCTTTGATGCTCATCTCATTCTTCCAGAAATCCCCTCTTCTCTATGCTCTTCCATCCCTATGGGTAATTTCTCTTTTCCCAGGCTGAACAGTTCCAGCTCTCCCGGTCTCTCCTTGTAATACAGATTCTCCAGTCCCACAATCACCTTTGAGGCCCTTCACTGGACTCACTTTAGGAAGTCCATGTCTTCCCTTTACTGGGGACATGCACCTCACCAGTGCTGAGTGCTGAGCAGAGGGGAAGGATGACCTCCCTTGACCTGCTGGCATCTCTCCTCCTAATGCAGGATACTGCCGGGGCAAACTGCTGGCTCACGTTCCACTTGTCCACCAGGACCCCCAGGTCCTCTTCAGCCAAGTTGCTTTCCAGCTGGGTGGCCCCCAGTCTGTACTGGTGTGTGGGCTTATTCCTCCCCTGCTGCAGGACATTGTATTTCCCTTTGTTGAAGTTCTGAGGTTCCTGTCAGTCCATTTCTCCAGCCTGTCAAGGTCCCTCTGCAAATTTGCTGAGGGTGCTCTTTGCTCCATTGTTCAGGTCATTAATGAAGAGGTTAAGTAGTACTGGCCCCAAAAGAACACTGTATTTTGGGAGGTTCAGAGACAGTTCAGTACTCTGTAGAGCCATTTAGAGAAAGTTCAGAAGATTTTCTTAGTATTTTAAGAGAGTTTTAGAGCTACTTTGTGCTGTTGACAGCATATGAGACAAGTTTTACAGTCACTTGAAGTGGTTTAGAGCTGCTTAGAACAGTTGGTAGGAGTTACAGATTGGTCTAGAAAGGTTTTAGAGCTCTTCAGAGGAATTTTAGAGCTACGTAGAGGAGTTTAGAGTTGCGCAGTAGAGATTTAGAGGCATTTTAGATGTATTTGGAGACATAGTGCTGCTTATAGCAACATAGAGGAGCTTTAGGTCAGTTTAGAGGTGCTCTGAGGTTTTTAGAAGAGCTTTAGAAGAGGTAAAGGAGTTTACAGTTGTTTACAGTGCTTTACTGGAGTTTTGGCACACTTTACAGGACTTCAGAGCCTCCTAGAACTCTTTGTAGGGGTTGTAGAGGAGTTAGATCAATTTAGAGCGATGTGGAGCTGCTTAGTGCTGTTCAGAGCAGTTTTAGAGGACTTCAAAGAAGTTTCAGTGCCATTTCTCTAAACAAGAGTTTCAGAACTGCAGAAAGGAGTTCTTCTAGAGCAGTTACAAGGAGACTGAGAGGGGTTTGAGATCTATTCTGAAGCATTTTACTGCTGCTTAAAGCAGTGTGGAGGAATTTTAGATGTTAGTGTTGTTTAGAGGATTTTCAGAGAGGTAGAGTGGAGGTTTTAGAGGAATTTATAGCCGAGTTGTTTATAGCTGATGAGAAGAGTTTTAGAGCTGTTTAGATGGATTGTAAAGCAGTATAGTGCATTTTAGAGGTGTTCTGGGGCTGTTTAAAGAAGTCCAGACTGGTTTAGTGGAACCTTGGAGTGTTTTAGAATCAGTTAAATGATTTTAAAAGGTGTTATTTAGGGGGTGTAATAATAGCTCTTTAAGAGCTCATCTGAGGTGTTTTGTAGCTGTCTGGTGATATTTTAGAGGGGTTGAGAGCACCTCAGAACATATTCAATGAGTTTTAGAGGTCCTTAGAGGAGTTTAAGAGGCCCAAAGGAAATTCAGGGATCTTCAGATCAATATAGAGGAGTTCTAGATAAGATCAGCTGAATCTGAAAGCTGCTTAGAGGAGGTTTAGAAAGCTGTTAGTGCAGTTTAGAGGACCCTAGCACTCTTTAAAGGGATATTACAGCTCCTCAGAACTGCTTAGTGTGCTTTTGAGGAGTTTTGGAGGAATCTGGAGTTATTTTTCAGATCTTTAGAGCTGTTTACAGGAAGTTTAAGGTATTTTAAAGGTGGTAATAAATTGTTAGAGACGTTTAGAACCATTTAATGGCAGTTTAGAGCTGATTAGAAGAGTTTTAGAGTGGATAAAAAACCACTTAAGAGTTGTGTAAATTAAATCTGTTTTGAGGCAACTGCCTCACTGCAGCAATGCAGAGGTCCTTACAGCTCTTTAGAGCTGATTAAAGGACTTTTAGAGCAATTTAGAAGAGGTATACAGTGGTTTAGACTGCCTAGAGGGGGTTAAAATCTTACAGTAGTTTAGACATATTTTGACAAATTTTAGAGTTGCCCCAGCCCATCACCTCCCCAGTTCAGTGCTGGTTCGGGGTTGGGACTGTCTTCCCACATCCTTCAAAGCCCTGATTGCTGTTTCTGACTCCCCTCATTGCCACTGTCCCTCTCCCCCTGTCCTTGGGTGAGGGTTTTGTGTTTCAGGGCAGTCTTTGCTTACCTTCGGAAGGAATGCAATTAAGAAAATGATGGTAAAGATTCTAAGACTCTGATATTTACACTGATAAGACCCTTTGTAATTACCAAAAGGAAAAAGAACTGTGCTTTAGTCAAAACCAATCCACAAGTTA
Source organism: Astur gentilis (assembly GCF_929443795.1). Lineage (NCBI taxonomy): Eukaryota > Metazoa > Chordata > Aves > Accipitriformes > Accipitridae > Astur > Astur gentilis. The sequence goes on from NC_064887.1 coordinate 32,598,356, forward strand.
TTCCACAGGGGTTTGAAAGACAGCGTAGGTCCAGTTCAGCGGTACTACATAATACAGTGGATAATTACTAACTCTCTTCATTCCTCCTACAGTCATCAGCAAATGAATACCTGCACGTCCCCTTACACTAATGTCCCAAGTGCTAGCATACCACATGCAATCAGCAGTGCCAATGATATGTGAGTTCAGAGTCTTAAGGATGAGAGAAAGAAGAAACGAGTTTACTGTTGCTGTTTAAAATACTTCCTCTCCTTTATACTCATTTCAAGTGTATGTTTAATGCCAAATACATCCTTCTGATGGAAAAAAAAAACCCAAACCCACATTTAGGAAGGCTTAAATGGCTGTGGGAATTTATATTCAGGAGAATCTGAATACATGAACTCACATTCAGGTTCCAAAATCTGCATTGTAAATTTTGGACAAGGCAGAAGAAGAGTTTAGGCTGGCTGCAGCTGCAGCATGCTGTGCAGTGACCAGAAAAGCATCTTCTCACTTACCACTGAAATAAGCAGTGAAGTGTCACTAGTGCCAAAGCTCAGGGGATATTAGGACACGAGTGAAAACAGCAACAAAAATCAGCTGCTATTTTTCAAAAACAAGTATAGAAATAAAAATACCGTTTTATAAATTTAAGCAATTTTTCTACACGGAAAAGAAATTAACATGAATGTCAAAAGCTTATCTAAATAACTCCATAAGGTAATTTCAAATAGGGAAGTTATAAACAATTTTTTGTTGCCATGTGCCAACATAGTGGATTCACATATCTATTAAGAACTCCATTATTCAAATAACTGATTTGCTGAGGTAGGTTAACTACTGAAGCCAAAGGCCCTGCAAGTGTCCTCCAGACTTTTTTGCTGTTGCTGTGTTAACACTTCCAACATTTTCTACACTGGCTACAATTTACCACCCCTGTCCTTTACATTCCCCAAATTACACTTCTCTATACCTATACACAGTTTTGACATCTGGATGTTCCCCATTTTTCAAGCTACCATAAGTGCAGTTCTGGTTGGGCATAATTAAACTACAGTTTTGCTTCTCTTTCTCTCTGCAATAAATGTATCCAGATACAATATTCTTTTAAGACAGACCGAAATCTGTTTTCAGAACAAATAAGAAGTACCCAAGCCTAAATGATGGCAGAAATTCAAAAAGACAACACATGTGAAAGTGATAAAATTCTGTTAAATACCGTCTGGGCTGGCTGGTCTTCAGAAGTACATCATCTGAGAAGCTGACATGATGTCATTATATGCAGAGCATCTACCTCATTTTCTCTGCTCTAAATCTAAAGGTCCAAAAATCAAAAGAAATAATGACCTCTCTGATTTTACATTTGAGTTTTAAACTGTGAAGTTGGATATCAATATTACCTGGAAGCTTGCCAGTTTACCTCTTCTAGAATTGAGCATAACCTGGAGGATTTTCCTAATTTAGGATTTGCTCAACTGTCCTAACACAGACATTCAGACTGGTGTGTCTGCTGCATAAAAGATGTTTAACATACCGAGATGTTAAGGTGCTTAAATGTTTAATCTTCCCAGTAACAGTTCACTAATAGATACTAGAGTATATTCAAACGTAAGGCTTTAGAAACAGAAAGAACTGTCATGGTACACTGGATCCATTGGTGAGCTGAAGTGACCATTGGCAACCAAGAGAGTTTGGGGGCCTTTTGTGTTGAAGTAAAACTCACCTCTGAGCACAAACAACAGTGCCACCTGCTGCAGAATGCAGCATTAGCTCTTGAGAAGGAGAGAAAGAGAGACCAGGTTCTTAAAGACTCCATCTCTGGAGGCCTTACTTGCATAATCTAAGTAACAAAAATGCCCACCAAAACCCCACACCTACTACCAAAATCACCCCTGTTAGAAAATGGGAGAAGTTCTGATATGATCCGTACTTATGCAACTAAGATCAGGAAGAAGCTTAGGAAACAAACCCTCAGCTAGGATAACTCATTGATTTGTGCTTATGTGGTTAGCTGGATCTACAGGCCAGAAAGAGAACACTTTCCTACAGCCATGCATCACTAATTCCTGCGTGCCAATAAATACATTCATGATTAGATTGCAAGGGCTTTGTAATGGATTCCTCATTCTACTTTGCATTACCCAATATGTACCCCAGTGGTCCTTGACTTGTACTGCTGAAGAACTATCACAACAGAGACACTCCTAGCAAGAAGCTCATCATTTTTTTCAGTTGTCTCTCCCTGTCTTTTTGGAGAAAGTGGAAAATGTGATTATTTTAGGAGACCATTTTCTCTAACATTTTTCTAGTCCTTATGCGCTGGGCCTGTTTCCATCATTTCTGGACATGTTTTTAGGTCACTGAGACTCCATAGGGAAACCCTGGCCTCTCTAGGGCAATTTCCACATACCTGGGTCCTTTTCAGACTATTGGGGCTGTTCCCATCATCCCAAAATAAGCCTTCAGCAGAGTCAGGACCTTAACACAGGTCCTGGGCAGAGGATCAGCCTGTCTAGCAGGTGAGATGCAGAAGGCCTTGGGCTGCCACTGTGGTTGCTATTTACTTTCTCCATATTGCTTGAGAGCATTATTTGTGGTATGGATTGTTGGTGACTTCAAATACTGGACTTTCCTATTGATAAGAAACAATCAGTAAATGTCCATTCTCCTTAAGGTTGTTTTTTTTGAGCCCTGTCTCTGAGTAGTGTTCTCAGATGATTGACGCCTGGCTCTTTCCTCTTCAGAGCTTTTTGCAAAGGTGTATTCTCTCTCACCTTAGACTATAGCTTAATTCATTGTTCAATACCAGTTAAAAAAAGGAAAAATAGCAATACAATAGATTTGTGTCAAGGCTTTTTTCTAGCAAACACTGTTACCTATGTGACCTTAATCCTGTTTCCCTGAATGGGATGTTCTTATCTTGAAGATAAAAATTGACCTTGTTTCATGTTCTTGTTTCTGAGAAGAATCTGTCAATAGCGGATGAATTTGTAGGGGAAGATGAATTCACTTCCTTTCCTTCCAGCACTCAAAGAGGACTGCAAGTTTTCTGTGGATTTAGATAATATTAGTGCTGGCTAAAGAAGTTTACTGAGACAATTGCTTGTGGGGTTCAGCTAGATCCCTAAACAGATCCATATTAAAAATAACCCTTATTTTGGAAAGAAGCCAAGTGAATAAAGCAGTATATAAAGCTGAGAAAGTTTCCAGTCTCTCTCTGGGCTCTGTGGACAAAAGACAGGAAGGTTTAGGAAGGTTTTTCATGGCAGCTGGCAGGAAAGATTGATTTAGGATTAATTCGCCAAAGCTAGAATGATTCTAAAATGTGACCTTCAGCAGAGAGATCTTGGAAAATGCCAAGTCAAGAGTGCTCTGGAGTGGTGTTGGATGTAGGAAGCTTTTTATTTGGTCAAGAGCAGTCAATTCCATGCAATCTCTGATGAATTGAGCATGGAGTCACTCATTTACCAAGATTTTAGGTAATGCTGTCATTGAGTCAGCCGTTCAAGGTAGCAGGCAGATGCAATAGTTTCATGTGTCATTTCCAACAAATTGGCTGGAACCAGGCAAAAAGCAGACAGACAAAATCCACATAGGCATTTCCAGAAAACAAACTGGTTTTGGCTGAAGGCCAATCCAATGGTAACAAATTCGTGTGCTGACATAAAATGCATAGGTTAGAGCATAAGGTCTAAATACCATCTCATTAGAGTTATGGCAGAGATTTCATTTCCGTAATTTGCAAAGGATAATATGGAATCTCCCTGGAACAGTGCTATAGTGCATTAAACTGCTTCTTTAGAAGACAGTATACTTATGCTTCTTCATTTCCTTGCTGGAAGAGAGATTAAGATATAAAATGGAATTAGCTAGAAGGCTTTCTCTTTCTTTAGAACAAGGACGTAAGAGGCTTGTTTTGGGAGATGAATTTGCAGAAAACCACAGTTCCTCTAACAACATACAAAGACACTTCTGCTGCCCTGTTCTATTATTTACAGTAGCTACAGTAACATCACATGCTCAACTTCTTTGTTGTGAAGTAAGGGCTTCTGCATCATCTAATAACTGTGTGTTTGCAAAAGCAAATGCCATTTGTATGTGAAGAGTCTCAGTTCTTTTAAATCAACATCATTATCAAATGCAAGGCTAACTGATGCTCCGACAGGTTTAGGCAGAAATGCAAAACTGCCTGGAGCATTTGGGTTGAGACCACTTGTCAGAACATGTGAGCGGCCAGACTGGAGACACATGCATCCCTCTCTGTCCCTCACATGCAATTTTTTCATATTACACTACAGACTCATCAGTTACAAGAACATGACTCTTAAGTTATCATTAACCATACTGTAACAAAACATTTTTTCCCAGGCTTCTCCAATCCTGACATAATTTGGTCAGTGGAAAAGATTAATCTTTTTTGTGTCAGTAGTCTGTGCTTGCCTCTAGGGATAAAGGCAACTTACAACACACTTCCATGAATTTGACAGCAGCTATTGTAATGTTGCCACAGAGCAGGCGTACGTAAGCATTTTTGCTATATAGCCTGTTGGTTAAAGTCTCGTCTGGGCTTGTTATAGATAAGGTCTATAGAGAGGAAAAATGGAAATCACAAGTGATGACACCACAGGCTTGTCCTTATACTTATCCAAGAGAAGCTGCTAGCCTGAAAAGCCATTACCTAAGTACCAGTTCATTACAGTGTTCTGCACAGAAGTGCCTGCTGAAAATAGTAAAGTTAAGCTACAGATTGCATGCTTTTATGTGGTTGTGCCCTCATCTCTACTCCTTGAGTTTAAGGCAACAGTGCAGAAAAACATTGCTTTGTCAGCTATTCTAGAAAATACCAGCCAAGTCCCAGACAAATATATATGACATTAAACAGAGGTCTCATAGGCTACCTTTGAGACTTAAATAGCGCCTGTTTAATGAGTACATTTAGGGCTCCTCTGTCAGCAGCAACTCTTTGCATTAGAGATATAGTATATGGTATTTATATAAGCTGTATGAGCCTTCATTACTGCCCGGTTTTGCTTTTCCCCATGCAGGAGAGACAGCGAGGAAAATGAGCAGTATCCATATGCTGTTGAACTTCCCTGTCGTATGTTCTGCAAACTACTGGGACCTCAAGGTGCTAAACCAGTTCTTACACATTATTTTCCTGTGTAAAGGCAAGGGGTACAGAGTTAGTGTACTCAGATTTTCCCGTTTGGCAGTACTAGTGAGACTGTGTGTCAGCTTCCATCATAATCCCTTCCCCATCCCCCTAATTATATATAGTTTGGGTATGTATATACTTATGTATAGAATACATGTCCTCATGCCTGCCCTACTGCCTCTTCCAACTGCTGACATGTTCTCCCCATGTATATGTGAAAAACAAGTGTTGGAAAACAACATCTCAGAAAAACACTGATGATTGTTCTCTAGCCACGGGCTACTCCACCAGGAACAGTTAGCTCTTTGTCGGGGACATCAGCTGGACACATACAAACTGACTGGGGATTTGTTCTGGGCCTCTCTGCTTCAGAAACAAAATGAGAATTCACAAGGGGCTTGTGTTTATCTACAGATTAACCGCCCCCTTTCAAGGCAATACTTCTCTGTGCTTGTGACTGGGGTAAATGTGTTGAGATTTGCCAAACTGTTGTGGCTGGGTATAGTTTTTTACATGGCCTTCTCTACTCTGGAGAAAATCATTACTAGTACACACTTGACAGGAATGTTAGGGTGACAAGAGTAATGTAACGGCTAACTTTACACAAGCACATGCCCTTGCACGGCTGTATCTGCTTCTCTGAAAAGCCCTGGTGATTTTCCTGTTTGACCCAAGCAGAACACAGGTAAAATTGAGAGAGAGTTTACTCCCTAAAATAAAAGCACAAAGCATGCAGAGAACTGGTTCTGCATTTCAGGCTCCACTAGTAAACCACTCTTTACACCACCCCACTTCTGTGGCTTTAGAGAGCTTTGTGGCTCCAGAGGCAAGTTTGCAATTGCTGTTTGGCAGGGGCTTGGGGTTTTTGATTCCCCCTTTTGGAACAGGAGTGTATCACACAGCATCCTGATGAAGTTCTCTGCAAGCAAAGTGTGTTTCCTGTTGAAAGTCATTCCCAGCTATTGATTTCAAATGCCCCAGAGAGCTTAGCTGAATTTGGCTGCAAGGAATTTGCACAAACCGTGACAAACACCGGAGGTGTGCTCAGAACTCAGACTGTGAAGTTTAATCTGCCCTATTGTGCTGGTACCTAAATATGTCTGGAGCTGCAGCTGGTTAAATGAAGAGTCCAGCTTCACTCTGTGTATTACAAGCAGGACAGAATTTCACAATAGCATTGTATAACCCCTTTGTGCAGATATCCAAGGGCTAAGGGGGCTGATTAATCTCAAATACCGCTCAAAACAGCCAGCCATTATAGAACACTCTCTGTCTTTCATAACATGCCAGCAGAAATCTCATGAGGATAGTCTCAGCTTAGTTTGCAGCCAGATTTCCACCTACCATTTTGCCCCAGGGGTAAAAAGGAAAAGCTGTCATTCTGTACCATCGCTCTCATATAATCTGAGTCTGGGGGGGGACATCATTTACGTGAAATTCTTTCTCCCAAGAGCACAAAACCTGCTGCTGACCCTGACATAAGTAGGCACAAACACATGGAAACCCAGGGAAGTTACACAAGGGTGCAAAACTGTTCATGGAGCCAGATTACACCCCGGACCCAATGTTGCCTCGTAGGCAGTAAGTAGGTGGGGCTTTCGGCATTTGCGTGGGAGCTCTCCAATGAGACCCAGAGAAGGACAAGGCTACAACCTTCGGGTTTTCATAATGGCATCTCCCTCCAGTAGGGCTGAGGCATGGGCGGAGTTTGATGAAACTAAAATAAACACCGATACGCAGCATCTCACGAGTATGTGCAGCCTCAGAACGAGACTGCAATAGCTAGAAGGACAGCTTAAAATGTAAGTATGTCTACTTTCTCTGCTTTCTTAATATAATTAGCAGCTTGTGGAATGGCATGTTCTGGCTATGCTTACTCATGGCATCAGTGTTACCTGCGAAGATGCATGCTGTGCTCTTTGGCCCATGTGTTAACAGCCACAGAAAAAGCCTGGACATCCTACAGCAATATTTATATGAACAGATGGAAATCTTGAAGCTAAGCTTTCCTGTAGATTTAAAAATTAATTCAACTGTAAATATTTGGAGGATTCCTCTCAGTTTGTGTCCTCCCCCCCCCCCCCAGCATTGTTTTATGCAATTCAAAAATATTTCATACATGCAGTCACCAACAGTACAGGCCACAAAGTTACAAAAGACAGAGCTGTGAGAGATCTAACCAGCAGTTAAAAAAAGGTGTGTCAGGGAGGGGTTGTAATTGGCAAGTACAGAGACAAGCCAGCTTGTACAGCAAGCAGCTACTACAACAGCAGGTGTTGAAATGGAGGAACGTTTACTTCTCTGTTTTCTAACATACCCAGGGAGCACATGAAGAGCAGAAAGGTGTTTTCTATCAAGTTGTAGCAAGGAGAAATATAAAGTGAAGTAACAGCAAAGCAGCAGCATCTTTGCCTTTGAAACGGCAATGGATAAAATAAATTACTGTGGGAAGTTTCAGTATAATTGCTCACATTTGCTTCTAATAAAATGATTGGCCTCCTTCTTTATTGTTATGCTTTGTTGATTTGTAAATACTATTAACAAAAAGTGTATTAGTGTACAACTATCCAGCTTGGGACTATGCAGCAGTCTCCAGCGACGTCATTCTGTTAAAGAGTGCTGAGGATGTTGTATCAGGGAGGGGGACAGCGCCTGCTTTTAATCGCTGGCATCAGTCTCCTGCTGTGTGGTTCTCTGATCTTCCCTTGCGCTGTGGTGACGACTGAAAGAGCTGCTAGAAAAAGCTTAACACGTGAGTGCTCTGTGCACTACTTCTTTTACGGACTGTAAGTGAAATCGGTACCAGCACAGGTTTTTCAACCTCATAGATTCCAAAGACAAATATCCTTGTAGCCACCTCTAAACCAGGATGCAGAAAGGGATTAATAGCATTCAACAATAGTCTACATGTCATAAGAAAATGGAAACAGGTAAGAAGGTAGTCAGGTAGCACGAGGCAGTTCATTTTACAAAAATAGCTATTCACAATTGTCATGTTAAAGATGGCATAGCTTAAAGACTTCACCACTGGAGGTGAGACATGCTGTGAATTGCATCAGTACCCCTTTAATACTGAAAGCCCCTGAAAAAAGTAGAGCCACCAGTGAGAGGGCAGTGGCTTCTTGTTGTGTGGGCAGCTATAAACAGTTGAGGAGGTGGAGAAACGAAAAAGAACCTCAAAGTTTATTCTGTTACCCCAGAAACATGCAATTAAGTTATACTCTGAGAATACAATGTACTATGATCTAAGAATCAAGATAATTGCTGAATTAATTATGTGTTGTCTTTGCAACGTGAAGTGCAAAGGACATGGTAACGTAATAGAAAGCAGAGACTTTCTCAGGATGTAGGTTATGCACTATGATCTGCCTGGTATAGACAAATGTCATAAAAGAAGGTTCCTCAAATCTCAAGATCTTTAACCAGATGCGATCATTTAAATAGCAATTTTGTTTATTTTTGCTTGCTTTATTTTGGGACAGTGAGCGCAAGTTGAGTGTGTTCATGTTTTCAGCTTTTTCCTTCCACATGAAGGCTACCTAGGAAAGTAGCTACATATTCATATATACAGAGAATCTCATCTATTTGCAGGACTCTGGGGCTAAAGGCCTTTAAGAAAGGCATCAGCTCTTATGAAAGGCCCAATAAAGTTATGGGCACAGTCAACACCCATTAACTCCAGTACCTTTTCATCCAGGAGAAAAGTAGCTGAACTCTTCAAGCCCTTTTTACTTACAGACTTCCACAAAACTGCCACTGGCAGAATCTCAACCTTCTGTTTTACAGCCAGGAAACACCTTCACTTCAAGAAGCGAAGGCAGCATATCCTGAAAGATGAACACTCCCACATCAGCCTAGAGGCAGTTTCTTGGTCCTGGTTCTCTGTTGGTTCCTTCAGGGCTAAAAGGATTTCAGCCCTTTTTGTTGAACCATTGGGGATAAGTGGTAGAACTCAAGCTTTTCACAATTTCAGGGCCAACTGCCTTTTAGAAAGCACCAGTCTTTTGCCTGAGCTTTTCCAGTCACTTCTCAAGCATTACTGAAAGGTTGGAGACCAGAGGCTGAGGAAAAGCTCTTTGACATTAGTCAGAAAAGCCCTAGCACTTTCTTCTTCCACATGTATACTGCATTGATCGGAGAGAAGCCAATGAACTTTATCTGCCTTTCAGCTCTGGCAAGATGATCAAATCCTTCAAGCAAACATTTCTGTCCCTGGATCTGCAGTCCCCTCGGTGGAGCTCAGCAGAGACGATGGTAACCGCCCGCTAAAGGCCAGGGGAAGAGAGCTCTTTGCAGTCAGGGTGCTGCAGAGCCCAGGTGGATTTGGGATTCTCAGTCTGACAAGCCTGAAGGAGCTGGGGAGTGTTACTTTAGACACTGTTCACACTTAATTGCAAAGGGGGAGAGGAACACCTATTTATAAGCTCTGAGGAGCCCAGCCTAAGGCAGAACAGCATGGTTTTGCAAGGGAGGCATCAAACAGTTTGACACTGGGGGCATGCCTAGAGTCAGCAGCAAAGAGGTTGCCCAGTGTTATGTCATTGCAACAGTATTTTCATGCAGATTTGGAAAAAGCACCTACTACTTTGTCATCTTTAATATTCTCATGGTCACTATGACTTTTGCTACCTTTCAGGCAAAGGATTATGAACTACGTCAGTATGAGACAGCAAAGTGGGTCAGCACAGTCATTAGGGGAGAAACCCAGAAGGAGGCAACGCGCCAGGGCTTCTGGAAACTCTTCCACTACATCCGAGGGAAGAATGAGAAAGGTACAGTGCACTGGTTTTGAACCGCAAGAAGCGCAAATGGGAGATGAAGCTGGTAAATCAGCTGTAGGACAAAGCAGGTTCAATTTCCTGGCCTAACACCCCTGTGACTCCATTAGGCCATTATACCCCTGAGGCTGCCTTGGTTTCTGCTTTTGGGATAAGTCTACATGACCCTTTCTTTACAGCAGCATTCAGGCACTGTCTTTGCTTGCAGCTTAGAACTCTTTCCCCCCCCTCCTCTCCTCTAGAAATGAAAATCGATATGACTGTGCCAGTGACGTGCCTGATAAAATCTGGCTGTGCAGACTTCAAGATCTCTTTCTTTGTGCCATTTAAACATCAAGACTCTCCACCACAGCCCACTGACTCAGATGTGTTTATTGAAGAGCGGAAGGCAGCACCCATCTTTGTCCGGTAAGCAGCACCAGCACAAGTGAAGGCAGCTACTGAAAGGGGTTATCTATTAAGACTCTGGACTACTCTTTCTTACAGCTGATTTTTAACTGTGGATAGATCCTGCTGCTCAGAGCCTTGACTGGCAAAACCTGAGCATTTGGAAATCTTTATGCTTGGGTGTCTCACCAAGAACAAAGAGAAATGACCAAGTACATTTGCCCTTTCTGCATGTATTAAAGCCACAGGCAACAATCCATGTCAGCTAATGCTCTCATAATTGCAAGCAACTTCAGCAGTTTGTATTTTTTAAAAACCTACCTTTTAAAATAGCATACATAGCCATATGCTCCCCAACAGCTCCATAGTTTATCTAGTAACTACAAACTGCATCAGAAGTGCTCAAACACTGCAATGCTTTGCAAGCCTGAAGTTTCCTTCTGTGAAAATAAGAAGCAGGGACTTGAACTCCTAACAGAAAACCCCCTCCCTTTTCACTTCTCCCAGGTCCTTTGGTGGATTTGCCTCCCCAGAGAAATATGCTGAGGAAGCTGAAGTCTTGGCCAGAATCTTAAGAAGCAGAGGCCAACCATTCCATGAAGATTTCTTTTATACTGCAGGCTATGACAGTCCCTTCAAGCTCTTTAACAGGCACAACGAAGTGTGGTATTTTAAAAAGTAATGTGGGGGGAGGGGGGGGAATATTAGGAGGCTACTTACCAGCTCTGAATGAAAACAGACCTTATTAATGGCTTTTGCTTTAGTACACAAAGGTATTTCATTTGCACAGGGACACAGGATCATGTCTAATTCATTTTCTCTAGGTTGAAATACTAGCCTGGCTAAAAAGGTTTCAGCTCTTCTACAAGATGTAACTTAAATGTAAGTAGGTTGTACCCGCTGGAGTGGGAAGGAGATACGACACACCTATTCCTCTTACTGAAGGGTTCTAGGGACCACTAAATCTGAAAATATTCCTGCAGAAGTTTGGATGTCTAGTTTTACTTCTAATGAGAAGTGCTACAGCAATAGCTCAAGTGTTATGGAGAATGAGTACTTCAGAGCTGACTTTCCCATACTGATATTACTCCTGAGACAACAGAAAGATGGGGGAAATTAAATTAATTTTTCAGAGAAGAAACCCAGCATAATTGAATTTTGGGAAGCAGTAATACCTTAGCAGGCTCTAGTGCTTCATAAACAGTAACTTTTTTTAAATAGTATTATCAAAATCTCCCACCTCTCCACTCAACTATTTTTTTTCCTCATGGAAGCCGGATGCTGTCTTGCTCCAGACTAATGCCAGTAACCATATTAGCCTAAGAGTCCAGTAGAAAAGGGTTAACAGTGTCCGAGCTGTATGCTTATTCTGTGCACACCATCTGTGCCTGAAAATTCATACCAGGCTTACTGCTGGCCTGTAATTTTAGGAGCAAATACACAAGTAGTAGTGTTTAACTCGCCTACAAAACACTAGTTACTACTTCCATTATTTAGCTTTGTCCAGGTCTCGGTATTGGTCAGCTCAACCACAGTCTGCACACTAGCAATATCTGACCCCTAACTTAAGACACTTGCAGGACTAGCATTTAAACTAGTTTAATCCCTGCTCTAAATCAAGCATTTAAAAAATAGGCTAGAGCTGTTTTACAGCAAGCTGTTCAAGTCAGAAAGCAGTTCACAACAACAGATAGAGTTTACAAATTTTTATTCATTCCAATCAGTATCAGGCAAACATTACCAGTGTGGTAAAAAAAATCTTGGCTTTTTTAATGCTGTTGATGCAAGTGTAACCCATTATTCTGCAATCTTCCACCTATTAAGACAGACACAAGAATCATAATAGGACACCAAACCAGCACAAGAAGCTTGCTTGGGAACAACTCAGACCTTAGATTTTCATCTCTATTCAGAGAGAGAGTTCAAGGCTAAGGTTATCATCATTTGTTCCAGCAAATAAATTTCATTATTACTATAGTTACACTCACCTTCTTGGTTCTTCATACAGCAGTTTAAGTTGCCTCCTCACCTAAAAGAAGAAACCACAATTAACATATGCAGTAGCACAACTACTAGAAGCCCCAAAGCAGCTTTGTAACCTCAGAGAAAAGTGGAACAGAAATGGTAATATCACAGCAATTCATTTGGCAGAATCAAATTTCATCAGTGGCTACAAATACTCCCAGAAGTTTTTAAACAGAATTTATCTGCTGTGTGGTCTTACCCAATGAGATTGCAGACAGTACAGTCCTCCTTCCCTGCAAAAAAGATACATTCTTTCAGAATAACAGACACCACTAAATGCAAGTTTAATTATTTATCTATGAATTTCTATTCACCAAACTAGTTCTACCTACAAAGAGGCTGCATTGCAGCTGGCAGCTGACAAGAACTTCAACTTGCAACACCAAAATGGGATATACAAAGCTTACAAATCCTAACTGAATTGGAAATACAGAATTACTAACATTGGAAGAATCAGGGAAAAGTGCAAAGCTACTACTTGCTTTGTGATACCATCTCTCCCCAACAGGAAGTTGTATTCAATGGGGTTTTATACCTAAAATACAAGTCTCATATAAATCATCTTCCAAACCTATCCTTGAAAGTAAGAAACAGTCTGTTGGAGGAAGAAAGTTTGTACAGCAGTCACCTAGAACTCAATCCTAAATTTGTGTACAGCCAACCTAACCAAGACTAGCAAAAATTACTGAGCAGTAACAACCACAGCATACAGGGTTGGGGGTTAGTGCCTTTTTTTTCATTCATGAGTGCAGTGTTACAATGTAGGTTCACAGAATAGCCAGATACAGATACAAGTTATGCTAAGAGTCATGTTTGCTGCTGTACATTCTGCTGTACTACATTATCAACAGTGTACTGGCTAAGTGGTCTCCACTGATTCAGCTCCTTCACTATTTCCACTGTGTGAAGACATCCAGCAATGAAAACCCAGTTTTTAGAGTCACTGAGGTCACACCTTCTCTTCATATAAACAGAACTCTAAAGTTTACCATTGACTACAGTTCAGGAACTGTCAGGGTGTCTGCTCAGGAAGAGCCCTTCCTTTTCAAGCCAAATTGAGAACTACATAGAAATGCATTCTTGCTTCAAGCACATCATGTTTATCCCCACAGACCACAATAAAGGGAAGACAAGGCAGAGCTATTATAGGACTAATTTTAGACACCATTATGTAGGCTTTTAGCACAGAGACAATATTCCAGTAATTGCCAAACACCATCTACTCTACACTTACCTCAGACGTAACACAAACTCCCCACAAGCTTCACTCTGTAACAAGTGAAATTTTATTAACACGCTACCCCTTGGCCGTGCTTCAAGAGTTAGTTTGAAAGTGGGTACTGTTTCAGCACAAGAGTCCTCCTCAGCCTCTTTCAGAGAGATTCCCATTGCTTAGAATTAATCATCACAAACAGTACATGCTTAGAGAAGCTTAATGTTTTGTTACTTTTGTTCCTCCTTAGATGAGGACCTGACCTCAGCATTTCAGACCTTACCCAACAACATCTTCATTCACATCACATAAAAGCTCTAATCCAGCCATTACGACAAATAATTTACCACATTACTTCCAACTACTGAAGATCAGTGCTACTCCCTGCAAAAGCCCACTGCTTAATTTAACCAGCAAAAAGTTAAAATAGCAAATAATTGTACTGGCTTTGGTCAGCACAAGCTTTGCACTGCCAGGTTACCACACATTCTTTCTTATCAAGTAGAAACTTAAGCAGTCCATAGCAGTTACATATTTCAACTGTTCCATGCTATTTCTTTTCAGTTACAGAAAGCAGTTAACATTTTTAAGGAGTAAACAAATCTTATGGCGACTGAGAAGCAAGCAGCTTACCAAGTAAGAAGCATTTGTCACCCAGTAGCCAGCAGTTCTCCCATTCTCAAATCTAGGATACACACATAAGGAAGCGTCAGTCCAATGATGATGTTACTCTAAAGCCTCATTAAGACTTCCAGAAACTCCTCTGTCCATTTCTGTTATCTTAACACTGTCTTTAGTCACAAAGTATGAGATTCAGTGCCTAGCACCTTGGGTAAGGGAACCCTGCAGGCTGCTGGTAACCTGTGATCTATTTGGCAGAGGTAAGAAAATCCTCAAGGAACCTTCTGCTTAATGCTGCAGCTACACTGCATTTAGAGGCCAGGATCTAGTAACTTCCCCATCACCTATTACACAGTTCTGACCAGTCATAGGCATTTGCTGGCAACTTACTCTTGCTGGTAGCACCACCAACCACACCACTTCACAGCTTCACCACACCAGCCCTGGAACAAAGCAAAGTATCAGGACAGCACACAAGCAAGCACACAAGGATGAAATCTAAATCTGGTCAGGTGCCTGAAGTCAGATAGAGCTAATTGCAGACCTCCATGATTAAAGTCAAGGTAGTCACATCTCATCACACAGGCAGCTCATGTTGTCAGTCACTGACCAGCTATCTACTTTAGGCTAAGGTTGCTATGGGGAAGAGGGCAAATACACAAACAGCACTATCAGAGCAGCTTCATGAGCTCACAGGCACACAGTGAAGAGTTTGGCACAAACCAGCCTGTCAAGGCTGGGTCTTATCCAGCAGTTCTCCCCTTAAGCATCCTCCTGCTTTGGCTGAGATGCAAGCAGCAGCCAACACTGGCCCCTTGCACCTCCCCCCCAGCTTACATCCAGTTAAATACTCCACTTCTAGGCATATTTTTTTATGCTAATACTTGCAAAGTTAAAACAAGTACTTACATTGCAATGAGAAACACTTTGGAAGCCTGCAAAGGAAGACTTGCTATTAGATAGGGTCCAGCAGAAAGTTTTAGCATAAGAACAGTTCCAGTGAAATACTGTATCAGTGTTTAGTCAAGTTTTATCCTCACTGGAATCAGAGACCTGATTCAACATCATCTACAGTAGACTGCAACACTCACACACCCTTCCACAAGGGGGGCCTAAAGCCATCGCCCAGCACTCTCCCCAACACCCTCGAGATGCCAATTCTTCAACTCCAGAGACTGCTGGAATTGCAGAAAGGAACAAACCTCTAAGTTGCAAAGTTCAGTGACATGAACTTTGTGTAAACATCTAAGTTGGCCTAAACCAGGAAAAGCATTTCAGATACTAAATTCATACATAGTACTGCCACATACACCATTTAGTCTCAACAGGCACGTTCTTTTAACACTGCAAAACAATTAATGCTTTTATTGTGAAGCATAGGGGATCTGAAGGCACACTTAGCATACTATTATCTTTGCTTCAGATTCTCCAGAAACAAAATGGATTTGCAGACCCTCTTATCTCCAAAAGCAAACTCCCAAGCTCAAACACAGCAAAGCGAAATATGGCATCCATCTAAAAAATGATTTTCAGTTACCTTCAGTTAGGAAGGCCTTGTCTTCACCAACATCAGCAACAGGTGAATTTGCTTTTCACACCACAGGCACAGGTATCCTTTGTCCAGGGCAACCTGCAAAGCAACAAAACACCTGCAGAACTTGGAGCACTAACACCAGATCAACCAAGATTTTGTTACTGAATTAGCAAATTTTCTCTGCTGTATTTGTGCTTCATTTCACAAGCACAACAGCCTACTCTATTTGTCCTACTAAATTTTTAATGTTTAGCCCATTTACTGATCTTCCAAGACAAATTTCCAAAACACATTCACAGAGCTAAAAAAGTAGTGTTTCACCCTCACCTCTCCACATGAATTGTCTAACAGCCTAAGGTAGAGGAGGCTGCATCAGATAGGAGCGAAAGACAGTAACAGCGTGATCACCATGGGTCATCTGCTGAACTATGCTGTCATCACACACAGCCTTTTCACATATTGGGGATATAAATTAGTTTTTACAGATGCAGGCAATACAATATTTACCTTGCACAGCTTATAGCTTCATCACCCAGTGCCTGCAACAAAGGAAGAAAAAAAGTCAGATTCCCTCAGCCTTTGTGGCCAAGCTACACCTCCTAGCAAGAGATCACAAAAGTTAGATACATCAGATAGGAGCGAAAGACAAAGCTCTGCTCGTCACAGGATATTCTGCTGAACTATGCCATCATCATTGTATCTGCTTTGGAGTAATAGTACCAAGCAATCACCTCTTGTGACAGCTTTGAAAAACTGAAGTTTTCCAAATAAAACAAAGAAATATTTGAGTTTTTGAATACTAGTCAGTATCAATTGTTTCTGCATATTAGTGGAAACTAATCCCAAAGCACTTCCCTCCCATTTTACACATCCCAGCCTTTCCACTACAGTTTCAGCTCCATGGAAGAAACCCCTACAAAGACTACATGTTTCTCACCAGGTGTCATTTCTTCTGCAAGTCTTCCAATTGCATGATTCAAATCCTGGAAGAAAAAAAGCTTATGAAGTCTATTCAGAAGTCAAAACATCAAGGAGAATTCCAAGTTGTTGTGCCTCAGAGGAAACTTGTGGTGGTAAAAGTGCTCATCATTCTCTTGGTCAAGAGTAGCAAATAAGTGTCATCATTGTGGCACCAGAAAGAAAACTTTGCTGTGGGAATAAAGTCTGCCTACTGATCTTATTAGAACAAAACATGCTGTCTAGACAACACCAAGCACCACTTTGTTGAATTTTCAGGAAGTACTTTTTACCTTGTGAATTAGCATCAAGTCTCCATATTCAGTGATAGATCTGGAAGAGACACAACAGTTTCAGCCACTTGTAGAACTAGGGGGAGTACCTCTGGCAGTGACACTAAGCATAGAAAAAAGCCTCAGCACAGAGTTTTCAGAAATCACTTCTGTCCACTACTCTTATACTGAAACCATCATAGGCTCTCTGATTTAGTCAAACATCAATCCTGATAGTTATAGGTTTTCTGAAACATGCATTAGGCACTTTTCTCCAAACAACAAACTATTTATTGCTGTGGATGGTGAAACAGCAGTAACAAAGGAGAAAAAGGCATCTAGGGTACTATTGTATGTAGTCTAGTTAGAAGATGACTAGTGGTTCAGAAACCACAGGAGCCTCACATCCGCTTTGCAGTACAAAGAAACACGTAACATTCAGAACACTCAGATACGTTTTCCCAGTAGAAGAGTAAGGACTGCCTGAAGAGACACCACAGGCAATTACTGGATTACAAACACTGGTCCTATAATCTCCTGAGATACAAGAGTACTTCAGGCTAGTTGGTCTAAGTGTACCTACATATTTCTCCATTTAAACTCAGTATTTCAGAAGCAACACCTACCTGTTTCATAACCATAAGAAGGAAGAGAGTAGCTGACATCTTGAGCTGAAAACAAGAATGAAGATGTTATGTTCAAAACAGTACTAAGCCTTAGAGTAAATCTCTCCCTGACACAATTTACACTTCAGCTCTTTGAAGAGACAAGGCCACAAAAATAATTGCTAGCCCATCATTTTACGCAGGACAGAACCATTGAACATCTTAGTTTTCTACAGCTTCGATTCTAGTGTATAAACACTGGGTTGGTCCTGCAGACATTAACCTCATTTGACTACTCAGAAATGACCACATGGTGTTTCAGCCACACCAGACACACCACTACACACTACTCCATGCCCAGCTCAGATATGTTGGTATTCATCAGCCTCTCAGATGTCCCTACCAACATAGTTTTCATCATGTGCAGGCACATGGAAGTCCAAGTGAACTATCATACCAGTTTGTTAACATGGGGCCTTTAATTGTAAAACTTGGATAGCTAACTGTTACTCAGAGCACATGATACAGGTAAAGCTGTCTCCTCATTTACCAATAAGGTATATTCTGCAGGGGACAACCTCCACTCTCCCCAGCCTGGCATCTGTTTCCAAGCATTAATTTACAGAGGAACAGGCAGCTCTTAATCCCACCACAACACTACTACATTTTGCACAACACTTTCCATTTATCAGTCAAAGCTACCTCTCTAAAGCCTAGTGCAGAGTTTAAAAAAAAAAGAGAAACACAACGCTTATGTCTGCAGCAGACGCGTGGCATCTTGCCATCTTCCAGGAGCATTTCCCATGGGAAAAGAGTTCCCAGGTGAGACCCCGCAACAGGAACACCACCCCACTTCTCACCAGACACCCCCAAGCTGTCACCCCATCAGACCCAAGCCCAGGCCGCAGGCTTGTTACCATAAAAGCCAGTTGAAGAAACTCTCCAAGACTCAATTTTGGAGTTTTAGAGCACACACTATTAAATGTTAAATGGGTTGTTGGTCTTTTGAGGCCCTCTGGTGGTCATTTTCTTGGTGTCCTCTAACTGAACTCTCCTTTAAGGCATGCGCAGTGCACATCACCTCAAGTGGTTCATCTCTTCTTCCCAGTTAGCTGGCCCTACACTGGTCCTGGCTGGTTTTAATCACAAAGCTCAGCAAGGCCTAAGGCTTCTTATCTATTTGTGCATACTATTAACAACACTCAAGGGTGTCTCATCTTTTTCATGCATACCAAACGTTTCAAAGTTGCTCAAGGAAGCCTAAATGAAGCACTACAGAGATACACTGGAGTCTTCCATCTCCAGCCCTTACTCAAGGCATCAACTCCCCCCTTTTATTGAGACTTTTGACCTACAAATCCAAAGCCCCAATATTTAAACTTAGCTTTCATGTACAATTGACTACAATAACTTCAGCCCTTAATCATAATACAGGCTAAGATGCACACAAATTGTAACTATTATAATGAAAAATTCTTTAGCCATGTCCAATTTGGTAGCCATGAGGTAAGTTTATGCCATAACTCCTCAAATCCCCAGGATCTATCATCCTTCAAAACTTGATGCAAGATTTCTGTCTGCTCCCAAATTTCTGCTAAATTGGTAGAAATTCTACCACCTCGGTCCACATATGTACAGCAGCTAGTATTGTGCAAACACCTCCCTGTGAGGCCAACAGCAAGTCAAGAGCCATTCGGTTTTGCATCGCTACCTGGGATAAAGGAGACACTTCAATTTGCAGTGCCTGCATAGCATCAATGGTTCTGTTTTCAATGTCTTCTATTGCAGCTGATATATTTACAATTGCCTTCTCCAATTCAAGGAAGAAACCATCTGACAACTATGGAATCTTGAAGGACAATCTGCAATGGAATTATGAACCCTCCTGGTTCATTTGAGAAAGGTCCTCACCCATCTGCTCTATGTAGTTTGTCAATTATTGTCATATTGGGAACTACGGCCGCCAATGTACATGCTCCTTGCCAACTGGGAGATAGTATTTTCCAAGCATTTATTCCACATAACCAACTGCTTCCTTCTGGGACTGGGAGGCCAATATAACTTCACATATTTATATGACTTAGTGTGGGCCTCCAATATGATACAGTCCTACTACATCCTGAGAAACATCCTACAAAAGTTTAGTTATTTTTATTGGCAGCGTAATTATCACAGCCATCATCTCCAGATCTAAGGGAATAGGAACTTAAGAGAGTCATTACCTGGCCCATAAGCATATGGTGGAATTCAGATTATCTTCTATCATGGTGACCTGCAACTTTTCTTCTTGTCTTTTTCCAAAAAGGCTTGGCCACCATGCATTGTCTGGATGTCCCATACCATATTGTGGATTGTTAAATAATGATTTATTTACCAATAGTGGTACTCCTATCAAGGCTAGGCCTTGGCCTTCTCCTGAATTTGGCATTTGGGTATAAATCCATCAGTTTTACAGAGTATTTGGGTTATATTCTGTGTTAGGATTAAATGGAGGTTTTTATCCCAAGGTGATGTCCAGCACACTTGACTCATTGCTACCATAATTGGTACAAACAAAACATAAAATTCAGTCATAATCTTCTCAATTTCAGCTTAAGGGGAGATTGTTGTTCAACTGTCCACAAAGTGGGAGCCCTTTTACTTCTGGAGTAATGAATCCACAGCCCTTTCCCCTGGACCTTGACAGCTATGTAAATTGTCAAGTGTACTTGGAATGGTCCTTTCCACTTTTCAGTTAGCAGCTCTGAATTCCACCACTTGATGTAGACCCGCTCTCCAGCTAGTGTATCAAGTTCCAAGGGCTTGCTTGCTGTCACATACTTTTGCAACTCCTGTAAAGCCTTTCCCAAAGACATTAAGTAATTACTTAAACCCATTTCCACTTTAATGTGGATTGTCCCTGGTATATGTGGAGCCTGGCAAGGCCTTCCATAACATAACTCATAAAGGCTCAAGCCGTTTTTACCATGAAGTTATATTCCAATTCTTAACAGTGCTGAAGTAAATGCTTGTACACAAGTCACTGATGTTTCCTGACATTTTTCCAATTTTCAATTTAAGTGTATAGTTCATTCTTTCTACTTTTCCACTTGACTGTGGCCTGTAAGGTATATGGAGATCCCATGCTATGACTAAGTTTTTGCTCAATCGTTTTATAACTTCAGCAACAAAACATGGTCCTCTGAGGACATTCCTAAAGGAACACCAAACCTTGGGATAATTTTTTTTAACAATGTTTCAGTTACTTCCCTAGCTCTGTTGGTGAGGCAGGGAAAAGCCTCTGGCCATCTGGTAAAAATGTCAACTAGAACAAGGATGTATCTATATCCCCCCTTTCTAGGTAGGTCTGTAAAATCAATTTGCCAATAATCTCCTGGGGAGCTTCCTCCTTTTGTAACCCCCCAAATTAACTTATTGCTGGCATTTAGGTTATTTTTACAACAAATTTCACATTTTTCTGTAATAGATCCAATAATTTCTGTCATTGCCTGGCTTATAACTATTTTTTGAGATATTTCGCTAAATTTTCAGTTCCCTAATCTACTTTATTATGTTCTCACCTAGCAATTTCTCTCACTAATGAAGCTGGAATTACTACTTGCCCTGTGGGCCTAACAGCACACACATCTGTTTGTTCCTGTGCCTGTAAGGCCTTTATTAATGTGGCATCTTTATTATCATATTTAGGTGGTGTTTTAGGTAAAGTTATTTCTTCTTCTGGTAATAATGCCATATGCCTGTTTCTGCAGCCTCCTTGGCAGCTTATTGATTTACTTATTTCTGGTGGGTCCTTCCTGTTTGATGGGCTTTGTAATGCCTTATTGCAACTGTTGTCAGTTTTTGGATGCTCTCTAATAGTTCTTATATTTGTGCAGCATGTTTGATTTCAGTTCCTTGTGCCAATAGTAGTCCTCTCTCTCCAGATGGCTCCATGGGCATGTACAATTCCAAAAGCATACTTAAAAGTCTGCCCAGATATTAACCTTTTTCCCTTCACTTGGTTCCAATGCTCAAGTTTAGTTCTGCCTTTTGGCCTGATGTTTTGGGAGATAAGGTTCATGCCTCTACTATGCCATCCAAGGTCATAACAGCATATCCTGAAAATCTCTTCCCGTCACGAAGAAAACTACTGCCATCAGTATACAACTCCCAGTCTGGATTTTCCAATGAAACAACTTTAAGATCCAGACGGCTAGGATATGTTTCTTCCACTGTTTGTAAGCAATCATGTTCTGGTCAACAGTGGGGAGAAACACTGCAGGATTGACAATTGAAGTAGTCTTGAGATCAATGTCATCCTGTTCCAGTACTACTACTTGGTATTTCAGCATGCGGCTGGTAGACAGCCAATTCTCCCCTTTTTGTTCCAAAACTGTGGCTACCATATGTGGTACATAGTGATCTTTTGCCCTAAAGTAAGTTTTCAAGCCTCCTGAATTAATAATACTGCAGCTGCTACTGCTTTGAGGCAGCTGGGCCATCCCTGGCTCACATTGTCCAAATGTTTGGGAAAATATGCTACAGCTCTCCATCGCCCCACTAAAAACTGTGCCAGAACCTCCAGTGCCACTCATCACTCAAATGAAGTTAAAATTTTGTCACATCTGGCAATCCCAGGGCAGGGGCTATCATCAGTTTCAGTTGATTAATGCAGCTCTGATATCATTTGTCCATTCAAGAGTCCCTTTTTGGGAGTCTTTTAGTAATTCCTATAGAGGTTTTACCAACAGTCCATTATTTACAACCCACAGGTGACACCATCCCATCATGCCTAGAAATGCTTGCAGTTCTCTTGGTGTACACGGCTCAGGGAGGCAGCAAATAGCTTCTTTCCATTCAATTCCCAATCTCTCTGCCCTTTCAGAATTTCAAAGTCCAGATAAATGACCATTTCCTAGACAATCTGCACCTTTTCCTTCAATACTCTGTATCTGCTAAGTCCCCAAAAGTTCAAGAGGCTTATGGTCAAAGAAAAGCATTGTTCTTAAGTTCCTCTTGCAATTAGAATGTCATTTACATATTGTAATACAGTTCCCTGTCCATTTTCTTTCCTCCAAATCTCCAATTCCTTCACCAGCTGATATCCAAAAAGAGTTGGACTGTTCTTGAAGCCTGGTGGTAGAACAGTCCACGTATATTGTGTCTTTCACCCTGTTTCAGGATTTTCCCACTCAAAAGCAAAAAGCTCTTGACTTCCAGAACCCAAACAAATGCAGAAAAAGGCTCTTTCAGATCTAAAACCATGAACCAGCCTTGTTCACTGGTGAGGGCAGTTAGTTATGCATAAGGGTTTGCAACTACCAGATGTCCATCTTTTACTACCTGATTGATCGCTCTAAGATCTTGAATCAAATGATAATCTTTTCCATTAGCTTTCTTTACTGGTAAGATAGGTGTATTGTATTTTGACTCACATTCTATCAGTAACTTGTATTTAAAAAATTTTTGAACTATTGGTATCAAGCCAGTTCTTGCTTCCAATTTTAAAGGGTATTGTTTAATTCTTACCTGTAACAATCCTGGTTTTCAATTAATTCTTGCTGGTTCCTCCCTTAGACCTTCCTGGAACTCCTCCTGCCCAAACGATGGGAATCACTGCATCTTCTATATCCTCAAGGTATCTTGTCCCTTTTGGGGTTTATATCCTGTAACAACAAGGCTGTGGCTTCAACATATTTAGATTCTGGGATTAAAATTTCAACTTCCCCATCCTTGAATCTGATTTCAGTTTCTACCTTTTCAAGTGAATCTCTACCCAGTAAAGGTTTTGGAGAATTTGGCAAATATAAAAACTGGTGAGTAACCCACTGTTTTCCAAGTTTAAATTTCAGGGGTTTGAAAAATGGCCAGGTCTCACAAGTCCCTGCCACACCAATGGCATTTATGCTTTTGTTACTTAAATTTCCTTCTAGAATATTTAAGACTGAATATGTAGCCCTAGTGTCGACTAAAAAATCTATTTCCTCATCTCCCAGCTTTGCTTTAACCAGAGGTTCCACTGGGAGAGGTTCCTCCAGTCCCTGTCAATCCTCTCCCATTGTAAGTAAAGGAGTCAGAGTATAATTCAAGAGGGGACAAGCATTCTTCCAGTGTCCTTCCTTTTTACAATAAGTGCATTAATTTTCTCCCAGGGGGGCCTGGGATTATGTGATGGCATAAAGCCACCCCTTGCCAGGCCTCTTCCAGGGTACAATCCTCCTCTTTGACCACCCTCCAATACTGCTATCAGCCTACTGTTTGTCATTTCCTTAAGCCTCTCCCCATTTCCGTACACAAGCCAAGCTACATCTAGCAATTTGCCTAGGTCTCAAGCATCATTTCCTTGTAGCTTCTGCAACTTTCTCCTTATGTCATCTGAGTAAAGGAGCTAGTTGGTTTCTTCCTTCCTCCAAATCAAGGTTTATAATTGTATATTTAAGAGCAACTTCTTTCAATTTGTTCATAAAATCAGTAGGACATTTTTCCCGATCCTGTTTAATTTCATATAATTTGAACCAATTAATAGCTTTAGGTATCACACTTCAAATACCATGCAAAATCCACTTTTGATATTGATTCAGAAGCTGCCTTGATCTTGGTATATTTGGATCCCAGTTTAGCTCTACAGAAGGAAAATGGACCTCAACAGTCCCTGGCAAAGTTCCCAAAGCAACTTGCACCTCCACTTGTTATTTTAGCTGTTCTACATATTAAACAAAATTCCCATAATTGCTTCAATATCTTTCCAATCAGGATCTTGGGTTTTAATCATCATTTCAAAAGCACTAGCTACCCTATCCAGATCACCCCTATAACTTCCAGCAGCTAATTTCCAATTAAGGTCAGTAATTGAAAATGGAACTTTCACAGTCACCAGTCCCTCATTTCCCACAGCTTGTCACAGGGGTGCCTGGATAATTTCCCCTTGCTTGCCTTTCATTTGCCTGGCTACTGGGCTGAAACCCTCAGTCCCCAGGACTGACTCATCCCCTTGAGGGTGATATTTTCACAGCTTTCTCCATTCTCTGACCCTGGAACATCATACACAGTATTGGAGTTTCCCAACCTTCATGCAGGGGCCATTAAATCACTATCATCCTCCTTTTGTTTGGAAACTTTTAAACACTACAGGCAGAACAACACCTTTTCAAAGTTTTACCTTTCTCCAAAGCTAAGTCACAGGGATCATTAGGTACAAGATATATACCACATTCCTTTTGCCATTCCAGATATCTCCTCAAAGTAAAGACCATATCCACACACAACACTTCATCCCACTTTTCTTCTCTCCTCAAGAACAACATTAATTGTAATAGGGTGTTATAATTTAACATACCATTCATAGGTTACTTTTTCCCATCATCCACATTAGTGGCAACCACTGATTACAGTACTTAAATCTTCCCTTGTCATGACCCCAACTGGGGGTCCAGCAATCTGTTTCCAATGTTTAAATATACACCCCAAAGGTGACTTTTCCAGGATGCCTCCCTTAGACAATCTTCCACCCATATTAAATATAAGTAGCAAGACAGCCATACGATCCAAGTAAACAGAAACAAATCCATAATTCCAATAGCCAAGTTCCGATAACCAAACCACAATTCAGAGACCAAGCCAAGACAGCCACGTTGAGGACTTTTAACCCCTTTAACCGAGTTGGAGACTTACAACCCCTCTAGCCAAACCAGAACCCAGGCTTATAAGAACAAATCCAATAGGTACCTTTTCAGCCCAACCCTGGATAACTTTCACTGCATCTTATGGGCAGGCAACCAAAAACCAACAGACAGAATGCCTTTAAACTTACCAGGGGTCTTACTTCGAGCTCTTTGTTCCAGGGATTAGAGGCTCTCCCCAAGAATCCCTCGGTACTGGCTGGAGGTCCCATAATCCCACGGATCTGTCGGTCTAGAAGCAGGATCCCATCGGGGTCACCAAAACTGTTACCGTAAAAGACAGTCAAAGAAACTCTGTAAGAGTCAATTTTGGAGTTTTAGAAAGCAGGCATTCTCTTATTGCAGTGCTGGATGTGCAGGGGATAGCTCCTCCTAGTGTGCATACCGCTACCTACAGCAACCAAAACTTATATTGTTTTAATACATATTCATTACATTTCCCGGAATTGTCACACCTGTTCATGCTATTTCTCAGAAATTGTTTATACAGTGTCCAGCCTTTTGGGCATTCACTATTAAATGGGTCAGTGGTCTTTAGACCCTCTGGTGGTCGTCTGAACCCTCCCTTAAGGCATACGGGTCATCCCAGATTGTTCATCTCTTCTTCCCAGTTAGCTGGCCCTACACTAGTCCTGGCTGGTTTTAACCACAAAGCTCAGCAAGGCCTAAGCCTTCTTATCTATTTGTGCATACTATTAAGAGCGCTCAAGGTTTTCTCATCCTTTTCGTACACACCAAAGTTTCGAAGTTGCTCAAGGAAGCCCAAATGAAGCCCTACAGAGATACACTGGAGTCTTCTATCTCCGGCCTTTATTCAAGGCATGAGGCTCAGCCTCCCCGCAGGGCTCAGGCCCAGGGCAGGCAGGACCCAGCCCTCCTCACAGCGCCGCGGGAGGACGGGCCTCAAGGGCGACGCTCCAGGGGCCCGCGCGGGCCTCCCCTTCCCACAGCCCCCCTATGGGACCCCCTTTCCCACACGATCCCCTAGTGGCGTCTCCGTAAACTGCCCTGCCCCTCCGCACCCCCACCCCGGGGCCACCACGAGGCGGAGTCCCCTCTTAATTCCCCAGAGGCCTAGGCCGCAGGCCGGGCCCCGGCGACCCAATCCACCTCCATCCTCCCCCGCCAGCGCCCATCGACGAGCAAGCCCTACCCGCAGCGCCTCCACACCGACCCCCGGAGCGGCACAGGCCCACACCGGGCGGGAAACCACCCCCTCCACTCACCAGCAGCTCCGCGCCCGACGCCCCCCACCGCCTAGCGCCATAGGCCAAAAGAGACCGCCTCTTCCCCTGCGCGTCCTTTATATAGGGACGGCGCCGGTCACGTGAGCGCGGGACGCGGATCCTCCCCCTCAGCTCGGCGGGCGGGGGGTGGGCGTGGCGTGGCGAGGGGGTGGGGCGTGTCGCGGCGGCGGGAGGGGGAGCGATGCGCGCCGCGGCCTCACGAGCGGTGGAATTTTCTTCCGGGGTGCGGCCCGCTCGGGGGGTTTCGCTTCCGGGACGGTGCTGCGGGCCCTTCCCACCCCCGCCAGGTAGGTACCGGCGCGGCGCGGGCCCGGCGAGCCGGGCAGGGCAGGGCGGGGCGGGGCGGGGCGGGGCGGGGTGGGGCGGGGGAGGCCCCGCCCGTGAGGCGCCGTCACGCCCGCGGGTCGCGGGGGGGGGGGGCCGGCGCGCCGCGCCCCGCCGCCGCCCCCTCCTCCTCGCCTGAGGGCCGCGGGCGGGGGCCGCCGGGCCCGCTCCCCTCACCCCCCACCACCCCCCGTCCCTCCCCGGGGGCCCCGCGGTCTGCCCCCGGCCGGGGGTTCATCTACCCCCCGGGGTGGGGGGCGGCCGGGTTTGGGCCCGCCTTCCCCGGGCACCTCCCCCCGGCCCCCCCCCCCCGGGCTGGGGTCTTGAGCGCCTCTCCGCAGCTGTTAGGGCTAAAACTGAAGCGTAACGGGCAGGCGCAGGCCTGGGAGTTACGGCTTGGGAGCGGTTTAGGGGGGAACGAACCGCGCAGCGTTAGGTTCGGTCTTTGAGCTGAGGCCGGGAGGGGCGAGAAAGGCAGCGTCTCGCGGCTCAGTTTGGAAATACCGTTGGTTTTATCTTCGTTAAGGTCCCATCGTGATTTGAAAGTAGTCGAGGTGCCCGGTCGCGGTTAAATGTCGGGCTGGAAAGCCGAGACTTTTCAGTTCCACCTTCTCTGTCCAGCTCCCCAGCCAGACAGTTTTCTGACAAAGGATATATTCAGCGGGAGCATCGTCTGCTGGCAACGGTCCGTCCCAGCTTTTTACGAGGGCCTGATGGATCGAGAGTTTCTCCTGGTCTCGGTAGTTGCGCTTGCCTCACAGGGTGAAAGGCATTTTCTGAGATAACTAAGTCCAAGTCTCAGCTGGCGACACTTTAAATTATATTAAAAATAGATAAGTGTCTCCGTATGCTCTCCATGAAGAGCGCGGCTCAGCGGGAGATCCCGCTTAGCCTGCAGGTAAAGGCTGGGATGATGAACGTGCAGTCCGGTGCCAGGAAAGGCAAAAACGGAGATGTCGTTGCCCTGTGGGCTGAGGTGCGTGAGCTCGTGATAGACCCCTTACCCAGGAGGACAGAAATCCTCTTCTGACGAAGGTAGTTTGAACCAAGAAGATAGCTTCACCCTCGCCGGCCTCTGACTGAGGTTGTCCCCAAAGCGTACCATAAAATGCCGCTTCCTCGATCCCGAGGTAAGCAAAGTTACGTGGGCCCTTTTCTCCTGCCATCAGCAGCAGATGGATTTTTCCCTGCCTTCGGAGCAGGAGCTTGCAAATAGTTTTTTAGACTCCCCTCAGAGCAGCTGACTTCTGACTGGGGCCATACACAGCCACGCTCAACAATTAAGATCTGATTATTATTTTTTCCCTTCTCTTTCTGTACGTCCTGAGCTGACCACCTGAGAAACGAACGGTCAGCCTCTGCCCCAGCCTCGCCTCCCTGCGCGAGCCTACCTGGGCGCTGGCTGCCTCCGCAGGGGTGTTTCATCTTGCAAAGGATGCCCGCCCGCCTTGCCTTTGCTTGCCTTCCTTAAGAGAATGCTTTGGGGTCTATCACATTAGAAACTGGTGGTCTGGGAAGATGATGAGATTACAGGTTCCCCAGTCCTGTAAACACTTGCACGTGCTCGACATGATTTCGGCTGTGTGAGCATTCCTAATGTTATAAGGAAGACAGCTCATTTGAGGAAAACCCTGCCTGAGTTTAAATGCTGCAGGGTTACTGCCAGAGATCCCAGCCCCTTAAGAGAGGAAATGACCTATTCAGGTTATTTGCCCTTCCATTTTTTATTTTAATGACCATAGGTACAACGCAAACACTGAGCAGACAGTGGGGAAAGATCAACCTGATAAGATTCAGTGTTTCTCTGTGGTTTGGGATGGGATGTCACCTAATGGTTAGCTAATCCTGCTGCTGTACCCTCCAGCAAAACAGAGAATGACCAAGCTGATGTTTTTGATTGTGCTTGGGAGAACCCAATTCCTCCATGCTACATTTTTTCTCTCTTTTATTTTTTCCTTCTAAAGGGGAAGGGGGCAAAAAGCTTTCAGACCTTCTTACTACATCAGAAGAAAAAAGGAAAACAGCAAGATACCACCCCCGTTTCCTCCCCTTTGCATGTTACTTGTAACGTTACAGGTAAGATGTAGGATTTTCTATTTCACCTTGTTCTGTGCATTTGAAGTTCTGGTCTTAACGTTGCGTTGACAGAGACCTGTGCCCTATAGTTCCTTGATTTTTGTGGGGTTTATTGCTTTCTTCTAAAGATAGGGGAAGGGGAGAAGAAGCCTTCAGATGTGGCACTGTTAAGCTGCACCTTGTGAAGTCCTGTGCACCCCTGATCTCACCTACCCCAGAGACATGCAGCCATCCGGCCATTTAGTACTCTCTTTGCACGACTTCACAAGATTGACAGGCTCTCCTGTGGCTTCAGGTTTAGTAGCATATTTTGCCAAGTTTGCACACAGTCAACTTGGGCACACGAACATGCACTGTCCTGCAGCATTCATAAATTTAAAAAAAAAAAAAAAGCCCTTCAAAGGCACACTTTCCTGTGTGCTAGTCCCTTTGATTCTGAGATTTCTCAGAGTAGGCACTATGAGCGTCAGTATTCCCGGCCTGCCTGAAATTGTTTTGATATCTGCAGCACTCTGCTTAATTGACACTTCAGATGCCATCCAGCTTGGAAGCTCTTCATGCCACAAGTGGTCTTTAATAAACTTACTTGCTTTCCTTTTTTTTTTTTTTTATTTTTGGGTGAGTTTATGTCTAATTTTGGATCATTCTGAATTTTTACCATATATGGTCAGGGCTCCTCTTCAAACTTTGCCAAAATGAAATGTGATGATTATAGAAAAATGAATTATGGAAAGGAAACTAGGAGAGCTAGTTTGTTAATCCCCATTGTTCATAAGTTGTCTTTTGCTGTGTGCAGTATCTCAATCTACACAAACACCAGCTTCTTTTGCCAGAGAGTCACTTGTGTCCAGTGGGTGGTCTGATAAGTTGGGGTTTAGAACTGTATTCTGTTCTCTTTCTTTTGCCATCCTGTTCTACAAAGGAGGGCTAACAATATTGCTTTCCCTTTTCAAAGTGCTTAGAAGGTACAAGTGCTAAGTATTTTAATCCATTATGCAATCAGTTGCCTATTTTTAGTACCTGAACCATTTTTAATGTTCTTTTTACAATGCAAATGTGCTTTTATCGAGGCTGACAGAACGAACAGAACGAACTGTTTCGAGCACTTAAGCCACAGGGAATGGGGATCTATTGGGGACTGGTTTAACATAACTCTTGTGAAAGGTAGTGTATGGCACATAAAGATCAGAGAACTGCTGCGAGGCACTTGTAAATTAAAGGGTGAGAGAGTTCTCTAAAAATCCCAGTATTTCAAACTGCATGAAAGTAGGTGAAAACCATTGTAAATGCAAATTATAGACTAGGTCTGTTAACGATGCTATTTTTTCCCCCCTTTCCAGTAGGGTTGTGCACCTGCAACTGGGACAGCCATGGAGAAGAGTGGGAATATTCAGCTGGAGATTCCTGACTTCAGTAACTCTGTCCTGAGCCACCTCAATCAGTTACGCATGCAGGGTCGCCTGTGTGACATCGTGGTCAACGTCCAGGGGCAAGCTTTCCGCGCTCACAAGGTGGTGCTGGCTGCCAGCTCGCCCTACTTCCGTGACCACATGTCCTTGAACGAAATGAGCACCGTTTCCATTTCTGTCATCAAGAACCCTTCTGTTTTTGAGCAGCTCCTTTCCTTTTGTTACACCGGTAGGATATGTCTGCAGCTGGCTGACATCATCAGTTACCTAACGGCTGCCAGTTTCTTGCAGATGCAGCACATCATAGACAAATGCACGCAGATTCTCGAGGGAATCCATTTCAAAATTAATGTGGCAGAGGTGGAAGCGGAATTGAGCCAGACCAGGACAAAGCATCAGGAGAGACCACCGGAGTCCCACCGGGTGACGCCAAATCTAAATCGTTCTCTGAGCCCGCGTCACAACACCCCAAAGGGGAGTCGCCTGGGTCAGGTTAGCACAGTGCTGGATATTCGGGAGCTCAGCCCACCCGAGGAGTCCACCAGCCCCCAAATAATTGAGCAGAGTTCAGACGTGGAAAGCAGGGAGCCCATACTACGGATTAACAGAGCGGGACAGTGGTACGTTGAGACAGGAATGGGAGACCGCGGGGGACGGAATGACGATGACGTTCGGGTGCTGGGAGGAGTACGCATTAAAACGGAGAACCTGGAGGAGTGGCTCGGGGCAGAGCATCAGCCATCAGGAGAAGATGGGAGCAGCGCTGAGGAGGTTACTGCTATGGTGATTGACACCACGGGCCACGGATCGATGGGCCAAGAGGCTTACGCGTTAGGGTCCTCCGGCGCCAAAGTGGTCAGGCCAACCAGCAGTGAGATTGACAGGTGAGTTTTCTTTTAACTTAACTACTGACCTTGGCTGTAAGAGGAGATTGTGCAAGATTTTCACTTGGCTGGGCTGGTCGCTTTGGAACATTTCCCCCTTCTATCTCCTGCGGCCATCTCAAGCATAAGCGCGGAAGGAATTTTCTCCCTGGTGTTAGGAAGTGTATCTGGTTTGGGTTACAGCATTTTGGCTGGGTAGTGATCAGACCAGGATCTCCAGGTACAGGCTAGCTTGGGAAATAAATTATTAGCACTTAGAGGTGCATAGGTTGGAATCTCTGCCTCTCGGTGTTTCAACTGAGGTGGGATTTTTGTCTCAAGAGGGTGTTCAGTTCAGCCTCAATAGATAGCAGGCTCAGCCTCGGAATTAATGAGGTCACATACAGGATGTGTTACGCAAAATGTCATTGCAGTGATGCCTTCTGGCCTGAAAATCTGGGGGTGGTTCTTGTGTGAGAAACAAGCCAGTCACCAGCTGTAGGTCAAGAGGCAATTTTCTTCTCGGTGGTCCAGGACAGCAGTGGGTTGTGGGTTTACATCTTCTGAAGCAGTTGAAGTGGGGAGCCCATTGGCCTCCACTGTTGTTTTGATTGATATGGAAGAGCAGAAAGCCTTTATTGAAAATATGTGGTGATATCTGCTGTATTTTGATTCTCCATCCATCTGCTTCCCCTCCACTCCAGCGTTTGATTTCCCGCCCTTAGCTCAGGCCAAAAAATGGATCTGATAAAGGGCAGATCTGTTGTGTCTGGGGCGTTTGTATTTGTGGCGCTTCTCTTCACATCTGCCTCTCTTCTCTTCTAGCTCAATCCCTCTGGTCCCGTGGGGGAACAGGTACCTGGAAGCAGTGGATATTCTGTCACTTGTCGCTTAATAAATCAATCAGTGGGAGAGACCTTGAGCTGGCCCTTGGGAGAGCGATCCTTTCCTAGTACCTTAACTCTTTTTCACAGATCAGCTAGCCTCGAGCATCTCTTTTTTGCACTGCACTCCATATCCACTGTTTCCCACCTGGAGTCCATCACGTCACCTTTGTTTCACACTTGAAAAGGGGAGGAGGGCGAGGGCCGTGAATGAGAGGTGCCCGTAGAGAAATGGTTTTTTTCTCCTCTTGTACAGTTCCTGAGTCACTGGGCCCATATCAGGTTACTAGCGACAGCATCCAAAAAGCTCTGTGTTGCTGAACTGGAAGCCAAATGACTCAGTTTTATTTTTCAGATGTTGAGACTGAAACCACAGACCAGTATGACTTGGTTTTTCTTAATACTTGCGCTGTTCCGCCTCCTGTGTGTTAGCTGGTGAGGATGAAGAGATGCTATACAGGTGCCTCTATTGCTCACCTGTTGTTCTAAATACCGTAGTGACCTGATGCCCATTAAAAACTCCGTTTACACTCTTCCCCCACCCCACAGATTTAGCCCTTCTGGCAGCATGGTTGCTGTGACTGAGCGGTACAGATCAAAAAGCGAGTCTCCCGGGCGGATGGATGAGCCCAAGCAGCCCAGTTCCCAGGTAGGCAGATCAAGAAGTTTGCAAGTAAATGTTGGTATTGAAGGTGAGGGGGACTGTGTTGTGATGAAGTGTATAATATTTTATAATTGCAAGCAATACTGTTTGTGAAATAAGGACCTTTTACTGTTGCAAAGGGTTTAGTTGCTCACACTGAGAACGTATGCCGTCGATATCTGATTTAAAACTGATTTTGGCTGTCGTTTGGGATTTCGGCCGTCGTTTGGGATTTCGGCCAGATGCCTGGCTAGATATGAGGTTCTCTCGTTGTCTGAGGGCATAAATATGAACTCTCATTCTGGGCAGGCCACCAACTCCTGAGGAGAAAGCCCATTTGCCTCCAGAGTTGGATCTGCCCTGAAACACTGGCAGCAAATGCCTGAGGTGAGGGAGGAGGTGTTAGTTGGCTTCTGTGGAAGACTGAGGGGTGACAATAGCTGAACCTTTCCATGCTAGTATTAAAACTATTCCAAAAAGCACTCCAGACCCTACACCAGTATATCTTTAGGGTGGAGTGTCAGAAGACTGTGGATTTGTACAGAGGTCTCCATCTCATACCCAAGGGACTGTGTTGCATAGCAGAATTTGCAATGTAAAGTAGCTCTGAATTCTCTGCTTTCTTGGGGTATGGGCACAATTTTGGGGTAGGAGGGAGAGATACGCAGAGTTGCAGGAGGACAATGGGCAATAGGGTGCAGCAAGGTGAGACACAGTGGTAATACCTGTGCCTAATAATTTTGATCTAATTTTTTTGCTGCATACAGTCAGTATCGCAGTGCCACTGTAGTGCAAGTATATCACCCAATACTGTGTAGAATGACTCTTGTGTGCCTGGCAGATAAGTAATGTCTTGGTTTGTAATCAGATGACTTTGCTGGAGACAGGTGAGGAGTTACCAGGCTGCTTTGCCCTTCAGTAAGACCGAGTGAAGCAAGGGGAAAGAGATCGTGATTGCTGTCTGCTGACTTTGTAACACACTTCTGTAAAACAAAAGATACCTTTTTGTTCCTATTTTGCCGAAGCTTTGTTTTGTGTCCTCAGAAAACATCTAGAAAATTTCAGGTCAAACTAACCCTCTAGGGCAAATGCGACATACAAAGCAATTTTAGCTCTATGTACAGAAGAGCTGCTATTATTTCTCCATCATGAGATAGCCTCAAATGTAAAACCATAGGCTTACAAGTACCTGGAGAAGTATCATCACCTTCCACTCTTCTGGTATTGCCATATCAATGCTAAAAATAGTCTGCCCATCATCTCTGCCTGGTGGCAGTGGTAGAGTGGAAAGAAAGTACCATAGCTTTGTACATTTCCTTTAGTCCTGAGCAGCTTACCAGTGCTCGTACAGCTGGACTTAACATCATCTGGCACAGTTACACCACTGCTTGTGTGTGCACAGCCCTGGTTCCTGGAAGAGAGGCCCTCCTGCTGTTACGCTAGTTGCTTGTCTGCCGTTTGGCATCATTGGGATACAGTGTAAGACTTGGAAGTGCAAATACTGCATCTTCCAGCATGGAGGCATTCAGGAGACTGTCTGTTTGTGCTCATTCTGAATATGATAGCCAGAAGCGGCTGTCCTAGAGCCCAGGCTTGCAGTTCAGGGTTACCCTTGGCTGTTTGTCTTTCTGGCTTCAGGAAATGAGGAGCCAGCTAGTCCTTGCTCTGTGACTTGGGCCAGGCGTGCTAGCTCTCTGTGCTGCAGATCCTCCCCTACAACGCTGCGGGGCTGGGACGGGTTACATAGCCATTTAGGCAAACATGATTCATTATAAAATGAATCCTGAATGACAGCTGAATAAATGCCCATGTAAAGTGACACCTGAAGAGTTTCAGATATGATTTGTAGTTTATTCCACCTTTGTTTTACTGCAAGCTCATCAACTGGCTTCTTTTTTTAACCATTAGTAAGTTAAACAGAATGCAGTATACAGTATTTTAATCACACTAGCCCAAGTGTTTAAAAAATGTAACATGTATTGACATGTTTGATCCACAACTCAATCGGTGGCTAAGCGCCCTCCTGACGAGGGCTGATTTTTTTTCCCCAGATCTAGTGAATGACTTGGCAGAAGGGGCTGCCACAGCAGAGGTTTCTAATTGATTGCTCATTTGTCTTCAGCCCCAAGGCTCTAGTTAAGCACTTAAATGTGCGCTTGAGGTTGGAGACATTAGTGCTGCTGATTTCGAGGTTTGGCACATGCTTCAGTGCTTTACTGGCTGGACTGGGGCCTGATCTTCTTTCCTGTGATTTGTCTTAGGCTGCTTATTATTTAAATCTCTGTTGTTTCCTTTACAGGGGGAGGAATCGGCCATGCTTGGAGTGAGCGGTTATGTGGAGTATCTCCGGGAGCAGGAGGTTTCAGAGCGCTGGTTCCGGTACAACCCACGGCTCACTTGTATTTACTGCGCCAAATCCTTCAACCAGAAAGGCAGCCTGGACCGGCACATGCGTCTCCACATGGGCATCACACCTTTTGTCTGCCGCATGTGTGGGAAAAAGTACACCCGCAAGGATCAGCTGGAGTATCACATCCGCAAGCACACAGGCAACAAGCCCTTTCATTGCCACGTCTGTGGTAAAAGCTTCCCTTTCCAGGCCATCCTCAACCAGCACTTTCGCAAGAACCACCCTGGCTGTATGCCTCTGGAGGGGCCTCACAGTATCTCCCCTGAGACCACTGTTACGTCTCGGGGGCAGGCAGAGGAAGAATCTCCTCCACAGGAGGAGGCTGTCGCTGTGGGGGAGACGGCACAGGGATCTGTGTCCACGACTGGGCCAGATTGAAACACAGCTGCAGAGTCTGGGGAGAAAGGACCATCTTCCCATTTTTGGCTCTAAAGAGTCAGCACCAACCTGGCAGGCTGGTACTGTAATTAGTGCAATGCCACCACTGGACAGAAAGAAGCTCCCAAGATGTTGCCAAAATAGAAAAATCTTTCTCTCTCTCTCTTTCTCTCACACACACACCCCCACACACGTAGAGTGTTAAAAGTTTTTCTCCCTTGTTCCTCCTCCTCTTGGAGAAAAACAAAACAACTGTGTCAATCAACTTCTTATTCAGGGATCAACAGGATTTTAAATTTTTTTAATGTTCCGTAGTGATCTGGGACGAACAGTCATTTGTATTTCTCAACAGCGTTTTGGCCCAGCAGCTAGGTCCCGCTGGCAGTACCGGCCGTCAGCCATGCAGACCCAGAGAGCTTAGCGTGCAGGGCTGCTCCTTGTCATATCTGCTGGTCCAGCTCAAGAGGAGAGCAGGGGCAAGGTGCTGTTGCCTTCCTCCATTCCCCAGGTAGTTGCCACGTTAAAGAAAACAAAGACTGTCCTGGTGGAACCTGCCTTGCCCAAGTGTATTTATCCCTGTCTTATTTTTGGTGTGTCTCTTTTTACCTTTTTACTGAAACTATTATTTTAGGGCTTTTGGCTTGCCCGTTCTAGGCGTGCAGCCTCAACGCCCCTTGTTAAAAGCGGGCACAGCTATAAAGCGGTATTCTAGAGGTCAGCAAAATTTGAAGCGCTTCGGCTACTGAAAGTGAAATTTAGCAGCTGTGAGGTTTGCATTAGACTCTGATGCATTGGGAGAAGGGTTGGAGGGGTCTTTTGGAGGAGTTTGTCCTTTGCTGTTGCTGATCTGGAGAGTTCAGAGCACTCTGACATCCTGACTGGTGCGCTGCTGTGCTTCAGGTGTTGCTGAGCGTTAGGAAGAGTTTTTCTGGACTGGCTGAATTGTGGAGTTAAGAGGCTGGCTACCAAAGTCGTCCTTCACCCCTGCTCCCCCCTCAACACGCACTTGATCTTTTTCAGCAATATGGTATACCGAAATACTATTGTCCCAGCTGAGCAATCATAGGTGGTTGCTTTTAAACATGTTTCTACAAACTAGTTTGATAACTTTTTTATCAATGAAATGCAAAAAGAAAATCCTACTTTATTTCTTCATAACGGTTCAGGAAACCTAAAAGTGAGTTGTTCCTAGAGCAATCACAACTCTGTCCCCTTGCATGGACTTAACCTTTTGTATTCTAAGCAGCTCTGATGTTTAGAGCAAGTTAAGCAAAGCCGGAGAGACATGCCTGCGTTGTGTATTGTAGGTGTTTGCACGTGCTTACGTGTTTCATAAACGGAAAAGCATGGGACAGGTAGATAAGTGCAAATATCTTGACATCTTTTGAAGAAGTCTTTTAAAAAATATGCAATACTTTAAGAGTTTTCTCTGGTTCTGATGCCGAGTTGTTCATGATGGAGGGGGAAAATGAACGACAGGTTGCACAGACTGGGTTTGGGAGAGGACATTTGGTCGAAGGAGTTCTCTTGAGGATGTGTAACGTGTACAATAAGGAAGGATGAAGTTCTGAACCGTAAGGTGATGGGAGGAACAATGAGACATTGAAAAAGGAATACACTTCATCTTGCTCTGGCAAAGCAAGGCAGGTGAGCAGTTAGAGTGTGGGCTCGGCAGGCAGGAGACTTACCAAGTGAAAATAAAGCCTGCTCCACAGTCTGACTGCACAATTTTGGGCACACGGAAACATCTCCAGGTCTCGCTTTCCACAACTGCAAACTGGGACTTGGGATCACTTTTCTGCCCCTTTAAAGGGAAGAATTTGGAGAAGGGTGATGTATACTTGCCTCACTTTATATATTTTTCTCTTTTATAAGTGAGGGGTCTTACTGTTCCTCCCATGTCTCTCAAAAAGCAGATGTGGCTCTAATGTTTTTCTGTGTGGGGGGAAGGGAAGGGCTTGGAGCCAGGATCGCATGTAATGAGATGTGCTCCAAAGAGAGGAACCTTTGTAGGTGTTCTGAGTCGGGCACCTGCAAAGTGCATTTCATTGACCATTTCAAACAGGAAAACTGATATTTCACCTTCGGTTTCCTTCTGTCCCTTCTTCCTCCTCTCCTGTCAAGTGCATCGTCACACAGTGAATGATTTTCTAAGCGGCCACCCGAGGGATCAGCCCCACTGGGTTTCCTGTCGAAGGTCAAACAGGATTGTACTGAAACAGTAAGGTTTCCAGAGAGCAGTCGCAGATGAGAGATAAGAGGGTGGCTAAGGTAGGTTTCATTGCAATCGAGGTGCGGAGGAGAGGAGATGTGCAGAGTATGCTGCTTTAGTCATAGCTTTTGAAGTTACCAAAAATCAAAAAGAAGAAAGTTAAAAACTTTGAAATCCTATCCTGTTCACACTAGAGAGCATCAAAAGTTACTTTTAGTTGCTTAAAAGATTTTTAAGTGTTTTAAAATAGAACTTTTAAAAGAATACTACCAAACTATAAAAACATAAAATTATTTATATACATATATTATATATAAATATAGTGGGAAAGTTTCCCTGCTAAGCTTGCTGTGAAGAGAAGGGTGAAGGTGCAGTAACTGCTATACAAGCAACATTTTTCTGAAACAGATGGCAACCGATCCATCAAAGCATAGTGATGAAGGGCTGACATAAAATGGTGAATGCCTTTATTCATGTGGCATAGCTGTGAGTTTGTTAAGCAGGTTTTTGTTTTACTGTATTGATACTGTGAACAGAGGAGCATCCTAACAGTCCAGGATGCCAGCAGTGCGTCCTGTTTTGCTGATTCACTACTTTCAATTGGCCTGGTGAAAACCATGAAATTGGTCCTTCATATCGTACTGGGCTAGTCTGAAAACAAAGCTTGTGAAAGGTTTTTATTTTTTCCTCTCTTTTTTTTTTTGGTGCAGAGGTTGCCACTGTATAAACGATCATTTCTGAATGCATGCAAAAGAGCCAATATTCTTGCCTGGGCCTCACTGAGGTGAAGTTTATAGCTTGTAGCTAGAGTCAGTATAAGGTATGGTAGTGGGAATCATTTTAATATTATTTCTGTACATTTAATGGATGTATATGTGTATGTATGTGTGGGAATCATGGTGTCTCTAATGTTTTCTCGGACAGCGCTGAAAGCAGTTTAGGCCTATCCGCACTAGAAGATGGAACCAGTTCAGAAGGAATCATTTATTAAACTTTTCTTTCAGTGGCTGACTTCTTCAGTGCAGATAAGGCCAAGGTTTGAGAAAAAAGGGGTTTGGAGGTCATATATGGTATGGAAGAACCTCATGTGAATTTTCCAGCAGTGGTGTAGCTACTTGGAGCTGCTTTCCATAACAGAATGATACCATCTTTCATTGCCTCTCCATTGGCAAACCATATAGCTCTTTACGGTTGCACCGAAGCTGTGGAGAATCAGATGCCAACTTTCCAAGTGCGAATGCTTCTGTGATGGGTTGAGGCACAGCTTTGCATTTCCATGTCTAGCTGCAGCTTTTTCCCCCTCTGCCAAAACTGTGATTTCAACTGTGATTTAAGGAGGATGTGAAGAGAACTCTGTCGTATTTTAATACCTCTGTACGTAACATTTCTGTCTGCTTCAGAGTTGGGGCTTACTAACCCATTCGTTTGCTTGCCTCAGGCAACAGGGGGAACATACTGTTTCTGCGGTTTTCTTTCCCGGAGGGGGAACACATTTCTTAGTTCTTTGCTGCGGCAGAGAAACCTTCTAAATGTGAAGTGTTGCGGTTATCTCTTTGAGCCTGCAGAAAGCCCCGGTGCCAAGTCACAGCAAAGTGACGTGACTGTTCCCGTGGCTGTTCCCTGCTGCTGCCAGGTTCCCTGTGAATAGCTGTGAAAATAACAAGAATTGTGTTAATACTGTGCTGCTGCTTTGGTGAAAAGCTAAACCTCTTCCTCTTGGGAGGATGACCGATGTGAAGCTGGGAGAGGGAAAAAGCAGAAGGTCTTTTTGCTCTTTTGCAATGGGAGTATGTGAAAGCAAACCGTGCTTATTTCCAGCAGCTAGATAGAGAGGAATGAATGAGGAGGCTTTATGAAATGTGAATTTATAACAGGAGGCTGAGAACACACTTAAGATCCAGGGATATCAGCCTGGTAGGCGTCAGAGCAGCCGATGCAGATGGGCAATCCCTCACTTGTCCTCCCAGCATTGTCCGGCCATCAGGTTCAGTCCTTTGACTTACCTGCATCTTCTCTACAATATTTTCAAGCTGTGATCTGTATAATTTAACTTTCAGAAGTTTGGGTGGCTGAAGGGCAGGAAGAATAGAAAGCCCCTTGTGTCTCTGCTGCTGTTTTAAATCCAGCCGAGGTCGGTGGTGACTGACTGTTCCCATCTGACAGCTCTTCAGAGCTGGAACTGCATTTGGAACAAGCTGAGATCTTGCTGAAAAGCGTAGTGGGGCAGGCTTGGTGGGGAGGGCACAGAGCCAGGATTTCAGCCCTCTGTGAGATCAAGGTTGAAATAAATGGACAGGACAGATCTCCCTGCTTGTCCTGCTCTTGTTTTGTGACAACTAGATGACTTTGTTTCCCAGGGCAGGCCGTCCCACGCCTCTACACCGTAGTAATTTCACTTAAAAGTGTGATGCCCAGTTTGATAAATGATGCTAAGCAGTCCAGTTTTCAAGCAGAGTTCTTCTGCCGCCTTTGGGTGATTCAACCCTAACGATGCATTTGCAAGAGCAGAGTTGTAGCTTTTATTTGCTGCTGACTTCATCTCTCCTGCAGAACCCAAGGTATAAATAGAAAGACAGCTGAAAAGGTGCACTTTATTTGGGTGGAAGGTAGCTTGTGAGGTGGATGGAATCATGCATCTTTAAAACCAACAAAAATTAGCACCCCTTAAACTTAATTATTTAAACTTTATAAAATTCTCCTCTTTGATCCATGACATGCCTGCCAATTTAGCCGTACCAGCAGCCAAGTGTTTCTGCAGATGAGTGACACCAAATGCTGTTCTTGCTCTACCAGAAATATTTTGGGGATGGGAGAAGTCAAGGAGCTGTAACTCAGGAAACTTCTAATTTTTGTCAAGATTTGGGCTCGAAGTTTCCCCTGGGAGCTGAGCCCGTAGCTAGGGCTGCAGTCAGAAGGTCTGGGGTCTTTTGATGGAGCTGCTCCTGACCACCAGCGTAGCCTCATCTGGCGATAACGATATTCTGAGAGATGAGCATTACTCCTGTCATGAGGTGAGATCCATGCACAGAGCTTTGATGTCTTTAGTGGAAGCTCTTAAAGAGGAGCTAATTATCTTTATTTTAATCATTGTCATTCAAAGGATATTTTAATATAAAATACATACATATATATGTATGTACATTTTTTTATATATATATATATATTTGTAACCAAATAAAAGCTAGAACTATGCAAACACTACTGGCTGCTGCTTGAAACTAATGTCTACCAGAACATTATGGGATAGAGTAGATTTGTTGGGTTTTTTTGTTTTTAAATAAAATGCGGCAGACCAAAGTTTTGCTGCAGTTAGTCTTACTAGAAACTTAGGTTATTCCTAATCTGGAACCCACTCAAGTGGGTTATAAAATTATCTGAAGAGTCCTACCATCTCTAAAATATTTCCATCTGCCTTGAAATTATTGCTGAAAGGCTTTCTTTTGCGAAACATAGGAAAACACAGAGGCTGGAACTAGGAGAGATTGAATGTGATGTTTGGGATGATAGAAGAGAAGTAGAATCAAGGAAGGACTGGGAGCATTTTCTTTTGGGCATGGGATTGAGTTG
Organism: Astur gentilis; assembly: GCF_929443795.1. NCBI lineage: Eukaryota > Metazoa > Chordata > Aves > Accipitriformes > Accipitridae > Astur > Astur gentilis. The sequence goes on from NC_064887.1 coordinate 32,639,556, forward strand.
GCTTCAAAGAATCTTCCTACTTGTGAAAATGTCCATCGCTAGGATGGAGGCAGTGATCGAAGCATCACCAGGCTGAATTCTGGTGCTGGTGGAGGTATTGGAAATCTTCCCGCTGAATCTGATGGCACCAGACTTTATTCTGCTGGGAGAAATTTCATGTGGTTTCTACCGTTTCTTTGTGTCAGATGTGATCTTTGCTTTTAGGATTAACTACAATATATCCCAACTGTAATCTTCAGTGACCTTTGACTTTTTATTCCTGGGACTATAGAAAATTCAGGTTTCCTGTAACATTATCCTCATCCCAACTGTGAACAAGTTACTACTGCTTCTTATAATTTATTGTCTTTCTGTTCCTGAACGTCTGGGTGATCCAGCTGTTCACCAGCGCCACCTTCCAGTGCTTCATTAGCTTTTATGCACAGGGAATTGTTGCAATGGATGAGTTGACCATGCTAGTTGGAAGAGTAGAAGCCTTTGGAGAATGACTTTTGCTTCCTCTAGCTGTCATTAGGGAGTGCACACACACATACCTGTATATACATATATATGTATACATATATAAAGTTTTTCAATATAAACTCATTTAGCATTATTCTTATTTAATTTATATTTTAATCCAGTTGTAAACCAAAGTATTACAGCTTGTGAAATGATGTGTCTTGGAAATAGGAGGAACCTTTTTAGATGGGAGCTCTGAAAGATCTTTGCTGACAAAAACATGGATACGAATAAGACTTAAGAACTTGTGCTGCTGCTGAATCCTAGAGATCTGCAGCCTTGGAATGATTTAAGACTTGCTAGGTAAAGTTTGGTGGTGGGGAGGCAGTGTGGGTTACCATTTTAAAACACTGCTGGTTGTTTTTTTCTCATCCAATATAACTTGGTATTGGAGGAGTTGCTACAAGAGCAGTACCACGGGGCGTCTGATGGAGATGAGGTGCGTGGTTAAAGCTAAGAGGGCGATGTCAGGTAGTGCCGTCTGCTTTTGGTGTCTTCTGTTCACAGTTCTGCATTGAGGTGTGCTGGGTTCAGCTCTGGGCACCTCAGTACCACCTTGTCGAATGACCCTGCAGGGAGCTGGTCAGTTGATGGTTTGAATGAGTGCATTAAAAGTGTGACTCGGCAGTGTTTCTGCTGCTGGACTTTTCCAGCAGAATCACTTTGGAGTCTGCCACCCTGCTGTGCCTGCTGGTCACAAAACCTGGGGCTTCTGCCCTGCCTCTTGAATTGGGATGCTTTAAGGAAGCGTGAGGACTTGCTTACCAGAATGCCTCAAGGAAATCGCCTGCAAGGGAAAATGAGGCAGGAATTTAGGTGCGGGTTTGCAGAATCTAAAGCGATTCCATATGGTCCTCTGCCTGACCCCTTCCTTACAAATGCAGGGTTTGGATGAATTTTTGTAAACGCATGTAGAAAAGATGGGCCAGGCTGTTTCAGTGCTGGCACTGCTTCTGCCTGCGTCCCCTTTGGCTTGCTGTTTCTTGCTGCGGTATCTAATAAGGGTTGGAGCTGAGAAGTGTTTGTTGAGATGGAGTACAGCAGCCACCGAACCAGGTGCTCCTGGGCTTTGGCTTGTCTGTGCTGTCAGAGCAATTAAAGCAACTCATAAGGTGGGGTTCACGGTCTTCTGAAGGCTTGGAAATTGGAGTATTTTTCATGGTACTTAACGTTTTTGTAGGAAAACAAGTATGTTCTGGCAAGCCTAGAAATAAAAAGGAGAAGACAGCAAATCAGACTGTAGTCTAGCACAACTGGGAGCTAGAGAGGGGAAGCCACAAAAACAGCTGCTGATGTATTTAGTGTCTAATTTATAGTTTTAGAAAACCAGCCGTTGATATTTACTGATGTCTAGAGGTGGTTGGCATTTATTTTAGTAACTTCTGTGGAGGTGCATGTTCTGCTGTCACCAATGGGAAGAAAAAATGGGTTCAAAGATAAAACCTTGCTGATTCTTCTGTGCTGGGGAGTAATTGCCTTTCCAAGGAATTTGCAAACACTAAGAACAAATTCACCTCTAACAATCTCCCACAGGCTTGACAGTGGCTCTGCTTCCTCTTGCTCTTCTGCTCAGCCCACACGCTAGAGTCTCTCTTTAAGCACGGTGATGGTCCACCTACCTTTGTGGATCAAGTAAGTTCATTTAGTACTCCCCAGCAGGATTATTGCATACTTGCACTCTGCCAACCACATGCAGTACAATTTTTAGCTACTAGATCTGGCAAATATAAAAAGACTGTAAGACAATCTATTTCTAATTGTAGTCACCAGGTACTGCAGGTTGAGTACAAGACCCCCTCTGTGCCGCATGCTGTACCAGTGCATAGGAACATCATCCATCACATCAAATTCCTTTTGATTGAGGCATCCTGTAAGCAACCTCAGTGCTTAGGTGCTTCTCAGGGCAGCTGTCAGGAGAATCCCGTCAGGAGATCCCATCTGGCTGCTGTGTCAAAGAGCAGTTGCTCTGATAAACCAGGCAAAAGAAAAAGGGAAAGAAGGCTCAGGAGAAGAGAGGTACCTTAGACCAAGCACTGGCTGCTAATTGGGCAGAAAAGAGTTATTTGATTGAGACAGTGCTCTCTATGTGGAATTTCTGTCATATTTTTTGTTCAAATAACTTTCAATAACATATATATGGTTTTGGTTTGGTTTTTTTTAAAAGGTAGCCCTTTCCACTGAAAATTTCCCAAGTTGATTATTAAGTAGCAGTATGTCAGTATGCTGCATCCAGTGACTTCTCAGTGTTTAGTGGGTAGATGACGATATGTAAGCCGGAGACTTTGGGTGAAGGGGTTGTGAATCCATGCTGCTGGCTGTCTTTCCCTATAATCATTCTAATGGCTTTGGGACATGGACCAAAAATGCTGCTTTTTGTTTTAAAGCTTTAATTCTTTTCATGGAAATGTTGAAAAAATCTTAGCTCCCTCCCCAATTATTTTTATGTTCTGTTTAGTTAAATTCTCATCTGGCATCAGTTTGTGATCTAAGAACAATTTCAATTTCACCTGTGAGTAGGACGTTGTAGGACTTTGCAGATCACAGGAGGTTTAAAACCTGTGCCTGTAGGAGGTGATGTTTGTAACATGGTTTTTATGCTGCCATTGAAGTTGGGAAGGGTGAGGAAGGGTCTTTGCAGAGAGCCGGTCTCTGTTGCAGCATGGATCGAGTCACTGGGCACCAGTGCCTGATTGCTGGGGTCTGCCAGGTTAGAGGGGCAGGTTGGATTTTCTTTGAGTATTTTCCTTGTAGCTTCCCATTGTGCGAGCACTTCAGCTTCCTGCTTTGGTAGCAAACAGCAGACTCTGCTGCCTTCAGCACCGGGAACACAATCAGCACTAAAGTGGTGTGTCAGGACCCTGTGGGGGAATCTTGCGAGGGGAATTGTGTGCCTTCAGAACCAAAAAGTAGTTGGACTCATCAAAGGCTTTTGCGAATGAGGAGTTAAACCTGCTTTTGGCAGGGTGGTGGGAGCAGGCCTGGGCGTTTTGGCTGTTAACATGTATTCAGATCCTTGTTTTTGCAGGGTGAGATGGGCCATTTCAGAAATCTGGGCAAGGAAAAGCGGTAGCATTTGAACCCCGTGTTCTCATTCCAGGTCTCCACTGAGAACCGCACCAGGTATGTCAATGCCATCGATGGGATGGAGGGAGAGTTGTACAGCATCATGTTAGGTGGCTGGGGGTGTGTGTGTGTGTTACACTGGGGGGTGCCAGGTGCCCCGTGCCAGAGATAACCCAAGTAAATGGGCATCTGTTGAGACTAGTAGGATGGTGCAGTGTTCCCAAAAAGTGGTCTTAGCTGTGCCCATCAAGCCTGCAGGGTAGCATACTCTGCTATTAGCACAATTACCGATTTAGTGCGTCATGCATGTTTGTCTTTATACATTGACTGGCAAACTCAGAGTTTTCTGATGAGCCAGTGAGTGGTGTAAGAGGGCATTCCCCACAGGAAGGGAGGGAGAGTAATGTGGGATTTGTGCCCTAGCCAGAGCCCAGGCCTTTTAGTCCTGGGGACAGAGAGCTCCAGACCTGTTGCTTATCACCAAGAGAGGTGACTCAGGTAGGTGGCCGTCTTCTTTGCTAGAAGGAATCTTATCACATCTGCTGGAAAAAAAATGCATGTGGGGGTCTGCGGTAATTCGTGCTATGAAATCAGTTACAGTACTGGTTATATTCCAGCAGCAGAATAACTAACAGAATAATTCTTTGTTAAAAAAAAAAAAAAAAAGCTTTAGTTCTAATCTGGTGACAGTGACCTGCTTACATGATCTAGCATGTGATTCACATCACACCTCTTATAAAGCTGATTTTATTTCCCCAGTATCTCCCTACAACCACAGACTCACTGCAGTCTGTAAACGGGAAGAGGCCCTTTCCCTGTGTGCTGCTGAGTGCTGTAAAGGATTCAGCCCACAAAGCGATTGAAAACAGCAGCACTTCCACCATGCAGATAGTTTGCCCACATTAGCCAGAGTTTTTTTAGCTAGCCAGCGACACACCATCTGGTTCTTTCGAGCCTGAGCTAGTTGTTGTAGCAGGGAAGGGATCTGCAAAGTGCAAAGAGAAATAGCGAGGAAAGGAGGTTGGCTTAACAGGGAGGAGGGAGACATCCAAAATATGAAGGGGGCTCAGCTGTTTTCAGCACTGGCTGGGGCTGTTGGCACTGGAAACCAACAGGAGGTATTGGGTACAACAGGTGAAACGACAGCAAAGCATTAGGAAGAAGTGTGCATGTGTGTCTAGCACATTGTAGGTACTATGGGCAGGGAAATGCCAGTTTTAGAACCTGCACGTATTAGGAGCATGCAGGAAACCCTGCTGTCTTGGGAGGCAGGCGTGCAAAGATGCCTATACCCTGTCCTGTAATATTAGAGCTGAGCATCACCAGTGTTTTCCATCCTAGAGCTGTGAACAGTAACAGGAAAATGAGTCAGTCCCTGGCGGAGGCAAATTTGCTGTGCGGATTTCAGAAAAGCCCTTGGAAGGAACTGAAGGGGGGCAAGTGAAGGCTGGAAATGGGTACTACCAGACAGATTTCGAAGTGCCATTTTCTGAATGTTAGGTTTTCTAGCGTGTGTTTAAGGTGTTGAAGACTGAAGTTTGCTTTTGTTTCAGTACTCTCTCCTTTACCTATGTCATTTCTTCTATTTGCAACTCAGCAGCCAAGGGGAGGGTGCAGAGAAGACGGAGCCAAACCCTTCTCAGAGGCACACAGTGGAAGGAGCAGCAGCAGTAGCCAGAAGTTTATACAAGGGAAATTCAGGTTAGGTACTACAAGACATTTTTTCACTGCAAGTATAGCCAAACAGTATTCAAAGAGGTTGTCCAGAGAGACACTGAAATCTCCATCCTGAGAGATATGCCAAACTTGTCCAGGCAAGACCCTGAGCAACCTGCTGGAAGTTAGCCCTGCTTTGAGGGGGGAGGCAGGGCTGGGACCCAAAGGCCCACCCTTCCCACTCTCCCTGTTGCTCCCCTGGAGTATAAAATATTGCCCCACCACATGCTGCACTGCATAATACAAAACAAGGGATAGAGAGTTTTATCCTACCAGTGTGTTTCCAGTTACGATTTTTTTCATTTATCAATGAATCATCCATGAAATAGCATCTTGTCTGCCGTGGTCTATGGAGAAGTCCAGCTGCTCCCCGTGCGTGAGTGCAGCCTCCAGGTTCCTGTTTCCGTTAGACTATGCCAAGCTGTATTTTTGTGACCTTTATTTTAGTATTATCATGTAAAAATGGGCAGCTTTAATGGGCTTCCTAGTTCATATCAGTTAAGCTTTTGAAACATATTCAGGTATCTTTTAAATACTGCTGTGTAAGTTCCTTTTTTTAATCTGACATATTCTGATTTATTATTTTACTGCAGCTATCTACAGCAGTACTTAAAAAAATCAGTGCATTAATTTTTTGCAGACTGTCAGCTATGTCAAGCCTCCAGTTTTACTTGGGTTTTATTAATGTACTTAATCTCTTCCCTCTCAGATCTACAGTTAAATGTCTTCATTATTTTTTATATTGCAGTGAAGCTTATTTATTTAAACCTTCCCGTTGTCTTTGCAGTTAGACCCAATACCATTGGCTATGAAGCTGTGAAACTAATTAGAAATGAAAAATGAAGTTAGATTGGTTAGTTTTACTGCTGGTTGTAAACTACAGAAAATAGCAGCATAAAAGGAGAATACAATTGAAATTACTCAGTCTGGAGCAAAGGGGAGGAATCACAAAACTATGGCTGAGAAACTTCTTGGAAATGAGTTTTAACCTGATGATGTCACTTCACTGGTTCCCCATTTGGTCAAGTTTAAAAGCTGTTTCTTGAGACCGAGAGGTTTGTCTGGGGTCCGTTTGTTCATCTATGTGTCTAGGGCATTGGTTTGATAGGGGAGTTTGTGCTCCTGTGATATTATTTTCTTAGAGTTTACACATCTAAGGAAATTCTATGGATTACTGTGAAGCTTTTATTTAATATTTCATTGCATGTCAATTGGTGACTGAACAGAACTCTTGGCTTAAAGAGGCAAGGGCCAGTGGGGAGGAGGAAGGTGCCATTCTGTCTTGGAGGCTGGCAGCTGTGGGTTACACTAACAAAAGACAGACAGTGCAATTCGCCTGATGACAGCTTTGATTTTGGCAAGAGGTGCGAAGCCTCGTCACCCCTGCGGCCATCCCCTGCCCACGGGCTGCTTTCAGTTGGCTGCACCCATGCCAGAGTCAAAGTGAATTAGTCCTAAGTTTGCTCCGTAAAAGCACAGGGATGTTTGTTTGCACAGGCCGTCATCGCTGTGTGTGTTTACAGGCTGAGGGCAAACTGGATCTCCGATGGAGATGCAGGGAATGATACTGTAGGTGGTGCGCAGGTACTTCTCTCACGTGTTAGAGGGTTTCCTAAGCCACGGTTATGCTGTTGGGGGAAGCAGCCCATCGGAATTGCAGGTGAATTTGGGATGAAAAGCAGAATTTTGTCATAACCTTTTGCTTAAAACTAATTTCTTTTTGCTCCTCTGAAGTGCTTGCCTGGGAAGAAAGCTGACGTGTGACAGCTTTCAGGGCTATGTTGTCACAGGGCAAAGTGACTAGGAAAAGTATTTTGAAGTGAAAGCGGACTATTGTCATTCAAATAATGCATGTTTCTTTTGTGTTTGTGTATGTAAAATTGCTGACAGTTAGGACAGGCCAAGGAGTGCGAGAGTGATCCTTCTTGGTGGCAAAACAGGGACTTTTCTGAATAAGCTCTTTTAAAAGCTGAGTTATGAAGAGAATAATACGTGGCTGTATGTTCTTGTGGTAACGTATTCCTCACCTTGTGCCCCATGCTTACAGGGAGGGTTAGCAAAGGACAAGAGAAGACAGTATCAGAGGCCATTTCACAGAAATGAAAGCAAGCTATTCAAAGTACTGCTTTTGTTTGAAAAGGGAAGGGAACGGAGGTGGTTTTCCCCTAAGCCTCTGCTACCTTAAACACTAGCTGAAGCTCCCATGAGCTATGTCCCCTCCTTTCCCCAGCATCACCCCCATCTTTCCTGTACAACACTGTGAATATGACACCGGTAGCTCTTTTTAAGGTTTCCATTAAAACTGCTCAGAGCATGAAATGCTGTCCTATGCTGTCAGGCAGTGACACTGTAGCAGACAAGATGTGACTGAGTACCCTGTTCAGCTGAACAATAACCTCCCAAACAGGGACACTGATGATTGAGCACTTCCTTGCAGAGCAGTGGAAGAGTATTGTAACAAGAGTTTAACAATGTAAGTGGCTTTATATAGCAATTTGCTAATCAAATTTGATTTCATAATGAACTAAACTGACAATCAATTTCTAAAATATAAAAGCTTCTTAGAGGGAATAGTCAAGTATGTCTTCAACAGAAAGATTTAACTGGGATAACTTTTAATAGAAAGCACAGGATTTTTTCCTTTTTTTTTTTTTTTTTTTTTTAAGCAATCACTCCAGAAATTGGGTTGCGTTAAGCAGCAGAAGATTCACAGGACAGTAACTACCTCTCTCTCTAGGAGTGCTGAGGTTACCACGCTACACACTCTATCAGCAAAGCTTTCACTTAAACCAGATTTGTTTTCCTTACCTCTGTTTCAGAAATGCAGGTCTGCTCTGTAAAGTGACTCTTATGAAAATGGCATCTGGCAGGAGCAGGGGGAAGCCTTTTGGGGTCCATCATCCCTCTTTGCCGCCAGTTTCTTGCTGTGACCCTTGCAGGCTCGCTCTGGGGCTGCGACAGTTCAGGGTGGATTCGTTACTTCACCTATTCTGTGTAATAGCAAACTGTCCCGCAGGCCCAAGACTGCAGGCTCAGCTTCCTGCACTGGGAAATTAGTTAATGGTGTGGAAGGTAACAGGAGAATCCATCTCCCTCCTGCCTCCAAGGGAGCAGGCAGCAGTAAAAAAAAAAAGCAATAAAATAAAATACAAAACACTTTTATATGTTGTTCATTAGTCAGCAGATCTGACTCTGCAAATTTATATATATATATACAAAAACATATACAGAGAGCAGATCTCTCATGTCAAAAGGTGCCATTTTTTTTTTCCTAAACAGAGTCCCTTTCCAAACTAGAACAGCACTTTAAATAGGTTCCTTTTAAAAAAAGAAAAAAGAAAAAAAAAAAAAAGAAAAAAAAAAGAAAAACCCTTTACTGAGGAAATGCACTTTAAATCCTAACATGAGTATGGCTGTTGCTGGCTTTTGACACAGCTGTACAGGTAGGTGGCTTCTTGTCAGCCAGAGCCCAGGAGGGAGCGACGTTGCCAGACCCTGGGCTGCCATTGGCAGCCCAAAAACTACCACAGCTCTACCTCCCGCTCCCGCAGCCCTCCCGGCCTGGCACTGCCCCTGCCCACACTACCGACAGGAGTTTTCACCGCAACCGCAAACCTGGTTGCAGCTCAGCCGTGCTGTAGCACTAACAGGACTGGCATGCATGAGCCTGTTAGAATACTTTTGTAATCGGTCAATAAAAACCCACCCTTGCCTGTAAAGAATATTTAAACCCCATTCATAATAGGTCAGAAGTTACAACACAGCAGATGGCCCATCCACCTGCACAGGGGTGAGCTAAGTTGAACGAGCAAAGCCACAACGAAGTTGTTGCTGGGATTGTGGGGTTTTTTCCATAACATGGATATGGAGCCCTAGTCAGTTCAGCTTTTTTTTTTTTTTTTTTTTTTTTTTTTAAATCCAAGTTTGCCTGTCCCACATTGATTCTGCTCTGAGCTGGTTTGCAGAGTAACCATTTGTAAGAAAAATTGTGCTGTCACCTTCAACTGTTGACCTATAAATCAGACTTTTTAGGACAGGTGTCCTAACACTCAAAACTTACTTTCACAGTTAAGAAATTTCCTGCTGTACTAATTATTCTCTCTCTTTTTTTTTTTTTTAATTAATTTTATTTTTGGTTGCAATCCTTATTTCAAGAAGAAAAAAAAAGTCAGTGTTCACACTAGTCTGCAGTAGGTTGAAGAGTGATCCTGCTGCATGTAACTTGTGGATATCAGACTGTTCTTAAATGATTTTACAAGCTGGTCCTCCACCATTGCTTTCCTTTTCCTCTTCCAGTGGGAGCTGGCAGACAGAAACTGTTTGGAGGGGCCGCCGGCTCTGTGCCCAACAGCTTACAGAGAGGGCCAGTGCTGCTGGAGGGGGGACAGGCAAAGGTGGTAAGAGAACCAGAGTTGGGGAAGGGGGAAATCAAACCAAGGTAGAGGGGACTGTACAATTGCATTGAAAGCAGTTTAGCAAAAAGCGCTCTCATTGGACAGCTTTAAGAACAATGTGAATGAAAACTTAGCAACTTGGGTAGGAATCTTTGAAAATTCTATAAGTGTATACTTGAAATACTGTTTGTATTAAAAAAAGAAAAAAAGAAAACAAATTGCATTTTCTTCTTTCTTTTAACACTGTGTAAAAGAACATTATGCATGTGAGTGGTTTGAGAATTAAATGGTTTAATACTCAGATCCTCGTCCGTGTCTTGTTGCTGACTGGTCTGATCTGACATCAATTTTCTCTTGGCTGCCCGCTTCAAATCAGCTGTGGTGCGAGAACGTGGTCCCCGCTTGAGGCAGCTCTGCACAGCCATAAGCTTAGCAACATGGGAGAGGCTGGGCAGGGCAGTACCAGGCTGCTTTTCCCAGCATCTTAAATGACTTCTGTCCTTTTTTTAATGAGCTTTGTCTCACCATTTCTGCAGGCTCAGTCCTTTTTGGTCTCACCAGGTAGAGAAAGCACTATGCTCTCGCTGCAGGCCAAGCGCCCGATGGCTGTTACAGCAAGCGGGCTTTCCCAGCTGCCGATGGCAGGTGGAGCATTTTGGTTCGATGCCATGCTAGGGAGACCCAGGCATTGCCTCAGCCCTCCTCTTGCAACCAGCCTCCACCTCCGCAGCCTGGAGCACAACCGCAAAGGCAGAGGTTACAGGAGGAGATGGTACATTTCTGAAGTTGCACAATGAGGTAAGCAAGCAGAAGATAGGATCCGGCAAGAAAAGCTACAGTGGTGACTCCCAGAGTAGGACAAGGAGAGGAAGAGCTGCTTTCTGAACTCTTGGCGATTTCCAAAATGCTCCCCCTATTCTTCCAGGGCCCCAGCTTCTGCATTACATACACAGCTGCTTTCCGAGGCGTTACTCCAGGCAAGCATGTCAGCACAGAAGGGGCAGGTGCTTTACAGGTAGGGGACCGACCGACACAGCCCCATGATAGAACAGAAATGGTGAGAGACTCCGTGTCCAAACCACACACCGCTTCCGACACACACACTCAAACCTTCCTGCTGGGGAACAGGAGAGATAGTTCTGCAAACCCCCTAACTGCTTCCAAAACTACAGACAGAGCAACAAAAGATCTTTTCATACCAGCTCTATCACAGATTGGCACATCTAAGTTAACTCCCTCGTTGCTTGTCTTGCTGTGGCAATTCCTGCTGAGAAGAAGCCATTATAAAGGTGGATGTTCCGCTCGTTCTACAAAATCCAGAGTAAATTGCACACTGGGGCCTGCCATCTATTGGTGTTTTAGCAACTGTCTGCGCACACCACTTCTGTAACATACTGACAACAGGACAGGACTGCGCTTTTACTGCTCTTTTTGTTTTAAACAGCTACCCTAAATGCAGAAGTCTTAGCGGAAAGCTCATCACATACTCTTCTGCATTTTCAAGACAACCCTGTCAGAGGTCCTACGGCAGTATGGCCACTGTGCGTGGACCAGAGGTCAGATGACACATGTGACATGGCAGCAGGCCAGGACACCTAAAGCTCTAGGAGTAAACTTGCAGGTGAAATAACAGATTTTTTAACAGAGTTACAGATATTGGTTACCTTACCTGGGCATTGTCACAGTTCATGCTACAGTAACTTTTAGCATGGTCCTAGTTTTAAGTCTTAATATTCAAAAAGACAGATTCACAGCCTTGGCTACGCAAGGTTTTCAAGAGCAACTGCTTAGCACTCAGACACGTCAGAGCTGTTGGCAAGTAGGGCTGCGGTGCGTGGCAGCTCTTCCAAACAGAGCTGTGTAAAGATGCCATTTGGCTGCTGCTGTTCCACTGACTGCTCCAGCATGGGGCTGTTCTGCTGGGACCAGGGAACAGAGGGAAGGGCCCATTTGTTGAAAAAGGAAAGTTTAAATAAGTCTAGGAAGTGACTTAGTGAAAACTGTCCATTCAGAGATCAGTTTGTTACATACAGATCTATAGGTTTTTAATGAACCAGGGGATCAGAGTTACAGTTTGAGGCCTGAAAGGGAGGAGGGTTGGATATAAGAAAGACAGCAATGCTGGACTCAGTTTTGGGTGCCTCAAAAATACTGGTGCCAGAAAAAATTCAGCTTCCCTTTGAATGAAGGATGGAGCAGGTGAAGCGTCCTCTGAGCCACCTCACCTGACACAGCAAGGAAGAGCGGTTACAGCCCAGCTGGATACAGTCCCTCCCTGCAGCTTGCACCAAACAGTAAGACCAACCACCCCAGGAGCAGCCCGGGCTTCATGGCAATACCCTACTGCCCCTTTTCCAGAGGCAGAGGAGGGAGAGGCGAGGCCCTGAGAGCCCCTTTAAGAGCAAGGGTCGGCTATTCTGCCCATGAAGATAATGGTGTTGAGGGAGGCTTCCCGGATGAAAAGAAGGAAGGGCCTGTTGGCATTGAAGATTATTCTGTTCATGGGGAAGGAACGGCCGGAGACAGTGACAGCTGTAGCAGCTGATGCCTCGCTGCCTTCTTCATTCACCTACCAACCAAAAGAGAAGATGGGATTAAGATATGGGCATCATGCAGTACGTAGAGGGCTCGCCCTCCTTCTCCATGGAAGGTGGGCGCCAAGCTCCGACCTCTCCCCAAAGCCCCAGATCACTGAGGACATGAACACCATGGGCTCAGAGCTATTTTTTCTTTTTAATGGTTTTAGCAACAAAGAGGAAGACACCCCTGGGAAAAAAAAAGGCTTACCTCAAGGAAGGCTTTATGGAAAGCCTCAGATACATACAGGTCTGTACGACCCTCTGCAATGATACCTGAAATACAAAATGGAGAAAGTTAAAACTATGTTTTTAGACAACAGATCAGGAAAGAACATGCTTCCATCCTTCATAGACTGTGTTCGAGCGGAAGGCATGTCTGCTGTCCTGGTTTCGGCAGAAATATCCTTCACCAGCTGCAATTGATCGCTTAACTCCCACGTCCTTAGTGCAGAGCAGGGCTGCGTGTCCATGATGGGACTTGACCACAGAGTCCATCATTGACTGCAGCAACATCTAAATGCTTTCATGTTCTCACTCCTCATGTGCTACTGCACTTACTGCCCTGGCACCCATGGAGGAATGGTTACCCCCCACCTCCACCCTGCACCACCCCGTCTCCGCATCTGACCTGGGAGTCTGGCATTTTCTGGACTGAAGAGATCTTCCAGCCCCATTTTTCTCAGCTTCTCCTTGACACTGAAGCTGTCCTCGACGCGGAAGCGAGGGAGGTAGACAAAGAGAGATACCTCCATCATGGAGTCTATCCAGTCCTGCAGCTTCTCCGATGTCAGGTCTCGCTCCACCTCCACCAATGGCGTCCCAGCATTGGGCAGGACCAGCACCATTGTGATATCATCCCCTTTGTAAGGCAGCTCCAGCACCTGGACTTTGTCCTGGGGGATGGATGCATGGTGGAATTTGGACTCCTGGTACATAATTGGGACTTTGCAGGTCTCACCATTGGCTTTATGAAATAAATCCAGTTTTGTGTTTGGAGCTGGGAACTGCGATTTCCAGTGCCCCTAAAAGGGAGAAGGGGAGGACAAACATGAGCATCATGTTTCCCCCAGGGCAATGGGCTGCTCCCCCAGTTTTGTTCACCGTACCTTAAAATAAATGGTGTTGACCAGGACCAAGACAGTGAGATCATCAATACCTCTTTCTGGGATCACTTCTGTAATGCGCTTCTCTGTCTTGTTAGCTACCCACTCATTAATGATCTTCCTGGAAAATTCTGGCTTCTCCTGAAGGAACAGACCAAAAAAGGTTAAGTCAAAGCTTTTAAACACCTCTTTGTATCCCTTCTGCAGGAGACTTCAACAAGGTGTGTGCTCGGGGAGGACACTGCTCCCAGTGTAGTGCTGCAACATTCAGAAATGAGGAGTGGCGAAGTGACTGTGGTTAAGGTGAGCTGGGAGAGGAGAAGCTGCATCCCATAGTCCCTCCTGCCTTCACTGATGTCCCACCCACCCAATGCAGGGCACTCCATGTGGGCAAAAGATGGGGACACAGCAAAAGCAGAAGGACAGGGTGGGGAAAAAACCGAACGAACGAGAAAAATCCCAAGTAGTTCAAACTCACTTTGAAGTTCAAGGGCCAGAGTTTCGCTCCATAAACTATTTCACTAATGTTCTGGTAAGTCTCATTAAAGACCAAAGATTTCTCCCCGAAAAGGCGGTTGGCCGATACCAGCTCTGAGGATTTGTTGGCTTTCTTGTAAAGCCGGCAGTTCAGCTTGGCAAAGAAGAAGTGGATCTGATCAGATGTCTTTTCCGAAATGGTGTCAAATCGAAAGACCTGGAGGAGCCAAACAGTGAGGAGGAATCCATGAGCAGGCTCTTGCACTCCCACAGCTCCCGAGCCCCACAGCAAGTGGTGATGCAGCCTTTGCCTGCTGCCCAACAGCCTAAATCACGAAGCCAAGAAATCTGCAGGCCCTCAGAGCTTCATCCTCCACGTTTAATTTGGAACCCAAATCTACGTAAGAGCAACATATCGCCATCCCAAGACCTAGATTTGGAGAGGTCCAAAATGGAGGGTTAAACACTGCTCAGCATGGAGAGGTACTGCTCCCCTTTCTAACTCTGGCTTCCTTGCTCTCCATACTCTGCCTGGGACTGGTCCCAACCTCTCACTGGCTTTGACCCAGCACCCTACCCAAGAGAAGACTCCAGCTCTTGCTCACTGAAGTTCCTTCCCTAGAGCTGTTGGCAGGACACTTGCCTGGATCTGCCTCTTTCTTTGCCTCTGTTCCCCCACACACTTTTTTTGCCCCAGCTGTCAGGGCATGATGCATCATTTTGTGTGTGTCTATCTCAAACGTGGGCATGACTTAGCTAGACCCTTTAGATGGCTGTACAGAAGACACACTACGGTCTTGGTGATGTTTTTCTCTGTGCACTCTGACCCCTGTCAGGGAACAGATTCTAGCTTGGCATATGAACCACAAGGCTTCCCCCAGTGCTGGTAAAATTAACATAGCTTATGCACAGTGTTCATAAACCCCCTACCACACCCCAGCGAGAGCCTCACCCGAGATAAGCATTGCGCTGACGGGGCCTGAAAGCAGCTCTCGGGTCAGTGCAGGTCACAGGAGGACTCACAAGATTTGTGCTAAACTCTCCTGTGACGATGCCAAAGGCTGCTCCTTTCCAGGAGCAGTTCTTGTGGCCTGTTGAATAAATCTGGTACATCTTTATCTATTTTAGCAGGGAATGGGAATATGTAGCAATTGTTTTGAGGGTAGATTTCTGCAGCACAGTGCGTTTTTTCTTATCTGCTCCTAGCTGCCAGCTGGAAGGACAGTTATGATTTGTCTACTACTACCAAACCTCAGGGGTTTAAGGCACAGAAAATTCCACAGCACATTGCTCCACATGAACATCCAGGATCTCTGGGACCATTTCCTAGGAGGCAAAGGTGGCATTATTGGCCCTTTTGTAGGGAAAAGGGGGGATTAGGAGTGCAGCTCTGGGTCCTGGGTGGCTCAGTGAGGGAAGGGTCCTTTCCAGTGGGAAGGGCTGCCCAGAGGGGAAGGCATGAGTGAAGATTTTGGAGATATGGTTCACTGCACTGCTCTGCCCAGACTGTGTGGGTGATGGTAGGAGACCCCAACATTACTCCAGAGGCAGGACCTGTAAGGATAGCAGCAGTGGGGACAAGTGGAGCAGTTGGATTCACACCTCCTCATTGCAGGGAGAAAGGCCCCTCTGGGCTATAGTCCCCAGTCTGCAAGGAAGGTACAGGCAGTACCAAACCCCACATGGCAGACAAGTGTACTCGCAGTTGTCAGGCAAGCAGGTCTGACAGCGAGAAGGGTGCTTGGACAGGCAGGGAGTTAATTGGTCCCATGGAAGAGCCGGAACTCAGGATTACCCCTCCGTCCAGGACCAGAACTCCCTTCTCTGGGTTTAGAAGCCACAGCTGAAAGGAGAGACTCCCTGCATACAGGCTCCCCTGGCCTGGGAAGCTCAGGCTCTTACTGTGCTGTTGTAATACTGCCCAACACAAGCAGACAGAAGCTGTTTAGTTCTGGCTAAGCACTCAGACTGCTCTTACTTCTCGAGGGCCTCCTTTTAGTAAGCCTAACTGATGTTCCTGTGTTCCTGCAGGGTGGCACAGCCCTGGAAGCCAGGTGGACTGGAAGGTGTTCCATGTGTCTTATTTTTGCCCCAAAGGAGAGAGAGAGAGAGAGGAGAGAATATGAAAGAAAGCCTTTCTCAATGGGACTTGGTATCATGGCTTTTCCTGCTTTTTGCACAAGAAAAGGCTTAGCTACCTGCTCAGCTCATTGCTTGCCCAGCCTGTGAGAAATGACCTGTTCCCATTCCCTTCCCTCATCTCCCAAATGGGCTTCCTTTCCTCCAGCTGAAAATTAACCTCTCAAACCCAGGAAATCCACCCCGGAATGCTGGATCCAAATAGGGAGTCAGAGGACAGAGCTGGGATCTAACCAAATCCCAAGACAAGCAGCTTGTGTATGTCCTTCCCAGGGGCTTGTTTAAATAGAAATCTCCCTTCACAAACCAGGGATCCATCCTGACCCAGGGAGCCCTTTAGCAGCAGTTGGCCATTTTCACCTTTGCTGTCTTTCAGACCCTGGTGACAGCTATAGGAAAAGGCTGAGGAAATGCCACTGACCTCCATGAGCTGCTGGAGGGTGCTACCACAAGCTCCGAGCTTGGTCATGGCGAAGGCTGTAGAAATGCTGAGGGGTGACATGAAAATGTTTTCCCCATTGTCCTTAGAGTCAGCCAGGTACTTGTAGAAGACAACAGCAAAGCGAGAATTGGCCTTCGACAGCTCCCAGACCCGGGGGTTAGTAGACTCTGGGAGCTTGCCCTTCCCTGGCTCTTGCCCCTCGCCCTCCTGGGCCTTCTTCTCGGGGTTGCGATAGATGCAGATGGGATTCACCGGGATGTCGCGTGGCTTTGCAGTGCAGACATCTTCCACGACGTAGCGCTCAGGGGCAGCCAGACCCCAGACACTGAACAGACACACCACAAAAAGATGCATTGTCCTGGAACCAGAAAGAGAAAGCTTATACACACTGGCCTGCCCAGAAAACCCATGCTGCCTCCGCAGCCCACGGGCCCCGTTTCAGCCAATATCAGAGTGACAGGAGCCCCATGGTCCTCTCCAATTGTCCTTTTGTCCTGTAGCTACAGGATAAATCAAGAGGACAGACAGACACCACCAGCAGGATGAGCATGCCTCTGAGCACACACCACTTTTGGAAACAACACACTGAAAACAGTGCTTTCCCAGAGCCCCTGGTGCCCTCTTTTTAAAGCAGCAGGCTCAGCCCTGACAATTTTGTACAAGAAAGGATGATTTGAACTTCTGAGTCCTCCTCATCAGCGAGCCGAGGTGCCTACAGTGAAAGGACCCTGCCCATGCAGTGTTTCCCCAGGCCTGCCTGCAACAGGAGCTAGCACAGAGCCACCAAAGCCTTCCAGCTGCCCTGATTTGCAGTCCAGGTATATTTATGCTTCTGTACAGATCCTACCCATCTTCCTCACGGGGAGAGCTCCCAGGTACCCCAAGCTCCACAGCCCAGTTGGCCTTAGACAAAATGTTTTTGACTGTTTTCTTCCCCTTTTTGCCTGGGGGAATCTCCTACTTTTCCTGGTCTCTTTTTTCCCTTCACCTGAGCTCCTCTCTGCCCTTCAATTACTGTCTGTGCTTTTAGGGTCACCTCAGCTTTACACTATTTAAGGTACTGATGCAGAAAACACTAAAGCAGAGAAGAGAGGTGATAAGGAAGAGGTCTTCAGGGAAGTAGGTGCCTCCATGCATTGAACATCTTTAATCCTGAAAAAGTGTATTTATAAGTGTGTATGGTGTAGCTGGTGCACCACTGCTATTCCCGTCCAAAGTTCACAACATCTCAATGCAAACTGACTGTTCCTGGTACCAGAGGAGGACAGGCTAATGGTAATAACCATGTTCCAGCAAAAGCAGGTCTCTGAAAATCTCCCAGCAAGGCAGAGAGAATTTGTATTTTCCACCTTTGCTAAAGCAGGGGATCAGCACATCCCACCAGCTCTGGCAGCAAGGCCTCATCAGCCATCCTAGGGCCAATTAAGTGGCACACAAGATTTCCTGCATATTGTGGTTTTGAGATGCCCTTTACGTGACTCTGTGGTGGGTTTGTTCACATACCCCATGGGAGGAAGCTCACGGACCGCAGCCACAACAGCTTGGGAAACAACTACTGGAAAGGGCTGGCAGCCTGCCCAGGACTTGCCTGCCGTGGAAGACTTTTTCAAAGATATGTCTAACTTGGGTAGGTCTCTGCCTGCCCCCGCATACTCACTGCCACAGCTACCGAGCACTGCCTCGTAAGTAACTAAATCAAAGATCAGCTGCATTTAGCACTGGTGGCCTCTGGGTCTGTGGTCTTGCCAGGGCTGGTAGGCCAGCACCTGGGGGAAGAAAACAGGAGCAACTCAAGGGCTGATCCAGGATGCAGGAGACCTCTGGGTTCTTTTACAACCCCCTCTCCAGGCTCTGGGGCAATGACTTCATCTTGGCTCCGATTCCTCTGCAAAAGCAGAAATTACCTCATTTGGCATCGAGACCGTATCAAGCCCCAAGGGGCCCTCTCTAGCATAGACTAATAGCATAGCAACAAGTACTGCAAGAAAACATGCAAAACAAGACGTACTTGCTCAGGCCACGGCCACTGCTCTTGCTGGTAACAACAAACAGATTATCTTTCAAAAGGTTTAGGATAGATGCAGAGGGCAAAAAATCTGAAAGGGGAGGGAAGTCAACCAAATACAGAAGGAAAAACAACACCCAGGGCAGGAGGCCAAGAGAAAGGAAAAATATTCAGACAATTGAAAGTGCTCCAGGAAGCGCCGCTCTTCCGAACCTTTCACTCCTACAGGAAAAAAATCAGCCAGCAACAAGCCAGGCACACTTCTGCGCTCCACAGCCCTAGGGCCTGGACCAGGGTGGCCCTTCGCTGCCTGCCAGCAGCCTTCCCTCACCCACGCTTAATTCTCTCTGGCTCCAGCAGCACTGATGTACCCATGGCTGGTCCCACCGCAGAAAGGACAACCTCACTGTAGTCTGTGGCCTGTCACTCAGCTCAGCTCCAGGGAAAGGCATATCCACCTGCCTGTACAAGCACAACTGCCTGCTTCTGTCAAGCTAGAGGCAGATCGTGGTGTCTGCCATCACAGAAAGTGCTGCTAATCTCATATTTAAAACCCAAAGCACAAAGTGGGGAGGGCACCTCGTCTTCATCCTGTCCTGATTAAATGGGAAAGACTCCCGGTTTCTACTTCACAGTAAAGGCTTGACTCCATCAACTTAGAGGAGATACAGGACTTCACACTAACACTTTAAATCAAATTTATCAGCCATTAAGGCTGACTTGGACCCTGATGTGTCCAGTCTTGTCTCTCACAGGCAAGAGCCCATGCTATTTCTTAGGCCAGCTCTTTGCTGTAGCACTTGGCCAAAAAACAGTCCTCCTCCCTCCAGAGCTCTTCAACACTCCCTTTTCCCCTGCAGCACCGCCATGCACTCCATATGTCAACTTCTTTCATCCTGGAAGGATCCCAAAAGTATTACTGCAACGTCGCTGTCTGAAAGGGGTTACTAGCAAGGAATAATGTAAAAACGAGAAAGGGCTCTTTTTCCTGCTTCATCCTCTTGGCATGGAAAGCCAAAAAACAAGTTCCTGATTCAGCTCAAAATCAGAAGGCTCCCGGGAAGCATAAACTCCCCCATCCCATGCCTGCTGTGCAACACAGCCGGACTTCAGCCAGCGCAGGCCACTTCCATCCCAGTGTTTCTCATCGCTGCATGAAAGGATGACTAACTGGGCTTGCAGACTGGCAGCTCACCCCCCAGCAACCAATCTACTGAGCCTACCAGTGCTACCTATGGTGGTGTGAATGTCCCACAGCACCCACGCAGTGTGCTAAAGAGCCCAGGGAACATTAAGTATCTCAAACCATTTTGAGATTGACTTCGGCTCTTGAGAATAAAAGCCTTTTCCCCATCCCCTCACACCCCAAAAACAGAGTGCAAAGCAAATCAGCAGTGCTCTGTTACAGCTGGGCAAGAGATCAGTGATTACTCAGGACAGCCTGACCTTATGAATTGCTCTCCACACCATGAAGCATTGCTACAAGTTGGGGATAAAAGTCAAGCATGACACTTTAGTGAGCTGTACAGAAGCGAGCCTTCATGAGAGCTGGGATGGGAGGGCCCTCTTGAAATGGCTCCTCGGGCCCATGCCTAGAGCAAAAAAACTCTGTCAGCAGCTAAAATTCACAGGGCTCCTACAATGGGAAAAGAACCTGTTACAAGGAATTAATTAACAATGAAAGATTAGTGAAATCTGCTTCTCTTACCTGCCCCTGTACCTCCAGCCTTCTGCTTTTAGGATGCAAATGCAAATCGTTAAGACAAAGGGCAGTCTTGCTTGAACCCAAACCAGTCCAAAGCAGCCTCCCTACTGGATTTCTGTGCTCAAGCGGAGTTGAGATGAAAGTAGGGGAGGGTGAGAGGGGGGTAGGATGTTGAGGCCAAAGGCTGATGACCGGCTGCAGAAGGTTAAGCAAAGAGCAGAAAAAAGCAATGTTTAGTTTGAAAGAGGTTTTAAAGTTCAATCTGACAAGGGAAAGTTCGACCACCTACCCCATGCAAGTGCCAGATACCTTCAGTTCTTGCCAACAGAAAATTAACTGCTTATACCGTGGAAAAAAACAACGCCAAACTTTCAAGAGTTCAAATAAAAATGTGATGATCTAAGGCATCTGTAAATCTCACTTTAGTATCTTGTAATTCAGCAAAATGTTTCCCTCTGCCCAAGACCTCTCATCCCCCATTTCCCAAATGAACAGGCACAAGTGGGGAGACACTGCCCCACTTCACACTCTGCAGTTTCAAATACGTGCCCCTCTTAACTACACTTACCTTTTCACTTGCACAGCTGGAAAGCTGAGAATTACAGCATCTGCCCCTGCCTCGCTACGTTGGGAGCAGGACCGAGCAACACAATTTCAGATCTAGGATGCAGCTGCTCTACTAATGCAACAGCATTGCCTCCTGAACATCAAAAGCCAGGAGCTCGCTGGCTCAGTGAGTGCTAAAGCCGCCCTGCTACTGCCCTGCAGTAAGAGCCCAGGTCTTAATGGGAAAATGCAGCTGCAAACTGGTCTGGGGGAAAGTAAAAGCCCTTCCTATACCAGTACAGGCTAGAATAAAAATGGGAGACATTGTGGAAATAAATGCACATGAAAAAAAGGACAACATGCTCTAGACCCATCTTTGCTTTTGTGGGTTCCCCTCCATAGCCTGGGACCACAAGTGCCACTCTCAAAAACTGCCTCTGCCCAACGTAACATCATTCTTGCTCTCTCGTCAGTTCTATAATCAGGGATATCTTCATCAAAAGCAAGCACAAAAACTACACAATCCACTCTGAAAACAGCCCAGTAACACACACACAAACACCTGCTCCTCAGAATTGCTTTCTGCCTGACCACAGATCAGGCCAGACTTGCAATACAAGTCAGTGAGTAACCCACAGGTTAGGCATTTGTAATCTGCTGCAGGAGATAAAATGCCCTCAATGAGAATGGAAGGACACGTGCACTGTACCTTGTTGCTCCAAGTGGCTGCTGGTTTAATTTTCCAAGGTAACTCACATGCTTGCAGGTCCCAGGGTCTTCAGGGTGAATTCGGGAGGTTCCACACCCAGCAGAGAGCAGCAGGCAAACATCCAAACATGGGTTTCTGTTCACCCAATGCTTAGAGGTAGTTTAAAGCAGTAAAAACAAGGGCACGCACCTATTGTGTTCTACACACCCCATATAGTTTAAGCTAACGGGAATAAACTCTTACCAGCGTGACAAAGTAAGCTGGTATTGCAACCGCATGCTCACTTCAACTCCAAGAGAGACCAAACGCCTAAAACTGAGCAAGGAAATGTTTTCTTCAATGATGGTTGCCCTATTAACAGCAAGGTTAATTCCAGAATTGGCACTGTAGGGCTGAAGGGATCTGCAAGCTGCCCAAGCCATACCTGGCAGGATAGCTGAGTAAATATATTTTTTTGAGTGCAGCACGTAAGCGGCAATTTATCACTGGTTCAGCTCAAAAGCAACAACCCAGCACTGACACCTGAGCAGAGCTATACCTAAGGAAGCATCCAAAATTACAAGCGTGTTAATACAAACCAATAGCTGCCTTGTTTACTCTAGTAGAGAGACTGTTTTTCTCCTAAAGCTGCTGTTCACAGACCCAAAGCAGGGATCAGCTGCTCAAAACCATTAAGCACCCAAGCTCAAAGCCTAGCAGCCTGGGGCAAGAGAGATCAAGCACCATGCCTCAGCTCTGGTCTCTCCTACACTCATAGTTCAGGAGACAGGGAGTCGGAGTTCTCAATTATGGGGAAGGAGATTACAAAAACTCCTCAAGATGTCTCAGCCAGGACGGGAGACCCCTTTGTTTCAGGGTGCTGCTGTCTTTTGCAAGTGCCCATGGAGCTGTGGGGTACAGAACACCGCTGCTTGCAGCCCCTGGAGGAAAATCACAAGCTCTGCTCTCCGCTTTTCAGAGAAGAGCTCAGAGCAGTTTACAGCAGCAGGGCGACAGTTCTCCACATGCTTACGCTGTCCTCTGTGCCCTTTTTTTGAGAAGCTGGAAAGAAACAGCCCTTAAACATACCTGAACGGTGAGCAGGAACACAAATTTGCTTAGATTTTGGTTTGTGCTTTGGGTGCTCACTGTCGAGTTTTATGGTGATGCACAGGGAGGAAGACTCATACACTCACAGAACGAGATGGGATCAAGAAATCTTGTGTTCTGGGCTAGCATTTTCCAACTCCCTTCTAACCTGGTATCCATACCCCAAGGGAAAGAAAATTTTCCAGCAGCTGCCATCCACTTGAGCTCAGCATCCCCTCTTTTCCATATAAAAAACCCTCCAAGTTTTCCCAAAGCTCTCCTGATGCAGAGCAGCCACTGCTCCCTTCCACAGGGATCTGCCTCTCCTTAGCACTTCAGATCTTTAAAAGCCAACCACTGTAGAAATGCAGCTTCCCCCAACTCCCCACCCCCCCCACCCCCGCTTTTCTTCCTACGCAAGTGACTACCTGAGCATCCTAGACACTCAGACTAGTGGGAAAAAGGGATTTCTGCTGGATTGCCCACTAAATACAGTTCCCTTTGTAGGAACTGCATGCTTCGATCATCCAGCAAAAAAAATACACCTGTGTGGAAGTGTGAGGGGGGCCTAACAGCAGTGATGGGCTTCAGTCCAGCAAAGCACACACCTCACACTGGATCCACAGTGCCTGGGTTCAAAAGTAAGGGTAGGAGTAATAAACACACACAAACTCCCAGGGCAGAAGGCTGTGCTTGCCCTGCAACAGAAGAAAGAACAGTTTATCAGCGAAGCTGCGGCTTATTCCGCATCAGGCTATGTTCAGCCAGTCTCAGATTTATAGCCAGCTACCGACTTGTTGAAAACCCCAAAAAAGCAGCAAAAGGAGAAGATTAAAAACCACAAACCAGACTGTGGGACAAACCTTATTCTCATTTTAAGGCAAGTTCCAGAACAGACCCAACACTAGAGGCACGCTGCTTGCTCCTTGCTCTGAAGGGTTTGGTTTGGTTTTTAAATACATAGACTCTCTTCAAGCAAGAAGCAAAACTATTTTGAGTATCCTTTCTTGTTTGCCTCTGGTGAACACAAGAAGCCGCCACTTTGTTTACAGGTAGAGTCAGAAGAAAAACAGCCCCTGCAATGGTGCATTTCTCCCCCACCTCTCCAGGCTGATTTATGAACTCGGGAAGTCTCGCTAGGCCTCGGCATAAGTGTAATGAGTTGGGCAGTTAAGTGATCCTTGGCTGTGCCAGGAACTCTTGCATAACTAAGACAGCTATGCTGTGTGTCTCAAGGACTCCTGGTGGAGGATGGGAGTAGAGATAGCCTGTTCTCTCTCATAACAACCTTCAGACATTACAGTCCTCCTGTGACAATCTTGGAGCATCCCGTA